>NC_037333.1:77031324-77656324 GCF_002263795.3 Bos taurus
AAATGGTTGGAAATTGATCATTAAACATAAATTAACAAAAATATAATTTTAATTAAATTACTTACCATCTTATATATTAACAAAAAGTCAAGAAAAATTTAAAATTCAGAAGACTCTGTTCATTGTCTTACTCTTTTCTGAGAATACAATTTTGAAAGCAGAGCCCCCCACCTTAAATCATGTAATAGTCATGTTCTGAAGTAGATTAGTTTGAAAACCTATGTTAAGATACAATTACATAGTTTAATAATGGAAATGTAATCAAACTAATGGAGCCTTAATTTACATTTTTAATCCCTTCTGACTTGTTTTTTGTTCTTTGTGACTGGTTAGATTCAGTATATTATTCTGAAATATAAACTGGCAATTAAGATTCATGTATTGGCTTTTAAGGTCTGTGTCAATTTTCAGAAAGTCATTTAGCATTTCTTATTTTACTAACATAAAATGATTCGATTGGACAAGGTTAGAATTTCTTAGTTATTCACAAAGATCTTGAGTTTTTGGAGTTCCTAATTCCCCAATATAAATAAATAAACATTGATTTATAATGCCTCTTGCAAATATAGAATTCAGTCTTTCTGGAAGTGTTCAGATTTCATGAAATGCTTTTTGCCATAAATTTGTCAAGATGCTTTGTCAGAGTTAATGTGTTTGTACATGGTAACTATCTAATAATAGTTTGCATATGATAACATTCTTCTTTTTGTCATAATAAGAGGGGTAGTTTGCAATATGATTTTTGACCACTGCAGTTTAATTTGTATCTTTTTCATGGGAAGTGAAAATAACTAATTGGATATGTCCATAGATATGAATAGTGGTGTTTTAATTCATTAAAATATCATAAAACAATTGTTAGTTAATGTATAAAAATAAAAGTGTTCTTTATTTAAAAAATCTGAATAAAATGAATTATTCTGCTTGATTTTCATGGAGATTTCTAAAAATGCAGTAAGTAAAATCTTCATTGTTTGGTTAGAAGAATTAATATAATTTCAAGACTAGAAATATCAACTCCAATGATGTTTATTTTTACATTAAATATGTTCTAGATATATGATTTATAAATGTTCTTAAAATATGAGTGTGATCTAATAATATTCACCTTTGCTTTCAAATAGTGATGTGTCTTATTTATTTGGAAAAATAATAGAAATAGATAAATTCCTAAAATTTAATCCTTGGATACCCATTTAACTTAAAAAAAAAAAAACATTTTCTTGCCCTGTAACTGAATTTTACCTTATCAAATTACCCAACACAAATTATTCAGGTCATCTAATATTACTGACCAAAATTAATTTTAAATTATATAAGAAATACAATTTTAAATTATGGATCTTTTATTTGTTTTCTTTTTGGAAACCCATTATCCCTAAGTGTTCTTGAGACAATTTATTTTTTGAAATAGTGATATTGTAATGTGACTTGGTTGACACTAGCATCTCAGAAATTCAGTTCCATTTATTTTTCTAATTCCTATTTTTCATGTTTACTTTTAAAGGATTTGATACTTTTAGAATAGCACCAAGAAGATAGTTATTCAAAAACATGTTTATATTTAGTGATATAATGGTAATTTTTTAAGGCTGAACTTTATATCACAGTCAAAATAAATATTTCTCTTATTTAGCTCATCTTCTACTGTATAGAGATTATCTTTATAAATTTGTCTATTAGATATTAAGGATATACATTTAATCCTAAGTTTTAAACCTTTTCTCATTTTTTGACATTATATTTTTGGGTATTTATCTTAAAAATCAGTAGTAATTAAACAAGTCATTAGGAACTGAATTGTTTCATCTTTCTAAGTCACCAGCACAGATCTTAGTAGACACCATATTTCATGGATCTATATAAATGTGGTATGGTAACAAATAAAACCCAAGTTGAATCAATGATTCACCTCCAGATCACACCTAGTGTAAGTTCCATGTGTGATAGCTGATATGTCAGCTTATAAGTGCATTCTTTATTTTTTGTTTCATCTGTTCAGAGAGGCTGCCTATTCCTAATCAAGGAAAAGAGTAATTAAAAAAAATCAAAAACATCATAAATGCCTGAGCATGTATTATTAACTGCATGAGGTAGAGTAAAATGCAATATTTATACATGTAATTAAATAGCATCTTATTATAAAATTTACATTTGACCTTTAATTTTTATAGCCCTTTTAGGAGCCTGGTTATCTTCATTGCATATGTAAATGGGGATAGGAAGAAGTATGATTTCATCAAGTGTTTCTAATTTGACCTGTTCTTAATAATAGCCTAGTAAATTGTTGTCTATTGTTATTTCTCAAGGGTTCCAGAAGGGCCCTGGATCCACTAATCCTTTCTGCTCTGATGAATTTAATGCCCAATAAGATAAATTCTTGGTTTTCATTGAAATGCAGATGTTCCAGGGGAGGATAACAACTTGAGCCCTAGAAGAACTTTATGCTTTATAAAGGAACTATTCACATTATCCTTAAGTAAGGCAGGTAAGAAAGGAGTGAGAATTTGAGAAAAGGGTGCCTTTAAAGGAAAAAGACTTAGTGTGGGGACAATAAGTTTGAAATAGAGGATACTGGGCATCAGTCCCCTGGATGCTTTGGGCTTGGTTTGGTCCAGTTCACCAAATCAGTAAAAAAAAATTGTTACGTACTAAAACATAAACTAAAACCCAAACTACTGCACAATTGAACTCATCTCACAGGCTAGTAAAGTAATGCTCAAAATTCTCCAAGCCAGGCTTCAACAATACATAAACCCTGAACTTCCAGATGGTCAAGCTGGTTTTAGAAAAGGCAGAGGAACGAGATATCAAATTGCCAACATCCGCTGGATCATTGAAAAAGCAAGAGAGTTCCAGAAAAACATCTATTTCTGCTTTATTGACTATGCCAAAGCCTTTGACTGTGTGGATCACAATAAACTGTGGAAAATTCTGAAAAAGATGGGAATACCAAACCATCTGACTTGCCTCTTGAGAAACCTATATGCAGATCAGGAAGCAACAGTTAGAACTGGACATGAACCAACTGACTGGTTCCAAATAGGAGAAGGAGTACATCAAGGCTGTATATTGTCACCCTGATTATTTAACTTATACGCAGAGTACATCATGAGAAACGCTGGGCTGGAAGAAGCACAAGCTGGAATCAAGATTGCCGGGAGAAATATCAATAACCTCAGATATTCAGATGACACCACCCTTAAGGCAGAAAGTGAAGAGGAACTAAAAAGCCTTTTGATAAAAGTGAAATAGGAGAGTGAAAAAATTGGCTTAAAGCTCAACATTCAGAAAACGAAGATCATTGCAACCACTCCTATCACTTCATGGCAAATAGATGGGGAAACAGTGTCAGACTTTATTTTTCTGGGCTCCAAAATCACTGCAGATGGTGACTGCAGCCATGAAATTAAAAGACACTTACTCCTTGGAAGGAAAGTTATGACCAACCTAGATAACATATTGAAAAGCAGAGACCTTACTTTGCCAACAAAGGTCTATCTAGTCAAGGCTATGGTTTTTCCAATGGTCATGTATGGATGTGAGAGTTGGACTGTGAAGAAGGCTGAGCGCCGAAAAATTGATGCTTTTGAACTGTGGTGTTGGAGAAGATGCTTGAGAGTCCCTTGGACTGCAAGGAGATCCATCCTGTTTATCCGAAAGGAGATCAGTCCTGGGTGTTCTTTGAAAGGAATGATGCTAAAGCTGAAACTCTAGTACTTTGGCCACCTCATTCGAAGAATTGACTCATTGGAAAAGTCTCTGATGCTGGGAGGGATTGGGGGCAGGAGGAGAAGGGGATGACAGAGGATGAGATGGCTGGATGGCATCACTGACTTGATGGACATGAGTTTGAGTGATCTCCAGGGGTTGGTGATGGATGGGAAAGCCTGGCATGCTGCAATTCATGGGGTTGCAATGAGTTGGACATGAGGGAGGGACTGAACTGAACTGAAAACATAATTAGGCAAAGGTATGATGACTTGAGAGTGTCCTTGTCCCTTGATAAACTGTTTCTTTACTGTCAACAGCAGGAAGTAATGGATCTGATTATTTGAGAGAAATTAAAAAAAAATAGTAGAGAAAGAAAATAAAAAACTTTTGTTGAGTTTTGTTTTTGCCTTGCCCTAGTATATTGGGCGAGTCAGCCCAGCCAGATTACATGGTGTTACTTAGGATACGCAGTCATTGTTCATTGAGTATAATCGTTGTACAGTACCTGCTTCTTGGCAAAAGGCAAAAGCCAAATCCAAGTAGCACA
This sequence comes from Bos taurus, assembly GCF_002263795.3. NCBI lineage: Eukaryota > Metazoa > Chordata > Mammalia > Artiodactyla > Bovidae > Bos > Bos taurus. The sequence continues at coordinate 77,035,586 of NC_037333.1, forward strand.
GTCCCTACAACCAAGGAGATTAATACTCAGTCACATTGGGGGCTAATCAGAACTGTTTCAATGGCCTCCTGCTCAGATGTTTGCTTATTCCCACCTCCAGGGTGTTTGGTAGAAAACTATAAGCCTTAGTTACACAGCTAATAGTCTTTCCAAGGTGGAATAATTTAAAAGTAAAGTGAATGTAGAAAGGCAATGTGAAAAGGAGCAGATGAAGCCCCTTTTAATTTTTCTCTTTGGAAGTTCAAGGGATTGGCAGGGTATGTGTTGCTGCTGCTGCTAAGTCGCTTCAGTCGTGTCCAGCTCTGTGCGACCCCAAAGACGGCAGCCCATGAGGCTCCCCCGTCCCTGGGATTCTCCTGGCAAGAACACCAGAGTGGGTTGCCATTTCCTTCTCCAGTGCATGAAAGTGAAAGATGAAAGTGAAGTTGCTCAGTCGTGTCTGACTCTTAGCGACCCCTGGCAATACTCAAGACATACAGTTATACACCATTAAAAGTATATGCTGTTTCCTTGTAACTAAAATTTTCTAGCATCCTGCATATTTTACTATAATCTGGCAATCCACATTTAGGGGACAAATTTAAAAAAATAATAAAGCAACAAAATACACACAATTCATGTGGTACTTTACCTTGAAAAAGATTTTAAATTTTTTATGGAAGTGGGGGTTAGTTTGTGAGTTGTGAGGAAAGAACTGATATAAAGTGTATGTGAAAATGAGAAGGACATGGCAAACCACTCCAGATTCTTGCCTGGAGAATTCCAAGGGCAGAGGAGCCCAGTGGGCTATAGTCCATGGGGTCGCAAAGAGTCAGACATGACTGAGCGACTAACACTTATGTGAAATTGGATAGAAAGTTTCAACATCATATTAGATCCTGAAGCCACCTGTGGACATTTGAAGTTGTGTCTGTTCATTTTCCTTGAGCTAGAAAAGGCTGTGGTCCAAGTGATCAGTTTGGTTAGTTTTCTGTGAGTGTGGTTTTCATTCTGTCTGCCCTCTGATGGATAAGGATAAGAGGCTTATGGAAACTTCTGATGGGAGAGACTGTAAGGGGGAAACTGGGTCTTGTTTTGATGGGCAGAGCCAAGTTCAGTAAATCTTTAATCCAGTTTTCTGTTGATGGGTGGGGCTGTATTCCCTCTCTGTTACTTGATTTGAAGCCAAATGTGGTGGAAGTAATGAAGATAATGGTGACCTCCTTCAAAAGGTCCCATGCACCCACTGCCGCACTCAGTGCCTCCGACCCTGCAGTAGGCCAGTGCGGACCCAAGCCTCCACTGGAGACGTCTGGACACTGATGGGCATGTCTGGATCAATTTCTTGTGGGGTCACTGCTCCTTTCTCCTGGGCCTTGGTGTACACAATGTTTTGTTTGTGCCCTCCAAGAGTCTGTTTCCTCAGTTCAGTACAGTTCAGTCATTCAGTTGTTTCCGATTCTTTGCAACCCCATGGACTACAGCACACCAGGCATCCTGTCCATCAACAATTCCCAAAATTTAACCAAACTTATGTCCATTGAGTTGGTGATGCCATCGATCCATCTCATCCTCTATCGTCCTCTTATCCTCCCACATTCAATCTTTCCCAGCAACAGGGTCTTTTCAAATGATTCAGCTCTTTGCATCAGGTGGCCAGAAGTTTCAGCCGTAAGATCAGTGCTTCCAATGAACACTCAGGACGGCTCTCCTTTAGGATGGACTGGTTAAATCTCTTTGAAGTCCAAGGGACTCTCAAGAGTCTTCTCCAACATGACAGTTCAAAAGCATCAATTCTTTGATGCTCAGCTTTTTTTATAGTCTAATTCTCAAAGCCATACATGACTACTGGGAACACTATAACTTTGACTAGACAGACCTTTGTTGGCAAAGTAATGTGTCTGCTTTTTAATATGCTGTCTAGCTTGGCCATAAATGTCCTTCCAAGGAGTAAGCTTCCTTTAATTTCATGGCAGTAGTCACCATCTGCACTGATTTTGGAGCCCCCAAAATAAACTCAGCCACCGTTTCCACTGTTTCCCCATCTATTTGCCATGAAGTGATGGTACCAGATGCCATGATCTTAGTTTTCTGAATGTTGAGTTTTAAGCCAACTTTTTTACTCTCCACTTTCACTTTCATCATGATGGTCTTTATTTCTTCTTCACTTTCTGCCATAAGGGTGATTTCATCAGTGTATCTGAGGTTATTGATATTTCTCCTGGCAATCATGATTCCAGCTTGTGCTTCATCCAGCCTGGCATTTTGGCCATGTAATCTGCATATAAGTTAAATAAGCAAGGTGACAATATACACCCTTGACATACCCCTTTTCCTGTTTAGAACCAGTCTGTTGTTCTATGTCCACTTCTAACTGATGCTTCCTGACCTGCACACAGGTTTCTCAGGAGGCAAGTCAGGTGGTCTGGTATTCCCATCTGTTGAAGAATTTCTCAAAGTTTATTGTGATCCACACAGTCAAAGGCTTTGGCATAGTCAATAAAGCAGAAATAAATTTTTTTCTGGAACTCTCTTGCTTTTTCAATGATCCAATGGATGTTGGCAATTTGATCTCTTGTTCCTCTGCCTTTTCTAAAACCAGGTTAAAAATCCAGAAGTTCATGGTTCACATATTGCTGAAGCTTTGCTTGGAGAATTTTGAGCATTGCTTTCTAGCATGTGAGATGAGTACAATTATGCAGTAATTGATTTCTTTGGCATTGCTTTTCTTTGAGATTGGAATGAAAACTAACCTTTTCCAGTCCTGTGGCCACTGCTGAGTTTTCCAAACTTGCTGGCATATTGAGTGCAGCACTTTCATAGCATCATCTTTTCGGATTCAACTGGAATTCCATCACCTCCACTAGCTTTGTTCGTAGTGATACTTCCTAAGGCCCACTTGACTTCAGATTCCATGATGTCTGGCTCTAGGAGAGTGATCACAGTATCGTGATTATCTTGGTCATGAAGATCTCTTTTGTACAGTTCTGTATATTCTTGTCACCTCTTCTTAACATCTTCTGCTTCTGTTAGCTTCATACCATTTCTGTCATTTTTTAGATTGCATCCAAGTACTGCATTTTGGACTCTTTTGTTGACTATGATGGCTACTCCATTTCTTCTAGGGAATTTTTGACTACAATGTTAGATATAATGGTCATCTGAGTTAAATTCACCCATTCCATTCTGTTTTAGATTGCTGATTCCTGAAATGTCGACATTCACTCTTGCCATCTCCTGTTTGACCACTTCCAATTTGGCTTGATTCATGGAGCTAACATTCTAGGTTTCTATGCAATATTGCTCTTTACAGCATCAGACCTTGCTTCCATATCCAGTTACATCCACCATTGGGGGTTGTTTTTCCTTTGGCTCCGTCTCTTCATTCTTTCTGGAGTTATTTCTCCGCTGATCTCCAGTAGCATATTGAGCACCTACTGACCTGGGGAGTTCATCTTTCAGTGTCCTGTCTTTTTGCCTTTTCATACTGTTCATGAGGTTCTCAAGGCAAGTACACTGAAGTGGTTTGCCATTCCCTTCTTTGGTCAGTCCTCTGCAAGTTCTGTTGGTTCCATTGTGGGATTAATAGCAACCTCCTCCAAGAGGGCTTATGCTATACTCAGGTCTGCTGCACCCAGAGCCCCTGTACCAGGCCACTGCTGACCTGTGCCCTTCCGAGGTCTGAGAACCTCAGGCGACCAGGTGCTTGGTGAGCTCACTGTCCTAGGTGGGCCATGCGTCTCAATCACTTCCTTGGGCCCCACTGCTCAGTTTCCCAGGTGTGCTGTGGGAGCACTGTCTCAGGTGTGCCCTATGTCTCCTCTGGAACGCTTGAGGAATCACTAAGAACAAAGCTAGTGGAGGTGATGGAATTCCTGTTGAGCTATTTCAGATCCTAAGATGATGCTGTTAAAGTGTTGCGCTCAATATGTCAGCAAATCTGGAAAACACAGCAGTGACCACAGGACTGGAAAAGGTCAGTTTTCATTCCAATCCCAAAGAAAAGCAATGCCAAAGAAATTCAAACTATGGCACAATTGTACTCAGCTCACACACTAGCAAAGTTATGCTGAAAATTCTCCAAGCCAGGCTTCAACAGTATGTGAACTGTGAACTTCAAGATATTCAAGCTGGGTTTAGAAAAGGCATAGGAACCAGAGATCAAATTCTCAACAGCTGTTGGATCATTGAAAAAAAATACAGCTCCAGAAAAACACCTTCTTTTGCTTTATTGTCTATACTAAAGCCTTTAATTGTGTGGATCACATCAAACTGTGGAAAATTCTTAAAGAGATGGGAATATCAGACCACCTGATCTGTCTTTCAAGAAATCTGTATGTAGATCAGGAAGCAAAAGTTACAACTGGACCTGGAACAGATTGGTTCCAAATAGGGAAAGGGTTACGTCAAGCCTGTTTATTGTCACCCTGCTTATTTAACTTATATGCATAGTATATCATGCAAAATGCCAGGCTGGAAGAAGCACAAGCTGTAATCAAGATTGCTGGGAGAAATATCAATAACATCAGATACTTTGATGAGATCACCCTTATGGCAGAAAGTGAAGAAGAAATAAAGAGCCTCTTGATGCAAGTGAAAGTGGAGAGTGAAAAAGTTGGCTTAAAACTCAACGTTCAGAAAAGTAAGATCATGGCATTCTGTCCCATCACTTCACACTAAATAGATGGGGAAACAATGGAAATTATGACAGACTTTATTTTTTGTGGCTCCACAATCACTGCAGATGGTGACTGCAGCCATGAAATTAAAAGATGCTTGTTCCTTGGAAGAAAAGCTATGACTAACCTAGACAGCATATTAAAAAGCGGAGACATTACTTTACCAACAGAGGTCCGTCTAGTCAAAGCTATGATTTCCCAGTAGTCATGTATGGATGTGAGAGATGGACTATGAAGGCTGAGTGCCAAAGAATTGATGCTTTTGAACTGTGGTGTTGGAGAAGACTCTTGAACGTCCCTTGGACTTGAAGGAAATCCAACCAGTCCATCCTAAAGGAAATCAGTCCTGAATGTTCTTTGGAAAGACTGATGCTGAAGCTGAAAGTCCTACACTTTGGCCACCTGATGCAAGGAACCGACTCATTGAGAAATACCCTGATGTTGGGAAGGATTGACTTCGGGAGGAAAAGGGGACGACAGAGGATAAGATGATTGGATGGCATCACCTGCATGATGGACATCAGTTTGCGTAGGTTCCAGGAGTTGATGATAGACTGGGAAGCTTGTATTGCTGCAGTCCATGGATTCGAAAAGAGTTGGACAAGACTGAGCGACTGAATTGAACTGAACTGAACTGTTCATTTTGTGTGTTCTTCTGCAGGTGAGTTCAGTTTAGTGCAGCCATTTACCTAAGGGGCTAGAGAGGTCAGTTAAAGTTATTGGACCTTTAAGCCTGAAAGTAGTAGACAATACATGAAATGATGGTCCTGGCTGTCTTCCAATAAAACTTTTTTTTAAAATGAAAACATGTCACTGCTGATTTCACATGAGTTTGTAGATTTTGGCTTAAAGTTTTCTGCCTACCAATTCTTAAATAAGCAAATCTAAAAATTGCATTATGTTTAAATGGTTCCTGAACCACATCAGTTGCATCAGAACAAATTTATGTTTTCAAACTGAGTTTTCAATTTCATTCTTAAGTTTGGCATATTGGAGTACATGGACATATGTATATAGCAAAAGAGTAAAACTTCAAGAGTCATTAATGCCTGTACTAGGAATATAAATATGAACATTTGTTCACTGCAACATGCTAAGTCAGGTTACTCTCTCTGCCAAGGTGTCTTCATATTTTCATTTGTTACATTTAATTTCTTAAATTTAACTTTTGGCTTACAGTGTTTAAGTATGTGGTATTTAAAAGTATCTATTTACTCTAGCAAGCTTGGTAGTGCCTTTTGCATTTAATTTAGACATTTGGAAACATTTTAACTAAAGTTATAAAATCCAAACATTTAAAATATATATTTCTATTATTTTAAAATAACATATAACTAATATTATAATGCCTAAAGAATGTTTGTTTTGTAATACACATTTTAATATTGGAACTAGATATATGTATTGCTTGCATTTGATATGGAAGGTATTCTTTCTTCACCTCCTGATTTAAAATTGCTTTATAATTTAGGTAGCATATTTATTAATTATATATTCCTTAGAAAACTTATCAAGGTTGGAACATATGAATACTTTGTTTACAACCTTCTAATGCAGGCAAGCAGCTTGTGTTTATGATATGTATCATATCATGCAAATATGTTTTCTTTGTGGGCATATATATTCAAATATAAAAATAGTGTTATTTGCAAGACTGAAAATATATTTCATTTTAATAAATATTTTTTTTGTTTTAAAATTAGTAAAGCTTGTCCAGAAGAAGATGGGAAGGATTTTAGGAAATAATTGCAAGAAATTTTTAAATAGTCTAAATACAACCTACAAATAGCTACCTTTTTGTCCTAAACAAACAGATTAATCAGCTGTAATACAATTCATAATCCTATGATTAAATATAATTGGGATACAATTGCAAATATATTTATTTGTCCACTTTATAAATAATCTTGATGAATTTTTATTGTAGTTTATTTGAAAAATACAAATATTCTTTCTATGTATATTTCTTATAATTTTAAAATTAAATGTTCAAAAAAGTCCGGTAATTACTTGAGTATGAATTATTTCTAACTGCCAAATGATTTTTCCAAAAAGTTCTTTTTTCTTGGTAAGTTAAGTTAGTTCAACAGGATTGTTGAAAATTAAAGTGTGGTTTGTTTTGCGTTTTCGGGCTGGTTCTTGAATGGTTCAGTTTGGTTCAGTTCAGTTCAATCACTCAGATGTGTCCAACTCTTTGTGACCCCATGAATCGCAGCACGCCAGGCCTCCCTGTCCATCACCAACTCCCAGAGTTTACTCAAACTCACGTCCATCGAGTCAGTGATGCCATCCAGCCATCTCATCCTCTGTTGTCCCCTTCTCCTCCTGCCCCCAATCCCTCCCAGCATCAAAGACTCATCAAAGAGATGAGTCAACTCTTCGCATGAGGTGGCCAAAGTACTGGAGTTTCAGCTTTAGCATCATTCCTTCCAAAGCAATCCCAGGGCTGATCTCCTTCAGAATGGACTGGTTGGATCTCCTTGCAGTCCAAGGGACTCTCAAGAGTCTTCTCCAACACCACAGTTCAAAAGCATCAATTCTTCAGTGCTCAGCTTTCTTCACAGTCCAGCTCTCACAGCCATACCTGACCACTGGAAAAACCATAGCCTTGACTAGACGGACCTTTGTTGGCAAAGTAATGTCTCTGCAGTAATATACATTTAAATATGAGATACATAGTTTAGACACATTGTATCCCATTCAGTAAAGATTACTTCACCTTTAATGTGAGAACTAAAATTATTTAATATTTGACAGTAATATTTAAAATAATTTCCACTTACTGATCCTTTTCAATCTTATTTCTAGATTGTCTCATACATTAGCCAGTATCAGAAAACAAAGCCATGGGGAAATACGTCATCTCTAAAATGACTGTAAAATACTTTTCATACATTATTTTCTTATATGAAAAATTTTTTTAAAAATTCTGAACATTTTGTGTCTTTAGTGTCTCATGTGAATATAAAGAATGATGAACACTGGATAATTCTGCTGTAGTTTTTCTAGTTTGGTAGACCAGGGAGGATACAAAAATCAGATTATGGATGAGTATGATTTACATTACCTTCTTCATGTTATTAAATTGCCAGTCAATGTGTCTAATACCATTGGAAAATTCAGTATCCTCAAGAGACTGTATGTTCCATAAGCTCAGAGACTGCTAGCTTCATTCCCTGCTCTCTCCCCACTTAGAATGTCTGGTATAAAGTAGGCACTGAGTAAATATTTGTTGAATGAATGATGTCTTCCTGTGTTTGTTAGACCAATAAAAGTTCAATTAAACAAATAAATCATTTGTGAAAATTTAGTGTATGAAAAACGATGGAGTCAATTTAAAATCAAATAGAACCCAGCTTGACTGTTAGCTGTGTTGATTTTAGAAAAGCACCTGAGTGGCCACATTAATAAAGTATGGATGATGATATGTAAATTATAAAACTATTATAAGGGCCAAATGAAAAAAAAACATGATTTTAAAGCATTTAACAGTGTGTGTATAAGATAGAAGGGCTTCCCAGGTGGGTCAGTGGTAAAGAATTAGTGCAGGAGACACAGGAGCAATGGGTTTGATCAGAAAGATACCCTGGAGAAGGAAATGGCAACCTACTCCAGTATTCTTGCCTGGAAAATCCTTTGAACAGAGGAACTGGAGGGCTACTGTCAATGGGGTCACAAAGAGTCAGACAATACTTAACAACTAAACATCAATAGACCATACAATTAGTTTAAGCATTCCAACGCATAATACACATTTAAAGAAATTGTGTCTACTGCTCTATAAATAATTTTTGAATGAATGAATAAACTTATTAATGTGAGGTTTGATTGAATTTCAAGTGTGAACACAGTGAGTGAGTTAGTGAATGAAAGTCACTCAGTCATATCTGACTCTTTGCAACCCCATGGACTGTAGCCTGCCAGGTTCCTCTGTCCATGGAATTCTCTAGTCAAGAATACTGGAGTGGGTTGTCATTTCCTTCTCTAGGAGATCTTCCCCACCCAGGGATCAAATCCAGGTCTCCCATATTGAAAGAGGAATCTTAACCATTTGAGCCATCAGGGAAGCACATATATATGTGAATAAATGAAATTTGAGGCTTATATAGTTGGAGAACAGTTTCTTTGAGAAGTGAGGCAGTGAAATACACTCTTATTTCAAGTTAGAACACTAAAGTAGAAGTGATCTGTAGTTCTCTTCTCACAGTTAATATGAATGTAGCTCAATCACCACCTAATTATTTTATACCTTTTTCTCCCATTTGTAACTTTGCAGATCTTACTTTGTTTGAACATTTTCCCTTTTTCATTAAAAAAAAAAAAAATCTTTGATTTATTTTCATGGTTCTCCACCTCTTCCTCTCTTTCTCTCTTTTCCTCCCTCCTCCCCTTCCTCTTTCCTTTCATCAATTTTTGATTTTTGGACCACTGTAAATATTTATGAAAAACCACCTATATTTTCTTCTCTATGCATGACTACTGGCTGCGTGTTTGTCTGTCTATGTCTGTCTTATTAATCACTGAATTGACATGTACACTTGGAAAAATGTTCTAATTATTGTAGAAAATTATGTTCTTATTTCCTGAAAATGTTTTGTCACATCTTTGACCTTTGTCAAAGGAAGGATAGATTAGACCTTAGGTAAGGCAAGTATACCATGATATCTCAGGTAACACAGATAAAAAGGGACATGGAGAAGAACACAGGTGTCCAGAGAAGAGAACTTGGGGTAAGGGGGTGAACTGGAATAAGAAGTAGCTACCTTAGATATGATCTATCAAGCATTTGTCAATAAGACAAATGTGTGAGACAAATGTTCATGTTTTAAACTTTGGGGTAATCTGGCTGGTCAAAGTGTCTCTTTTATATGAATAAGTCATAACTGTGGAAAAAAGCCAACATAAAACCTTGAGAAAGCTTTAAAATGGTAGCATTGAATATTGATGCAAAGTTTTAAAGATATCAATCAAATTATTTGTCTTTGTTTGTTTTTCTGTTGCCATCCTTACAAAATATTGAGTTGTAGAAGATCACATATAATAGTTTTATGCTATGTATAATGTACAGTAATTTAGGATTAAGTAATTGAAGATACATGGACTTATGTTCTGACACATTCATATGTAATACTTATTACTTTCCTTTACTTGTATGTTAGGGAAGCAATAAATAGCTAGGCTCCAACAGGTTTTTGCCCTGTAGTCTTTATACTTATAAAATCACTTCAGAGTAACAGCTTTCTAAATCATAGCAGCATATAGTATATTGCAACAGGTGCTATGGAGGAAATAAGCATAAAAGGGAATAAAACAAAGTAAAAACCCCATTGTTGAAAAACAGTTATTACCTCAGGCATAATTTCTTCCACACCTTCTCCTGAGCCCCTGCCTGTATAACCATCCCAGTCTCTTAAGCAGCAGTCAGGTCACTTTGTGAAACTGTATCTATGTTTTACTGCCTAGCATATAAATACCAGGTAGCTCAGCTTTAGCAGTTGTTTTCCTGACTTCATAGCTTTGCTAAATCATTATGAGGTGCAACTGGGATGCCAGTGCTAGAAGGCTAGAGAGGGATCTCTTTTTTCAAAAAGGTCTGCTTTTGTCAAATCACCCTGAAAGGAACCGTTTTTCTCAAAAAGACTTTTTCAGAATGTCCCAAATAGTCTGTCATATATAGGGTGACTAGAGTTTAGAGAAAGATTTCACTTTATCAACAACATCTTAAACTCAACTGAATTCAAATTCTTTCCTTTGTCCAGAATAATAGTGTCTTAGGAAGCCACATGTTGGAAATAGTAGAGAGCAAACTGAGCGAGACTTACACCAAAGGCTGGAAATAGGACTAGGATGATGATTAACTGTAAGAAGCCATTGTTTCTTATTTAATGGACTTAATAAAAAGGGCTCTGTTGCAGTGACTAGCATCAATAGAGGGAGTGTCATTTAGCAGAGCCTGCACTGTAACCTCAACCATGGAAAGGACACAACTTTTCAACTTCAATCATTGGCTATGAACCCAATCACCTCTTAGTACTGACAGAACTTCTCATTTCTCAAATGAAAGTGAAAATGAAGTAACTCAGTTGTGTCCGACTCTTTGGGACCCGATAGACTGTAGCCTATCAGGCTCCTCTGTCCATGGGATTTTCCAGGCAGTCGTACTGGAGTGGATTGCCATTTCCTTCTCCCGGGGATCTTCCAAACCCAGGGCTCAAACCCGGGTCTCCTGCATTGTAGACAGACGCTTTACAGTCTGAGCCAAATAGGTAAAATGGAAAATAAAAGTAAAATAGGTTACCAAATTATAAATATGTTGTAATTAAACTCTTCCTACTTCTTGGTGTCCCTGGAGCCAGACTCAGATTTCTGGCTTGTGTGCTCTATTTGGCTGAGCTTTGTCGTCTTACCCTGCCCTCACTCCAGGGAGCATGGCATTTTTCTCTGTTCTTATGAGAGGTCCAGCTACCATTACTCCTTGCTGATTCCCAGTCTTTGGATCTTAAAAGGAAAGGCAGTACACTGCCTTGTGGTCCTGAGTTTACACTCGAATCAGACTACCTGGTTTGAATCCCTTTTTGGCCACTGTGTGACTATATGGACAGAGATGTCTTCTTTGAAAATTCTTAATTGTTCTATATTTCAATTTTTTTAATCCATAAAGTGATGAAAATAATGTTTAAAGAATGTTTATGAAGAATGAATTAATTAACCTTTGTCAGGTATTTTGAATGAAGTTGAGTACACTGTAGGTATTCAGATAGGAAAGGCTTTCCTAATTAAAAACTTCTGCTTATGAGCACACAGCCCCATAGATTTCTGTTTAGAAGCACTGGTCAGAGTTGCACCTTTCTGTTTGTGTGTGCATATGTGTGCGTTTGTGTGATTCAATTTTGTCCCTTCATTTGAAAGCTATGCTCTTTGACATTTAAAAACCTGTTTTATATTAAAACTTGTTTTTTGCATCATCCTAATAACATTTTATCCCTTGTAAAATATTTTCAGTTTCTCTTTGGAGATTGAATTTAGAAAAAAGAGATAAATTTGGCTGTACGAAGATTCATAATTTTTAAATGCTATCTATTTTCAAGACCAATTGTAATTTACATCAAGAGAATATTACACAGAATACAAGTGACAAGAGAATATATAATGTGGACATTAATTTAGGATATAGTTATTTATGAATTGTTTTGAGAAGTCAAATACAACTCTATTGTTTGTGCTTAGGAAGGAGAAGATATTATCTTATTTCAGATAGGTCAGGAGGTTGTGTCCTCCATAAGACCGTTTACCTGTCTTATTTGTTTAAAGAAGAAAAATACACTGAAGGAATGCTTTGATATTCTACCAGGTGGGTGCCTTATTTTTCACTATTAACTATATACATTGATTAGGTAAGGCAAATTTAAATGCTGCTTTTTCATTCTAATCACTTTGTCACACTTTTAGACAGTACATCATAGTAAGATTCTAGACAGCTCATAGGAAAGCCTTTTCCTAAAATTGGAAAAAAAAAAACAAAAAAACTATGATTTTGAACATCTGTTTCTCCTTTATTGACTATGCCAAAGACTTTGACTGTGTGGATCATAATAAACTGTGGAAAATTCTGAAAGAGATGGGAATACCAGACTACCTGACCTGCCTCTTGAGAAACCTATATGTAGGTGAAGAAGCACCAGTTTGAACTGGACATGGAACAACAGACTGGTTCCAAATCGGAAAAGGAGTACGTCAAGGCTGTGTATTGTCACCCTGCTTATTTAACTTCTATGCAGAGTACATCATGAGAAACGCTGGGCTGGAAGAAACACAAGCTGGAATCAAGATTGCCGGGAGAAATCTCAATAACCTCAGATATGCAGATGACACCATCCTTATGGCAGAAACTGAAGAGGAACTAAAAGCCTCTTGATGAAAGTGAAAGAGGAGAGTGGAAAAAGTTGGCTTAAAGCTCAACATTCAGAAAACGAAGATCATGGCATCTGGTCCCATCACTTCATGGGAAATAGATGGGGAAAGAGTGGAAACAGTGTCAGACTTTATTTTTGGGGGCTCCAAAATCACTGCAGATGGTGATTGCAGCCATGAAATTAAAAGACACTTGCTTACTCCTTGGGAGGAAAGTTATGACCAACCTAGATAGCATATTCAAAAGCAGAGACATTACTTTGCCAACAAAGGTTCCTCTAGTCAAGGCTATGGTTTTTCCAGTGCGAAGAGTTGACTCATTGGAAAAGACTCTGATGCTGGGAGGGATTGGGGGCAGGAGGAGAAGGGGACGACAGAGGATGAGATGGCTGGATGGCATCACCAACTCGATGGACATGAGTTTTAGTGAACTCCGGGAGTTGGTGATGGACAGGGAGGCCTGGTGTGCTGCGATTCATGGGGTCGCAGACATGGACACAACTGAGCGACTGAACTGAACTTAACTGATAATTTTGAATGGGGAGAAAAATCTTGATCCTCAGTATTTTTTGAGGCAGAGTCATTTAAAAAATTGAACAGGTTGAATTTTAGGTTCTGGAAATTGATTATCTTAAAGCTATCTGAATCCTATACCTTTTAGAGAGTCTTTCCGTATTCCCAGAGTAGGCGTACCTGAGTTTATTTTACAACTTCGGTAACAACTGAAAATAGCAGTAGAGCCAATGATACAGGATGGCTCTTATCTGATTTACAAAACATTTACGTAACAGTGATTTCATAGAATTGCAGAAATCTTCAAGGTAAATATTATTGTACAGAATTTTTGTTATTTTTGAACATTTTAAAATAATATTTAAATACCTATTCTAGGGTTGCAAATGTTCCAATAACAAATAGCAGAAGGAAACCACTGTTTATATTTGAGAAACAGTAAACCAGTTAACACAAACTGGAAGACTTTGGTTGTCTTTGGGTACTAGACTCAGTATTTTTAACATATCTGTGTTTGTTATTATTTTTATGACATTGCTTATTGGGACATTGAGTAACAGAAAAACATGATGTGTGTGCTGGTGTTGGAAGGATAATGGAGTAGAACAATACAAAATGGGGTGAAGAGATACTTGAATTAATAATATTACAAGTAGTTTCACGATAAGATGTATTATCTTTGATGCATGAGAAAAAATTACTCAAAAATAAGCATATTCTTGTAGTTCTGTGGGTTATGAGCCTTAGTATTACTTACTTGAGTGTCTCTAGCTTTGTCTCTCTCAAGAGATTGCAGTCAGGCTATTGGACACAGTCTCACCTTTAGGCTCAATTGGACGAGAATCCACTACTAAGCTTATTCACTTGGGACTCTCTACTGGCTACATCATAACGTCATGACATCATACCAATAACATCATGACCTTACATCATATATCATGAGGTGGCAGTTGGATACCTCCAGAGTAAACAACACAAAAGGCCTAAGACAAAACCGCAGGATTTTTATAATCTGATCTTTAAAGTGACATCCTATCACTTCTGCCATTCTGTTTATTTGAAGTGAGTCAGTAGATTCAGTTCACCTACAAGGGGATGGATTACGCGTGAGTATAGATACCTGCAGGCAAGAATCACTGGGGGTTCATCTTGAGGCTGCCCACCACAGATATGAAAGCCTGAGATGTAGATTTGGTAAAAGTACTGAAACAAAGATCTATGTTGAAGAAAGTATTAATAGACTTTGAAAAGATAGCCCTAAATTTTAAACATAACTCTGTGTCAACTCAAGATATGACCTCGAAAGAGTTAACTTAAGAGTTCCCATTGTAAAGTGAAATGTTGGGTTCAATTATACCTGTTTTCATTATTATTTCATATTATTTCCTTTTATCCTTTGTATATCATTGAATTTTAGGAACCAAGGAATCTGATTGGTATAAAGGTCTTCTGTGCTACTAATACATGAAATAGATTGAAAACTATGAAGAGACTGCCGGATTTGACAATTAGGGAATTTTTTGACAGAATTCTCAGTGAGTGAAGAAGACAGACCTGACTGGAAGTAATTAGAGGGTGAAGTGGCTGTGAGGTATTGGAACCAATAATTTTTGGTTGCTAAGGTGAGAAATTTGACAGTGAAGTGAAAAAGATATGTATGTTTTTGAATGTATGTCTTTTTTTTTAAGCACTAGAGACTTTCAATATTTCTGAGAAAGATGGTGACCAGAGAGCCTCAGCTTGATTCACCTTTGTGCCTTAGATACTTGTGTAATGCCTGAAGCAAAGCAAATGCAGGACAAGGGGATGGTCGACGAATGAAAGCAGCTTTTCCTTCTCCCTTCATTAGAGGCAGGGCTGTGTGCCTAAGAACAGGCACTAGATTGAGATTGCTTGGACTGAATTAGTTTGGTGACACGTATTTGAGCAAGTTCCTTAAAGGTTTTGTGGCTCAGCTTTTCCATTAGTAAAATGGGTATAATTCCAGACTGAACAAGAGATAAATGAAGAAAAACAAAGACAAACCAAAAACATTTATATTGTTTATAATAGGGCATAAGACCTTGATATGTGATTAATTTTATTATTAAATACTTTTATTTAGGAAAAATATTTAGAGTCATTTTCTCTTTGACCTAACCAACTCTTAACTTTTCTTTTATCTGAAACTTTAATCATTTGCTTAATTCTACTACATACTAGTGAAGCAGAAATTTATTCACCTTCTATTAGATGCCAAGCTTTGTGCTAGTTGATGCAAATGTAGAAATGAATGAAATATGACCATGTATTTTTGGCCTGTTCTCTAGGAAGAGACACATATACGTGAACAAATGAGAATAGTAAAATATTCTTGACTTTGTGATACAATTGTGAATAGAAATTTTTATGAAATTGTCAGAAAAAAATTTACAGGGAAAGAGATTTGTAAATATTATAGAAGTAAGATTTACTTTGTAATCGACAAGATTAATGAATGTATTATTAATACTGATGATTACGGAGCTATTGCTGAATCTTTAATTTTACAATAGAGCAAGCAGAAAATTTTGCAAGGCTCAAGTTCTAGTGTACAATAAGAATGTTAGGATTCTGATGTACAATAAGAAGTTAGGATTCTGATGTACAATACGAATGTGGTACAAATCCCTCTGAAATATTAACAATGTAATCTTGACATTTAGGTACAACTGTCTTATATGAATAACATTTAACTAAAGGAAAGAAAATAATTTGAAGATCCTATTTTATCTTTTGTGAATCACAGTGAAAGCAATTAATTTGAGTCTTTTCTATGGGAGGCTTTGTTTTTCCATCAGATCAGAGATCAGATCAGTTGTTCAGTCATGTCAGACTCTTTGCGACCCCATGAATTGCAGCACGCCAGGCCTCCCTGTCCATCACCAACTCCCAGAGTTCACTCAAACTCATGTCCATCAAGTCAGTAATGCCATCCAGCCATCTCATCCTCTGTCGTCCCCTTCTCCTCTTGCCCCCTATCCCTCCCAGCATCAGAGTCTTTTCCAACGAGTCAATTCTTCGCATGAGGTGGCCAAAGTACTAGAATTTCAGCTTTAGTGTCATTCCTTCCAAAGAAATCCCAGGGCTGATCTCCTTCAGAATGGACTGGTTGGATCTCCTTGCAGTCCAAGGGACTCTCAAGAGTCTTCTCCAACACCACAGTTCAAAAGCATCAATTCTTCGGTGCTCAGCTTTCTTCACAGTCCAACTCTCACATCCATACATGACCACAGGAAAAACCATAGCCTTGACTAGACCAACCTTTGTGGCAAAGTAATGTCTCTGCTTTTGAATATGGTGTCTAGGTTGGTCATAACTTGCCTTCCAAGGAATAAGCGTACTTTAATTTCATGGCTGCAGTCGCCATCTGCAGTGATTTTGGAGCCCAGAAAAATAAAGTCTGACACTGTTTCCGCTGTTTCCCTATCTATTTCCCATGAAGTGATGGGACCAGTTGCCATAATCTTCGTTTCTGAATGTTGAGCTTTAAGCCAACTTTTTCACTCTCCACTTTTACTTTCATCAAGAGGCTTTTTAGTTCCTCTTCACTTTCTGCCATAAGGATGGTGTCATCTGCATATCTGAGGTTATTGATATTTCTCCCGGCAATCTTCATTCCACCTTGTGCTTCTTCCATCCCAGCGTTTCTCATGATGTACTCTGCGTATAAGTTAAATAAGCAGGGTGACAATATACAGCCTTGACGAACTCCTTTTCCTATTTGGAACCAGTCTGTTATTCCATGTCCAGTTCTGGTGCTTCCTGGCCTGCATACAGATTTCTCAAGAGGCAGGTCAGGTGATCTGGTATTCCCATCTCTTTCAGAATTTTCCACAGTGATCCACGCAGTCAAAGGCTTTGGCATAGTCAATAAAGCAGAAATAGATGTTCTTCTGGAACTCCCTTGCTTTTTCCATGATCCAGCGGATGTTGGCAATTTGATCTCTGGTTCCTCTGCCTTTTCTAAAACCAGCTTGAACATCAGGAAGTTCATGGTTCACATATTGCTGAAGCCTGGCTTAGAGAATTTTGAGCATTACTTTACTAGCGTGTGAGATGAGTGCAATTGTGCAGTAGTTTGAGCCTTCTTTGGCATTGCCTTTCTTTGCGATTGGGATGAAAACTGACCTTTTCCAGTCCTGTGGCCACTGCTGAGTTTTCCAAATTTGCTGGCATATTGAGTGCAGCACTTCCACAGCATCATGTTTCAGGATTTGGAATAGCTCAACTGGAATTCTATCACCTCCACTAGCTTTGTTCGTAGTGATGCTTTCTAAGGCCCACTTGACTTCACATTCCAGGATGTCTGGCTCCTGGTCAGTGATCACACCATCGTGATTATCTGGGTCATGAAGATCTTTTTTGTACAGTTCTAAAAGTTAAGGACACGTAACAACAACAACAACAACAACAAAATCAGTGAGTGTTACGGTAAATAGTACTTTTGTGACACAGAGATGGCTTATTTACATTATTTTTTTTACCACAAAGGTTTTATAGAATATTATTAGTTGCTAAATTCATAGGAAACAACGTTATATCATTGAACTTAAATGCTGATAATTTTTTTTTAAGGGAGAACCTGTAACAAGAAGGTAGAGTGAGAACATTTCAAATAATAAACAAAAAATGAGAAAAGTCCTCATTGTTTTATTTTTACAGTTTTTCACCCTAAATAGTAATGAGTATATTAACTTCATCAATTCCGTAATAGATTTTATTAACAGGAAAAGAACTGCCTATCTCAAAGCTATAGCAATAAGGAATTACCTGCTGTTTAGTATCTAAAGCATAAATGTATTTCACTTGAGTGCTATTATACTTCATCTATTTATCCAAATGTAGTGTATCTCCTCCAAAGATAAATCTATTTTTCCCTGCAGGACTTTGTTGCTGATTAAATTAATATAAATTGCTGTCCAACTCTCATTAAGTCACTGTTGTCCAATTGTACAAAGTTACATTTTACTTGAAATGATTATTTTCTCTCTAAAGAACGTGTGTGCTTAAAAACAATCCAACTATTTTAGGCTAATCTAACAAACTATTTTAGAATGCGATGGAAAATGTAAAATAAGTATCTTCTCACTGTGCTCTAATTGAACATTCTGAAGAGAATTTTCACAAGCTGGGGCATTTTCTTGTGCTTCTTTTTTTTTTACTATTGATTTGTTCTATAGCAGTATCTATTGCATGTCACATGTCAAAGGGTCCCTTGATTCTCTGTGTAAAAGATAATGATATTTGAATCATGGAATTTTAAGCATTTTTTATCAGAACCTGAAGGAGATAAAATAAATTGGGATACTGTTAACAGCACTGCTGTATTACTTTAGCTAAGAGAAAAAGAATACGGTTCATTATGATTGAATTCAGGGCTCATTTCTAAAAGTGACATAGATTTATAGTTTCTTTTCTGTCCGTCCTGCTTGGTCCCCATGGTACTAGATCTTTTTTGAAGTATGTAAGAAAGAGTTAGTGCTAATGGCAAGATTTTTTTCTATAAAGTTGTATTTTAAAGTTAGATTTGGGAAATGTTAGCAAAACGACTCTGATTTTTTGAAACTGATGAATTATGACTACCAAATATAGGTTTTGATTAATATTCATAAGGCAGATCTTACATTTTCTTTGTTTTTTCAAAATACTTGCCAAGATCTTATGTTAACTGCTGCAACCATAGAGATTCCTTAGAAACCTTGATAATATTTCAGGGATTTAAACTTCAGTTCAAGAATATTAAATCAGGGGTAAATGAAGCTTCTAAATTCTATTACCTCAGTAGATTTACAGACCATGTGTGTTTAGTGAAATCTATAGACATCATCCTATTCATATTGAAGCAAATATGTAGACTGTATAATGATGAAAAAAATAATGACAGCTTTTAATTTCAAAAAGCACATGATGTTACACAAGAATTTTAGTTAAGAATTTAGACTTTACTCTTACAAGATTAAATGGCTTTTCAGAAAAATCTGGCAGCATCACAATCAGTCTTGGCCCAGGGGCATTTTGTGGGTTGTGTTCAGTTTGGGTCATAAGGTTCCCAATATTTATCATTGTATTTATACATCAGATTTTCTGTTGTGCAATAGCTACTCTTCTATCTTCTGGTGAATTCCTTTCTATATTAAGTATTTGAAAACCTTCATTAACATAATCAAGTATTCAACAAATATCCTTGCATATCAGTACTTTTTAAGAGTGAGTATTTCTTCTCGGGAATTTCAGTCCCACCTCCTACTTCCCATTTTATTTATTTATTAAGCAAGAACTTGAACTCAGCTCATGCAAAAAATACTGATGACATATACAGAAATAAATGAAAAGATAATGCACTAAATCTTTGTAGTTTGGAAAAGAAATGTATTGTAATATGTCTGATACCTAATTTTAAAAATCTTTTATAGCTTTTCAATAATTTTTTGTTCAATTTATCCAGTTTCAACTACAGTGTAGGTCTCCATGTATGTGCAGGCTTGACTCTTGCAATCCCACGGACTCTAACCTGCCAGGCTCTTCTATCCATGGTGTTTCCCAGGCATGATTACTGGAGTGGGTTCCTTCTCCAGGGGATCTTCTCCTACATTGGCAGGCAGATTTGTTTTACCAAGAGATACTTGGGAACCCCATAAAAATAGTATAAAATCAACAAAGTCAACTGAATTAGAAACATTAATGAAATTCCTCATTATTATGTTAGAGTATTCATGGTCAGAATTTTTATCTGGTAATATGGTCAAGCTTTGGCTTGGTGGCCATTTATGTTTTGTTATTAATAAGCTGCAATAACATTTACTTTATTTAAAGAGGTAATGATCCATATCAATAATTATCAAAAAGAGTTGAACCAAAAAAGCCTGAAACTTTTTTTTTTCTTTGTAAAATCATTAATGTTACAAGAACAATTTAATTCTCTGAACAAAACTACTTGGTACAAAAATGTGTGGAATCAAGAATTTGAACTATACCCTTTAGCTCCTTGGCTTCCCTGATAGCTCAATTGGTAAAGAAGCCTTCTGCAAAGCAGGAGACCTGAGTTGGATTCCTGGGTTGGGAAGATCCCCTGGAGAAGGGAAAGGCTACCCACTCCAGCATTTTGGCCTGGAGAATTCCATAGACTGTATAGTACATGGGGATGCAAAGAGTCTTGGACAAGACTGAGCAACTTTCACTCTCACTTTAGCTCCTTGTAAACAGAAATCTATTCTTACTGTATTTATATTTTCTTTGTAAATGTGTTTCAATACTAGGAAGCATGTATAGGGGAAGGATGCAGAGAGCTTAGGGAAGTTTATAACATTATCTCCTTCTCACTTGGCTTAGGGGATTTAAAAGTTTGTGCATACATACCGCTGTATATAAAATAAACAACAAGGATCTACTGTATTGCACAGGGACCTATATTCAGTATCTGGTTAATAACTTATCATGGGAAAGAATTTGAAAAAGAATAGATAGATGTGGGGGAGTGGGGATTGGGGTGTGTTTGTGTGTGTGTGTATAAAATTGAGTCACTTTGCTGTTTACCTTAAACTAATACAGCATTTTAAATACACTATACTTCAGTTAACAATTATTTTGAAATATATTTTGTGTTTGAGTTACTACTTTCTATCTTAGTCTTATAGTTCCTCTTTATCTTTATTAATTTAAAAACTATATTTTGGCATACAATGTATAAGAGCTCATTGACTTTTAATGTTTAATTCATTTCATTTCTCCTCTTTAAAAAAGGCTTGAAGAAGATGATTGCAAGAGTTTTCCTTTGTTCTGACACATCAAAATTACCCAAATATGGAGTTTGCACTTTTTACATATATAAAATAATTTCTAGTTAATTTCTCCATAGAGTATCTTAAGTGTCATATGTTTCATTTTTATTTCCTTATAAATTTTCTTTGCGAATAGAGCATAGAATAATAATTACTTCACTTGCAATGTGATCTCCCAAAACCAATAAATTGTTGATCCTTATCAGAGTAATTTTTATAGGTGTCTAGGATTAACACTATGCTAAAAGGATTAATGCTATATTTCTTTCCAGATAATTTTGTGTCTTCTGATTAATTTTTAAGATACACACTCTCACACTGAGACATGTATTTGTATCAGAGGGTGATTCTGGTAATGGGGTTAGTGATCCTTTGCTTCCTTGGCTAGACCACTGTAAGTCAACAAAGCAAAAGATGAAGAAAAAAAGAAGGAAACTTAGTGGGGTCATGTCTGAGAGGGGCTAATGGATGCTTTTGGTTTAATGATATCTGAAATGTATTTTTCAATGCTCCTTAGAATTCAAAGAAACTTTTCCATTAACTGTTTTAGTCCCAGGGAATACTGATGTTCTCCTCAATGCCATTGTTTCTGCTATGTATTTTCATTTCTGAATCTTTTATATTTAAGAAATCCATTGTGGGGCTATTTGACTCTTTTCTGTTTGAGATGAAGTGAATCATTTCTGTATCTTTGTCTTGGATTTGCATGGTGAAATTGTTTTACATTGGATGTTTACTGGCAATATTCAGCAAATTTTCCCTTAAGTACTAATTTGTAATAATACATCCATTTCCATCTAAGATTTTTAAAGGTGCCTGTGAGTACACATGTGTGTATGTCTTATGTTCAAATGAAATAATAATATTATTTCAGGTAATATTTCACTGATGTAGAAAATGTATAGATACACTGTAAAAAATGTTCTTTTCTTTCTATAGCATGGGTCACATAGGAAATATTCACTGTCTTTTCACTGTTTGATTGGTTGGTTAATATTTGTTGGTATACTTCAGCTGAACTGGTGAAGTGTTTCCTTTTTTTTTTTTTCTTAGTTATGGGCAGATTAACTCTATACAAGATTGTCAAATAGATGCCCCTTTGACATCTTGATTCCCAAATAATTTTTTTCTTTTTTGACACCAGGCTCCCAAATAGATTGAAATTTTTCTGTTAGAAGAAAGTTAATAAACCACAAATACCTTAGTATAAATCAACTACTCATGCTTTGTTGTTATTGTTGTTCAGTCACAGAACCTTTCGAGCTCTTTGTGACCCATGGGCTGCAGCATGCCAGGCTTTGCTGTCCTTCACTATTGCACTGAGTTTGATCAAACTCATATCCATTGAGTCAGTGATGCCATCCTACCATTTCATTCTCTGTCACCTGTTTCTCCTCCTACCCTCAATCTTTCCCAGCATCAGGGTCTTTTCCAGAGTAGACTCTTTGCATCAGGTGGCCAAAGTATAGGAGACTCAGCATCAGTCCTTCCAATGAATAGTCAAGGTTGATGTCCTTTCAGTTCAGTTGCAAAGTTATGGGTAACTCTTTGTGACCCCCCGGACTGTAACACACCAGGCTTCCCTGTCCATTACCAACTCCCGGAGCTTGCTCAAACTCATGTCCATCCAGTCAGTGATGCCATCCAGCCATCTCATCTTCTGTCTTCCCCTTCTCCTGCTTTCAATCTTTCCCAGCATCAGGGTTTTTTTTCCTAAGGAGTCAGTTCTGGGCATCAGGTGGCCGAAGTATTGGAGTTTCAGCTTCAGCAAGTGTCCTTCCAATGAATATTCAGGGCTGATTTCCTTTACGATTGACTGGTTTGATCTTGCAATCCAAGGGACTCTCAAGAGTCTTCTCCAGCACCACAGTTCAAAACTATCAATTCTAAAGTACTGAACCTTCGTTATGATCTAACTCTCACATCAGTACATGAGAACTGGAAAAATTAAAAAGCAACAACAACAAAACAACCATAGCTTTGACTGTATGGACTTTTGTTGGCAAAGTGTTGTCTCTGCTTTTTAATCACTGTCCTGGTTTGTCATAGCTTTCCTTCTACAGAGCAAAAGTCTTAAGTTCATGGCTGCATTCACCACCCACAGTGATTTTGGAGCTGAAGAAAATAAACTCTGTCACTGCTTTCACTCTTTCTCCTTTTATTTACCATGAAGTGATTGGACTGGATGCTATGATCTTAGTTTTTTCACTGTTGAGTTTTAAGTTAGCTTTTCCATTCTTCTCTTCACCCTCGTTAACAAGCTCTTTAGTTCCTCTTCACTTTCTGATATGAGAGTGATATCATCTGCATCTGAGGTTGTTAATATATCTCCCTACAATCTTGATTCCGGCTTGTGATTTATCCAGCCTGGCAATTTTGCATGATGTACTCTGCAAAGAAGATAAATAAGGAGGGTGACAATATACAGGCTTGTCATACTCCTTTCCCATTTTTGAACTAGATTGTTCTATTTCTGGTTCTAACTGTTGCTTCTTAACCAGCATACAGATTTCTCAGGAGACAGATAAGGTGATCTGGTGTTCCAATCTCTTTAAGAACTTTCCTTGTTCATTGTCATCCACACAAAGTCTTTAGAGTAGTCAATGAAGAAAAAGTAGATGTTTTTCTGGAACTCCCTTACTTTCTCCATAATCCAATGAATGTTGGAAATTTGATCTCTGGTTTGAGAGTGTATTTATCTGTGTGTTTTTTTTTTTTCCTGTTTTATTAGATAAAATTGACATAATGTTCAGTTGAACATTAAGTTGTACAGCATAATGATTTTATATATATATAAATTTCATATAAATATAAAAATTATTTATATATAAAACATATATATAAATGATTTATATATATGTTATGATACATATATATACTGCTACTGCTAAGTCACTTCAGTCATGTCCAACTCTGTGTGACCCCATAGATGGCAGCCCACCAGGTTCCCCCGTCCCTGAGATTCTCTAGGCAAGAACACTGGAGTGGGTTGCCATTTCCTTCTCCAATGCATGAAAATGAAAAGTGAAAGTGAAGTCACTCAGTCATGTCTGACCCTCAGCGACCCCAGAACTGCAGCTCTCCAGGCTCCTCCATCCATGGGATTTTCCAGGCAAGAGTACTGGAGTGGGTTGCCATTGCCTTCTCCAATATATCATATATATATATGTTTATATATATATATATATATATATATATATATATATATAAATAAAATATAATGATTGCCACAATAAATTTAGTGAACATCTATTGCCTCATACTGGTATAATAATTAAAACGATTCTTTTTTTTTTTGCAATGAGAACTCTTAGGATTTACTCTGTTGATAATTTTCATAGATAAATACAACAGAGTTAATTATATTGATTGTGCATTATATCTCTAGTATTCATTTATCTTATAACTGGAACTTTGTGTCTTTTGACTACCTTTGTTCCTATACAAAGATACTAAATTGTTATTGACTATGTTACCCCTCTGTACATTTCATCCTTCTAACTCATTTATTTTGTAATTAGAAGGATCAGATACTAAACTATACATTTTCATTAAAGGTAATAAATAAGACTTAACATAAAGAAAAAAAGAAAGAAGAGACCCTTTTCAAAAGGCCATTATTTTATTTGACTAAATAATCTTGTTGCTTTACAAAGAAAAATAATTATCTGCCTTTTAAGAGGTTTAGGAAAGAAAAATAAGGGCTATAAGCTTTGTTTTTAAACTGTGTTATGTTTCATGAATAACATTAAAAATTATTGCAATGGTAAATATTCCTAAAAGCAAGACTATGTTTCTTTGGAAATTCAAGTTTCTGAGATACTCAGAGCATACCTTATTTTTTTTAATATCCTTGAAAGGTAAATCAATGTCTCCAAAACAAGAAGAAATAGTCTTTTGGGTGCTTTCAAGTATATCTTATTCAGTAGTCATAGATGTACTAGGAAATGAAAAAGCCAGAACATAGATAATTGTTGCTTCTAAAAAGTAAAGTTTTGTAATTATTCTAATTCACAAAATTTTAACTGCTCCAAAGTTAGTGCAAATATAGTTATTGTTTCAAAAAATATTTTTAACCTAAAGATGCCTCAGCAGTTTGCATGGTAGAAAATCATGTACTTTGGCTCTTTATCTGCCTTCACTATGAATTATATTAGAAGAATAGTTAAATAAAATGTTGGTTAAAAAGGTCCAGATATTACTGTGTATAGTAGTCTTCCAGCTTTGTTGTTTCTGATGGATTTTCCATCACAGTTGATCTGTGTTTCTTTACTATATTTCTAGCTAGAGCCAAGTGTTGAACAATTACGCTATATATCTTTTTTGTACAATTTGCCAATTTTGGTTATTTTAGAACCTAGGTGTTCCTGAATTGTCCTTGTGAATCATCACCATTCTGCAGAGAAAGGACTGAAGAAAGAAATGATTTATGTACTGAAGCATCAATGTGATTTTTAAACTACATAACTCAAAGATATTTTTACCAAAGACAGGGAGAAAAGCTTTTTCTAGGGGATCAAAACTGCAGTATCTTTAAATAAATAGAAGCCATTAAGCCATTTTAGAAATATTAATTATTAAGAAAGTCAAATTTTATGAAGAAAGTTTTTTACAGGCAATATCTTAAATAGTACTCTTTGTCCCAATAATTTTAGGCAGCTACTTTTGTACTGCTCGTTTCCAAGTTTTGTTTCCTTATGCTTTTTCAATTGCATAGTTTCTAGAATGGATTACTTTTAGCCTAAACTCAGTTAAATATAACTTAGAAGTACTTCTATAGCATCCTCTTATCTAATGGGAAATAAAAAAACAGTTACTGTATATAAAAGAGTATCTTGCTCAAATTTCATTTGATTTCATTGATGTGTGTAGATTTTGAACACTTTGAAAAGTATAGACAACCAGAGGATGGAGTGTAAAGACTTCTAGGTGAGATGTGTATGGTTTGTGTGGCTTGGTCTTCATTCATTTTCACAGGTCTTAATGGGACTATTTTTTTCCACAACAACAAGAACAACTTGGTTATTCTTCCCACTAAACAAGACTCTCTTTTTTTCCTTTGTTTTTACCAGTTGTCTTAATTAAATCACCATATTTGATTGATTTAATTATCTTTCTACATCAGAAAATGTGTGCTGTTATTTGTGTAGACATCTTTAGGAGTCATTCAGTTTAATTTTTTAAATGAAAAGTCTTGACATTATTATAATTTAAGATGACACTTATTTTTATCATTATAAAATATTCCAGATATATAGAAAGTACACTGAGAGTTAGAAATTGACTATTTGAATGATAAGTTTCCAGTACTCTTGCCTGGAAAATCCCATGGACTGAAAAGCCTGGTAGGCTTGGGGTCCCAAAGAGTCGGACAGGATTGAGCGACTTCACTTTCACTTTGTTTTATCTATTCATATGCATTCTGTTTTATTAGGTTACTAAAATAATAATATTTATTGAATAAAATGAATATGATAAAATATATGTTATCATTGTGTTAATATTATATATTTATATAAATTGTTACATATATATGAATCAATAAATTAGTATATTAATGACTAAGTATAATAAGTTCTGTTATAAAATTCTTTAATTATGGGAATCTTAACAGAACCTGACTTACTGACTTACTTTTTTTTTGTTTGTCTAAATACATCCTTTATTATTCTATAGTTAAGGACATTACTGAAACCTGTTTAGGGTTTCCTTTTCTGTTGAGGTACTGCCACTAGGAAATTTTCAATTTCTTTCTTTTCCTTGACATTTTCTTTCCCAGGCTGTTGGTTACTGATTCCCAGATGTAATTGCTTTTTAGATTTTTCCCATGTTGCTCAGGTCAGCTTCTATAGTGATAGGGCTAGAAATATGATGAATGGAACATAAAGATGATTTCATTCTTGTTTTGTTTAATTCCTGTTGACCGTTTTGCCTACTAGTTAAACCCTGGAAGTTGAGGAAATGTTGCTGATATGAAAATACATTTCTTTACCCTAAGCAGCAATACCCATAGCTCCATCATATACTTGTTTTATAATTCCTGAAGAATAGATGTTATAATGATTATTATTTCTACTAAATTATACATATTTTATTATAAAGATTAAATAGAGTTTAGATATAATTTTCTTCCCCATGAAGAATATACTTTGAGGTACAAGCAGCTGTCTTAAAAGTTGAGTTTTGTAAAATGACTGTTTCATAATTTGGTAGCTACCTGTAAATGCTATACCATCAAAATATTAATATAAAAATGTATTGATGCATTCAAATTTTTAATCTGTGTTTTGGTGTTGTATTAAACCAGACTATGGTAGCTATTGATTTTAAAACCATTAAGTGTATATTTAAATAAACTCTCAGTCATATTAAAGTTACAGCATAAATATTGCATCATATGCTACAACCTTAGAAACTCTCCCTTAGCATTAATGGTCCCTGACTCCCTTTGGGTATTTCAGGAATTGATACTCCATAATGGGCCATTAAGGAAGATGTTTAATTTGAGACCTATCCAGGTGCACCCTACTGAGATGAGATAATTTCAAAACCTCTGATTTTCCTCCTGCCTAGTTACTACTGATACACTAACTGCAAGGAATGAAACATAGCAAAGTTATCTGTATGACTCTTAAAGGGCACTACATTTCTTTCATAATCTCAAGAACAAGGCATGTAGAATATATAGATATCCTTATGTTAGGAGGTTCTAAAGGAATTATTTTTAGACCTTATCTGTTACACATTTTTTTTAATCCACTATTGTATAGTAATCTCTTTATTATCAATACTTGTTTAAACGTCTTTTGAAAAGATACATACTGATCTTTTTCTTTTTAATGTGAATATCAAGGGTTTAAAGTCAAACTGTTTATATGAAAGAGATGAATGGGACTGACTAGTCATGATAACTAAACCCCAGTGAAACTCTGATATAAGCATCTAGCTCATAACGAGATTTAGCTCCCCCTGCATTCCACTTGGTTTTGGAAAGTCTTCAAAGAAACTGTAAGTAGATGTGTAGTTTTTTTTTTTTTTTTTTTTTCTTGTGTGCCTGAAGGAATTGGAATAGAATGATAGAATGAATTTGATATTACTACCTCAGTTCTGTAGCTTTCCTATTCTAGAATTTACTTTTAATTAAGTCAGTTATTTAGTAACTGTCATTGTTTTCAGAGAAGTAGTGTTAAGATTCCCCACCCTCCCCATTCAGCCTTCTAAACTCATTCTACAGCTTGATATGAGTCTAGCATCTAAGTTGACTTTTAAAGTTTATTGTTCCCAGCTATGCAAATAGCTTTTTACCATTGTCAACTGTATTACTATCTGCATTGGTATGATATTTTTAAATTTTGCTAGAGAAAACATAATCATGTTTTCTATTTCTCCAGCAAACCCTGGTACTTAATTTGTAACTAAAACTTACGCTAGATAGAATATATTATCATGATTGTCAATTATGAAGTACCCAGGTGATTTCAGTTATAAAATTGTCAAAAAGAAAGCAACATAAGACAGTACTAATCTATCCCAATCATGGAGTCAGGGCAGAAAATAAAAATCCAATAAATATTAGAAATGTTTGAGGTTCGTGACCTAATCACCTCTCAAAGCCCTCACCTACAAATTCCATCACATTGGTATTTGTATTCAACATATAACTCCTTGGGGAAGGGGGACAAACATGCAGTTTATAGTATGTAGGTTGTAGAGTCAGTAGTCAATGGGAGTGATGAGAGAGAGTAGGATCTTAAGAATGAAAGTACACACCATGTATCTAGACTGCTGCTGCTGCTAAGTCGCTTCAGTCGTGTCCGACTCTGTGCGACCCCATAGACGGCAGCCCACGAGGCTCCCCCGTCCTTGGGATTCTCTAGGCAAGAACACTGGAGTGGGTTGCCATTTCCTTCTCCAATGCATGAAAGTAAAAAGTGAAAGTGAAGTCGCTCAGTCATGTCCAACTCTTAGCGACCCCATGGACTGCAGCCTACCAGGCTCCTCTGTCCATGGGATTTTCCAGGCAAGAGTACTGGAGTGGGGTGCCATTGCCTTCTTTATTCAGGTGCAAATCTGAGCATTTATTTTTAGCTTTGTGACCTCAGCAAACTCTTTAACCTCTTGGTCTTGCAATTTCCTCATTTGCCAGTTAGGAATAGCAATAGCCCCTTTATTTGAAGTTGTTACAGAATTAATATTAATGTTTATTTTTAAAATAAATTAAGGGTATTAAAACAGTACCTGATAGTAAGGAATCAGTAAATGTTCATTGTTATTATGAGGAGGACTATTATTTTGCCTCATGCTCTAGATTTTGGAATAGATTCACCTTCTCCTGTCAGAAGTAGAATTACTTACTTTGAAATAGAAACCCGATGAATCTGCATGTGTTAAATATAGCTTGCTTGCCTTTGTTAATTTCTACTTCCCTTGGAAATAGAAACCAGTCCTTGAATATTATCATAAATGACATTATAAAACAGTTGTTGATTTTTTGAATATCCTTTTAAATAATGGCTGTGTTCATCAGGCTTATTTTTAACAGCTAATATTGATGATAAAAGTTTGAGATTCTATTGATGACAAAAGTTTTCATTTGTAGAGACCATAGTATCTATTTTACAAATCATCTACATGAAAAGAGTGTGAGATCTGGTTTTCAGTTTTCCTTATCTCATTTCAAATAGCATTATTTCTCAAACTGGTTGCATTAATGCTATTATTTATACTTAGGTTAATTTCAAACTCACTGATTTTATTTCCTATTGAACATATCAATGGAGGCAAATATCTTATCCAAAGCCTATTGGAAATAACCAGATGCTTTGTAGAATCTCAGGGAAAAGGTTAATTCAAGGACACTTTGCAAGGAAATGATCCTTAGTAAAACATCAATCTATTTCATGGTTAAATGATATGCTGCCCTAAAGCTAAAAATAGCATTGCTCATTAAATCCAAATTTGTTCCCAAACATTAATAGACACTTGTTAGATCATAACATCATCTGAAAGACAATTAGATGGGACTTTTACTCTAGAGGACTTTCTTATAAAAGTTACCTTTCTGGATTACCTGTTTTCTTACATAATATCAAATTATGTTTGAAATATAATTATAAGGCAATATGTGTTTTACTTAAGCAGTAGAAAATACTTTGTTAGGATTTCAGACAATGGGTAGAGACTTAGCATTTCATTGTTTGAAAAGTGTGGTGGGTAAATTAAAAAAATTAATTGAATACAAATGGATCTTTTTTCTTATCACTTTGTAGTTTGTGGGACAATAGTAGGGAAGGAATGAGGAAAGAATGAAGACTTCAGGAAAGTTATAGTGAAAATGTAGTTTTACTTTTGGACTATTCTAACTCTAATGTTTTTTTCCTGTATCTTCTTAACTATCTTCTATTTTTTTCTTTTTATTTTTCATCCTGATTTATTCTTTTTCTTTCCACCCTTACAAAATATATAACTTTGATATTCTGTAATATGAGAAATTGTTGTCTTGACTTTCTTCAAGTAATCTATACTTTAAATCACAGTCCTACACTTGGAGGTGACTGTGAACTCCCAAAGTTCATACTCCGGTAATATTGTTACTAATACCACTAGCCTAATTTTCTTTCCTCTCCATTTTCTTCTCGGTATGCCAGGACGAATTTAATCTTCTAAAAGTGTGGTGTTTACATTATACTTTCTGATTCTATCCCAGTTCTCACACAACCAATCATCCATTCCTATTGAACACTCTTCTGTCTCAGTCACCACCAAATGTAATCTCTTCTACCATTTATAATCCTACTTTTGAATATAAAACCCTTCATTAAATCAAAACATGGATTTTTCTTACATTTTGAATGCCTGCTCTTGCCAGGTATCTTTATAGGTCATGTATGTGTATAACTTTTATTTAAGCCTTCTAACCATATGGTGGAATAAGTATTAATTTTAGGTGTGAACATTAGAGTATAGAAAAATTAAGTCATCTGCCTGTGGTCATACAGCTCACAGCTTGAAGAGAGAACTTTAAAACTTTCTCACTCCAAAGCTCATATTATGCCTTCTATTCGTGCTGATTCTGATGGCTCTGTTTAATACTTGATAATAGGAGTTTTTTTTTTTTTTTAATGTGCAGAAAAAAGGGACTAAGAAAGATATGGCCGCATCTAGTTCTAGGTCAATTCAAACATATACTTAGTGTATGTGGAATTTCTTCCAGGTTGTATTTGTCTTGAATGTGTTATAAAATATGCATCTGAACAGATAAGTAGCAGAGTTAAACACATAGTCTATTATTTGGTTGTAATACACTTCTGAGTGCACACCACTGCCATTGTATCTGAAAGTGTGGTAATTTTCTGAAATCAGTATTTTATCTCAGATAGCATAACAGCTGCTTAGAGATGTTATGCAAGTTTAGAACCCTGATAAATGCATCATATTATGAAAATGCAAAGTCTCTGATATTTTTGTGTGGTGTCATGTTAGGTACTACCTAAATACTAATTAGTTTATTAATTTGACGGTTCACTTAATACTTCTATTTTATTTAATATCTTAACTCAGTTTCTCTATATCAAACCAAAGATGATTCACATAAATTACTTTCAGAGCAAAATGCTCAAATGTTTAAGAGTAATTTAGAAGATTAAAAAAATTTTTAAATATACTTTGTATAAATATTTGACTTCCCTGGCTGCTCAGATGATAAATAATCTGCCTACAATGTTAGAGACCCAGGTTCAATCCCTGGGTTGGGACGATCCCCTGGAGAAGGGAATGGTTACCCACTCCAGTATTCCTGGGGCTTTCATGGTGACTCAGAAGGTAAAGAAACTGCCTGCAATTCAGGAGACCTAGGTTTGATCCCTCCGTGGGAAAGATACCTTGGAGAAAGGAAGGGCTACCCACTACAGTATTCTTGCCTGGAGAATTCCGTGAATTGACTAACACTTTCACTGGAAATATATACCCTCATTTTTGAAAGATAATGTTTGCAGTGATTTTTATTTATGCAAATTGTGCTTTTAAAATAAAGAAATTAAAATTTCAAAATTCATCATTGGAAACTAAGTAAATTGAATTCAAATTCTTTGTATAGCTTTCACAACCTTTTCTCTTCTACCCAAATCCTTCTTTATATGATATTCCCTTGCTCCTTACTTACTCAGTAGACCTCACATACTAGACAAATTAGAGTTCTATAGCATGCTGTTTTTTATCTGCTCTTAACTTTCTTCATAACAACTCATAACCTAGAAAAATCCTTCTCCAACCACTGTTTAGTCAAATTTTATCTACTCATGCTCTAGCACAAGTATCCTTACAAACTTAAAAATTCCATAGTCTACTCAAATGCACTCTCATTTGAGAAGTTATATATAATAATTCTCTTGGCAAGCAGCAAGAAAACTTTAAAGAAAAAGTACTCTTTTTTAAGTTTTAGACATTGTGCTGCTACTGCTAAGTCGCTTCAGTCGTGTCCGACTCTGTGCAGTCCCATAGACAGCAGCCCACCATGCTTCCCTGTCCCTGGGATTCTCCAGGCAAGACCACTGGAGTGGGTTGCCATTTCCTTCTCCAATGCATGAAAGTGAAAAGTGAAAGTGAAGTCGCTCAGTCCTGTCTGACTCTAAGCAACCCCATGGACTTCAGCCTACCTGGCTCCTCCATCCATGGAATTTTCCATGCAAGAGTACTGGAGTGGGGTGCCATCGCCTTCTCCATTAGACATTGTAAATTATAGCTAATATTTTTAAAATATGTATTTTACTCAATCTGATCTTTAAACCTTATTTTGCTTCTACTCAGTGATCATTAACACCAGACGTTTAAATATTTTATAGGATGGTGATTGGGAGAAGTTGTGTAATAGTCATCTAATTTTTCATTTTACTGCTCTACTTCTTTTCCCTAAGAGTTAATTATAACTTGGAGCATCCATTCACAGCAGAATGAGTCTTCCATGTAGAACCATGTTAGAAAGACATGTTTGTGAGAATAGATACCATGTATCGTTTTATAGGACATGGATTATGGAGCACTGACCTGTATGTGCTTATGATTATATAATATTAATAAATCATGGAAATATTGCCATATTAAATTTGAATATTTAGCACTTAAACTCCTTATCTAAGCATCTATGCATAATTAAATACTCTATTTGAAATATATTTTCCATCCTTGTTAAATATTTCTCAGAGACACTTGATTCTTTTTGGTTAATATGGATAAACTTTTTTTGAAAATGTATCACTTTCATTAAGTTACCATATGTCAGTTTTATATTGCTAAGAAGTTAATATTTGTTAATGAATGTAATTGCAAATCATTCAAATTTCAAAATCTGTCTAATAACCTGGAAGAATACAGATTACACTCAAACAATATTTATAAACATTTCTAAAGTAAGAGGATTTTTTTTTGCGGGGGGGAGGGCGGAAATAGCTGCAGTTTAGCTATTTGGAATGGGGAAATGTTGCTGAATGGGAAACTGTTGTTTTATAATTAGCAATGGTGTTATAGGACTATGTACCAATCAGTTATTAAAACAGTGCCACAAGGCATTTTAAACATTCGGCATGTGCCAAACATGTAAAAAAAATCAAGCTCTAAAAACACTTAAATGGCAAACATGTAAATATATAAAATGAAATGTGGATTAATATAAATTTTTAAGGTAGATATGAAATGCAATTTGTAGTTAGCAGAATTTGTAATAAGTGAATATTTAACCGGTGGAACCAATACAATATTGTAAATTAAAAAATAATTAAAATAAATAAAAAGAGGATATAAAAACATTGTAAAGAAGATATTATAGTGTCTTTAGTAGGTTATTATGAGGGAAAAGTACAATAATGACATGCAATTTAATTTGGAAAAGATTGAGGTTAAGATATTTTATAGATATGTACTTAAGAATAGCTTAAAAGTAGAAGCAACAATTCCAAGATGAATGGCATTCACAGGCTAATACTAATCTTTATTTAGAGTATAGAAAGATAGCAAATATAAAATAAAATTTCAAATATGATTTGAGAAGGATGTATGAAAAAATTAAATTGAGAAAAAATTATGCCATCAGAATTTAAGGTATCAGTTTCCTCAAAGTAAATCAATGTCCAAGTTCAGAAGAACTTTTATTTCAGCAGTAACAAAAAAAAATAGTTTTAGCATATAATTATGCTAGATATGAATTAAGTTTAATCTGAATTAAATAAATTTTATTAAATTTTAATCTGAACAAATAAGGAATTTTCCATGTAATTTATGAGGAAAGATTTTACTTTCATAAAGCATTTATAGAATGTTTTCCATATTGTGAATTTTTTTTTAATGTTTAGTTGAAAATGAGTCAAATCACAGTTTCCTAACTATAATCTTAAATATTAGTGATATAAATTAGAACACTTTCATCAACCTCAATTTTTCCTTTATAATATTGTTAAGTGTAGTGAAGTTATATAGTTTTGATGGAGGACAGATTACCTAATCAAGATAAATATATTCCTTCCAAGTTTTTGAGAGCTTCTCTGGTGGCTCAGACAGTAAAGAATCTGCCTGCACTGCAGGAGACCCAGGTTTGATCCCTGGGTTGGGAAGATCCCCTGGAGAAGGAAATGGCAACCCACTCCATTATTCTTGCCTGGAGAATTCCATGAACAGAGGAGGTTGATGGGCTACAGTCCATGGGTTGCAAAGAGTCCTTCATGACTGAGCGACTTTCACTCACTCCAGATTTTTGATACCATAACAGGGAAAACTGTCTGCCATCTTCTGATAATCTTTGATATATCTTAGAAACTATCTTTCAGTAGTAATTTTTAAAGCAACTTAATTTTAAATTAATTTAATATGTTTTATTACTAGAAATTAATATCCTAAGTAACATAGTGTGTTTCAAACAAGAAGAACATACTGAAAATTCTTTTTAAAAAATAAAATCTTACATTGTCTTAGTATCCATTACTCATTCATAGCTTTCTTTAGGACAGTGCGCATCTATCTCAAGGAGACTGTGTATGATTTTCCTAAATATGTAAGTGAGATTTAAGGTGTGGGAGTCAAGCATATGGTCTGTTCCTCAGTTCTGAAGAAATTAAGGAAACAAAGGAATTGGTGAGTGACAAACAAGCATTGGTAGACATGCATGATGACATGACATCTCTGCATCATGCAATGTGTGTGCTAAGTTGCTTCAGTCTGACTCTGTGGACACTATTGACCATAGCCCGCTAGACTTCTCTGTCCATGGGGATTCTCCAGGCAAGAATACTGGAGTGGCTTGTCATACCCTTCTCCAGGGGCTCTTCCCAACCCAGGAACTGAACCTGCGTCTCTTACGTCACCTGCATTTGCATGTGGGTTCTTTACCAGTAGTGCCACCTGGGAAGCCCCAGTAATTTATGGTATGCTAATCTTCTCAGCAAAATACAGGTGTATATTTTTCTCTTATGCAGTTGAAGAAACTGAAATTCAGAGAGCTTTGTAAACTTGCCTAGCACCAGAATGTTCAGTCAGCATGTTTTTAAGTCCTTTGCTGTTTTTTTCAAAAGACTTTTTGGCAAGTTGTGTGTGTGTGTGCACATGTTTCTAGAATATCTCACTTAACACATATCACATTTTGCACAGCACTTTAAATTATTGGTGAGTACACCTTCTGGCATCCATATTTTACTAGAAGTTTTTTAAAAATAGTGATATTTTAGACTCTCAGCCACATTCTCCTATTTTGACCCATAGTATTAACATAGAGCTTTGTACATGGAAAAGTTTAAAGAAATTCTTTAGAGTTGGAAATATATGTTGAACTTGACTTGTCAAATTCTTTTTGTTAGTAGTAAATTTTTTTGAGTAATCATTTTGTTCAAGAGTTATTTAATGAGTCTTATATCTTTTCTTGGTTTTTCTCCTTTATGTGTTTTTGAAGAGCTATGTTTCCAAAATGATTTGAGTAAAAATCCCCTTTATATGAAAACTGATTGGTTTGGCTAATAACAACGTGTAATTGGAAAAGAAAAACATTCCAAAAAGTTTTCTTTCTTTCTTTTTTTTAATGTTAGTATTGAAGGAGTAATGGCTTATTTTTCTGTAGATTATCAACAGTCTGGTCTGGAACATTATCTACTAAAATTTCTATATTATTATTTGTACCTCCAAATTAGCATATTATTGTGGGACTGTGAGTGAAAGGTCCATGGATGGTGAGGCTAGAGTGTGAGAACATGTCACTGTCGTCAAATAACAGCTTCCATTCATCTAAATTCCTTTCCTCACCTCTGTTTAC
This sequence comes from Bos taurus, assembly GCF_002263795.3. Lineage (NCBI taxonomy): Eukaryota > Metazoa > Chordata > Mammalia > Artiodactyla > Bovidae > Bos > Bos taurus. The sequence continues at coordinate 77,071,753 of NC_037333.1, forward strand.
ACACAGGTGTTTACATAGTAAACAGTACATGGTTACACTGTAATTGTGAAAACAAATTTTTATGCATAAATCAAGTTCAAAGTAATCTTAGTAGACATGACTTTATGCCCTGCCATGATATCCTAAAATAAGTCATTATTATAGATAATCACTTTCTTATACTTCCTATCATTTTCTCCTGTCCCTTCATCAAGTTGAAAATACATGAAATAAACTGCTGGTTTTCACTAAAACTGGACTTAATTTACTTCATAATTGTGTTACTCATATTTCACTATGGAAATAATTTTTTGATTCCTTCAAAGGGTGCAATATTATAATTTGTCCAGTTTCCTTTTAAGCATGTCTATCTTCTTCTTTCTCTTTGTCCCTCCAGACCTACTTCATATATCCATGCTGTTCCTTTGTTCTTTACTCAGCACAATTGGGTAACATGTTTAAGCAAAGCCTAAGTCTTTCATCAAAACTTGCTATATTTTGTCTATTCCTTTCCACAAGTAACACCCCTGATTATGATCATAAGTAAGTAAGTGTTATTCGCTCAGTAGTGCCTGACTCTGCGACCCCATGGACTGCAGCCCACCAGGGTCCTCTTGTCCATGATATTTTCCAGGCAAGGATACTGGAATGGGTTGCCATTTCCTTCTCCAGGGGATTTTCCCAACCCAGGGATCGAACCCGGGTTTCCTGCACTGGAGGCAGATTCTTTACCAACTGAGCTATAAGGGAAGTTCCATACATCTTGTTTATTTCTACCATAGAGAGAAGAAAGAGCACTGATGTTGGAGGCAGACGTTCAGTTTGAAATTCTTGCTCAGTAACATGTCTGATTTCCTTCTCAGTAGACATGAGACAATATTATCTGCATGATAGATCTGTATGGATAATTTAATCATATAATTGTGTAAATACCTATAAAATTAGTTGTCATATGAAAAGAACTGAAAAATGTTAATTCTTCTCTTTATATTGAGACTTCATGTATTATGATTTTCCCATTACAGGAGAAGTTGTGGGAAAAATTTTTCTACTTTAATTACATTCTCAATAGTATCCACCAAGGAAGATATTTAGTATATATTTTTGAAATAGTGAATAAATAACTCACCTAGAAGAGTTGCTATTAAATTAGTATTGTATATATTTATCTTCTTCATACACGTGTGTGTGCGTGTGTTTGTGTGTATTTGTTTGTGTACATATACATGTCCCTTGATGCTATAGAGGGGAAGAAAAGATAATTGAATGTTGAGGGGGATTGTTTACTTATTGATGGGTCAGTCAATTTATGTATCCTTATTTAAGTATCCATAATCATATTCATGTAAAAGAAGGCTATTTTAAATTAGTACCTGCTTTCAAATTTATTTTCAGAAAGAGTTATATACTTGTGACATGACAATTAAATATAAGTTCTAAATGTTTTCTTATAAGTCACAGTGTTAATTAAAAAAACAAGCAAAATGTTACACAGAAATTCTTTTCACATTATTTATCTCAACCTCATTTTTTCTTGTCAATGCTTTCTCTGTTTGTAAAAGTAAAATGTTATGAGAGTGTTTATTATGAGCTTAGTTTTTCTATTATGTCTGTGAGTTTAGAAAGAAAATTATTATATCTGTTGTTTCCAGATTTAGTTTATTCCATGCCTATCTTTACAATTGTGACTCAGTAAATAGTTTTGCTTGAATTTTCAAATGTCTTGCTTCTTACACAACCACATTAAAAAGTAAAAGTAAGATAAAATTGAAAACTCATGAGATGTATAAGAATTGTTAATATATATAGCACTTTCATACTTACTGTTCTGAACAACACATATTTTTATGTATTGCATATAATATGTGACAAATTTTAACATAGTTAATGTTCATGTAACCATATGAATTAAGTAACATTGCTTCCCCACCATTAACAGACAGGAAATCAAGGAGCTGAATGCTTAAATGACTTACCCAAAGTCTTAGTACTAGTAGAGTTGTGTGTATGTTAGTTGCTCAGTTGTGCCCGACTCTTCGCAACCCCATGGACTGTAGCCTGCCAGGCTCTGCTGTCCATGGACTTCTCCAGGCAAGAACACTGGAGTGGGTTGCCATTCCCTTCTCCAGGGGATCATCCCAACCCAAGGACTGAACCTGGGTCTCCTAAATTGCAGGCAGATTTTCTTTACTGTCTGAGCCACCAGGGAAGCCCACTAGTAGAGCTAATAATTCAAATTAGATGGTCTTGCTTCAGAACATGTGCTCTTACTTACATACTGTGAATAGTAGTGCCAGAAATTCAGATAAATCTGTGTAATTTTGCCTTATAATGAATGTGAGCACTTCAGAAATATTTTCCAATGTGTTTTGATAGAATGAAGGTTATTATAATCCTCAGTAAACTATCTCTATTTTGAATATTTCTTTCCAGAAAAAAATTTAGATTTATACTCAAAATATGAAATATATTTCACACTATTTCACAATAGTGAAATATATACTATCAATAATTACTTGAATAGAGGGAAAGAGAGAGGAAAGAAAAGAAAGAAAGAAAAGGAATACCTAGTTAGTACTTGATTGATCAGTTTTAAAGATGTTCACTGTAAAAAACAACATCTTCAAAATTGAGGTCATGTACCTTCAATACTTTTACTTTCTAACATATATATCTGCAAACTTTAAAGAGAGGGCAGCTATATCAGTTTGATTCAGTGAAATAACTTTACAATGCTTAAAATTTTTAGTGTCTTCTATATGTATTTAACACTTTTAAGCAAAATTCGTCATTTTGAGTTGTAGGATCCTGGAAGATAGGTTGCATGTTTTATTCAATATTTTGCCCTATTTTCTTAGCACTGTACTTTGTAATTTAGAGGACACTCAGTAAACTTTTGCTAAATGAATTGATTATGATTGAGCATAATTAATTAACATAAATTATAATTTTCACAAATTTAATTACAAAAATAATTAGAAAAGTAATATAGTTAAAATTTAGAATAATTTCTGAATTATTCTCAGGGTCTAGAATGAAAGTAGGACTCATACATTTAACTTTTTTGTTCACACATATAGTAATCATAATGAATGGTTTTTTAAAAACTTTTCTGTTATTAGTAAAAATTATATTTGTGGATAATATTTACCCTAAGTAAACACCAAATGTTTAAACCTATTGACAAATTATACAAATTAATTATTATACTAATGAGTATAGTTTATTTATATTAATTTGTCCAGTGAGACTGAATTACTTGTGTCAGTAAGTTTGGGGGTTGGGAAATAAATACTGTGGTAATACGTAAGTTAATAATGTCTTTTAGGTTACTTACTTATTTTTATGTATGATGTGTGTATTGATTACAATGAGGAAGGGAGGAGGTATACAGATGTTCTTGTCAGCAAGGAAACTTTCAAGGAAATGATAAAACCTATATTTAATAACTTTTTTTTTTTTCTTGTTTGCAGGATTCTGAATTGGGTATTGGTGTTTCTGTTTTGAAGAATATTTCTTTTTGAGCTGTTTTATTTTTAATCATCCATCTTGGGATACAGAAAAAGAATCAGAAAGACACTTATTTTAAGTTTAGAATACTCACTCCTGAGGCATCCTCACTGCCGAGCTCACGACAATGTGGCCATCACAGCTACTAGTCTTCATGATGCTCTTAGCACCGATAATTCATGGTAAGACTTTTAATTATATTTTTCTGTGACACTTAATGTTGTCTCAGTAATTTACATTAGATCCTTTATTTTAAATTTTTGTGCTATGATTTTTCAGTTTTTGCCTACCATGTAATAATAGCTGTAAGTAATGTACTTTAAGCTGTAATAAATAGAATGTTGAGTTTTATTTCTTAAAATACCATTTAAAATGTGTATCTAACCAAATTATTTTTTTAATTTCATGTTTTATTATTTTTTATCACCCTTAAAGAGTATCATTTAAATTATTAACTATCATTTATTATGAATTTAAATGACCTGTTTTGCTAAGTAAAATAGCTTTTAATATAGTAAATGCCCTTTCGAAAGAAAACACTCCCAAATTCTACTTTCCTGAACCCAGTAATTATTTGTTTCTGAGTGTTTAGTAACATGCTCAATCCTTAACACACAAAATTAAATTGAAACCTCTCATTAAGACAGAATTGTGATATCCCTTTTAACGAGAAAAGAGATAAAAAGCATTATCAAAACAGTATCAACATAAGCAAAAATGTATTTTTCCTGAAACATGCTAATATATTCATGAAAGACTGTATACATGTTCATTTAGACATCTTGGTACTTATAGCATGAGTATGATAGTTAAGAAATAATCTATCTTTCTTTGCAAATTTTTATAAAACATCTAATTAGTCAATAAATAAGCAAAACAAATTCTGTACCACTTAGAATAATATTTATTTAATCCCTCTAAAAATTGCCAGATTAAAGTCTATACATATGTTACTTTTTCCCAATTTAAAGTTTTCTACTGATTATCATTGGTTTTGCCCTTAGATTAAAATGGCATAATACAGTCACTGTCGCATATGTTAATGATAATTATAGCAAAGAAAAAAGGACACAGCTGTACTTGCCACTGCTTAGGAGGTCTCAGAGTATTAGAGTTTAGCAGGCAGCTGAAATGACTTTTTAGCCTCCTTGGCTCATTTTTGGTTTTTAATTGACTGTAGAAATCTATTGTAGTTTTTCAGTGATGCAGTTCTTAATTTGACTCATTCATATGTTTTAACATGAATTGCATTCTACTGTCATTATAAAAATGGGATAAAATCACTTGTCTTTTGACATTTCCCCTAAAGTTTCCCTGCTTTCACAACTTTATTTCTAACAAATTGCTATAAGATAGTGCTTTTTTAAAAAATAAAAGTAAAATTATACAACCATCTCATTTTAAACAATGTAAAATTGTTAAATATTTCAAATTTTTCCCTCAATTCTTATACTGATGTGACACTTGCACATTCATATACTTGGGCATGTATAACATTTTGTGATATGGCACAGTATAGGAATTATGTTCTTTTAAACAAATGCTTTTCTAATTGTCAGTGTACCTAAAGATGATTCTACTTAGCCTTTTTGATATTATGAAAATGTCTCACTCGTAAGTTTATTTGAAGATTAAATAAATAGGATATGTAAAAAATCTAGCACAGAACATGACTGATATTAAGTGATTGAACATGTTAATTTCCTTCATCATACTATCTACCCTTCCCGTATATTTTTGTTCTAGTAAATTGTAACAGCTAAGAATTAGCTTACCCTGAGAGCTTCTTCATTTGATACTGATATTCAGGAAAAAAACCTCTTAAGTATATGTACAATTCATGTTTACAAAGTCAGTCTAAAATTGTACTATTAGAGCAAGGTAGGTTAAAAATAGCAGAAATACACATTGTAAGAAAGACTTTCTTTTCAGAGGTGCAGTTTCTGGTCTCCTAAACCTGACACCTACTTTGTACCTCATGGGTCCCAAAGATCACTGAGCCTTACACCATGATTCTTGAGTTGAGACCTGTATTGAATAAGCATACAGAAACACACATATAATCTCTTCAAGCAACTCTAATAAGTATTTAAAAACTAATAAAGTACAGAAACTATTGACCCTGGTATATAAAAATATATAAAATATTTTGACTAAAAAACTAAAATAATGTTTTCATTTTCTGTGAACTACTTTATATCATCCTATGCATATCAGGCTAAACAGTATAGAAACTTTCCACTTATAAACTTTATTCTTATTACCTTGTGTAAGTATTTTAAAATTTTTCACCAGAGAAAATACAAGTCAGTTTTGACTGCCTTCTGTGGAAGGCTTTCTCCATTGCCTTGTGATGCCACTTCAAACTTGTAAATGAAGGGCTCCATGTAAGCAGATTTTTTGAGTTCAGCTTGCTCATAAACAGAAAGTGTGTGTGCCTTTGATCAGTGCAGAAATATAATGGAATTAGACATTTTTGGAGTCCCCACCAGTCTTGGCTTGAAGGAATACCATATAGCTTGAAACCTGAGAGGACTGAAATAAAATAGATGTCTTAGTAATAGAGGTACTTTTTTTCCAAAACATCCCTGGATAGCATGTCCTTGCCTACTGTTGATGCAACGCCTAGCTATATTTCTTCTCCTGATCAGAGAGAATTAACTTTTCTGGACATGACCCAAATTTCTGGCCTTTTCTCCAGAGTATATAATAATGATGACTACTTCCCTGGTGTCTCACACAGTAAAGAATCCACCTGCAATGCAGGAGACCCGGGTTTGAGACCTAGATCAAGGAGATCACCTGGAGAAGGGAATGTCTACCCACTCCAGTATTCTCGCCTGAAGAATTCCAAGGACAGTGGAGCCTGGCATGTTACAGTCCATGGGGTCACAAAGAGTTGGCCATGACTGAGTGACAAGGACATAGTGATTCAATAGCCATAAACTTTAAATGTATTTGGTACAATTAATTATCACAGCATTCTCATGGGTTTAATATTACTTATTATTATCATCACTACTTTGTATATAACTTTTTATAGTGAAAGTATTGGGGTACCAAGTGACCAAACAACTTGACTAAAGTTGCACATGAGACCCAGAGAGGTCTTAAAATGAAGGATTTAGCTTCTTGAGCTCTGGTCTTAACTGCAGGTAAATAATCAGTTCCTATTAAAGCCATTCTTCCCTGTAGAAAATTCCACATCAGCTCTCCTGGTTCTTGTGAACAGATGAGGTAAAAAGGTAGATTTCTGCCTCTTCCATGTTCTGGGCATAGACCAACTGGGCTTTGAAGTCTTAACAGATCTGAGATAAAATTTCAGCTCTACTGCCTACAAGTTCTGTAACAGTTACTTGGTAAATTAGGTAACAAATAACATTTATCATAGACTGTGAGTCAGATGACTGTGCTAGCTACTAAAGCTATGGTAATGAACAAGGGATTCTAAATTCTTCCCTCAAGCTTATAGTAACTTAAAATTTGTAATCCTGCTTTTCATCTGTAAGAACAAACACTCCATGTAGGGTTATTTTAAGAAATGAATGATATACACATAGTTCTAACATAGTGCTTGGCACTCAGTTAATCTTTTTTCTGTTTTATTTTCCTACCCCTAATTACTTTGAAATAGAGCTAAACCTCTCAGCATTAGATAAGGAATATATACAATTATCCTTATTCTTACCCTGAGAATTGAAGTCTTTTGCTACTAGAACCTCAGCATTTTGATTTTGCCAGAAAATTTTAATACTAGAATCTAAACAAAATTATTGTCAAACTGATTATATATATCAGATATATATATAAAGACTTAATATATAATTGTCAGTATATTATATTTTAGTATATAATTCTCTATTGTCAGTGGTAGTAGTATGTAATTGTAAGTGATGCATTTTTTGCATGATTTCTGCATGGGTAAAATTAGAAACTAAGCTAAATAATTAATTCTGAATAATATTTACACTAGTTGAGTAATCTCCCACATCATCCTAGAGAGTCTGGCCAGTATTTTTTATAGGAAAATAAACTTAATTAGTATATCCACATTTTGTGTATATATATATATATATATATATATATATACAACTTTAAACTTAAGAAATGTCTCTGGTTCTATGTTTATCTGTCCATATTTTATGTCTCTGTGTACCTCTGTATTTCTATTTTTCTGTTTTCCATGACTGTGTCTCCTTCCTGTATAACCATAAAATCCTTATCTATAATGCAATGAGACCTGGCAGAAGTAAAGAGAAGTAGTGAAAGCAGATGGCCAGTTCTTTGGTGTTAACTAATGTAGTGTTGCATGAAGATAAAAGACTTTTTTGTTCTAATGATGTGGTTGGGAGCAAGGGAAAATAGAGAGATCAGAGAACAAAAATCCAGTGATACCATGAGCACCTGGGACTCATCCTGACTGGCGGTAAAACAATATCATGGTTCAGTATAGGACCCACACTAGGAGACCTGTTCTTGGGAGGTACGTCACCCAAGCCATAATGGGTTGGGAGTTGAGAAGGTGATTGCGATGCTCAAATATTTTAACTGCATCTTGTGTTCATTAAACTGTACTTAGCAAGTGTATCACAATGATAGAGATAGAAAACAGGATCATTGTAGCTTACTATATGTAAAAGGAAACAGTATTTTTAATGATATCTTTGCAGAAAAAAGTAGAATTTAGAAAATTCTTTCATGAGCCACCATATATGTACTTTTTCCCAAGTTTATTTTGTGTTGGTAAAGTTGCATGTGTATTTATATATTAATGAACTTTAAAGCTAACAAATTAGTTATTATAAACAGTTCTTAGCAGGGACAAAACAATGATCAAACACATATATATTGTACTATTATGGTTTTTGTAATTTGTTTTATTATTAATCTATTTTTAGTTATAGTAATATTTAATGTGCCAATGATTTAAAATAATAATTCAAAATATTTTAACCTCTAATAATATGTGAAGCTTGAGAAAGTACCAAATTATATTTTACCACAGAAAATATTACCATATAAATTTTTTTATGAAGTCATGTTTTATTAATGGTGAAAGTGGTAGGTTGACTTCTAAGCTCTGCTTAGCTATTTTTTTTCTAGAAATTAATCATCCTTTAAATGTTTATAATGCTTGCCAGCCTAGATAATTTGTAATACTTGCAGTAATATCACTATCTGTATGGTCAAATATGTTATACTGAGAAATCTTTGTCATCATCATGATACATGAGATTATTGAGAACACATCCAATAGCATCTATTAATGCATTAGCCACTTGGTACTGAAATTCAAAATAAATATTAATATATATTTCAAAAGTTAACTATGCAGTCTCTAATACAACAGTATGTACTACCAATATGTACATCTGACAGCTTTCCTTTGTAAGAATGTGTTTAGGAGCCTTCTCTGTGCATTCAGTATGCAGTTTGGCAATTGGAAAATAATTTTATTTTGTCTTTGCATCTGCAAAACATGTTATGTGTGAATTTTATTGTGGTAATACTCCTCTACAAGTAAGAAATGTGCACTTTGAGAGCAAAGTAGCATTTTCTATCTTCAGATTTTATGTACTATGACTGTTTCAAGGGTTTAGAATCATATATTATTTTTTGTGCTTCTTGGCTTTGGGGTAAACTGATTATACTAGGATGGTCGTTGTGCACTTGATGTTGAATACATTTCAAGTAGTTTGATGTGTAATATATAAGTATCTAATTGTCTCCCTCTTCTTTGCATTGCTATTTATTTTCATTCTCAATGTAAGAATAGTGCTCTTACATTTATAATTTCATGTAAATAGCCATAGGGCATTTTTCATACAATTATTTCCTGCATTCAGATTGGAAAATAATTGCTTAATGACCAATCAAAAAATTGAAATGCAATAGGAAAGAGTCTTATCATGCAAATAAGATGCTATATATCAATGTTACATTATGATCTGTTTTGACAGTTCAGAATAAGGCCCTGTTGAAAACTAGAGTTAAGTCATTCTCTAATTTATTTCAGATTTTTAATTGATGAATTAAAAATAAACTTTATTTTAATAATTATATTTTTATTTTATTTGAATCTATGTTTCTTTACCATCATAGCAGAACTAGTTTCTTTAAATATAAAAACTTGTCTTTGTATCAGAAAAACTGTGTATGAATTATTTGACCAAAGGAGTTAGGCTAGCTAAGGATTTGCAAGAGAAATATGCTGGTTGTAATTTCCAAAAGTAATGGCTAGACACCTTCAAACAAAACTAGGCTCTCACAGTGACACTTGATAAACTTTCTGTGTTTATTTGATCTATGCACACTGTAGTTTGTGGTGATATGAATGTCATGAAGTCAAGGTTATAGCTTGATAAAGTATAAGAACATAGTCTCGTATATTTCTTTGTCTGTCATTACCAGTGTCACCTATTTTATTGTTTAAGTAATCCTCTTCAAACAAATTTATATCAGAAGGCAAAAATTCAATAATCCCATGACCTGGTGGTACAATTAATACTAATGGTTGTTAGATATTTTTTGCAGTCGTGCAAGCGCATATTTTTAAAAAGTGGATTAACTTTAGAAATAAAAGTTGTGTCTTTAATACTGATTTCACCTTAAAATTAAGACATTTCTAGCCCTTCATTAAAGTTTAAAAAATTATGAATGCATGTTATATAAGAAATAATTGTGTATATAACCATAGATTATTGGCTCAGCACTGAAGGTCATTGATACATTACAGTTACAAATCGCAGTATAAGGGAACATGGTTGTATATAAAATTTGACTGTATCTTTGTACCCATAGAAGAAAATCTCTTGATAATATGGAAAGTAAAAGAATGACTCATTTTTGACTCACAACTATATAAAATAAATGGTCATAAATGATCAAAACAGCCTTACTTATTATCACCACCATTTATTTAAAATAATTCCACAAGTTTTGGCTACTATAATAATCAACAAATGTAAACAAGAATAAATATTCAAATATTAAGATATAATTGTTATTTGCAGGTAGATTATGATGCATTCAGAAAATCAATAATATAATAACTTTCCAGAATCAATGAAAGCACTAAGTTCAGGTTTATGATTCATACATGCATATATGATTACATCACAGTAGAAATGAAATGCCTGAGTTACTTAGGAAATATAGGAGGAGCTACATTAAACCTAGGAGAAGAAAACTGTGAAACTTACTGTGAATTATAAAATAAAACACCCAATATACCATGTTCCTGAATAAAAAAAGACTAGGAACAGCAAAATTGTAAGTTATTTCCAAGTTAAATTTTATGTATGTTCACACAACTGCTTTCAGAGTACTGATGTGAGCTTTTCCATGTAGAAATTTAACAAAATTATTCTAAAATATATATTGATATATATATATAGAATATTAAGCAAAATTTTACAAAAGTGAAAAGAATAATAGGTAGATATAAATTTAACATATATATTATGAAAGAACAGTAATTAAGATATAATATCAAAATTAGTGTAATTGATCAATTTTGAAAATGAGATTCCTGAAAAATCACTGCACTCTATATTTGTATTGTAATTTTCAAGGAATGACTCAGAAAATCAAATATCTAAGACAAGAAAGAGTCAAATAAGGATCAAATCAATTGTGTGTGTATGTGTTTCGAATTATATACTATGGAACTTCTGGAGAAAGACTTCTTTGAGTTGCCTACTTTAATTTCCATTCTTAATGTATTAGATAGCGTAAACTTTGGCTGTGGTCACAGTAGAATTCAAAATGAATAATAGCTTCTAGAGAATATATTCTTGTTCACCAAACGTTTCAAGAAAGATAAATGTTTCTGGTTGGGCAGTATATGTGTGTGTGTGTGTGTGTGTGTGTGTGTGTGTGTGTGTGTGTGTGTTTGTGCACGTGTGTGCATATCTCTGTGTTTGAAGGACAGAGGGGATGCCATTCTCTTGTTCTCACAGTTATTTATAGACTCAGTCTATTAATGGCACAAGAGTTCCAATATCTTTCTGAGGCTCATTGTCATTCCCATCCACAGAAGGAAGAAGAGTATTGGGAGGATTCCAGTGGGAGGTTCTTATATGGATATGCTTGGAAATAGTGCGCATTACTTTTGTTTCCGCTTCCATTAATTAAAACTCTGCCTCATAGCCACACCTATAAATAAGTTTGAAAATCTTGTCCTCTTGTGATGAAGGAAGAAGAAAATATTTTTAAAATATATGGTAGTTTTTTAAAAATTAGATTTGATGCATCAATATCTTTTTTAATGTATAAATGGGTACTTAAAATATCTTTCTTGAGATATATTTCATATACCATAAAATTTAGTTTAGTGGATTTTAGTGTTTGCATAGTCGTGCACCTTTTAGAGTGTAATTAGTCCTCCAAAAAGAAATCCTATATCCATTAGTAGTCACATCCATCTTCCCCTTGGGAAGACCCAGTCCCTGACCATCAGTAATCATTGTATCTATGCTTTTCCCTATTGTAGACATTGCAACTTGCTTCTTTCATTTAGCATAATATTTTAAAAATATATGTATACCATGGCATGTATCAGTGGTTCTTGTTTGTTTCCAAGTAATCTGTTGTATAAATATACCACATTATATTTATCTGTGGATGGAAATTTGGATTATTCCCCACTTTTGGCTATTCTGTATAATGTTTTTATGAAAATTCATGCATAAATTTTTGTGTGGACGTTTTCACTTTTCTTGGGTATAAACCTAGGAGTGGACTTGCTGAGTCACATGATTACTATATTTAACATTTTGAGGAAGTGCTAAACTACTTTCCAAAGTGGTTGCACAGTGATACGTTGCAAACATTCTTGCATTCTCAACTATATTTGTTACTGTCTTTTTTCTTTTAATCAATCTGGTCAAAATGAAGTAGTATCTCATTGTATAATTTTTTTTTTTTTTTCTACTCAGTAGTTTCTTTTTGATGATCTATTTTAAATATAGTAGTTTGTACATGTCAATCCTAAACTCCCAATCTTGACTTACATTTGTCTAATGTATAATCTTGAGCTCATTTTCGTGTACTTGGTTATTTGCATATCTTACTTGAAGAAATATGATTTAATCATTTCTTAATTTTTATTTTTCATTTCTAAGTATTCTTTATATAAATATATTTTTTGTAAAAAGGTCACAGGGTACCATTGTTACAGTACATTTGGATTTAAGAAATCTTTAGATGCATTTTCTAAGAGGCTTTTTGCTTGGATTTGCCCACTTAAATCTCAGCTATTTTAAATTCACTTTGAAATCATATATCATTTGTCTAGCCCCACTCCACCTTCTTTTTTACTTATTCCTAAAAATAGTTCATTAACTTGTTTTTTTATGATTGCAAAAACTACTAATTGACAATGATTGAAACTTTATTCTGATATGTGAATTGAATAGTGGTGAATGATACACAGAATAGTTAGGTAATTCATTGAATTCTTCTAGTTAGTTTCCAATTACTCCTCCTTAAGAAAATGATAAAGAACATTAAGCTTTAATTTGATGGCCAGAAGCATTTCTATTTTTGTTCTAGTCTGAATTCTTCTACCAGATTCGGAAAGCCCTCTTTTTTACATTTTTTGTGTCTTTGCTCAAATTATAAACAGTGCATCTTTTATTTCCATACACTTATTTTCTCTGGTATGTTCTACAAACAACTCAATGCCTCTTTAAATCTTAAGAAAGTTATGCTATTTCTTGTGTCTGTCAAATCTACACATGTTACTTAGTATCCTTTGGACTCACTCATATCACATCTTTAAACAGAAAAAGATGAGAAATGGAAAAGGACTTGAAATATTATTTGGAAAGAATCCTAGTCAACTTGCACTATTTCAGCCCACTGGACTTATCTGAAATAATACTATTTCAGGAGAAAAGATTAGGACTAAATAAAGATAATGATTTATAAATGTTATTACTGAACAGCTGTTACATTTTTAAGAAACCTTGAATAAAGGAAGATGTCCTATTTAGAAAATAATGCTTACATGAAGCCCAGAACTGAAGTTTACAGTATTATTCAATTTAAACTGCTTTGGAATTCTAATTTGCATGGTTCTATTGAATGAAGTGAAAAGATTTCAGGCCTTAGAATCTAATTCCAATTCTGTTACTTCCAAGAAACATGACCTTAACCATGTGAATCACGGTTTTCTTATTTTTTATAAGGGTAATTAGGCCTACTTTGTTGTACTATGAGGATTAAGTAAAATAATGTATAGAAAGGCCTTAGAACCAAGCTTCACACATTTAATCTTGGGAAAATGTGGTCATTAAAACATACCTTTAAGAATTAGACCTAAAAACCAAATGACCTGGATAGTTAGCAAATTTTAAAATACTACACTGTCTTGGGTCACTTACTTTCCATAGTGTTTTTCAAATACTGCATTGTATATTCTTAACCCCCAAATGTGACAGTTTCTCTAATTATGAGTCTACACATTTGTACACACATTCCATCATTATATTCAGGACTCACCACTGAACTGTAACTAAGTCTTTAATGAGTTACTAATGAACATCTTAAGCTTAGATAAGCAAAAAAAGAAAAAAAAGTTTGAGCGTTTTGAAAAACTATTCATAGTTAAGCCTGTTGCTTTTAATTAGGCTATAAGCCCAGTGAAATTTCCTGTCTTTACTAATCTTCCCAGGTTTGAAGAAATTGAATAATAAGTGACAGATGTACCCTCCCTTTGATATTATTAATGTGAGGTAAAAAGGGATAAATACATTGAGCTAAATTAGAGAAATCATTGTTTGATTAAACACAAAGATAATATACAAATTCAAAATAGTATATTTCAATGATTCATTTTTTTCCTTAGACTCTGATAACTTCAAAACCAGTTAATTTTGTTGTTGAATTAGAAAATAACAGATGTCATGAGGAAAAAAGATCCAGAGATGATTAGACCTTGTAGATGAAAAAAAAATCCTCTATATGGATGAAAGAGCAAACAGCTTTTACATATAACTGCTTCTCTCCAAGCTGTTAGAGATACTGTGAAAATAGTGATCACAGACACTACCTGAATTAGATCAGGACTATTATTTTCTGTAGCTCTTGTTATAAATCAACAATGGTGGTGACTGTTTAGCAATGATCCATTTAAAAAATTCCTTTTGATAGTGAAGTTGATGAAACCATGCAGACCTTAAGGGCACATGATTAAATAATGAAGACAGATAATACATAAAATTCAAAGCAACAGGATGGCATGATGCTCCCTCCAGGGAACACTCATATTTGTTTAAAAGGAACCCTTTTATATCAGTCACAGTGGCTCAGGACAGTGGGAAGAGCTGAGATAGCCCAGATGTTTTACGGGTTACACACTGTTGTTAGAGGCAAGCTTGACATCATGCCTCTGTACACAAATTAAAAATCAGCATGTCAGTTTTTAAAAGTAAGTGTCCAATAATAATTACACTCTCTATATATGTATCATAATATAAAAACACAGTCAGTTGTTTTGACCTGTGAGACTGTTAACATGTCTGCTTGCTTGTGAACCAGCATTTAGGCATTCATTTTGTATATGTGCTGAGGATGGGGTTGATTGGTAAAAGTCCCTTATTATTTGGAAAAATAATACCAAAAACATTTTCATTCTTCTCAACTACCTTCAGAAATGCCAGTTATGATTAGCTTAGGATGGGGAGAAAGCACTCACTAACAAGACAGATCTCTGTCAAAATATGTATAATTTTTGCTGCTTTTTTTTTTTTTTTTCCTACATGTCAAGTACAGGTGTCAATGGGATTAAGGTAAAGTGCCTCATTACTATCGTTATAAAGATTTTCAAAGAAATTATCTGGAATATTCTGAAGGCACATTTTCTCTACCATTAAAATGTTAACATTCTTTAAGAGGAGAGTAGACGAAGGGAAATTAAAGGAATATTTGTATTCTCCAAAGAATAAATTCCAGAGTTATACTTTTGTTATCATTAATTGAAATCTGTTTGCATTATGTTTGCAAAGAGACAGTTGTGACATTTTATTTAATTTAAATGAAAATAATGTGCTTTCAAGAGCTGATTTTTTTTCAAATTTGTATCAGTACCAGAATTTTATTCTCTGCTTATTCATTTTAACAAATATTTGAGATATTTCTATTGCAGTATTTCAGTATACGCAACCACAGTGAGCCACAATTTTTCTTTTATTTTTAGAACATGGAAGATATCATGGTTGAAAGACAATTAAAAATAATCTTTTAATGTTGTTTCTTTTGTTTTTTAACACTGGGAATTTAATTTCCCTTTAGCTTTATTCATAACAGGTGTTTGCTTTTTCCACTAGTCTCAGGATGTCTTATATTGCTTTCAGAACTTGAAAGTTCAGTCTTTTGATGAAAGTTTAAAACATTTAAAAGTGTTTATTTTCCTGTAACAAGCTCTGTTTTAGAAAAGAGCAAGAAACTCAGTTTGCAAGGAAAGATGCATGTACACATAGAGCATATGAACACTACATAAGACAAGGAATAATCTGTTGAGTTAAATAATATATGCATATACTCTAAAGGTTGCTTCGTCATATACAGGTAGAAAAGTCATCACTTCTGAGCCATTTCTTCTAAGACCCAGAATTAAATCAGAGTTTTCTCTGTATTAGAACTCCCATGATGTAGTTTCTACCTGGTATTTTCTACCTTAGTCAGGTAGAAGTGGAACATTTATGACAATTGTTAGAGATTACTTTGTTGTTGTTAAATTGCTAAGTCGTATCTGGCTCTTTGCCACCCTGTGGACAGCAGCACCACAGGCTTTCCTGTCCTTCACCATCTCCCGGAATTTGCTCAGATTCATGTCCCTTCACTCAGTGAAGATATCTAACCATTTCATCCTCTGCTGCCCTCTTCTCCTTTTGCCTTCAATCTTTCTCAACATCAGGGTCTCCAATGAGTCAGTTCTTCACATCAGGTGGCCAAAGTATCGGAGCTTCAGCTACAACATCAGTCCTTCCAATGAATATTCAGGGTTGATTTCCTTTAGGATTGACTGGTTTGATTTCTTTACAATCCAAGGAACTCTCAAGAGTCAAGGGACTCTCCAGCACCACAACTTGAAATCATCAATTCTTTGGTGCTAAGCCTTCCTTATGGTCCGAGTCTTATATCCATACATCACTACTGGAAAAATCATAACTTTAACTATATGGACCTTTGTCAGCAAGGTAATGTCTTTACTTTTTAGGTTTGTTATAGCTTTCCTTCCAGGGAGCAGGTGTCATTTAATTTCATGGCTGCACTCACCATTCACAATCATTTTGGAGCCCAAGGAAATAAAATCTGTTACAGCTTCCACTTCTTCCCCATCCATTTGTCATAAAGTGATGGAACTGGATGCCGTGATCATAGTTTTTTGCATGTTGAGTTTTAAGGCAGCTTTTTCACTCTCTGCCATTAGACTGGTATCATCTGCATATTGGAGTTTGTGACTAGTTCTCCTGGCAGTCTTGATTATAGCTTTTGATTCATTCAGCCTGGCATTTTGCATGATGTACCCTAAATATAAGTTAAATAAACAGGGTGACACTAGAGCCTTTTCTTATTCCTTTCCCAATTTTGAATCAGTCTGTTATTCCATTAAGGTTCCAACTTTTGCTTCTTGACCTGCATACAGATTTCTCAGGTAGCAGGTAAGGTGAGCAGGCAGGTAAGGTCTCATATTCTTATCTTTTTAAGAATTTTCCAGTTTGTTGTGATCCACACAGTCAGTGGCTTTAGCATAGTCAATGAAGCTGAAGTAGATGTTTTTCTGGAATTTGCTTGCTTTGTCTATTGCCCAAGAAATGTTGGCAATTTGATCTCCGGTTCCTCTGCCTTTTCTAAATCCAGTTTGTACATCTGGAAGTTCTCAGTTCACATAGTGCTGAAGCCTAGCTTGAAGGATTTTGAGAATAACCTTACTAGCATACAAAATGAGTGCAATTGTACCCAGCCTATAAAGCAATTTTGCAGCTGTCATACTTACTTTAGGGAGAAATCAGGAAAGAAGTAATTTATTAATACAGCCAAGATGAAGGTGATGGCAGGAAGGTAGAGTCTTTCAGTTATGCATAAAGAAACACAAAAAAATGGGAAATGACAGTTACTTAAAAGCAAAGAAATAATAGCAGTCATCTCTCTCTCTCTCCTCCCTTTCCTTCCTGCTTCCTCCCTCCTCTTCTACCCTTTCTCTATGGATAGATAGATAGATATAGATATGGCACTAAATTGGATTAGGTATTTTGTATCACTCAGTCATTTTTTGATAACAAGCATTTCAATATAATTTGTAGCATTTATGTAGCATGTTGCCATTAGTTGAACACTTTTTCACACAAAAGCTCAGTGACTACTCATAGCAACTCTTTGAATCATACATAGTAATATCATTAATTCTAAGATGCACAAATAAACTTGGAACTGTCAATCTAATGATGTAATGACATTTCACATAGTTATTAGAAGAGAAACTCAAATCAAAATCCCTTAACCAGCTCTTAGAGGCTTCTCCCAAAGCATTTTAATAACCTGTTGAGAATCACCTTATTTTGTAGACCTGTGATTTTAATTAGAAATAAACCATCAGAGCAGCACATGTTAATAGAAGAATGAAGTAGAAATAAAAGAAGAAAAGGAAAGAAGTAAAGTTTGATTTAAGGAAAACGATATTGTATTTGCTTAAATCTTGTAAATAAAAAGACAAATATTTGAAGACAGGTGTCTTCTAGAACTAGATTAATGTGTTTTATACATAGCCTATTTGCACTGAATTTAGACAAGTGGGTAGAGAATGCCATAGTACAGATATCACATGTTTCTCAACATGAAGAAGGACTTGTTTCTTCATATGTAATTGGGTGGGTGGCTCAAGAACAGAGTGAATTTGTAGTCACAGTTTCCTCATATGAAACTTAGTGATTTTTAGCAGACATAATCTTAGAGTTATTATCTATTGTGTGAGTTGAATGGTTCTTTCCAGACTTGAGATTGCATATTTTTAATGGAATGCCAGACATATAACTGCAATATTTATCTTGAAGACTTAGTTTTATAATAGCTTCAGGAAGAAAAATTTGATTTATATTTATAACTCAAATATTTCCCCAGAATTTATATAATAACTTAGGGGATAACATATACACTATTTTTTTAAAACAAAACTTAAGATTTTAGCTCTGTTCTAAGAATATTAGAGATACCAAGGGAACATTTCATGCAAAGATGGGCTCAATAAAGGAAAGAAATGGTAGAGACCTAACAGAAGCAGAAGATATTAAGAAGAGGTGGAAAGAATACACAGAAGAACTGAACAAAAAAGATCTTCACAAGCCAGATAATCACCATGGTATGATCATTCATCTAGAGCCAGACATCCTGGAATGTGAAGTCAAGTGGGCCTTAAAGCATCACTACGAACAAAGCTAGTAGAGGTGATGGAATTTCAGTTGAGCTATTCCAAATCCTAAAAGATGATGCTGTGAAAGTGCTGCACTCAATATACCAGCAAATTTGAAAAACTCAGCAGTGGCCACAGGATTGGAAAAGGTCAGTTTTCATTCCAATCCCAAAGAAAGGAAATGCCAAAGAATGCTCAAAGTACCACACAATTGCACTCATCTCACACACTAGTAAAGTAATGCTCAAAATTCTCCAAGCCAGGCTTCTGCAATACGTGAACCGTGAACTTCCAGATGTTCAAGCTGGTTTTAGAAAAGGCAAAAGAACCAGAGATCAAATTGCCAACATCCACTGGAAAAAGCAAGAGAGTTCCAGAAAAACATCTATTTCTGCTTTATTGACTATGCCAAACCTTTGACTGTGTGGATCACAATAAACTGTGGAAAATTCTGAAGGAGATGGGAATTCCAGACCATCTGACCTGCCTCTTGAGAAACCTATATGAAGGTCAGGAAGCAACAGTTAGAACTGTCATGGAACAACAGACTGGTTCCAAATAGGAAAAGGAGTACGTCAAGGCTGTATATTGTCACCCTGCTTATTTAACTTATATGCAGAGTACATCATGAGAAACACTGGGCTAGAGGAAGCACAAGCTGGAATCAAGATTGCCGGGAGAAATATCAATAACCTCAGATATGCAGATGACACCACCCTTATGGCAGAAAGTGAAGAGGAACTAAAAAGCCTCTGGATGAAAGTGAAAGAGGAGATTGAAAAAGTTGGCTTAATGCTCAACATTCAGAAAACTAAGATCATGGCATCTGATCCCATCACTTCATGGCAAATAGATGTGGAAACGGTGGAAACAGTGACAGACTTTATTTTGGGGGCTCCAAAATCACTGTAGATGGTGACTGCAGCCATGAAATTAAAAGTCTCTTACTCCTTGAAAGGAAAGTTATAACCAGCATAGACAGAATATTAAAAAGCAGAGGCATTACTTTGTCAACAAAGGTCCATCTACTCAAAGCTCTGGTTTTTCCAGTAATCATGTTTCATTGTGAATGTTGGACTCCAAAGAAAGCTGAGTGCTGATGAATGGATGCTTTTGAACTGTGGTGTTGGACAAGACTCCTGAGAGTCCCTTGGACAGCAAGGAGATCCAACCAGTCCATCCTAAAAGAGATCAGTCCTGGGTGTTCATTGGAAGGACTAATGTTGAAGGTGAAACTCCAATACTTTGGCCACCTGATGCGAATAGCTGCCTCATTTGAAAAGACCTTGATACCTGGAAAGATTGAGGTCAGGAGAAGGGGACGACAGAGGATGAGATGGTTGGATGGCATCACTGACTCATTGGTCATGGGTTTGGGTGGTCTCCGGGAGTTGGTGATGAACAGGGAGGACTGGTGTGCTGCGGTGCATTGGGTCGCAAAGAGTCTGACATGACTGAGTGACTGAACCGAACTGAACAGACTTCGTCCATGTGGGCCGTGTTACAGCCCCTCCACTTTTGCTGCTAGTGGTCGGTGACTCAGATTCCTTTGTAGAGATGGTCAGTTTAAAGATTAGTTTGATCTATTCACACAAGATACCCCGACTTCATGGAACACCTTGCAGTCTAGTCTCCTTCAATTTAAGAGTCAAAATCTATTTAAATTCACAGTATTTTTGTGCTTCTCCATCTTACCACATGAAATAATTTTATCATCTGATCCAGACCTATTCTTTGTAGGTCCACAGACCTTGCTTTCTGGTAGTTTAAGCACTCTTATTTCTTGTTTAAGGTGAGATTCTTTCATTTAATGCAGACACTCATATTTTTCAACTGACAGTGAGTCCATTCCACATGCGTTTTCAATCACAGTTTTCTGCCTACTCTAGCATTTTACCTTTCCTGAAATAATTGATCTCTAGTTCCGTTCTTATGTCTTTTTCCCTTTCCTGCCCTAGTCCTTTTTTCCCTAGAAGCTCTATTCAGTATCCTAACCAAGTGGCTGGTTGTTCCCAAACTAAACTCCTTAACCTGGTTTACAATGCCAATGATCTGGCTGTTGCTCACCTCTCTGATCTCAGCCCAGAACATTCTTATCCCAGTCCTGTACAGATTCATTGGCCATTGTGATAATTCTTGATCAGCCCAAGGCGATTCCAGATTGAGGCCTTCGGAATGCTCTTTACTCCTGAGTTTTTATGACTAGCAACTTCTAATTTTGCTTCCATATGTAAATCTGTAAAAATCTAAACATAGTAGCATTTATTATTCTATTTAAACTTTCTGTGGATTACTCATATCTATATGATAGTAAAATTATTTATGTATTTGCATCTTCTCTGTCTTCCATACAAGAATGGGTGATTCATTAAAGTAGGTATGTAATCTCTCTTTTTCACTAAAATCTCCAGTACCTAGAAAAGGACTTGACATATAATTGCAACTCGAAACATATTTGTTGAATGAATGAACAAGTAAATGCATGCTCCATCACTCCAGATCTTCTTGCTAATTTGGCTGAGGGTGAAATCTCTCAACTTTATTATAACTGAAGCTTGAAGGATACATAATAGCTTCATAATCTTTTCCTAATTCCTTCCATAGACCATAGATATTTTAGGGAAAATATACCTGTATATATGTTCATGTGGCCTTCCCTGGTGGCTCAGCAGTAAATAATTTACCCCCAGTACAGGAGACATGGATTTAATCCCTGGGTCAGAAAGATCCCCTGGAGAAGGAAATGGCAACCCACTCCAGTGTTCTTGCCTGGGAAATCCCATGGACAGAGGAGCCTGGTGGGTTACAGTCCACAGGATCACAAAGAATCAGACATGATTGAGTGATTGAGCATGCACATGTTCAAAGAATCAGACATGATTGAGCGATTGAGCACGCACATGTTCATGTAAAAATAATTTAAAAAATAGTCACATTGTCAACTTGGGTATAAGGAGAATGATATTTTGGAAGTTGAAAGATTGGAAAAGATGTCACTGGAGGTGATTTTTTAGATATTTTCATTTTTGTCACAGCTGTATTTGGCCTTAAAACTTGCTACTTCTTTTGATACCTTTTCATTCACACAAACTGTCAAAATAGCATTCAGATTAACTTTTGGCTAGATATTTTAGTGTACATACATTATAATGAGTTTAAATAAAAATTTGTTTTAGGGTGGTGCCTTAAAGATATATTTTAAACTTTGTCATTGTGGACAAATTTCTTAATATCATTTTTGCTTTTTATAAGAGCTATATCATTTGTCATGATTTGGAGGAGAATGTGTTTTTCACTCTTAATTTTCAAATACTTTAGACACCAAGAAGTTGTAGCACTACTGTATAAGCTTCTAGTATTAGAAAGATGATTATAAAATTCTCTTACTTTATCGGATTTCTTAGTTTCTCTCCTGACTGTTGAATGGTAGCCATATAGAATCCTTATCATGTTTTTAATATGCATGTTATGTTAAAATAATTGTGTAATGCAAAATTGTTTTCCCTGTAAAGTCTTTTTCTTTCTGTTAGCAAGAACATTATCATTATTACTCCTATTTATTACACTAGTTGCAATTAGTATAGAAAAGTGTATCTGTAGCAATTCACACACAAAAAAAGAAGTCCTGTACTTAAACCGTTCTGTTTTTCATAGCATAAAATGTATGGCTGTTCTGTGAATATTAAAAAATAATCATGTGTGTGTAATTTTATTTTTTCATTATTGTCTTGGTCTTCCATATTTATCCATTTATGTAATATGTACCATTTGTCAGTAAAATCACTGTGTATATATATGGCAAAAATGTATGTATATATTTTTCATCCTAATGTCCATCACAAACCTTAGTACAGCATCTTTCCAAAAATGTTAAATAACCTGAAACATATAAATAAATATAAAACAATCCATGTAACAATTCCACAAACAAAATTAATAAAAAACTTTCTGAAAGTTTCTTCACCCATTATTATATCAAGCTTTTTGTGTGTAAATATTTAATTCAATAACCAATATTTTCATTGACACAAACATGAGTGCCCATAAATTAGAACAGAATGCTGTGAATCTATAACAAATATAATCATTATATTTTTTTCAGGCAGCTTTTTCTGCTTTCCATAATTATAGTTAATTTTCTAATGGTTGTTAGGAGTTAGGATGAGGTTTTTGGCTTACTTAAGATCGTGATTAACTAGGACAGAGTTACACAGTCCATATCACACTAGCAACCAGGAGATGTGAGCTCCTTAGCTCCAGGGTTGCCTGTGGGGCCTGGGGTGGTGGAGTCCACGGCCTAGGGCCTTCAGCAGAGAGCAGCCTTGGAAATAGCCCCAGTAGGGCTCCTCTGAGGCTGGCCTGAGCTAAGCGGAGTCTGATGGTGCGCCCTGCGGTCCCCGCAGGTGGCAAACACAGTGAGCGACATCCAGCCCTTGCTTCTCCACTGCGACATGCTGAGCGCGGCCCAGGAGGCGCTCTACCTCCCAGACATCTCCTTCAGCAGCCAGCTGCGGAGCGCGCCACTGCTCATCGCGGACCAGGGCCCCGTGGAGCTACCAGAGGAGTTCGTGGTCCAGGTGCCCATGGAGCTCAGATCTCAGCCCAAGGTGCGGCCAGCGGTGGGGAGAGAGGGCTGGGGGTGGCTGGGTAGGGGCCCCTAGGAGGCTCGGCCCCAGGCAGTGCCCAAAACGTGTCTTCTCATAGATCTCTGCATTCACTCATGTGGCTGATGTTTACACCCAGTGAGACACTGACATGTTGTTGAACAATGCATGCTTGTTCTACATTAGAACCTCATTGCTATTTCAAAATGTTTGACTTTAAATTTCCTATTCGGTTTGAAATATTTTCACTGCAAGTTTAAAATTACTCTTAGTGACCATGTCAACGGTTGTAAATTTGAATGGTTGTAAAAGACACATTTTAACATTTCCGATCATCTGTTTGAAAATATATTCCCATCAATGGAAACTGGAAAGAGTTTTGAGATTATGGTGAAAACATCTTGATTAGGAATTGTGTGTAGTCATTTAAAGAATACATCCTGATAGGAAAGTGATAGTTGCAGAAGCAACCAAATTTTTTAATGGAAATGTTGGAAAGTGCTTTCTTTTTATTATTGTCTCTTCAGTTGGCAAGTACAGTGTGAGACACCCAGCCTTTGAAGTTCCAATGAGGAAAGTTATATAATATTTTTAGAAAATCCAGTTTTATTCTTTTCCTCAGTACTTCATATATATATATATATTTTATCTTTACATAATATTTAGTCAATAGAGTTTTTTTCTTTTCACTCATCAAACTTTATGAAGACTGTCTTATCTCTCTAATTTCCCTCAGGGAACATAATATGTATAATGTAATATGAAATAATATATACACTATTATGTGCTTATTATACACTATTTATATACTTTATTTATAATTTTCTTTGTGTCTGCAACATGAAGAAGGTTGAGAAACATTTGGCAGGTGGAACCATGAGTATCAAGCTTTATCCCAAAACACACATCTCCTACACCATAATTTAATAATACAGGAAATACTGTCTAAGGAATCTGAAATGCCGCTATATTAACTGAGCTTATCTTCTGAGCACCATTACAGAACTCTCTGGTAAAATATGTTGGAATACTGTATTTTAGTTCAGCGACAAAGGGTTATTCAACACCTTTTTATCAATTTGAGATTTAAGAGACCTGTGATATTTAAACCTAATTCTTCAATTACTTCAGCCATGTAGAGTAAGTGTGTGGTGATGTTGGCACTCACAGTGGCTCCTTCCACTCAATCACATATTTTAATCAGTGGCCAAGAGTCTTTCAATTCGGATTAGCACTACTCCCCTGATAGCGATGATTGGGGGTCATTGCTGGGAGGTAAGTGCATGTATTTCTACAGAAGCACATAGAATTGACTCCAGAGTGTTTAGAAAAATCGCAGAAAAGATATAATAAATATTCTTTAAGAATTCATTTTTTTTTCTGTTTTGTATTATCATTTTAAATCTGAAATTCTCTAAATTGAGTACAGTTATATTTTTCACAAAATGTGCTTTAGCAATCAGAAAGTTTTCATCATGACATTGGCTTTTGATTTATATTATGAAAGAGTAACACAACATTAATGTTTTTTTTTAATTTGCTCAACTACATATGTGTTCATCACAATTTCTAGTACTAGTGAAGAAGAAATCTAGAAATTAATTTTACTTTTTGAGTAGATGTTATAAATGTTTAAATCAGCAACTGTAACATAAACACAGAAACACACACAAACACCTGCTGGCAATTCAAAATAGCAGTCAATTAGCTTCCTTTTTTTCCTATAGTACTTTTACTAATATGTTGGCTGAATTTATACATTCCCCAGCTTTTACAGCTTAATAAGATTTTTCTGTATTACTAGCTTTTACTTTTTGCCATGTGTGTGTCAGGTTACATTGTAGTAAGGGGATTAAGTCACATTTTTCTATCTATTTACAAATAGGAAAATTGAATTATATTCTATTTTGGGCAAAGACAAAAATGAGGGTATCAGGAAACCTTTACTTGATCTTGTAAATGAACACTTAGGTAAATATCATGTGATTTAAAACGAGCCTAGGTTATTATGTTAATCTGCTATGATGAGGTAATACTTTCTGAGAGTCACTTTTGTGCAAAAGTAATTTTATCAGTCAGAGAGCAACTAAAGGTCATCTTTGAAAGCTCTCTATAGAAAGAATAAAGAAGATGAAGTAAATATTACAGGGGCATAATCTTTATTGATATGGAAAATAGTACATACAGCTAGAACACATGAACTGGTATTAAATATGAAATTAAAATAAGAGATATCACATTACTTTGAGCTCTTCAAACTGAAAAAACATGAAAGAATTCAAACTGGAAAATGTCAATGAACTCCAGCTTCCTCCCTTCTTCTACCTGCCTTTCTAAAAGAGAAACAACAGTCTGTTATAGAAACAAGATATTTTAAGATACAGAAAACTCAGAAAAATATAAATAGTAAAGCTTGATATTAATGCAGTCTTTGATTGGAATACAAAATTGATATTACGTTAAAAAAAGTTAACCTCTGTTCTGTAGATAGCCAAAAGAGCAAATAGAAACACAACAAACTCAGCCTTCACAGCATAACAAAAACCCTTTTATTTGTTTGAAATTAAACTTTGCCATTTTTTCCCCCTTTATATTCAATTCCAGATAGCTAATAGCAGTTCTTGAGAGTTAACGAGTGTTTGGATTCACAGGAATTAGGACTTCACAGTAGAGCAGCAAAGCATAAAGAATTAAAAAATATTGTTCTCAGAAGACATTTTTCTCTTTAGCATATTAAGGCAGAAGGATGTCTGAGGGCAGATTGCATGCTTAATGACTAGATATCAAGACTTTTCCTTGAAGCTAAAGGAATGTTAATGTGTTTTTTATCAGCATTTTCCTTGCTTTAATTGTGATTTTCATGCAGATGCATAGAAAGTTCATTGAGATGATCTACAAATAAGCCTCCTGCAAGCCACATGTATAGTGTGCAGGGTTCATACAGGTGTTCTCTCGGAGTATAGCTGAAGCATTTCAATCCTGACAGGTCATAAAAACTCTAGAAGTCTGTGATCATTTTTAAGCTTACCTTTTGCAGGAGTCAAAATGCTTTTACAAGTGGCTTGTGTAGTCTCTCAGTCTCTTGAGGAATCACATCCACCTCTGCCATCACTATTTTTTTTTTCCATTTTCTCCCGTTCTTTCTTCCATCTTTTTATGTTTATAGATGAGAATTCTTTCATGCTAATTAAGCTCCATTTGATTTTTTTTTTATTGCTTTACACAAGTAAGTCTTTAAATTAGTCTGCTGTTGTTGCTCCTAAGTCACTTCAGTTGTATCTGACTCTGTGCAACCCCCTAGACGGCAGCCCACCAGGCTGTGCCATCCCTGGGATTCTCCAGGCAAGAACACTAGAGTGGGTTGCCATTTCCTTATCCAATTAAATTAGTCTAAATACTGGTAATTCCTTTATTCATTCTTACCTTCATTATGTTTTCCTCTTTTGATTGTTCATAGATGCATGCTGGGCCTTGCTCTAAAGTGGCAGGAAGGCAGAGATGGAGAACTAACAAACTTTAATGGTACTGGGAGATAAAAATAATACATTGTGACAAAAGTTTGCTAGAGGATATCTTTTCCTTGCACCCAAAGAGCCAAGAGCTTTGTTTGTAAAGTAGTGATTAACTTATGTCTTTGTATGTGTGTGTGTGTATTTGATGGTAGGTGATACCTGTAGGAGCAGTGTTTTAAGAATTCATAATTCTGACTTCCCTGGTGGTCCAGTGGTTATGCAATGAAGGGAACACTGGTTTGATCCTGGATCAGGGAAGATCCCACACGCTGCGAAGCAACTAAGCACACATGCCATGACAATTGAACACATGGGCCAGAACCCTTGAGCTGCAGGAGAGAAGCCACCACAATGAGAAGCCCTCACAATGCAACTAAGAGTAGCCCAAGAGCTTGCTTGCTGCAAGTAGAGAAAGTAAAAGTGAAGTCACTCAGTCGTGTCTGACTCTTTGCGACCCCATGGACTGTAGCCCACCAGGCTCCTCCATCCATGGGATTCTCCAGGCAAAAATACTGGAGTGGGTTGCCATTTCCTTCTCCAGGAGATCTTCCCAACCCAGGGATTGAACCCGGGTCTCCCACATTGTAGACAGTTGCTTTATTTACCATCTTAGCCACCAGGGAAGTCAAGTAGAGAAAGTTCAAGAGCAAAATGAAGATGGAGCACAGCCAGTAAATAAATAATTAATTCATTAAAAAAAAAAAAAACATAATTCTTATGGAAATCTAAGGACTATTAAGCCCTGGACCTTGGTGATCAGTAAATGATACCAGGGAATTTTTTTTTTTTCCCCCAATGGGCCTAGTTCCTCTTTGATTCTTCTCTAGCTTTCTGACAGCTTTCTTTGCTCATTAACATTGTAAATGACTGCCTTCCTGAATTGTACACCACTGCCCTTAGCAATAGCACTAAGCACCAACTAGCACTTGTCTTACCTTTTAGTTTGAATTTCCAAAAATAATATTTAATCTTCATTGGTTAGGCCTGATTAAACCCCTGATTTAATTATTCATGTCCCTGGCCATCTTAGGATGTAGGGCCACATAGAAGCAGTTTTGTAGCAAAGAGGAACTACAGAGACCCTATTACAAAAGTGAGTATAAAGTCCTATGGTACACGTAAGGAGAGTATCAACTCAGTTTTGGAAGATTGGAAGAGATGCTTGTGAAGAAACATGACATTTAACCTGGGATCTGACAGCCAAATAGTAGTTAACCAAGTATAGCGGTAGAAAAAGAAAGATACTATTAATTTTTAAAGAAATGGTACCAGACCACCTTACCTATCTCCTAAAAAACCTGTATGCAGATTAAGAGATAACAGCTAGAACCAGATATGGAATAACTGACTGGTTCAAAATTGGGAAAGGAGTACAACAAGGCTATATGTTGCCATCCTGCTTATTTAATTTATATGCAGAGTACATCATGTGAAATGCCAGGCTAGATGAATCATGTGGGGAGAAATATCAACCTTAGATACACAAATGATACCACTCTCATGGTAGAGCGTGAAGAGGAATTAAAAAGTCTCTTGATGAGGATAAAAGAGGAGGCTTGAAACTCAGCATTCAGAAAACTAATGGCATCTGGTCTCATCACTTTATGGCAAACAGAAGAAGAAAGAGTGTAAGCAGTGACAGATTTTCTTCTTTGGGGCTCCAGAATCACTGCAGATGGTGACTCTAGTCATGATATTAAAAGACACTTGCTCCTTGAAAGGAAAGCTATGACAAAGCTAGACAGTGTATTAGACAGTAGACATTGCTGACAATGACCATATAGTTCAAGCTATGGTTTTTCCAGTAATCATGTATGGTTGTGAGAGTTGGAACATAAAGAAGGCTAAATGCTGAAGAAATGATGCTTTTGAATTGCAGTGCTGAAGACTCTTGAGAGTCCCTTGGACTTCAGGGAGATCCATCAGTCAATATTAAAGGAAATCCATCCTGAATATTTATTGGAAGGACTGATGCTGTAACTGAAGCGTCAGTACTTTGGCTACCTGATGCGAAGAGCCAACTCATTAGAAAAGACCCTAATGCTGGGCAAGGTTGAAGGCAAAGGGAGAAGGGGGCGGCATAAGATGAGATAGGTAGATAGTATCACTGACTCAATAGACATAAATTTGAGCAAACTTTGGGAGTTAGTGGATGACAGAGGAGCCTCGTGTTCTGTGGGGATGCAAAGAGTTGGATATGACTCAGCAACTGAACAACAGCAACTAATATAGATAGGAAACAGTAGTACACAGGCCTAGTTCAGAAAGGATAATTTCTATTTGTTTGCCCAGAAATAATCTACAGAAGGTAAATCTGGCATGATATAATGTTATGAGGAGTTTGGAATTTCTCTGATGGCAGTAAGGGTAATATTAAGTTAATTTTAGAGGAATTGAGGGAGGAATGAACTGCCACCTGCATTTGACAAATAAACTAGAGGCTTCAAGGCTTGAAATGGGAGATTATTCTATTAATTCAGATAAGAAATGATGTGGCACTGACTCTGGGAACCAATGACATTGGTGATAATGAGGATCTATTGACAGGAGTTATAGGATTCATTGGGTAAGTGAGTAAGACAGAGGGAAAACCCAAAGAAGACTACCAGGTTTCTATCTTGCATGAGTATATGAGGAATGATCCTATCACTTCCTGAGATAAGAAAGACAAGAGGAGACAGAGAATGTTGATAAGGAATGATGGTGGTGTTACCCAAACATTTATAAATGACTTCTTCAATATATTCCTGTGAATAGAAACCCAGGTTTCTGGCTCTGAATTTAAGAATGCTCAACTTAAAAATAATATGTTAGTCTGAAAATATAAATATAAATGCTATTAATTGAGCATGACATTCTCATTAAAAAGAAGAAAAATATTATTATTCTTCATTAGGTATTCTATTTTGCCTTAGGTATAATAAGGTTCTTCAACAAATGAGCATCTGGTAGGCATTCAGGCATTCCTTCTATCTAATACTTGCCAGTAATACCTAGCAGGGCTATAATGGAGCCAAGATGAGATTTGATTTTGAGCTCTCCTGTGTTGCCATGAAACAGCTGGAAGAATTCTTCCTATATATATTCTTTTGGAATGTATACTTTTCAGTACTATGGCAAAGAGGCAAATTGAATGAGGTTAAGACAGTTGATCTGCAGGCCTAAATATATTTAGCATTCATTCAGTTCTTAGTACAATGTTCCATGGCAAAATTCAGAAAGAAAGTAGGAGACTAGTCTCCTCATATTTGGGCTCGTTAACAATGTAACAGAGAGCATAGTTTAATGAAATAATAACAAAAAATAATCTTCATGTGCATGTGAGAATACCTCAGAAATGAATCTTTATTTATACTTTTGCCTAATTAAAAATGATTAATAAAACAGAATATCTCTTAATGTCATTGTAAAATGATGTTTTATCTTAAGGAAATATTTAATCAATTATTACTCAGCTATTAAAAAGAATACATTTGAGTCAGTTCTAATGAGGTGGATGAAACTGGAGTCTATTATACAGAGTGAAGTAAGTCAGAAAGAAAAACACCAATAGAGTATATTAATGCATATATATGGAATTTAGAAAGAGGGTAACAATGACCCTATATGTGAGACAGCAAAAGAGACACAGATGTAAAGAACAGACTTTTGGACTCTGTGGGAGAACGCAAGGGTGGGATGATTTGAGAGGATAGCATTGAAACATGTATATTGTCATATGTGAAATAGATCACCAGTCTAGGTTCGATGCATGAGACAGGGTGCTCAGGGCTGATGCACTGGGATGACCCTGAGGAATGGGATGGGGAGTGAGGTGGGAGTGGGGTTCAGGATGGGGAGTGGGGTGGGAGGGGGGTGCAGGATGGGGAGTACATGTAAACCCATGGCTGATTCATGTCAATGTATGGCAAAAACCACTACAGTATTATAAAGTAATTAGCATCCAATTAAAATAAATAAATTAATTTTTAAAAACAATTGATTAAAAGTCTCAAAAAATAAAAGCTGCACTCCCCCAAAAATAAACACTTTCAAGTCATAGATCACGACCACAGCTGCAGAACTCACCTAGTTGTACATATGAAGGCATTAATATAAACTGATGGAGGCAGGGGGAGGTTAGCAAAAACTCATTTACTGTGATAGTTGTAAGACAGTGATTTGGAAATGGAGCCAGTTATACCATGATCTCATCAACATGATAGGGGAGGTCATGGACACTGGAATAAGTGAAGAACAGGAAGAGGTAACATGGGATGCTTTAAAACTTACAAGCCAAAGTACATGCATCCAGTAAATGAGATTAGTACATGCATGCTCAGTCATTCAGTTGTGTTGAACTCTTTTTAACCCTGTGGGCCATGAGATAATCCAGGCAAGAATCCTGGAGTGGGTTGCCATTCACCACTCCAGGGGATCTTCCAGACTCAAGGATCAAACCAGCAGCTCCTGCATTGGAAGGCAGATTCTTTGCCATTGAGCCACCTGAGAAACCCAAAACAAGATTAGTAGGTAGCACACTTTTTTCTTACCTCACACTACATCTCCTTCCACACATTTCTTATCTTTCAATCCCATGGAGTTTCTAACAATTTGTTAGATAAGCCCTTCCCCCTTCCTTCCACATCTTTGGCAAGTGATCTTATTTTTGCTGGTTGGCATGTCCTATACTACCTGAGTCCTCTTCAGCTCAGCTAAAAAGTCAATGTAGGACAGCCCTGAATTGATTTTTCTCTCCTTGCACTCATCCTTAGCTGTATTCTTGACCAAACAATTTCTATCCTCCCTCTAATTCTGAATTAGAGTGGCCTGAAGATGTGTGTGTGTGTGCATTTGGTAAATAACTTCTCTTCACTTCCTCCTTGCTTTTATATTTTCATTTTATATAAGTAATGATCACAGGAAAACCTGATACTTTTTTACTCTTAATATGTTTTTATATGTGTTATTTATATTGACTTTGATGAG
Source organism: Bos taurus (assembly GCF_002263795.3). Classification (NCBI taxonomy): domain Eukaryota; kingdom Metazoa; phylum Chordata; class Mammalia; order Artiodactyla; family Bovidae; genus Bos; species Bos taurus. The sequence goes on from NC_037333.1 coordinate 77,103,741, forward strand.
TTATCCTTCTAGCATGTTCTAATGTTCTTACTCCCCAAGTTCTGAAAATCTGATTTTTATTTTGTTATTACATTGCAGTCTGAAGTGTATAGGTTAAGTCCCAGAATTCAGGGGGAGCTAGAGAGATGAAAGAACTTATAACAGAACAGAGATAAATGTTGCTACAAAAATAGAAACCCTCTGTTTTACAATCTCAGTCTTTTGGATATAACTGTTACTGCAAGTGAATAGTATAACATGACCTTCAAAGTGCTGTGTTAGCTTCTTGTTTTACATGAAAATATAATATTTCAGATGAAAGCCCCTGTTCATATTTGTTTCTTTTAGTGAGGTTTGCCAGTTTAAACAAAATGTCAGGTCTAATTGATATGCAAGATTTATCATGTGGACACCACCCTTTAGAATTATTGTGTGTGTGTGCTAAGTTACTTCAGCCATTTCCGACTCTTTGCAACCCTATGAACTGTAGCCTGCCAGGCTTCTCTGCCTGTGGGATTCTCCAGGCAAGAATACTGGAGTGGGTTGCCATGCCCTCCTTCAGAGGATTTTCCCTACCAAGGGATTGGACCTGAGTCTCTTAAGTCTCCTGCATTGACAGCCAGGTTCTTTACTACTAGGCACTAACTGGAAAGCCCTTTAGAATTATTAGGTACACAATATTATATTTTTATATGGGAAGGATAATAGGTATTTAGAAAAATAGGTATTTAGTTTAAAAAAATAATAAAATTTCTGGCCTAAAACATGATATTTTAAAACATTTCTTTAGGATCTTGTTTCTGTCCCCAAATAGTATAATACTAGAATGATGTATACAATGGAAAATAAATGTATTAATGAGATTGGCCTTCAGATATTTCCAGGAAAATATGATAAACACTTTTGTTTCTTTATGTTGCATAAATTATATTTTCCCTTTCCATCTGACAAGTAAATTTTTAGTAGCTTTTCAAAATGCTCATAGAAATTATATTTTTTGCCACTGAAATTTTCTTGTTACCAAGAATTTGTATCATGAAAAAATTCAAATCCTTGACATTCTAGCCCCAAAAGAGTTACTTAGGGATATATAAATTGTTTCATTATTTTATTGTTTGCCACATAATAACAATTGTGTATATGTTCCAAAGAAATAGGTTTTACCCTTCCAGTCACAGGTGCTTTTCAGAATAAATTATTTACTGGAAAATCTTTTCCTTTTTCTTATGTTTCCCTTCAACTCAAATAATACGTGATAATGAGAAAGATCTGAAGTATATTCCAGATATAGAGAGGAAGCTTCCATTATTTTTATAAAAGCCTTACTTCAAATTAAGATGAAAGGGAAGAGGAGGGCAGGTGTTGTTTTGCATAGAATATCATACATTCATAGATTGGTTTATGTCTGGTTTTTAGATTTTTGCATTATTCATGTATGTCTCCAGCACAGAAATGCAAACATTTGGCCAGGCACTCTAATTTATTATTTTTCTCTTTCATATGTATAGTTAGCCAAATTGATAATTTCCCTCCCGAGTAATACATCCTAAAGAAGCAATTCTTTTTTCTTAGTCATTATACATGTCTTTAACTCTTCACCATTTTGTTTTTATTGCTATTGAGAGAGTAGTATTATGGAATTACAGTAACTATATGAAATTTAGAGTCTGACAGATTTGAGTTCATTCTCACCAGGGGCTTCCCTGGTGGCTCAGATGGTAAAGAACCCACCTGCAATGCAGGGACCAGGGCTCAATCCCTGGGTTGAGAAGATTCTCTGGAGAAGAAAATGGCAGCACACTCCCATATTCTTGCTGGGAAATCCCATGGACAGAGGAGCCTGGCCAGTATAGTCCATGGGGTCACAAAGAGTTGGACACAACTGAGCAACTAACAATTTCAGCTTTATTGTTTATTAACTGTATCAACTGAGGCCAAGGTCTTACATTTTAAAAAATCTTTGTTATCTCATCCATATAGTGTACTAATAAAAGTATATACATTGTTGTTCTTATGATTAAGCATCGTATGTAAATATATCAAATATGATTAAGCTCATAGTTTTTGAGACCTAGTATGCATTCCTTTTTTTGGTGTCATTTTATAATAATCTTACCATAGATAAATAATGCAAGATCCATGAAAATTTTTCAGTGAACTGTTTAGTTTCTTTTAATATTTTTGTTGACTTTGGAAGAGACAAAATGCTGTACTCAATTACTGGCTTCATGTTTCTGTCACAATCATGGGTTCATAGCTAGGGTAATTGAACACTGAGTGTAAGTATTCTGATGAGAAAATAACTTCAGTTAGTTTACATGTTGTTTTTTTTCTATAATGCACATAGAACCCTCTATAAGGCTATTTCTTTCCTCAAGGATTTACAGTCAGTTGCTGGTGACAGAGAGAGTTGGCAAACCATAGGCATTCGACTCAATGATTTGGTGAAATGGGTGTCATACAACCCCCGGAGAATGGAATGGCTACCCACTCTACTCTTCTTGTTAGGAGAATCCATGGACAGAGGAGCCTGGTGGGTTACATTACCATGGAGTAATACAAATGCTGTAGTATTTTAAAGGAGGAAGAAATGGCTTCCCTGGTATGAGCTGGGGATTTTGGAGAAAGGAGTACAGGTAAAGCTAAGACAATGTGGTATTTTTTTATTTCTAGATTTTGATGTGAAGCCTTTATTGAATTTCTTATGATATTGCTTCTGTTTTCTGTTTTGGTTTTGGCTGCAAGGCATGTGGGATCTTAGCTCCCTGACCAGGGATTGAGCCCACATGTCCTGCATTGGAAGGCAAAGTCTTGAAGCACTGGACTGCCAGGAAAGTCCTGATAATGTGATATTTTAACAAACTCTTGAAAAGTCCCCAGAATCATTTGCAGCCTTAGATGGGAGGTGCTGGCAGTGGACGATGCTCCAGGGAATTGAATTATGTGAACAAAGTTATAGGTGAAGAAAATTATGACATTTTCATCAAACAGTGAATAGTTTAACCCACAATAAGGGAATGAGAAAAGAAGTAGTGAGGCAGGAAGTTTGAAAAGTAGTCCGTAGCCATATTATAGGGGGTCTTAAATGCCTGGGTGAGACTTTGTATGTAATTTTGTCTGTAATAGGGATTGTTTAGAAGCTTTTGATCAGAGTTGCAGTTCAGAACTTGTCAGGATTATGTAGGAAGGTTTGTGGTAGAGAGAGACTTGAGCATGGAGAGATCAGTTAGGTTGTTGCCCTAGGGCAAAAGGTAATGAGTGACTGAACTGGGGAGAAAGCAATGGGGATGGAAAGAAGAGGAACGATATGAGAGATGCACAGAAATTGAATCTGCAGTGGTTGACTACTAATTGGATGTAGGGAGTGAGGATAAGGGAAAAGTCAAAGATGGCTAGATGACTAGGCCATTCATAGAATTAGGATGACAAGAGTAAGCTTTGGTTTTCAGGGGGAAAATGATGAATCTGATCTTAGAAATATTGAGTTAGATATATAAATGAGAACCAGACTTTGAAACATTAATCTAAATATTGGGAGAAGTTATTGCTAGTAATAGAAGTTAGACACTTTCAACATAAAGGTGATGGATAGTTAAGGTTACTGGGGTTTAGGAGATTGTCAGCGCAGAAAAGAGAATGAGCAAGAAGATATCCTGGGGGCACACTTTCGTTTAGAGGAGGGAATATTATAAGCCAGTGGAGGGGTAATCATATCATAGGTTGATACAACTGGCAAAGGGAAGTCCCAAACTTTTAATATGCTTTACCACTCTGGCAGTCTCTGCTGATGTGAATCCACAGAAAGTTCATAAATGCATGATAAGATGATGAGAGAGTGTGAGCTAATAAGTGACAAAATGCAAGTATTTTTGATTCTCACTGATAGATTTGTGATGTGGCAATCTTTCTCAAATATCCTCTACCAAGTAGAGCATATGATAGATGATTAGATTTATTAGTATGTATGTTAGAATTGGGGGGGGGAATGATTATGTCTAGTGATTTTCTTCTATTTTGGAATTTTCACATATTCTTTTCTCATCATGGTTTAGTTGTGAATCATCAGGCTAAAGTAGTGCTGGAGTGGACACATGTTACAAGTATGTAAAATTTTTTAAAATTTTAATTTCTAGAATGTTGTAATACTGTTTGAGATTCATAGAAAAATGCTGGGATTTTTTTGATGAGACTTGGAAATCAGTAATTAAGCTAAAAATTATATACTGTAATAAGTTTTGACTGGCTGAATCTAAATATATGCAGTCAATAGCAAAAAAAAAAAAACTTGTTTAAACACTTATATCACTTTAAAATTTAAGAATTATACAAAGCAGATTGATTTTTAAATTTTATTTGAAACTGCTGATCTTGTGAAAGAGTAACTTATTCCCACAGTTCACATCTGAAAGGAAAAAGATACCATTTGTTCATCTGGTATTTATAAATTTTCTTTTATTTATATTAAGTAATGTGATTATTTATAGCATTAGAAAACTAATATGATTATATTGGGAAGATATTCTACCAGAATTATTTGACTAACCTATGAAGATGTGTGTTTTGTTGGTTTTCTTCTTACTCCTTACCTATATTTTATTTGTCCTGTTATACAGATTGATTTACCATCTTAAACATCTATGACAGCATAGTATTGTTGAAAAGCTACTTGTATGAGGTCCATTTTTTCATTTCTCACGTTTTTAGTCAACATACACATAAATGCATATTCACAGGAATTTAAACAAAATAAACACGGTTATGTAACCCATGGATAGGACTACGCTAGATTAGATGTAAGTTAAAAATCTTTATTTGTATTCATTGTAGTTCGGAGAACGTGAAATTTTTATAAGATATTGCCTTACATTAAAGGAAAGTCGTCACTAATTGAAAACTTCAAGGCTTGTTTTATTTTTTGCGTTTCATTCTGCATGATGTATTCACTTGTTTTCCCCTAAAAATATTGTAATGTACACATTGAGTTATGGGGACACCTGACAAGGAAGGTGATGAGGCATTTTGATAAAGCCTAAGGTAATCTCAGTTTCTGCTGCTGCTGCTAAGTCGCTTCAGTCGTGTCCGACTCTGTGCTACCCCATGGACGGCAGCCCACCAGGCTCCCCCGTCCCTGGGATTCTCCAGGCAAGAACACGGAAGTGGGTTGCCATTTCCTTCTCCAATGGATGAAAGTGAAAAATGAAAGTGAAGTTGCCCAGTCGTGTCCAACTCCTATCGACCCCATGGACTGCAGCCTAGCAGGCTCCTCCATCCATGGGATTTTCCATGCAAGAGTACTAGAGTGGGGTGCCATTGCCTTCTCCCCTCATATCTGTGCCATGTTTTGAACTCTGTTGAAATATGGTGGTTGTCTTCATTTGGATTCTCACTATGCACTTTTCTCCCTTTTTTGCATTTCTAATTCCCATTCATATTGTAGTGCTTGGCACCTGGGATATGACAGTGTAATTTGGTGATGAAGAGGGTGGTTTCTTGGACCAGAATGCTCTGCATTCAGTCCTGACTCTTCTACTCTACTTCATAGAGATATGTCACCTCTCTATGCCTTCCTTCTCTTATTTTTCAGATAGGAGTAATAGCAATACTAATTCATAGGGTTGTTATGAGGACTGATATAGAAAATGGTACAGCATGCAGTAACAATAAATGTTAGTCCTTGTTTCCTTCTTTTCTGTTTTGTTCTATACTGTATCCTTTTGTGTCCCTTTCTCCGCAAAGCCTTCCTTGATCCCGGGAGGCTAGGATATAACAACATTATTGTATCTTGTCTGTTTACTCATGTGTTTTCCTCTTTGGACTCTGTTTAAGAATAGAGGCTATGTCTTTCATTTTTATATCCCAGGCACCCAGAAATGAGCATACTGGGTGGTAGACACTCATATTTGTTGAATGAGTAAATAAATTAATGAGATTTTAGAGATATGTGCTGTTGTGTGGGAATTTATATCAGTGCAGTAAAAGCCTCTACATAAACTACCAGACAAGTGAAATTATGACTGCAAGGCACACAGACCAAGGCATCAAGATTCTGGAATTACATGCTTTATATATTCTGTCATCGGAAGCCCATTACAAAGCTGTAGGATACATTTGCACAGATAGGAAGAGTTCCATTGGATGGTTGGAAAGGTCACACTTTCTTAATTCTGTTTATGCAGTGTCGCAATATCCTCATTCACTTTCTGCTTCATCAGCTATTTCTGCTACTGATGTGATTACAAAAAACAGATAAACAAGGAAGTTCAATGTTTGGGAAGTATCTACAGGTAACACTAGCTTAGTTTATTGGAGAGATGCAGAGACTTGTACACTTGACTGCAGCTATACCCTGCTGTTTAATGTATTGGGCTGCTGTGGCTTATATCTGCCTTTTTCAAGAGAAGAACACATGGAATCAGAAATGGACCATAACAGATGTAACTAAGAGGTGCAGATGTAGCTGCTGCTAGTCACTTCAGTCGTGTCTGACTCTATGCAACCCCATAGATGGCAGCCCACCAGGCTCCCCCGTCCCTGGGATTCTCCAGGCAAGAATACTGGAGTGGGTTGCTATTACCTTCTCCAATGCATGAAAGTGAAAAGTGAAAGTGAAGTCGCTCAGTCGTGTCTGACTCCTAGGGACCCCATGGACTGCAGCCCACCAGGCTCCTCTGTCCGTAGGATTTTCCAGGCAAGAGTACTAGAGTGGGTTGTCATTGCCTTCTCCTCAGATGTAGAGGGGAGGTAACTATTAATCTAGAGGTGATATAATCTGGGCTTTATGAGTGTTTAAGATGTATGGTCTTTATATCCCTTTCTAAGTAACACTCTTATTTGTTCCATTCTTGTAATTGTTTCATTAATTCTGTAACATGTGTAAGGGTTAGTAACTTACTCATTTTATAAATTTTGCCTGTATCTCCCAAGTTACTTGCTTATACTTAATGTATATTTAACATATAAATTTTACCTATACATTTGTTTCTTATATCTATAGCAGATTAAATGTTCTCAATTGAAGTAGCAAATACACACTGCATGTGTTATGGCTAACCATAATCTCTGGTTTCCAAAGAGACCCAGTTTATACCTGTTGTCCTCCAATAATCCTTAATAGTATCCTCTCCCATTCTCAAAAGTGTCCTGTTTTAAATGATAATGTATTGGGTTGGCCAAAAATTTTGTCTGGGTTTTTTCATATGATGGTGCAGAAAATCTGAATGAACTTATTGGCCCACCCAAAATATTGCCACCTTAGTATTAATCCACCATCTGTTACTTGTGAAACTATGTAAATTGAGGTAAGTTATGGAATACCCCATCTATACAATTAGTGGATTAGCTGTTATTTGTAAGCCCTTGTGAAATCCAAAAGTCTTTGATACTTAGGAAAAAATGTATAAACCATTTTACTTCATTGAGTCTATTCATATAACTACTACCCTAAAGACAAGAACATTTTTCCATTAGAACTGGACCTAAATGAAGGTTACATGTAAATGTTTGCATTAACTACTTTGAATTGTACAAAATTACAGTTTTAATTTATACTTGAGGTGAAATATTTGAGACATTGTGACCATCGACTTAAGTTGAAAAACTAAAAGCACTTTTATTAATTTGTTTAAAAATGGAGTATATTAAATATAACACTTTGAAACTATTATATGTGGTTTTTAAAATACTTTATGGCTATGAGTTCAACCTCTGCTTGTATTCTATCTATATATTGAATTAAATGGTTGGCAAGGAATACTGTTTTTTGAGGAAGGTAATAACTTCAGTTTTCAATGTGATATATTTTCAGATATCCATAGCCAGTTCTGTAGGGATTTTGAGAATAATGAGAATTAAAGTAAATCAGATTTTTAGCAACAGATTTGTATGTCACCTACAGAGAGGAAATCACATAAATATATGAATTGTCCCAGAAGGGTTAGTGTAGATGTAGAAGGGAAGTGAAGAAAAATTTGGATAGCACATTTTTTACCGGTGAATTAATTCTTGCCTTGTGGATCTTTCAAGATTGACAACTAAAAATCTTACCAGAGAGTAACTGAATTTTCTCTACTCTGTAAAAAGAAATCTTCCTGGAATATATGGATATCTGAACTATTTCGTTTTAATGCAACACTGTTTATTTTAGTTTTTTTCATGGGTAGAAAATCCCATGGCCCAGGATTGAGTTTGTTGAACACAGATTATCGAGAGGTTTTGCTGTTTGGAATTTTGCACTTATATATGGTTATTCCAATTTGAAGGGGCTGGGAAAATACAGTCAATGTTATTCAAGTGTCCCTACTCCCTTGCTTAGCTGATAACCTGATACCACTGAAAAAAATGATTCTACCAGTGTGCTCTTGTACCACATTAAATTTGAAAATACCAGGAGATTTGATGGGTGATTAAATGACTTGAGCTCAGCGGAAACCCTCCTTTTTGTAGGTGGATGGAGAAGCAAGATTGATGGAAATATATTGATCTGTGTGTACATAGCAGTTTATAGGAATTCGTATAGGTGTAGATGGTAACACTTGGCACTCAAATGTAGTAGAGAATTTATCACATTGTCACATTATAGTTATTTATATATGTACCTTTTCCTCCTTACCTGATTATAAAAGTCTTGAGGAACTTTTATTCATCATGCATTTGCCTAGTTTCTTAATATTATATTATCTATGGCTTTGGGTATTTATCCAATAAATATGTCTCTAATCATATATTAACTGTAATACAACCAGTTGGTGATGGACAGGGATGCCTGGTGTGCTGAGATTCATGGGGTCGCAAAGAGTCGGACACGACTGAGCGACTGAACTGAACTGAACTGAACTGTAATACAAAGAGCACAATGTTTGTGAGCTGTAGACAACCATTTATGAAAGCAGGAGCTAACTGATAAAATACTGATATTCTTGTATGGCGTATCACTGACAAGCGTATTAAGCAAATAAAACGAGTGTGCGTGTTTGCACACATGTTCTTTCACAGACCCGAATCTCACTTAAATAATTAGATGCTTTGCTCCCATCTCTACCCTGCAGGAAACATGTTTTTCTCCTGGTTTAACTTGTGTTATACTAACAGGCTGCAGTTCTGATTTTAGTTGTTTGCTTCTGGGCTTTGTGGAAGCTGCTCATTAATTCCTTTGGGGTTGTGGAGGGGAGGAAAGGTAAGTACCTTTCATCATTCTGTGATAGCCTCGGGGGTTCATTCAAGAACCTTAGTGGCATGCTGTGGTGAGAGCAATGAACAGCTCTCCAGTTGGAAAGACATTATAATTAAAGCATTTCATTTCCTTCATTCAGCAGGCATTTACTATGAACCTAGTGTGTGCAAATGAATGACTCTCTTTACATAAATAATAGGGATCTGAAGATGTGACTCCTGCTTGGGAAGAAATGATAAACCAATAAATAAGACAGAAGATGGAATAGAGAGGAGAGCAACCCTGTTGTAAATCATTAGAGGAAAAGGGATAATTATTGGAATAAAATTCCCATATATGATGTGCTCTCTGATTTTCTAATAGTATGTCTTGTGTTTCCTCCTGTTTGCATGACTTTGCCCTTAGTAATTCCTAAGAAAAGCAGACAGGTCTTGTTATTCTCTAGTATACTTTTGTTAGCCTGTGGAAGTATTATGTTTTACCTCCCATGATACAGTGTCTGTGTTTCAAATTAAGGTGGTATGTTTTCTACCACATGCATGTAAAATAAGGAAAGGATCATTTTGGCTGTCTGAGCAAATTACTTATTTGATTCAGTTCTGTCTGTTTTATAATACCGATCGTTAACAAGCTAAAACAAGCTAAAAATATTTGGCAGAGTTGGTGATCCCTTTCCTTAGGTGAGATCTTGGAATCAGAAATCGTGCCTCAATTTATATGAAGGTCACCGGTTTATACTGAGTGTGTGAGGAAAGGAGGCAGTCAGATATGCATGGCTGCATCTGGACAGGAAAAGCATTGCACATATAGCCACACCAGCTCTTGCTTTATCTTCAAAGTTGGAATAAAAGCTTGTGTGACTTGGAGTGAAAAAAAGTTTATCAGCAAGATCATTAATAACTTGGTACTCAGCTTTTCAAGTTACAATTAGCTGCTCAACAGCTGTGACCTTCAAGAACTACTCATTATTGTTGGTCTGATTGTTCACTCCCACTCAAGTTCTCCTTTCAGAAATAGTTTCTCTGACATCATTGACCCCAAGGGGTCAGAGTGAGAAATGAGTCTTCAAGCATCCATTTGTAAGTCTTGCTTTTGCAGAATGCTATACATGTGTGGATGTGTGTGTGTGTCTGAGGAATTCAGCCGATGGTTAATGTTTCACTGTAAATCCAGCTGTTTGGTCAGATCCCAATTAGGATGATGCCTGTTGGAAGAGGGGGCACCCCTGGGAGTAGGGAGAAGATTTAGTGGCCTCAAAAACAAAGTAAAACTGATGGTAACACAGACTCCATTTTATTTAGATTTTTTTTTTTTTTTTTGAAGTCTCAGTGTACATGCTTGCCAAACTCTGTCATGCACTGTGTAGCATCTCAACGGATCAGCAGGGATTTTAAACATGCTGTGTGTTTGGCATACACTGCAACCCAAAGAGAAAGTGAGGATTAGAGCAACTGTAGTGAAGTATGAAATGAAAGCTCAGCTGGAAAAGGAGGACTGGATTATGTTCAGCTTCTTTGCCTCAGTTCCTTTGGATATTAAGAACATGGTGCTCTTAGTAAAAAGGGGTTTGCTTTCTCAAGGTGCAGCGCCTAATCTCTGTGTTCTGAAAGGAGGCTTAATTAGGGAAAAGCTATCTGTCATAAAACAAAGAATGAACAAATCGACAAGAAGGTTGATAGAATTTGATGATGAAAAGGACTTTTTTGCCCAATTATGACTCAAAATCCTATCTTTTAGTCTTTAGGGAGTCTGGTCAGTAAAATGTATATATAATGAAGTTCGTGAAAATGCAGCCTTGGCAGTTTCAACCTAAGATTTCAAACATGTGAAGTCATTGTGACTCTGGATGGAGATGTCTGGAGAGGACAAGATGGTCTGGTTTCTAGTTCTGACTCATTTGCTTCTACATCATGTGGTCCAGGACAGCATCTCTGGCCTGTGTGCTTTTTAGTTTGCATTTGAGAAGATGGTGGGACTTGGTTAGACTTGCATAGTTGGTGAAGTTTTTGAGGAACTGCAGTTCTTGGCATTGTAATCTCTCTGAATGCAGTTGTATTTCTCTATCGCCTCTATTTTAACCATATTCACTGGTTTTACTATTATTAGCTTTAGTGACCAAAAGAACCACCAAATAAAATCTAAATAAATTTCAAAGGTCTCTTCCTTTGTTCTCTGACTTTAGCCTTTCTACCACAAATCTGTCATTTCTTTTCATGTCTAATATCAAATGGTTAGGTTACTATTTTCTATTTTTTGAAATGTCCATATTCATGAATTTTTTCATATAATGATTTCTAAAGCACAGCTTTTTCATACCGTTCATGGGGTTCTCAAGGCAAGAATACTGAAGTGGTTTGCCATTCCCTTCATGAGAAATGCTGGGCTGGATGAAGCACAAGCTGGAATCAAGATTGCCAGGAGAAATATCACTAACTTCAGATATGCAGATGACACTACCCTTATTGCAGAAAATGAAGAAGAACTAAAGACCCTCTTGGTGAAAGTGAAAGGGGAGAGTGAAAAAGTTGGCTTAAAGCTCAGCATCCAGAAAACTAACATCATGGCATCTGGTCCCATCACTTCATGGCAAATAAATGGGGAAACAGTGGCAGACTTTTTTTGGGGGGGCCCCCAAATCACTGCAGATGGTGGCTACAGCTATGAAATTAAAAGACACTTACTCCTTGGAAGGAAAGTTATGAAATAGACAGCATTTTAAAAAGCAGAGACTTTACTATGAAAACAAAGTTTCGTTTAGTCAGGGCTATGGTTTTTCTAGTAGTCATGTATGGATGTGAGTTGGACTATAAAGAAAGCTGAGTGCTGAAAAATTGATGCTTTTGAACTGTGGTGTTGGAGAAGACTCTTGAGAGTCCCTTGGACTAACCAGTCCATCGTAAAGGAAATCAGTCCTGAATATTCATTGGAAGGACTGATGATGAAGCTGAAACTCCAATACTTTGGCCACCTGATGTGAAGAGCTGACTCATTTGAAAAGATCCTGATGCTGGGAAAGATTGAAGTCAGGAGGAGAAGGGGACCACAGAAGATGAGATGGTTGGATGGCATCACTGACTCAATGGACTTGAGTTTGAGTAAACTCTGGGAATTGGTGATGTACAGGGAGGCCTGGCGTGCTGCAGTCCATGGGTTCTCAAAGAGTCGGACATGACTGAGCGACTGAACTGAACTGAACTGAAAGCATGGCTTTGCATTCAAATATCTAAGTATCCTCTAAAACATAACTTATTATGATGAAATTGAAACTTCATCATTAAAGTTGATACTTTCAGCTAAAAGACTGTACAGATGAACAGCAGCAGCAATAAAAATAGCTTGCTTATTAAAAGTGTACTGTGTACTGGGTGCTTTTTGTTAAGTACTTCACATTAATATATGTATTTCATGCCAACCTATGCTGTAGGGACTATTTTTATTCCTTTTACAAATTAAGAAATTGAGACACAAAGAAATAACTTATTCAAAGTCTTGCAGAAGTAAGACTTAACCCCAGGCAATCTGTAGCAAAGTCTGAAATCCTTTCCTCTATAACCATACTAATATTGAGTGAAATACAATGGACTTTCTTCAGGAAATCTAAGATTTCCATATGTTTTAGATATTAGAATTATTAAACACATCCCTAAAACTGAATTAAATATAGTAAACTTTTGAGGGATAAGATTTGAGAATGTAGCAAAATTGTCAAGATGAATTCATTGCATTTGAAGATTAACCTGAATTTAATACCCCAAGTTGATATTTCAAAGGTATATTTTAAGAAAGTTTATATTTGTGCATATTGGAAATCTATCACTGATTACTACAACTGATTAATGTAGAAAGGAAGTTGAAATATACAACGTTCATTCACTAGATTTTTATCAAAGGTTTCATATGGTAAAAAGGGAAATAGTCACCAAAATAAAGAAAAAAAAAATAGCCACACACCTTTAGTCACAATGTAATTAGGATCAGCTGGGTTGAGCTGGGGCACTAATGACTTTGAAGCTTGGTATGTAAGCAGAAACCTCTGCTGCTGCTGCTGCTAAGTCGCTTCAGTCGTGTCTGACTCTTCACAATCCCATGGACTGCAGCCTACCAGGCTCCTCTGTCCATGGGATTTTCCAGGCAAGAGTACTGGAGTGGGTTGCCCTTGCCTTCTCCCAAGCGGAAACCTCTAGGACATTGTTATCAGAGACAGAATAGGAGAAACATTCCAAGTTCATAGAAACTGCTGGCAGCCTAAAGAGTCCTAGGAAATGAAGGTCCAGGGCAAGATGGGCAGGAGTTCGTGGCCCCAGCAGCAAAGGAAAAGCACTGAAGCAGCTTGATTGCTCACTGTTGGCCTGTTTTTATTTGTTTCACCCCCAGTGAGAGTTAATCCTGAGAGAACCTGGCCAGCAGGTGAGAATAACTGAAAACAGCTGGCTGTTATGAGGGCAGGGCTAGAGCAGATGCTATTTTCTGGTAGATTTTTTTTTTTTTTTTTTTGACAATTGGATAAGTCACATGTAGTTTACTCTTTTAGCCAGACATTTTAGTGGTTCTTCCAATAATCCCATGCCCACAAGCCTGCCATTCTTATGTGCTTGAAGCCTGATCTAAGGCATTATAAAGGAAGGACTGGGAATGAAGCATTGATATTCTTCAGTAAGGTTGATTTACTTCCATCTCATAGTTAACCTCCAAAGTCACCTTGACAGGGAAGCTCTCATTGGAAAGAGGAAGAGAGCTCCCAAGAAAGCGAGAAGGAATAAGTGTGAGTTCTGTTCAGCTGGACTACCTGGAGAGCAGTTCCTCTGTACATTTCCAGAGGGAGCTCTGGGCTAAAAGAACTAGATGATGATACAGAGTTCCCTTGAGCCTGTAAATGTATCCTCTTCCCTCTTTTCAAAGCAAGCAATCTATAAAGAAAGACAACCAACCAGGCAGATGAAATGGATATATTGAGACATATATACATATCCTAGTATTTCAGTGTCCATGCTGGTTGAGTTTTGAAACCTTTTTATTTTATTTATATTTATTTTGAATTTTATTTTTTATTTTTATCACCAAAAACATTTTGTATTGGGATATAGGAGAAGGCAATGGCAACTCACTCCAGTACTCTTGCCTGGAAAATCCCATGGACGGAGGAGCCTGGTGGGCTGTAGTCCATGGGGTCGCAAAGAGTCGGACAGGACTGAGAGACTTCACTTTCTCTTTTCACCTTCACGCATTGGAGAAGGAAATGGCAACCCACTCCAGTGTTCCTGCCTGGAGAATCCCAGGGACTGGGGAGCCTGGTGGGTTGCTGTCTATGGGGTCGCACAGAGTCGGACACGACTGAAGTGACTTAGCAGCAGCAGCATAGCTGATTAACAATATTGTGATCATTTCAGGTGAACAGCAAAGGTACTCAGCCATACATACACATGTATCCATTCTCTCCTAAAACCCCTCCCAACCAGGCTGGCACGTAACAGTGAGAAGAATTCCATGTGCTATACAATAGGTCTTTGTTGATTATCCATTTTAAGTATAGAAGTGTATACATGACCTTCCCAAAGTCCCTAACTATCCTTTCCACCCCACCCTCTGGCAACCGTAAGTTCATTTTCTAAGTCTGTCTCCTTCTGTTTTGTAGGTAAGTTCATTTGTATAATTTCTTTTAGATTGCACATATAAGGTATGCTATATGATATTATTTAAATTGGCTTGTCTGTCCTTGCCTGTGACCATATTTAGTGACGTAGTACTGTGGGGTTATGGCAAGTGCATCCAAACTGTCACAAGCACTAATTACCAGAAGTGTAGTCAATGAGAGTGTCTTTTTTTCTGATGATTTTTGATCTAGGTAAATTATATGACTTTCTTAGTGTGAATATATAATAATTTATTCATCATTTGAAGTTGACAAGTAATGCCATGTCTGCACATAAATATCATTTCATTTGTTCCAGTGTATTTTTTAGATAAATCTTTGAAATTTGAATTGCAGGCTACACAGGTAAAATGTGTGTATTCATTTCACTAGTTATTTCCAAACCAGCTAGATCTGAGCGTGTTTGCTCTACCATAGCCCCACCAAAAGAATATACTGTCAAAGTTTTAGGTTTTCCAATCTGATAGTAGATAAAGGAATATTTCAATGAGTTTTAGTTAGCAGTTTTCTTAATGTGAGAAGGCTGGACAGTTTTTTTATCATGAAAGGCTTGGGATTAGTTTCTTAAGGTTCAGGTCCATTTCCATTTCTTTTTTGTGTGGACTATCTATTTCTATAATGTTGTTGGCTTTATCATCTTTGTTTTTAGAAGTTTTATATACTAGGGATATCAACACTGTAAGTTGTCATTATTCCCAGTTCTTCATTTATCTTTTATAGAATTTTATATAAATAAAATTTTTATAAATATTTTATAGAAACAAAAATCTCTGTTTTCCTATTTGAAAGTAGGAATGTAATTTGAATCTGGATATTCTCAAAAATATTTAAGCTTAGAAGGGTCGTTTGAGATCATGTCTATAATCCACTTATTTATAAATGAGAAAATTGTGGCTCAGAAGCTTCATGTAATTTCCCCATAGTTAATGGGCTGACACCAGACCCAGTTTGATCTCTAAACAAGTTTTAGTTTCTTTATTGTGAACACATATGCTTTTTAAGTGAACTAATTATATTTTCATTTTAGTTGTTTAAACAAAAACAATTTTGAGGAATCTAGCTATGTCTAAACATTTACATTATTTCTAGAAATTAAAAAAATAATTCATGTGCATAATATTGGTAAAACGTAGGAAACTTAAAGAAAAAAGCATATATCTAGCTGCTAAAGGCAATCATTATGAAGAGCTCTACATACTTTTTTTATCTTTTTATCTATGCTGTTTATGTATCTATGTATTTAATGCAGTTGTGATTATACTATAGTTTTTATCTTTTTTCAAGAGTTTGAAAACATCAGACTGGTTCAAAGTGTTTACAAAGTTATATTTGCATGATATTCCATTAAGAAATAGAATAATTTGTGTGTTGTCTACTTTTGTGACATTTCATTTTTACTAATAGACTTTTGCATAATATAAATACATCTTAGAGAAGTGACATTGTGTTTTCACACCATTGCTACACCTAACATTCTCCTTAGTTTTAATTAATTAATTAAATTCACTTTAATTCAGATTAATTCAATTTAATCCTGCATTCTTTGCTACCACTGTACTCAGATTGCTTTTTTTAAGTTCACCAAGAATTTCCATTTTGTCAAATTCACCGTTTGTTCCCTCTGTCATCGTCTTAACTGACTTTTCAGCATCATCTGACATAGCTGATAACACCACAGTCTCATAGTCCTCTTTTTTCTACACTATTTTAGGATATCAGGTTACAGAGCATTCAGATATTATTTGATTCCTCATGGGTATCACACTATCATCACTCTTCCAGCTTGTTCAATCTTTGTTTTTATTTATTCATTTTTATCTTTCCCTGTGGGGGGCAGAATAATGGCTTCCCTAAGTGGTCATCATTCTAATTAATTTCTAACTACTGTAAATCCCTAACTACTTCCCTAACTACTCCAGAAAGGAACACAGCCCTACTGGATTTTAGCCTGTTGAGAACCACAGCAAATTTCTGACTAGAGAACTGTAGAATGACATTTGTGTTGTTACAAGCCAGTTAGTTCATGGTAATTTGTTACTTCAGAAGTAGAAAACCAATATATGCTTCTCATCTTCCTTTCTCAAACTAATTCTCCTTCTCCACTCTAGTGCTTTGGATATATATTCTTTTAGTCATACTTTCCACATTTGTTTAAATGTACCTATATTCTTATAAAATTAGGAAATATTTCATGAGTTTTTTTTTTTTTTTTTTACATACATGAATGCAGAGATGGTATTGTGCTATTCATCTTATTTATTACTTTTTTTTCACTCACTATTATTGTTGAGCTTTATCCATATTGCTGTAATGTTTGTTCAGTTATTCAAACATACTCCATCATCAAGTATTCCACTGTTGTATCATATTTCATCATATGAATGTACTGCATTTACCCATCCAATCTTGTAGTGATTCTGTCTGCTTATCTTAGCCCATCATATGGGTGGTTCACATTTTACTAATCCAATAATGGATACTTTGCATGCTTCTAACTCTTCATAATCAAAACCAATGTGCTACACATTGTCCTAGTTGTCTCTTTGTGTATCAGTATAAGTTTCCTTGGGAATAAATACATTCCACACAGATAGATCACACACAGATAACTAACTTCACTAAGCAGCAACAAGTTGCTCTTCAGAATGGTTGCAGCAGTTTTCACTTCAACAAACAGGTCAGAATTTTTCTTTCAAGCTTAATTATAGAAGCCAGCGTTTTATTTTGTCTATGGATAGATATTAAGTGGTATTTCAGTGTTTTAATTTGGATTTCTCTGATTACTAGTGAGATTGAATATTCTCTTTCAAAATTAATTGTCCAATTGGACAGTAACTTCTGTAAATTGACTCTTCACAGTCATTACCTGTTTTTCTCCGGGGTTGTTTTTTTTTCCCCCTAGGTTGTAAGAACTCTAATGGTAAGTCTTTGAGATTTTTAATTGTGCAAATATCTTCTTCCTCTCTTTTGACATTTAGATAGATTTGAGCATAAATCTTTCATTGAAATATAGTCCGAAGATGCCATTTTCTCCCTTTTGGTTTGTGATTAAGAGGTATTTCAAAACCATTCCTCACCCAATATCATACATATTTTACCTTTCACATTTAGAGCCACTCCTAAAATTCAAATAAATTAGCTTGAAGTTTTTAATATGTTATGAGCTAGAAATAAAATATTTTTTGAATGTAGTGAGCCAATTTTTTTCAATACACATTACCAAATAATACAAGCTGTCTTCAGTGGTTTGTGATGTTATTTCTGTATAACAAATTCTCGTGTACTCATACCTTTTTATTCTCTTTCATTGGTTCATTAGCCAGCATCTAATCCAGTATGCCACTATGACTTTGTAAAACTCTTGTAGGAGCAAATTCCTTCCTTTTACTCCTTTTTAAAATCGGCTTAAATTTTTTAAACTAGATTTTCAAGTTTCCGTCCAGATTTTATGATTAAGTTTTAATTAGAAATACACTGAATTTAGATTGACCTGTGGGACACTGATAAAGTGAATCATATTAATAGCTAGTAAAAATTCTAGAAGTTCTCTTCAATTTTTATTTTTGTTTACCTCCTACTAATGCTATGTTATCTTTAATATTTGTGGAGCTAGAACAGGGGCTTATGTGGAAGCCTGCATATCATACATTCTAGTTGAAAGTTATCAATTAAGCTATCTTCCATACTCTGCCCATGTTACTACCCTGAAATATAGAGGCTAAAGGAGTTCCCCTCCTTGTGGGGCAAATGATAATAAGCTTGAGGGTGGTTCTGTTCTGCTTGTAGGAGATGCTAGGAAGCTGGGCTTATCCAGGATCTACCCAGAGGCAGGACTGATACTATCAAACTTTAATGAGACAGGGTGGGTAATGCCTTTCCTCTGTATCTCACTTTTCCCACTTCGGGTTTCCAAGCAGTCCTAGGTTCTTCCAAGCAGAGGGGAAAAGAGAAGGAACTCTGTCTTCCTAGACATTGATTTCAGCTAATTTGAGAAAGACAACTTTAAGCAAGAGTTGTTTAAGCACTCTTTTCTCTGATTTTCTACTGCAGAGTTTTTCCTCAGTTCTCTCCTTCTACCACCACTGTCCCACCCTTCCCTTCCAGTGCTCAGACTTGCAAGTACTTTGGAGACAGTTCCTGTATCTTTCCCAGTGATTCTCTTTGGGTATGGAGCTTTCAAAAACTCTTTCTTATGACCTACAAAGGAGTTTCTGTGAATGTTAGATGTGGATCTTCTTAGCTCGACCCAAGGCCTCTGCTGCCTCCACTTCAATCCATCAATAAGTCAAGTTCCCTCCAAAACATCATTGCAATGAGTACTTTCTTCCCTAAGCCATTATTATCTCTCACCTAGGCTTTTATAGTAACTTCTTTCTGGTCTCCCCGTATCTGTTTTTATGTTTTGGGAATTAATTCTCCAGAGTACTGAGAAGGAATGTTTTAGAATACAAATTGTTACAGCTCTCCCCTGATTCCCACACTCTAGTGGTTTTTCCTTGTTCTTTCAATTAAATAAAAGCTCCATCCATTGGTTTATAAAACCTTTACTGGCTATGTCCCTGTTTATATCTGCAGCCTTATTTATATCACCTTATATCAACATTGAACTGGAGTTGGCTTGTACTGACTGTGAGAATGAATTGATAAATTTTCAAAAAATTTGCAAGTCAGTTGTTAAAATAAACTATTAAAATATTATCTAATCTTACAATAAATTAAATTACATGGTAAACAATAACTAGTTCAAGCTCATCACTTCCTAATTATTTTATTGCATTTTATTATACTATTGTTTAAGCTCTTGGGGTCTTTTCATGTATATTGTATGGGTATGGTTGAATATTTTCTAATGGTTTTACTTAGTGTATAGTGAAGTCATGTTGATAGCTTGATATCAGCTCTTGAGAGAGAATTTTCACCATAGAAAAGAACAAATATTACAAATCAGTGCTTACTTAATGTTTTGTTGATTGTCTAGACCTAAAAATGTGTTGTAAACAGTTGTTAATGCATAGTAAACTATGAGCGGGGCTTCCCTGGTGGCTCAGATGGTAAAGAATCTGCAGTGCAGGAGACCAGGGTTCAGTCCCTGTGTTGGGAATATCCCCTGGAGAAAGGAATGCCTACCCACTCCAGTATTCTTGCCTGGAGACTTCCATGGGCAGAGAAGCAAAGTAGGCTATAGTCCATGGGTTGCAAGGAGTTGGACACAACTTGAGGGACTAACACTTTCACTTCACTTCAAACCATGGATAGCACAAAAATTTGAGGAGCTATTCCAGAATTTAGAAGCTACTGTGCAATATAACACAGAAGTTACATTACTAATGAACTAGTCAAGTTTCAACATTTGTCTTTTTTATGTTTTCATCTTGCTCATTAAATAAATAGAAATATCAATCAACATTAACTTTAACTACACTTGTTCATCAGTTACAACTTACTTTGGCTACAGATATAAGAAGTTAGTGACAGAATTCCGTGAGAGTCAATTGGTTGTATGTAATTTATAACATAGGGTATTGTATACGTTACTATTGTTTACAGATTGTACACTGTACATCTTTTATATCAGTAACATTTATAACAAATTTAATATTTGTATTATACCCATGGTTTTCTAGAAAGCCAGTCAAACATTTGTTAGCACATCATTGCTCTTCATGCAGTATTTTTATCTTTGTAAGTAATATTTTTTTATTAGAATCATTTTACTTTGGAATTCAGTTAAAGTCCAAGAGATAAGTAAATTCATGGAACTAAGTTGTTTTTTCTTCTATTGTGGTTTCCGAGTTAAGAAAATTAACTGAAGGGTGCTAAAAAAAGACAATACTGTTAATAATGAGAGAGTCAGCATGACAAATTGCTCCCCAGGTTGCTCACTGGTAAATAATATGCCTGGCAATGCAGGAGACATAGGAGATGCATGTTTGAATCCTGGAAAGATTCCCTGGAGGGGGAAGTGGCAACCTACTCCAGTATTCTTGCCTGGAGAATCCCATGGACAGAGGAGCCTGGTGGGCTAAGTCCACAGGGTCACAGAGTTGGACACAACTGAGCAGCTGAGCACACACACATATAGTGTGATAAAGTAATTCACTTTTCTTAGATAATTTTGAGCTTGTGTACTTTTGTTATCAACCCTCTCACATTGTTCCTCAGCAAGAATCCTTCTGCCTAGTATTGTTTGAGCTAAGAGAATGAGACTGAGTTTGGTTCAGAAACAAAGGAATGTTTCATTCTTTGATCAGAGGATGGAGGGATGCTAGCTCATCTTTAGTCCACGCTCTTTCCCACAGGCTGTGGGCAGAGCTGCTCATAGGGCTGTCTTTAGTGGGGAGTGGTTGCTTTGGGCAGGGGCAGCTGTGCTTGCTTCCCCTTCAGATCGCAGCGCCAGGCACAGTGTTTTGTCTTCTTGCCTGCTGACATCATCTTGAGTCTGTGTGTCCTCTGCTTTGCTTCTGCACAAACCTGTCCGTTTAGGTATCGGGCACAGCCATTTTGTAGGAGGAACTCTGGTCTGAAGTAAAGGGTTTGAGGCCCCTGTGCTCAGCACCCTATGAACGCAAAGGAAAAGGAAGAAAAAGCTGAGACTTTGTCTTATTACCCAGATTGTTTTTATTTCTTGAGAAGTCTTAATGGATTTTGCCACTGACACTTCCTCAAAAGAGGCATGCCTTATTTGTATAGGAATTTATATGCTGATTCACACATGTGTGTGTTTTCTGATAGGCCAACAAAATATTAAAGGAATACAGATTGCTTCAATGTCCTATAATCTTTGTTGATTCACTTTATGAAGCAACAGACAAAACATTTTATATATTTTGCTGTGGTGACTGGTGAATCAATGATAAAGGTGCTGAGTCCAGGATAACAAAGAAAGGTGTGTATTGATAAATATGATTCCAGAAGTATTCTTACTTGTGAAGCTAACTGATTTTGAGGGGCTGACTAAGGCATAGTTTTAAAGTTGCAATATATTTATTAATTTATGGGTCATTAATCTAGGGAGCTGGCCAACTAACTAGTTATCCTGTTAAATAATAGCACTATAAATCTAGGTAATTCTTAAATATCTCACTATTTACATTATAAATTATACTGCTCATGTGATCTTTCAATTCTCAACTGTCAGCTCGTGTGTGTGTATGTGTGTGTTTATGTGTGTGATTAGACACTTTTAAATTTTTACATTAATAATATTTATCACATTGTATTGATAGCTAAATAATACTTACTCATTTCAACTCCACAGTTAGTATGCTGTAGCTAAACACCTGATTGAAGAGTCACTGTGCATATTTTTTTGTAGATTAAGGACTCTATGGCTATTTTTCTAGCATCAGGTCTTGAGGCATGTAACTATTTGAAATTATATAGTTCAGTTCAGTTCAGTCGCTCAATCGTGTCTGACTCTTTGCGACCCCATGAACCACAGCACGCCAGGCCTCCCTGTCTATCACCAACTCTTGAGTTTACCCAAACTCATGTCCATTGAATCGGTGATGCCATCCAACTATCTCATCCTCTGTCGTCTCCTTCTCCTCCTGTCCTCAATTTTTCCCAGCATCAGAGTCTTTTCAAATGAGTCAGTCCTTCCAGGTGGCCAAAGTATTGGAGTTTCAGCTTCAACATCAGTCCTTCCAATGAACACCAGGACTGATCTCCTTTAGGATGGACTGGTTGGATCTCCTTGCAGTCCAAGGGACTCTCAAGAGTCTTTTCCAACACCACAGTTCAAAAGCATCAATTCTCCAGCGCTCAGCTTTCTTTATAGTACAACTCTCACATCCACACGTGACTACTGGAAAAACCATAGCCTTGACTAGATGGACCTTTGTTGACAAAGTAATGTCTCTGCTTTTTAATATGCTGTCTAGGTTGGTAAATCCTGATTAATTATTTAGAAACTTGCCTATCAAGTATTAGCAAATTCCTAGTGATGTTTTGTGTAATTATAAAGCCAGTTATGTGCTTGTTGGGGAAGAAAATTTTTTCTTTCTTCCCTTTTAGGTTCTTTGGTCAAATAATTAAGTTGATATAAAACAGATTAACAGGAGGAATACAGATAAAACTGCATGTATATGCAGGAGCCCTATAAAGATGAAGACTCAAAAGGCAGCCAGGTAATTGAAGATTATATAACATCCTAAGCTAAGGAAAGGGCTAAGAATATAGGGATACAGAATGGTGGAAGGCCATACATATGAAAGCAGAGATGTTTAGAAAACAAAGGTTGCTGTTATCAGTTTCTTAGGTAAAAAGATAATTCTGTTAACAGCTCTCTTCCTGATACAGGCCCCTTTTTCCAATGGAAATTAAGGCTATTGGGGGGGTATAGAGAATTGTTCCTCAATCTGTTGCGTTTTTGATTACCTTTCACTGAAAATAATCTTCCGGCAAAACCACCATATTTTAGGAGGACTGACAAAATCTGTTCCCTCATGGTCAATGAAAAAACGTGCACCTCAAAGGTCATAATTTGAATTCTTCATTTTAGCTAGAGTTGAAAGTATTTACAAAATCATGATACTGTGGATATTTTAATGTTAAAAATATTTTGGTCTTCTTCTTTGCTTTCAAATATGAAAATTAAGAGTAATAAGTATGGAGGAGACTGAAGGGACTGTGATGACTGAGAAACACTGAACATTTTATTCATAGAAGGTACTGTCAACATTTATATAAGGTGTGATTGCATTTATACATAACTCATTACTGTTGACCCTTTATCAACATGGTTTAACTGCTCACATCCACTTTTGCAGACTTTTTTCAGAAGGTAACATGTGCTAAATACTAAAGGACTACACTATCCATGGTTGGTTGAATTAGAAGATGTAGAATAGTGGAAATATAGAAACTGTACATATAGAGAACCAACTGTAAGTTATATACAGGTATTTGAGGGCACAGAGCTTTGTGCCCCTAACCTCCATATTGTTCAATGGCCAACTCTATATAAA
Source organism: Bos taurus (assembly GCF_002263795.3). Lineage (NCBI taxonomy): Eukaryota > Metazoa > Chordata > Mammalia > Artiodactyla > Bovidae > Bos > Bos taurus. Next base: position 77,127,508 of record NC_037333.1, read on the forward strand.
GACTTAGAAGATCAGAAATATAGCTTCATAGGTGAATTCTATCAAATATTTAGAGAAGAGCTAACACCTTTCCTCAAAACTTCCAAAAAATTGCAAAGGGAAGAACACTCCCAACCTTAAGAGGCCACTATCACCCTGATACCAAAATCAGACACAGTATCACAAAAAGAAAATTACAGTCAAAATCACCAATAAACACAGATGCAGACAGCCTCAACAAGATACTAGCAAACTGGGATTTTATCCCAGGGAGGCTAGAAAACTTCACTATATGCAGATCAATCAATGTGATGCATCATATTATTAAGGGTTCCTTTGGACTTATTCACATAGTTACATTTTCGAAGATGTTTCAAGTGAAACTGGACCTTATAAATTCTGTGTCTGATAATTTAGAGAATTTTTCTTTTCAGTTGTTCAAGAAACAACAGTATTTATATCACCCACAGATCTCCTTTGTCAAAGTTAATTTTTATTTAAGTCCTATCTGGAATCACCTTCTTTTGCTCAGAGGCAAAGAGCTGGGAGGTGGCTCTTTGGAAAAGAGGTAACTGCCAATTTGTAAGCCCTTGGGATAAGTTGGACAAGAAAGGCAATTAAATAAATTTCATCTTGATGCTCTCAGGCCATAACAGCTACTTTGAAAAGACTGCATTAAGTCTTTTAGGATGAAATCTTTGAAGAGAACTCAGGATGCAATTGGTAAAGAATTTGCCTGCAAATGCAGGAGATGCTAGAGGCATGGGTTCTCAAGTTCGATTCCTGGGTCAGGAAGATCCCCTGGAGGAGGAAATGACAACTTGCTCAGCATAATACTGAATACCTACCCACAGCAAATATTCTCAGTGGTGAAAAACTGTAAGCATCTCCTGCTTGGCCACGTCCAATTTACCTTGATTTATGGACCTTACCTTCCAGGTTCCTGTGCAATATTGTTCTTTGCTACTTTGGATTTTAGTTTGACCACCAGATATACCCACAACTGAATGTCATTTCTACTTTTGGCCCAGCCAATTCATTCTTTTCTGGAGCTATTAGTAATCTGCTCTTTGCTCTTCCCCAGTAGCATATTGGACACCTCCAACCTGGGGTGCTCATCTTCTGGTGTCACATATTTTTGCCTTTTTGTACTGTTTATAGGATTCTCATGGCAAGAATACTGCAGTGGTTTGCCATTCTGTCCTGCAGTGGGTCACATTTTTCAGAACTCTTCGTTGTGACCTATCCTTCTTGGATGGCCTTGCCCAGCATGGCTTATAGCTTCATTGAGTTTTATGCAAGCTCCTTAGCCACAGCAAGGCTGTGACTCATGAAGGGGACATAAACACTGCTGTATTTAAAAATTTTTAATCCAGATCAAAACAAACAATAAAAATAAGAATAAATGTTTTCAATGCATAGGTAAAATGGAAAAATAAATATAGATTTGTTTTAGGAAGAGGAGAAAGAATTATTTTAGCTGGATAAAATATTATAGCACAACTATTAATTACGCTCCCACAAACATACAAATTATAAAACTTCTCAGAATGCTAAATGAAGAAAATTAAAATGTATAAATGATTTAGCATTAAAATGGAGCCAACCTCCCCAGTTGATTATACAACTTGTCAATTTCTGTGACTTTTCACCATCATTTAGTTTTATTTTTTCCCATATGGACTAATTAATTATTGGCTAACCTTGCAGTATAATAGGGCATCACTAGTGGTTAAAATGGAAAAGAATCTGCCTGCAATGCAAGAGACCTGGGTTCAATCCCTGGGTCAGGATGATCCCCTGGAGAAGGGAATGGCAACCTATTCTAGTATTCTTGCCAGGAGGATCTCATGGACAGAGAAGCCTGGCGGGCTACAGTCCGTGGAGTCACAGAGTCAGACATGATTGAGCAACTAGCATTTTCACAATATAATAGAAGGGATGGTTTTTAAGTATTAAGATCAAGTGTAAGCATAAAATAAATGACAATAATTCTCATTCATTGGGCATTTTTCTATCATGTTCTCTATGATAGATTGCCAGATATTTCTCTAGCAAAGATAGATTTATTCAGAATCAGCAAACAATTATAATTTGGCATCTGTGACAGTGGTGAACCACAGGCAGTTAGGTATACAGCAAGGAAAGAGAAAGGAAAACTTTTTTTTCTTTAAGGAAAGCACTTTTTTAGAGGAGAAAAGGAAGTTGGGAGAGCTCAAAGTGTCTGGAAGAAGAGGTGCTTTTTTTTTTTTCCAATATAGGGCTCTGTTATCATCATAAGGCATGAGAGCTCCTCCTTCTGGTTTCTCAACTCTATTTAAATGAGGATTCTGTATTAAACTTTCACACTGTTGTTCTAAACACCTCACCAAGTGGCAGTATTTGGTTAATTAGTGGCTAGGCAACAGGATGATTTGTAGACTTGCTAAAAATTTTCTGAACTTCTCAATTAACTTCTGCAATTGATATCTTTGGGTTTTTAGATTCTCAATCTTGAAACAGAGTAAAAATCCCATTTTTAAATTAGCTTATGCAAATGAAGAGTATTTGAGGGAAGCAATCAGAATTTACATATCAATGATATGTGGAATTTCCTTTAAATTAGCGCTGGGGTAGTGCCTCTACTTGTTGGAGGACCCTGGAGAAAGTTTTTGAGTGAAAGCTATTAAAAGGAGAAGTGAAGTGTCCATTTTTTCAGTCTTTGTTTTAGGGATTCATTGTAATCCTCATTAATTCATGGTTATTAAGAAATACTTTTAGCTCAGTTTGGAATGATAGTTCTTTAATGAGTACCTCAAAGTCATATTAGCTACAGACTTTTTTTCTGTAAATTAGACTTGGACCTTTAAAATGTTTGATTCTATTTACTTGTAAAAAATTTTCTCTCCTGATTTAGGTTTTTAGTTCTGTCATTTATATTCATATTTTCTGCTTTTTCCTAATCCACCATCTGTGTGTGTGTATGTGTGTGTGTGTGTGTTCCTGAGAGTGAAAAACTGAAAAAAGGTGAAAGAAGAAAATTTGATTATATATCTAAGTGTTTAAAAACAATTACAGGGTTTTTTTATTTTATGGCATTTCTACACTTTAATTTCAGGGTCACATTGAATTAAACTGTATGTCAGAGACTTCCCTGGTGCTCCAGTGATTAAGACTTCATACTACCAGTACCCAGTCAGGAAACTAACTTTCTGCATGCCATAAGGCACAGCCAAAAAAAAAAAAAAAGTCAGTATAATTGAGGGTAAAACTTTTCTTTCTGCTTTCTTAGATTCAATATTTGGAGCCTTCACATTAAAGTGACACAGGACAGATTAGCAGGAGAGAAGGTGTATGCATATGCATATTCATATGCATACAAGGGGACAACACAGAAAAGAAATTAAATGTCCCCAAATGAGAAATATGTGGGTGCTTACATACCATTTTAACAAAGCATGATAAAGTGTGGATAAGGGACTTTTTATAGGAAATGCTTTGGGGATTCTGGTGGAGAGAAAGAATTGTAGGAAGGTGACTGAGAAAGGTAGGGTAATGAGGGCTTTCTAGACAGATTTGTTGTCCAGTCATCTCAGATAAGAGTTGTCTCCAGATTTGTACTCACACTCCTGGAAAGGGAGAGGAGGACACATTTACAAATGGAAATTTCCTTGATATTTTCTCTGCAGAAAGGAAATGTATCTCCTGCTTTTAGGTAGAAAGTGGAAGGACAACTCCTCCTGAGTTTTGTTGTTGTTGTTCAGTTGTTCCGTTGTGCCTGACTCTTTGCGACCCTGTGAACTGCAGCATGTCAGCCTTCTATGTCCTTCACAAACTCCTGGAGGTTGCTCAAACTCATATCCATTGAGTCAGCTTTTTCTTAATAGCTTTCAGCTCAAGATAATCCTTACACCAATGTGGCTTATTTTGGGGTGACATGTTCTGGTCCTTTTCATCTGCTTTAGAATGTCACTGAGTGTCCAGTAAGGGAATTTTCTCCCAGTGAATATAGGTATGCTTTAATTTTAACATATTGTATACCTTAGCTGTTTGTGCATGCTAAGTGGCTTCAGTGTTGTTAGACTCTTTGCACCCATCAAGACTGGCCTGCCAGGCTCCTCTGCCCATGGGATTTCCAGGAAAGGATACTGTAGTGGTTTGCCATGCCCTCCTCCAGGGGATCTTCCTGACCCAGGGATCAAACCTCAATCTCATGTCTCCTGAATTGGCCTGTGGGTTCTTTACCAGTAGTACCACCTTAGCTCTTTATTTCCTATCTTAAAAGTAGCAGAAATCTATATTTTAGTGAATGCAAATGACAAATGAGCCTATTAAAAAATAAAGCCAGGGTTATATACATTCTGCCTTTTTTCAGTAAATATTAATTGATTCCCATTGTACTCTAGGAGCTCTTTTAGATACAAGAACAAAATAATGGGATAGAAATAAGCAGTAGACAATATTCTGTTTTCTTCAGTAGGCAGCCTTGGGAGAGCAGATAGAGAAAACAAGATTGGAAATAAAATTCATTGGTATACTATATCAAAGGAAAATATTCATATACCATTCTAGCTTCTTCTGGTATTATAGAACCTAACTTTCATCCATGTCTGATACACAGCAAAACAGTTTACTGACACTAAGAAAATTATAGCATTTAATGCAGGGTACCAAGCAGGGAGAATGGACAACTCTTTTCAAATTACTTGAGCTACCTGATGACTTTCATAGATGGGTTTTTAAAGGCAATGTCTTGAGTTAAGGTTACAGGATACATTACTTTCTTCTGATTGGTTGGTGATGATGTAACAGGTGGTATTTTGGGAATCTCAATCATTAACCTTATAGTTCCAACTAGTCTGGGGTCTACATGCTTATGGTCACCATATTCCCCCAAGATAGAGGTCTCAGTTTTTGCCTAGGAACTTAACGTTATATATCACATTGTTATATGTATCTTTTGAGGAGGAACTGGGCTCTTATTTAAAGGCTGAACTACTGTTCAAGCTGCCTTGTTTAACTTCTTTTCCTTTGTTTATGCATTCCCTCACTTCTCTATTTAGTAGCTGCTCTTTGGAACTCAGCAAAAGCCTAGGAGATTAAAACCTTTTTTCTGCAAATAAGAAATGAGGGACATGGAAGAGATTTTGTACCTGGGAGGGTTTGTAGGGACCAGATTGGTTTCAATGCCCTCTCTTTTGATACTCCTTTATCCTAGGGGGAACAAGGGTGGGATAAAAAAGGAATGAAGTTTTGAATAGAGAAGTTAATCATAAGCTTGGCAGGGGAACTTGGTTTTAGGGGGACTCTGTTTCACTGGATGTTCTAAGAATAAAACTGACATGAGACATGAACACAAGAAAATTGAATTTAATTTCATACATGCATTAACCCCATATACATGAGAGGTTCAGAGACAGAATGGTAAAATGAACTATACATGACATCCTGGGCTAAAGAATGGGATAAGGGCCTGAAATTCTCAAGGACATTGAGGGTCATTCACAGTGCAATAAAAAGAACAGATATTGGGTAATTAGATGTTTGCTCTGCCATACAGATGGAATCATTTAAATAAAATTTCTCTCTGGTAATAATTCTGTTTTGGAAAAAAAAAAAAAACACAAATTCTTCTAGGTAGTTAAAAGGAGGGCAGTGATTTCTCTTGAACCTCAAGGTCTCCATTGCCTTTAGCATAAAATAATCCACATACCAAGTTGATATGTCTCTGGGAGGCCTGTTCTGAAGCTCTGCAATGAAAATGAAAGTGTTAGTAACTTGGTCATGTCCAGCTCTTTGCAACCCCATGGACTGTAGCCTGCCAGGCTCCTCTGTCCATGGAATTCTCCAGGCAGGAATACTGGAGTGGGTTGCCATTTCCTTCTCCAGGGGATCTTCCCAACCCAGAGATTGAGGCTGGGTTGCCTGCACTGCAGGCAGATTCTTTACAGTCTGAGCCACCAGGGAAGCCCATGCAATATCGTATATCAAAAACCATGGTGTATCATACATCAAAAAGTAATATAAAGAAAAATGTTAGGGTAGATGGAAAAGGTTGCAAATATAAAGAATATAGTCAGAAAAGAATTTAATGAAAAAGTGACTTCTGATCAATATCTTGGGGGAGATCATTCCAGACAGAAGGAACAAACAGAAAAAGAAGGCTGAGAAAGGAGTGTATTGAAGAACAGCAAGGAGATTGATGTAACTAAAGCAGAATGAGCAAATGGATGATTGTTGCAGAATGGGAGAATTATGGAAATGGGAGTTGTGTGTTGAGGGGGTTGGTTGGGTCAGAGTAAGGAGTTTGCATCTAAGGAAAATGAGACTTTTAGTAACAGGACTTGGCTACCATGTTTCCAAGGATCATTCTGTCTATTATATAGAGAACAGTAGGGAAGGACCTTCCTTATTTTGAGATGGAAAGTTTTCCTAAAGCTCCTTGGAGAAGGAAATGGCAACCCACTCCAATATTCTTGCTGGAGAATCCCATGGACAGAGGAGCTTGGTGGGCTACAGTCCACCAGGTCGCAAAGAGTTGGATAGGACTTCACTTTCACTTTCTACTGAAACACTTAGATGCCTCTAGGGCTTGGAGTTAACATAAAAGAGTAAAGCTTAGTATTGAAAGCAACTGTTAAAAGGATTAAGGAAATGGGTGCTTTGCCTCAGTGATAAGCATTTTACTTGTGGTGAATGAGGAAGCACATTATGAAAGGGCTGTCATTGCTCACCTCCAGTTTTCACAAAATGATAACATAGGCCCAAGTGTTTCTAGGTCTTCAGATTTTTTACAAGAAGCCAAAAAAATATTAATTTTTATGTTAAATCTGCTGATCTTTAGAAGTATGGCCTTTCACTCATATTTAAAACACTCAATCACCCACACTATCTGAGCTGATTATAACATTTCTGAGGGAAGGGTTTAAAGGAAGGTTTCCAGTTTGCATTTTCTAATCTATATGTAGCAAGATGAAGCTGGTGGGTTCAACAATGATAAATAAGAGATGAGATAAAGATGAAGGGAGAGAGATCTGCTCTTATATTCTGATCTTTTTAGGTAAAAGGCTTATGAAAATTTTCTTCTTAGACATATTTTGTCATAATCCAATATTGAGTATGACCTAAATTATTTTACCTTTAATATTCTTCAATTTTTATCACAATAAAATGATTCTTAACACATTCAAACACTATAAGACTTTATCCTTAAATAAGAGGAACTCATATGTATGTGTAATATCTAAAACAAATTTTTATTATGGACCCTTAATGAATGCAAGATACAGTCTTTTTTTTTTATCACTAAAAATACATCATTGATTCACAGGCATGAGGCATCAGGAAGTGCTAGAATTCAAAGACTTACTATGTGGTTTTGTTAAAAATAAGATGGTAAAAGTAGATAACCCACTTATTATCAATGTGTACCATCTACAGAATTGGGTATTTTAATGATGCACTGCCTGTTCCTATGGATAAAGCTGTCTAACAGGCATTTATAAGTTATCACCAGTGAAAAATTACCTAGCAGGTTGACTGCATTTTACTGTGTAATGCTAAGGTGCTGTAGGTCCCCAAAGTTGCAATTAGTAAGAGCACTTGAATACTAACTTTTGGAATCTCTCACAGAGTGTGGTTTCTTTAGAATAAAAGTATATGTGTCTGTATATATACTTTGCTTATTTTACCTTGAATCATTGATTGGATTTTTTGTAGTCTTTTTTTTTTTTTTTTTTAATAAAAAAATCTTAAAGAACTGTAATTGACTCCAGCACTTTTTCATGAGAAGGGATTAACAGATTGGCTGGATAACAATATTTACAAAACAGATGAGGTAATATGGATCTTTACTGTAAAATCTTGTGGGAAACTATTGGGTAAAAATGGCACCTTTGATGTAATGGCTTGTGAAATATGATTTAAAAAGTGCCCTAAGTTTGGGGAATTTCACAATATATACCTTGAGTTTTATTAAAGTACCCCTGTTTAGTTCAGATTTTGAGGTTATTGATTTATATTCTTTCCCATCACAACATATTTAAATTTCTGGTTACAAAATATGATGATAGTCTGTTTGAATGGAGCTTTGATAGAACTCTAATATTGTTAAATCATTTTTCTTTTGTGTTTCTAGCTCCTTTCCTCATGGACTTTCCCAGTCTATATTTGATGACCACTTTAGAAGCTGAGTGGAAAAAAGTAACACTGTGAGACTGGTGTTTAGCCCTTTGGTAAACCTCTAACAGGGATGGGGGAGCCTGGTGGGCTGCCATCTATGGGGTGGCACAGAATCAGACACTACTGAAGCAACTTAGCAGGAGCAGGAGCAAACCTCTAATATATAATATTGCTTTTAGTTCTACTCTCTTTTACCAGTACCAGACATAAGATAGAACTCTCCTTTTTTCCTAGGTACCTATCTATCTGCATAGATTCACTGCCTATAAAATTGCTTGGAGAAATTATTGTTATTATCCAGTTGTTTTTCAAACAATCTCAAAATTCCTCCAATATAAACTTTTTATTTTAAAAATGGATCATTTTAAGCTTCTGGCTGAAATAGGTACTATTTCTAGGTCCTGAAGGAAGTATTTGACATATTCAAGTGTCTTATAAAGTTTCAGAGTGCCTTGAACAGTGGCGGATGATTTGAACTTTCTGAGTGGACTTGAACTTTCTTCTTTTCTCATTGGGAAATGCAGATTCGAATACCCCTCAGGTTATCATAAGCATTAAAGGAGCATACTATGTGTGCATAAGAATCATATGCAAATTAAATGAGATTAATGGTTTGCCCAAGTCCTGGTGCAGGATAACTGCTTCGTCATACTTTGGGATTATTATCACATATTGTGCTATACATAGCATAAATGAGACAGGTTGCATAATCCGTTTAATGCTGTGTTTTGCACAATGTAAGCTCTCTGTAGTGATAGCTTCTTATAATTGCCACCACCACCATCATCCCTGACCATTGGCACTTTCTCCGTATATAAATTCATATTTTTTTTATTAAGAATTAAAATAATCTATTTGTAGAAACATGGGACAGTCGGTACAACTGGTTTAATTCCCTTTAATTTTCATGTGGTGACTTGAAAGTCTTCTGTAAGTTGTTCTCCCTTTGCCAATATAAGCTGCTTTTGTTTATGGCCTAGCTGAATACTTAAATAAAAATTAGAAAATGAAAAAGTTTAAAAATAAAACCTTGGCTTGCACCCAGCATGGCATTTAGTGTTATTAGGCTGAATTTGGCTCGTTCTTGTCTACTAATAGTCAGTGCATCTGACACACTGGCAGTAGGTTTTTCCAGCACAAATGTTCATGCCTTGTAATATTTTGTACTCAATGTGTGGACATATTTGTTATGTGTTACTTTTTTTTGGCAGTACCATAAGGGGATGAAAGTGTGACTAAAAATGTTGGAAACAAGAAAAGCATGAGTAAAATATTTGTGTCTTTCTTCCTTATTTGCTTATGTCCATATTAGGGTGTATAGTCCACTGACCTAAAGAGGAAATAATGGGATAGTTACACATAATTATAATTATGTTATTTTTATTCTAGTTTTATAGAACAAAAATGAGCTTTGATGGAATTGTGGAACTGAATATGATATGCGATGTATGTGTTACCCTTTGCAAGTGCTGTATTCATTCATGCCTATTCTGTCTGTGTAACATTCTCTTCTTTGATCCTTAACCATACCCCTCTGATTCACATGACAAACTCCTAATTATCTTTCAAGATTCAGCTTCAAGACTCATTATATCCTCCTGTGCTATTACTTCTTCCCGGGGCAGGAAGATTAGAGAGCTCTCTCTCTGCTCTCATGGCTTGCCTTCCACAGTCTGTTATGACACTTAGCCTGTTATATTGTTATTGATTACTTGCCTGAAGCAAAATAAAAGTATGAACTGGGGAAGAATGCTGGATGTGTCTTTCTGTTGTTTTAAATCTATTATGCCTAGCACAGTGATTAATTTATGATATACAATAAATGATTGTTTTATGAAACAGTGCATGCTAACTATAATAGTTAATAAGGTATCTTTTATGTATCCAGAAATTAGAGTAATATAATGTAATTTCCCTACAAGTAAAAATGATAATAACTAATGGTAAACTATGTTTGACCTTTAACTGACCAAGAGACTCTAAATGTCCAAGTATATTATATCCTCAAATTGTTGTGATGGTTAGCTTTCTTTTTTGGGAAATGGTGTGAAAATCTGAGCACGTAAAGTGATTATGGTGGATACCTGCCTTTGGATGTCACTAAGTGTATAGGGATTGAGAAAACCAGTCCTACCAAATATGTCCAATATTTCAGATCGCACTGCAAAAGCCTTGTTTTTTTAAACCTTACTTTAAAGAAAGTAATCTTTAGGAGATTAACCTACTAGTGTCCTAATTAGTAATCTACCCCTTCATAAGGAAGGGGTGTAGTCTACTCCTTCATAAGGAAGGGGTGTAGTCTACCCCTTCATAAGAACCTAAATAAGTCTTTTATCTTCATCTGGCTGATTTCACATGGCCTCCACACTTAGGCTTGCTATCCATGGATCTCTTTTACTGTGACAATAAGACAGTGGGAAACAGATATGCCTATTTGTTCTCCAGTCATAGTTTTGTTTTCATTGTCACTAAAATATAGACTCTTTGATTTATTTATGGTTGCAGCAGTTTTCTTTTAGATGAAATGTCATGATAACTTGTGTTGCTAATAACTTTAAAAAAATTGAGAAAGATAGAGTACCATATAGATAAATTAACATAGTAACTTTTATTTTAACTTTCAAGGTGCTTAAGGAATAGAATATGCTTTATTAATAATACTGATCAGTACATATATTCTAAGGTTTTATATCAATTTTTTTTGCCATCCAGGGAAAATTAATTCTGCCATTCAAGACTCATTTCTATTGGGATTCAGGGCTCCATGTTGAATACCTTCTTTGGCAGTAGATAAAAGAAAAATTAATTCTGCTTGTCTTATTTAACAATGCCATTTAAAAATAATTTCAAAAGAACACATTTTGTTGCCATTATTCTTACTGAGAAAAATGTCAAGAAAAGAATACATGTTTTGGATGAGGATAGATATTTTAATTATTGATATTTAATTATTTCAATGTATATCTCATTTATAATCTCATTTACCTCTAGGTACATTAGATGTCTTGATACATATTTTCTTCAGAAAGAAAAATAAGTAATTTACTGCTTTCTTTTTTTAAAACAGATGATTCAAGGAAATGGGTAAATTTTGAATACCTGAAATTTTCATAGCCTTATTCTAAATAGTTATTAGTTAATTCCTTACACAGAAAGCAGATATTCTCTGCATGTTTCTTTCTATTATGGAACATACTAACAATTGTTCCATTTCTACTTTATGGAAATTATAAATTACAGTCTATAAATCTCATAAATCTGCCAAATAAACAGGAATTATTGGTTTACTTCTCAGTAAGGTTGACTTTATAAATTATTTTTTGTTATATATCATAATGTTTGCTTTTATCTTGTCATTTCATCTATCCTGTGGTTTATTAATTCTAAGCTCAGGCTTGCCATCTTGAGAATTTATGTATTACTCATAAGATGACCCTAACTCTTAGTGTTCTGAGTAAAGACTTGTAACTTATATTTAATCACATATTATTTTGGCACTCTTGATGATCACTTTAGTTCAGTTAGTCACTCATTTGTGTCCTACTCTTCGCAACCCCATGGACCACAGCACGCCAGGCCTCCCTGTCCATCACCAACTCCTGGAGTCTACTCAAACTCATCTCCATTTGTTGGTGATGAAATCCAACCATTTCCTCTTCTGTCGTCCCCTTCTCCTCCTGCCTTCAATCTTTCCCAGCATCAGGGTCTTTTCAGATGAGTCAGTTCTTTGCATCATGTGGCCAAAGTGTTGGAGTTTCAGCTTCAGCATTAATCCTTCCAGTTAATTTGCCTGGGCTGCTGTAATAAAGTATCACATAGTTGGTGGCTTGAACAACAGAAAGTTATTTTCTCTTCAGTTCTGGAGACCACGAATCTGGTAGCAAGGTATCCCCAAAATTCTTTTCCTCTAAGTTCTGGGAGGGAAGGACCTATCCCAGGCCTCTCTTCAACTTATTGATGGCTGGCTTCTCTCTGTGTTTCTTCACGGAATCTCCCCTCTATGTTTTGTCTCTGTGTCCACATTTTCTCTTATAGGGACATCAGTCATATTTGATTTCACTCTATCCTAGTAGCTTCATTTTAATTTGATTATATTTGTAAAGATCCTATCTCCAAATAAGGTCACATTCTGAGATGCTGAGGGTTAGGACTTTAACATAGAAAATTTCCTTCAATATGTGTAACAGGATGGGAAATTTGCATTTCAGAAAAACATCTGCAGCTTTTTTTCCTAGTGGGCTGGATCTGCTATTTAAAGTTTTTTTTTTTTTTTTAATATGAACAATTTTTCTTGATATCTGTTAGAAGAGATTTAACAAAATGTGTTTCGGCATAGACTCAATAGTTTTATTGTGTCTGATGATGGTAAGACATGTATGGTTAATAAATAAAATTAAATATTATTTATAAATTCAGTCTTGACACTTTATGCAAGAAATTTTTGTTCTTAAAGGATATTTTAAAAATAATTTAGTATAAACTTGTATAATTTTGCTATCATTAGTAACACATGTGTGCTCCTTTTTATTAAAGAAATGAGTTCTTTATATGAGTAAATATGATCTATTTGCTCAACAGAAATATGGCATTTTAACTCATAGAATATGGAACTGCCTGTATTTTATCCGTCACCTATTCTACTTGAACTCGAAGCTTGGACAACATTCTTAATCATTTATTTACCATGTTTAATGAGAAGGAAATAGATTCCTGAAGCAGAGAAGCAGCTTGTCAGATGCTATGCAATTAGTCGAAAATGTCCGGTAAGAAACCAAAAATCATAGAATAAAAATCCAACAAATTTTACAACTTTAAATGACCTTTGAGTTCATCGGCTTTGTAATTTTCCAAATGAGGGAACTAAGGCTCAGAGAAGTTGAATAATTAGTCAAAATCATACAGTTAATTCAGTGGCAGAGTAAATACTAAAATGCACGTTTAATTAGTGCACTCATTTCAAAATCAGTTCAAGCAAGATCAATCTCATGGGGTGTTTTAGGGGCCACTAGCCCCTAGGCCACTAATCTACTCTGATCATCATCACCCCTTCCTCCAAAGACCCCTATAGGTAAATGCTAAAAATAGTTAAGCAAATATATACATAGGTAGGGAAAATAGGCAGAGTATTTGCAGTCTTCACACTATTGAAGTCACAGCTCAATTTGTACTACCACTGGTATCAATAGCCAGTCATTAGGAAGAAAAGTATATTAAAATTTAAGGACAAGACCCTATGTTCTTCTACCTTCTAATTATCCAAGTAGATTGATAGTCCTTAGCCCCATCTGAAATCTCTATTGAATTAACTGATGGTTCCCATACACCATTCTTTTCAAGGCAGTAAGTAAATTAAGTTGAATTATTAATTTGTTTTGTTGTGATTTTTCTTCTTATTATGGTGCCTTATATTTTTCCTCATTCAGTTTCCATTTATCTTCTAATCTACCTAATTATATTAGTATATGATCTGATTTTGTTTGAAAACTTCCTTTCCTATCAATATGTAAACTTATCTCCTTTCATTTTGAATCTTTTTGCATGGCCCCATACCAAATATTTATAAACACTTTAAGAATTCTCCAGCAAATAAGCAAAGAAAACAAAATAGTAGCAATTATAATTTCTAAAATCTGTCTACCATACCCTTCAACCTATTTTCCGCTGCTACTTTTACATCAAATCATACTAATAATTTGAAACTAAATTTATTCTTTATCTTTTGTGGGTTTAAATTCCTGTTTTTTGTTCTTTTAACTATACTATAAAACCAATTCTTGTAACGTGGAAGCAGTAGAAGAAAGGAATTCTGAAATTGTTCACACTCATAGTTGAAGCTCTGAGGAATTGAGAAATTATTCAATGGTTATAAACTGAACAAGTGGTAAGTCAGAACTCGGTAAAAAAGAATTTTTCCAGAGTTCATAGTAGTCCCACTGTAATATATTAATGCAAATCTATCAACTAAATGTCTTAGTCCGTTTGGACTGCTATAGCAGTTATATACCATGGATGGGGTGATTTACAAACAGTAGAAGATTGTTTCTCATAGTTCTGGCGAGTAGAAAGTCTAAGATCAAGGTGCTGGCATGTTTGTTGTTTGATGAGGACCTGCTTTATGATTCATAGATGGCCATCTTTTTGCTGTATTCTCTCATGGTATTAGTGATAGGTGGAAAAATCATCTCTGGAATCTTTTTTTTATTAGGGAACTAATCCCATGTGTGAACGCTTTGCCCTACTGATTTAATCACCTCCCAAAGACTTCCCACCTGCAAATACTATCATATTGGGAATTAGATTTCAACGTACGGATTTGAGGGGAAAGGAGACACAAACATTTAGCCTGTAGCACTAAGTTATAGGTCTTTTTCACGCTTCATCATCAGTGAAAATTCTACATTACTTGATATTAATTGCTAGTTCTTTCATGATCCCCTTCACTCTATCTGATTTTGTAAAGTATAACCATGGTTCTCCTCTTGCTTCTTTAACTCTCTTTTCCCTTCACAATTCCTTCTTCTATTTTTACCCCTTCTCCTCTGAATGAATCTACTTCTGAGGATAATCCTCAGCTTTCTTATCTTTTCTAGAATTGTGTGTGTGTGTGTTTTTTTTTTTTATCTGTAGATTATGATTGATGATTGATTTAGAAGCTCAATCTAAAGGGTTGATATTAGAATTATTTTAATGTACAACAATAGAATAAATCTCATATAGTGAGCATAGGGGTCGCTAAGAGTCCGACACGACTGAGTGACTTCACTTTCACTTTTCACTTTCATGCATTGGAGAAGGAAATGGCAACCCACTCCAGTGTTCTTGCCTGGAGAATCTCAGGGACGGGGGAGCCTGGTGGGCTGCCGTCTATGGGGTCACACAGAGTCGGACACCACTGAAGTGACTTAGCATAGGAGTGAGCATCAGTATTAGTTGGAGAGGCTTCTTTCCACTGTGTGTGTGTGTGTGTGTGTGTGTGTGTGTGTGTGTATGAGAGAGAGAGAGAGAACTTTGTATTGGGTTAAGTAAAAATGTATTTATTTCTAGAGAGTCATGGTCAAAAAAGTTTCAGAAATACCCCCCTGTATAGATTGTCTTCCTTGGCAACTGAAAAAAATAGCTTTATTTAAAAGTAGTTCACATGCAGTAAAATCTATCCTCATAAAATACACAATTCAGTGATTTTTCGTATATTCACAGAATTGAGCAAGTGTCATCACACAGAATTTAGAATATTTCATCATCACCATAGAAAATCTATAAGTATTAGCAGTCACTCACCATTTTTTTTTTTCAAATTCCCAAGTGCTAAGCAACCAATAATCTACTTTCTGTCTCTATGGATATGACTGTCTGTATATTTAATATAGATATAATAATACAGTATATTGTATCTTACAAACTGGCTTCTTTTACTTGGCACAGTGTTTTCAAAGTTCATATAAGTTATAGCATGTATCAGTACTTTAATTTTTATTTTTCTACTGACGTGAAAGTCACATAAAGTCAGCCATTTAAAACTGAACACTTATATGGCATTTAATACATTCATTATGATGTGCAATAACTATATATATCAAGTTCTAAAAGTTTTCGTCATTCCATTCCTAGTTATTGCTGAAAGATCTTCTGCATTTTGTTTATCATTCATCAGTTGGTGAACATTTGTTTTGTTTTCATTTTTGGCTATGACTATTGCTGCTATGAACATTTGCATAACATTTTTAATGGCAACTTTTTACAACTGTTGTACTTCATGTATTATTTTTAATTCAGGTGATTAACACATGTCGCCCAAGATTGATTTACACAAGCACTTGAAATTTAAGGGCTAAATAGTTACTGAGTCTTTATGTATATAAAAACTTAAAGTGAACTTATCTTTGTCTCCTTTTCCACCATTTTGAAAACTCCTGCGTTTTCCTTTCTCTGCTACTAATACAGCCATCTCTATCTACTTTGACACCATCCTACCCTTTCTTCTCACTATTGAAGGTCAATCAGTTCAGTTCAGTTGCTCGGTCGTGTCCGATTCTTTGCAACCCCATGAATCACAGCACGCCAGGCCTCCCTGTCCATCACCAACCCCAGAGTTCACTCAAACTCATGTCCATCTAGTTGGTGATGCCATCCAGCCATCTCATCCTCTGCCTCCCCTTCTCCTCCTGCCCCCAGTCTCTCCCAGCATCAGAGTCTTTTCCAATGAGTCAACTCTTTGCATGAGGTGGCCAAAGTACTTGAGTTTCAACTTTAGCATCTGTCCTTCCAATGAACACTCAGGACTGATCTCCTTTAGAATGGACTGGTTGGATCTCCTTGCAGTCCAAGGGACTCTCAAGAGTCTTCTCCAACACCACAGTTCAAAAGCATCAATTCTTCTGCACTCAGCTTTCTTCACAGTCCAATTCTCACATCCATACATGACCACTGGAAAAACCGTAGCCTTGATTAGACGGGACATTTCTTGGCAAAATAATGTCTCTGCTTTTCAATATGCTATCTATGTTGGTCATAACTTTCCTTCCAAGGTATAAGCGTCTTTTAATTTCATGGCTTCAATCACCATCTGCAGTGATTTTGGAGCCCAGAAAAATAAAGTCAGCCACTGTTTCCACTGTTTCCCCATCTATTTCCCATGAAGTGATGGGACCGGATGCCATGATCTTCGTTTTCTGAATGTTGAGCTTTAAGCCAACTTTTTCACTCTCCTCTTTCACTTTCATCAAGAGGCTCTTTAGTTCCTCTTCACTTTCTGCCATAAGGGTGGTGTCATCTGCATATCTGAAGTTGTTGATGTCCTGGCAATCTTGATTCCAGCTTGTGGTTCTCCCAGCCCAGCGTTTCTCATGATGTACTCTGCATATAAGTTAAATAAGCAGGGTGACAATATACAGCCTTGACATACTCCTTTTCCTATTTGGAACCAGTCTGTTGTTCCATGTCCAGTTCTAACTGTTGCTTCCTGACCTGCATATAGGTTTCTCAAGAGGCAGGTCAGGTGGTCTGGTATTCCCATCTCTTTCAGAATTATCCGCAGTTTATTGTGATCCGCACAGTCAAAGACTTTGGCATAGTCAATAAAGCAGAAATATATTTTTTCCTGCAAGGCTCTGTTTTTCTTTATTAACACTGTCATTTCTTCTTATCTGGATGATTACAATTAGCATCTTGTTTTTTGTTTGTTTTACCATTTTTCACTGTAAATTCTCTCAAATCTGTCTTGCGCATCTCAAGCAGATTATTTTTCTTAATGTGCAATTGTGACCAAATCGAGACTCCATGCAAAGATCTCAATGCCTCACATCTGAAACAACTCCTTGTCCCTCAGAGTCTGTGTTCCCTGGGTCTGAAGCCTACTGATGGTCGTGCTCTCAACTAGGAACACCAGAGACATTTACTTGAGCATGTATTATTTATAGTTAGCCCCACAGATATTACTGGGCCATTGTCATGGCTGAAAGGGCCTTGTGCTTCTTTCTGTTATCTGAGGAATCAACTCAGCAAAAACATCCAAGGGACTCTGAAGAACAAAATTTATTGCTCAGAGGTGCTCCAGGGCACATAGTACATGCAGGAGCCACACAGGAAAGTTGTAGGAGACGGAGGGCAAACATGGACCTGGGGCTTTGCCTTTATTAGTATCCCTGGGTTCACTTTATTGGCTAAGTTGAACTATAAAAGTGGGAATTAAGGTCCAGGAAGGGAGACGCAGAGTCACTCAAGCAGTTAGTTTTCTAGATTACCAAGGGTTTTCTAAAAGAAGGATCTTAATGGATGGGGGTGGCCTAGTTCCTTATCTGATTGTGTCACACACCTGGGGAATATGTTTATTGAAGATGATTGTCTTTTGAAATGGGCACCTCAAAATCAAAAGTTTAGCATCAGACACTTGCACTGTAATCAGAAAGATTGTCAGGATCAAACACTGCAGTCTGTTATATTTTTTGCCATTATACTTACCATTAATGGACACAACATAAATTTATGGTTCATTTTCTATCTCCCCCAATCATTAGTTAGGCTCCATGAGGTTAGATATTTTTTTCTGTTAGTTTACTGCTATGCTCCAGCTTTTTGGATGGTGTGTAGGAACTCAGTAATTATTTGTTGAATGAAGTAAAAATCAAACCCAGACCTCTCTTTAACATAAACTATTATATATTTTCACTAGTAGCATGTATTATTTCTTGCCTTATACCTGTAACTATAGCAAAAGTAGACCTCGTGCCATTTCCTAAATTAATTTCTGTGTTAATTTCAATTTAAATCAATTGGAGAAGTGGGTGGTAATGGAAATTACTGAGGCTAGAGGCTATGGCTCTGGATTACGAAAGAGGGTTGATCAAAGTCGTTCTGAGATTAAGGTTATCTGGAAAGCCATCGTTAGACAGTGGAAACACAGAAAAAGACATAAGTATGATCTTAAAAAAAAGCGTGAAAACCAAAGGAGATTTATACTGAAGTGGAGACCATAAACATAGGGTATTATATAGTAGACATCAAGGCAATTAGTGGGCTCGGATTAGAGGAGTGTGAGAGTTTGGGGCAGCATGAAAGCAGGTAGCTGTTTTACTGGATGCCTGTGTAAACCTCCCAGGCCCCAAGATAATGCTCTACAGCTTTATTTATACCATCTAATCTACTAGGAATTATTTTGTGTATAATTCTCATATTCACTTAAAACTCAGGCAGTATTGAAATTTACAAGATGTGTAACTTTGATCAAGCACTTATTATGTTCCTGGCACTATGCTTGACAATTGACTTAATTCCTATGAAGGAGATTCAAATTATTATCCTCATTTAATACAGAAGAAGACTACTACTTGAAAAGTTTGAGAAGGTTGTTCATGAATAGATAGCTTTGGATAGGAAACATGACATTTATATTCATTACACTCATATTCATCTTGCTGAAAATAAAGCTTATTTCTTGGCATATAATAAAAATCAACAGCTGTTTGTTGAGTTAACGGCTGAGTAGATAGATAAATAAATTGTATTAGCTTACAAATAATAATAATAAGATGTTCACATCAGATGATGTTTCCCAAATGACGAGTTTGGGTGTTTTTGAATATTTTAATAATATTTGTTAGAGAGTTTTCAAAAATTTTTTGGCTTGTTTTAAATCCTTTTTCTTGGCAAAACTTGTTTTAATCGATTTAGTGTTATGGTAAACAGGCCCATAAACCATAGAAAACACTATAATTATGCAATTCACCACTTTTTAAAAAGTGCAAATATTATTCCAATGGGCTTATATTTTCTCTACAGTAACTGATCAGGGGACCACAAATATTGAAGAAAAGAAACTTCAGCTTTTCATGAATCCTATCTGTGCAGTTATTCTTACTTGTGTTATTTTTTTGCTTCAGTGAAGACCACTTTTAATTCAGCCTCACTTGGTCTTCTGTTTTGTCTTGTAGACCAATTTATAGCCCAGTTTGTCCTTAGACTTAATAGTTAAAATTCGTTTATCCAGATATTGTAATGTGAGAAAACAAATATGGTTTAAATGCTTATGTTTTTAAAAAGAGCAATTTATGAGACTGTGAATTATCTAAGGGACTACAGATGAATCCCTTTTTAGTATATACTTTTAAACATATAAAACCCTATCTTAGAAAACCTAAAGCATGTGACATGATATTCATGGCAATGTGGTATCTCAAAATAGTATAAATTAAATAATATACCAGCAACTTCTCATTTATAAAAATGTCACTATTTCACAATTTCCCCCCTAAATAACACTGCATTAATTTGTGTCATGTGAAATTAAATATGGCAGAGATTATTACATATGTGACAATTGCGTGTGTTCTCAAGGCCCCATTCTGTGATATGACCTCTTCTTTGAGACCACTGAAATAAAGAAGTGCCTTTGACAATTCGAATCTCCAGGCATCTTTATGTAAATGATCATCTTTTGCCAAAAGTTCAGGATATCTGTGACAAATTCTTAGTGTATTTCTGAAGTAAGATTTATAGGCCATCTGAGCAAAGCTGTAGGACCAAAATAACAGTTGTTCATTAATGCAGAAAATCAGCAATAGAAATACACTTATTCAGTAATATGTGCTAAGCATAGTACTAGGCATTGGGATCTGGTATTATTAGGTATTATATTTTTTGAAAATTAAATCAAAGATCTGAAAATCATTTGTTTACAAATGTCAGCATTTCTATCAAATTTGTTTAAACATACTTGTAAAATGATATGGTTTGATTGAAGTGGGATCAATATTGCAATTTATCCCTTCATTTTTTTTGGCATGAATCATAGAAAGCCAATTATGAATATAATCATCCTTTTTGCTCTGTTCTTCAACAACTTATTGATTAAAGTCAATGTCTGTTTATAACAATACATTTTTGAAAGCTTCCTCTAATAAGAATTTGAGCAAGACTTAATGAAATTATTTTAAATAACATTGAGCTCTATACGATTTTAAAATTGTGTTTTAGTAACTTTAAAAACAATCTTGTTAAAATCATTTTCAGTTCATTTCAGTTCAGTTCAGTTGCTCAGTTGTGTCTGACTCTTTGAGACCCAATGAATCGCAGCACGCCAGGCCTCCCTGTCCATCGTCAACTCCCGGAGTTCACCCAGACTCAGGTCCATCGAGTCAGTGATGCCATCCAGCCATCTCCTCCTCTGTTGTCCCCTTCTCCTCCTGCCCCCAATCTCTCCCAGCATCAGAGTCTTTTCCAATGAGTCAACTCTTCTCATGAGGTGGCCAAAGTACTGGAGTTTCAGCTTTAGCATCATTCTTTCCAAAGAAATCCCAGGGCTGATCTCCTTCAGAATGGACTGGTTGGATCTCCTTGCAGTCCAAGGGACTCTCAAGAGTCTTCTCCAACACCACAGTTCAAAAGCATCAATTCTTCGGCGCTCAGCCTTCTTCACAGTCCAACTCTCACATCCATACATGACCACAGGAAAAACCATAGCCTTGACTAGACGCAACTTTGTTGGCAAAGTAATGTTTCTGCTTTTGAATATGCTGTCTAGGTTGGTCATAACTTTCCTTCCAAGAAGTAAGCGTCTTTTAATTTCATGGCTTCAATCACCATCTGCAGTGATTTTGGAGCCCAAAAAAATAAAGTCTGACACTGTTTCCACTGTTTCCCCATCTATTTCCCATGAAGTGATGGGACCAGATGCCATGGTCTTCGTTTTCTGAATGTTGAGCTTTAAGCCAACTTTTTCACTCTCCTCTTTCACTTTCATCAAGAGGCTTTGTAGTTCCTCTTCACTTTCTTCCATAAGGGTGGTGTCATCTGCATATCTGAGGTTACTGATGTTTCTCCCGGCAATCTTGATTCCAGCTTGTGTTTCTTCCAGTCCAGCATTTCTCATGATGTTCTCTGCATATAAGTTAAATAAGCAGGGTGACAATATGCAGCCTTGACAGATATTTGTTCAGGCTTCAGTTGGTGAAACTATGCTGTGTTCTCTCAAAGTATCATTTTTTTTTTCATTTCTTTTTTCTTTCATAGTCTTCGTGATTATCTGGGGGTTAGTTAACCACTTACATATTTAATTGTTCTTAATGTGTATTCCTTTCTCCCATTTATGTTATAAATTCCCTAAGGTCATGAATCAGTGTTTTATTGACCACTGAATACCCACAACCTGGAACAGTGTTCGGTACTTCCTTTAATGATCAATTTATTTTTGTTGAATGAACAGATGAAATTAATCACTGATTGATATTTATCTTTTAAGCATGTCACAATATGTATTTCTCAAACATCACCTTGACAGTTTTTATTTCACAGCTTTCTTGTTTAATGATTTGAGGAAGACATCAAGGTGGATGTTTAGAACTTTATTTCTTTGGTTTTAATCTATTTCAAAAAGTTGCTGTGTGGTTCTGAAAATACATAAATACTTTGTATTAACTTTTTTTAATAGGTGGGAAAATTTTATTAACCTCAATAATGTATTTTGAGGTTGAGCTGAACAAATAAAATAGAATCCTGGATATGTCTTATATAATTTCATGACACATACACAATTTTCATCCACATATACAATATTCTTTGGTATAGCCTTTATCACCTGTTTTCTGTGATTTTTTTAAAATGTGATTTTTGAAGGCAGTTCATAAGAATTTTGAAACTTAAGTGTGTGAGGTGAGTTTCTTCCTTCAGGATATTTTTGTTGTATTTATTGTTAGAGAAAAGAGAAAAATCTATTCAGAATCCTTTTGATGGCTTTGCCGCAAAGTTGGGGAGAGATGAAATTTCACTTCTGACCCAGCCCCATGTATTACATTTTCACTCAAAAGATCTTCCCTAATGTTCAGAATTATTCAACGTGTGCTTGGGATTTTTGTTTGTATGTTGCTTCGCTTAAGACTTACAGTTTCATTTTAGCTAGATTTTTTCTACATTCTGATTCCTTTTTTTTCCTAATTTGGAGAAGAAATCATCATCAATATTTATGAAAAAGCATGTTACTATTCTTCCTAATCCTACAGTCTGCATGTTTAGCAAATATCTGAACATTCATAGGCTTAGAGGTTTTGTTAGTATATTGCTCATTTACTGATATCACTTAGTATTGATTTCACTGTATTTAAAACTAGAATTTACATTCAGTATTTAGTGTTTAGTCAACTTCTTAATAAAATATGTTCATTTAAAAGAATTGTTAATAAAATATTCACTGGGAATAAAGAATAATTCATTTTGCAAACAGCATTGTCCATTTGCAACATTTGTTAGCTTCTGTAAACAGGTAGTAGGAAATTTGGGCAAAAAATCCAATGAACATGTAGATGTGGATTTGGTCAGGCTCTTCTTGATTAGATTTTTTTGTTCTAATCTCTGGTGTATTACACAGACAGTAATGCTCAGCACTGATTTGGCGAGTTTATATATGTGAAAGCTGTTGTAAATCTTGTGGATAAAGAAATTATAAATATTGTTCTATATGTTTTTTGATACTGAAGATTACCAAAGAGGATATTACAAGGTCTTATCTGTTGATGATTTGTGCTGCTGAATTAGAAAGAGATGTCTTAGCATTGCTTTCCTTAAGGATAAAACAAAACAAAAACATATAAGCCACTGAAAGCTCTTTACCCTTTCCGGTGAATGTACTGTGTTTGCAGGATAGTCGGAGGAGGGGAAAAATGTGAGTAGGTGCTGCTTGTGTATTTCTGAATGGTATTTGCAGTGCATTTGAGTTCATTCACTGTTTAGAAACCCCTTCCCTTTACAATTGAACATCATTTGGTCTTAACCTGTGACATCACTGTTTGTTCAAAACTGATATATATCCTTCACTAAATTTCCCGTCTATTTCTTATTACAATCTGTATGACTGCAGATATTCTCTGGTGTATGACAAGAAAAACATATATTTTAAACTTGGTGATTTGCAATAAAGAAAGTCATTTATTTATATACTGTAGTAAAAATATAATTGCATTCGAAAATTAATGCCTTATTTTAAAATCAGTGATTTTCCATCTTACCACAGTAGATTTTCACACAAAGGAAATTTTCATCTTAGTTTTTGTGATATAATATTGAAATGTATTAAATGTTAGAAAGAAATTTTAAGATTCTTGAAATAATAATAGTATACTGTTGTATTTTGTGCTATTAAAAAAGGGCTCTGTCAGACACAGTAAGTGGAATAATAACTTGAATTTCGATTCAGACATTAGGCTTAATTTCACTAAAGAAATGGCAATCCATAAATTTTACACTATTAATAACTAGTGTGATATTGTCACATTGCCTTATGTATCTCCTGATATAATCCCCCTTCCTTTGTTCTCTGTGAAACATACAAAGAGAGTCATTGCATCTTTTTTCCTATATGAATTTCTAGTTAAATCCTCAATCTTGCTATTTTAAACTAACCCATTTGCCTGGAGAATCCCACGGACAAGGGAGCCTGGTGGGCTGCAGTCCGTAGGGTCGCAAAGAGTCGGACGTGACTGAGCAACTAACACATAGTTTCTTGGTGTACACTAAATAGGGATGATGATGTTGACAAGCTTTAGAGTTTGAAATACAATGATATATAAGAAAATAAAATTATACTTTTAAAGCACCTGATACATGTTAGCTTACCATCATCATATGATCTTATAGCTTATTGCAGTATTTGTTTCATCAATTTCTAGATGTTATTTTTCACTCTGGTCTTTTTGAATAATCTTTTGGCTAGGGCTTTTAGGATTATTTTAATTAATATTATGTTATTCTTTTAGGCTGTAATTTTCCACTACCCTATATCAGTTCAATTAAGTTGCTCATTTGTGTCTGACTTTTTGCGACCCCATGAACCGCAGCACGCCAGGCCTCCCAGTCCATCACCAACTCCTGGAGTTCACCCAAACCCATGTACATTGAGTGAGTGATGCCATCCAACCATCTCATCCTCTGTCGTCCCCTTCTTCTCCTGCCCTCAATCTTTTCCAGCATCAGGGTCTTTTCAATGAGTCAGCTCTTCCCATTAGGTGGCCAAAGTATTGGAGTTTCAGCTTCAACATCAGTCCTTTCAATGAACACCCAGGACTGATCTCCTTTAGGATGGACTGGTTGGATCTCCTTGCAGTCCAAGGGACTCTCAAGAGTCTTCTCCAACACCATAGTTCAAAAGCATCAACTCTTCAGCACTCAGCTTTCTTCACAGTCCAACTCTCACATCCATTCATGACCACGGGAAAAACCATAGCCTTGACTAGACGGACCTTTGTTGGCAAAGTAATGTCTCTGCTTTTATTAAAAAGACATGCCGTCTAGGGTGGTCATAACAGAGACATGCTGTCTAAGTTGATCATAACTTTCCTTCCAAGGTGTAAGCGTCTTTTAATTTCATGGCTGCAGTCACCATCTGCAGTGATTTTGGAGCTCAGAAAAATAAAGTCAGCTACTGTTTCCACTGTTTCCCCATCTATTTCCCATGAAATGATGGGACCAGATGCCACGATCTTCGTTTTCTGAATGTTGAGCTTTAAGCCAACTTTTTCACTCTCCTCTTTCACTTTCATCAAGAGGCTCTTTGGTTCCTCTTCACTTTCTGCCATAAGCATGGTGTCATCTGCATATCTGAGGTTATTGAGATTTCTCCAGGCAATCTTGATTCCAGCTTGTGTTTCTTCCAGTCCAGCGTTTCTCATGATGTACTCTGCATATAAGTTAAATAAACAGGGTGACAATATACAGCCTTGACGTACTCCTTCTCCTATTTGGAACCAGTCTGTTGTTCCATGTCCAGTTCTAACTGTTGCTTCCTGACCTGCACACAGGTTTCTCAAGAGGCAGGTCAGATGGTCTGGTATTCCCATCTCTTTCAGAATTTTCCACTGTTTATTGTGATCCACACAGTCAAGGGCTTTGGTATAGTCAATAAAGCAGAAATAGATGTTTTTCTGGAACTCTCTTGCTTTTTCAATGATCCAGCAGATGTTGGCAATTTGACCTCTGGTTCCTCTGCCTTTTCCAAAACCAGCTTGAAAATCTGGAAATTCATGGTTCACATATTGCTGAAGCCTAGCTTGGAGAATTTTAAGCATTACTTTACTAGTGGGTGAGATGAGTGCAATTGTGTGGTAGTTTGACCATTCTTTGGCATTGCCTTTCTTTGGGATTGGAATGAAAACTGACCTTTTCCAGTCCTGTGGCCACTGCTGCATTTTTCAAATTTGCTGGCATATTGAGTGCAGCACTTTCATAGTGTCATCTCTCAGTATTTGAAATAGCTTAACTGATATTCCATTACCTCCACTAGCTTTGTTCGTAGTGATGCTTCCTAAGGCCCACTTGATTTCCCATTCCAGGATGTCTGTCTCTAGTTGAGTCATTACACCATCGTGATTATCTGGGTTCTGGGCATCTTTTTTGTACAGTTCTGTGTATTCTTGCCACCTCTTCTTAATATCCTATATGATTTGGACTATATTCTGGATCTGATTTCAAGACTCTTTCTGAGTTAACTACTGTTTAGTTCTTTCTGCCATCTACTGACCTTCTTGTGAATATGTCTCCTCTTTCTCACATTTGTTGGGATAGAGTTGATAACATTATGTTTGTTTAAGGTATACAATATGTTGATGTCATACACATGTATTTTGTGAAGTGATTACCATAATAAAGTTAGTTAATACCTTCATCATCTCACATAATTGTGATCTGATTTTTGTTATGGGAACATTTAAAGTCTACACTCAGCAAATTTCAAGTATATAATACAGTTTTGTTAATTGTACTCACCATGCTGTACATTAGATTTTCAGAATTTATCCATCTTATAAATACTAGAAATTTAAACCCTTTGGTAATATATCTCCATTTCCTTAACCCCCAGCCCCCAGAGACCACTAATCCATTCTCTGTTTCTATCAGTTTGCCATTTTAGATTCCATATATCAATTCTGTTAAGTCACTCAGTAGTGTCTGACTCTTTGTGACCACATGGACTGCAGCAAGCAAGACCTTCCTGTCCATCACCAACTCCCATAGCTTACCCAAACTACTGTCCATTGAGTTGGTGATGCATTCCAACCATATCATCCTCTGTCATCCCCTCCTCCTCCTGCCTTCAGTCATTCCCAGCATCAGGGTCTTTTCCAACCAGTCACTTCTTTACATCAGGTGGCCAAAGTATTGGAGTTTCAGTTTCAGCATCAGTCCCTCCAATGAATATTCAGGATTGACTTCCTTTAGGATTGACTGGTTTAATCTTCTTGAAGTCCAAGAGACTCAAGAGTCTTCTGCAACACCGAAGTTCAAAAGCATCAATTCTTCAGAGCTCTGCTTTCTTTAGGGTCCAACTTTTACATCCATACATGACTACTGGAAAAACCATAACTTTGACTATATGGACTTTTGTCAGCTAAGTAATGTCTGTACTTTTTAATACACTGTCTAGGTTTGTCATAGCTTTCTTCAAATGAGGAAACATTTTTTAAATTTCAAGGCTGCAGTCACCATCTGCAATGATTTTGGAGCCCAAGAAAATAAACTCTCACTCTTTCCATTGTTTCCTCATCTATTTGCCATGAAGTGATGGGATCCGATGTCATGACCTTTGTTTGCTGAATGCTGAGCTTTAAGCCAGTTTTTTCACTCTTCTCTTTCACTTTCATCAAGAGGCTCTTTAGCTCCTCTTCATTTTCTGTTGTAAGGGTGGTGTCATCTGCATATCTGAGATTATTGATATTTCTCTTAGCCATTTTCATTCCAGCTTGTGCTTCATCCAGCCCAGTATTTCGAACGATGTACTCTGCATATAAGTTAAACAAGCAGGGTGACACTATACCAACTTGATGTACTCCTTTCCCAGTTTGGAACCAGACCATTGTTCATGTCCAGTTCTAACTGTTGCATCTTGACCTGCATACAGATTTCTCAGGAGGCTGGTAATGTAGTCTGATCTTATCTCTTTAAGAATTTTACACAGATTGTTGTGATCCACACAGTCAAAGGCTTTGGCGTAGTCAATAAAGCACAAGTAGTTGTTTTTCTGGAACTCTTTTGCTTTTTTAATGATCCAACAGTGTTGGCAGTTTGATCTATGGTTCCTCTGCCCCTTCCAAATCCAACCTGAACATCTGGAAGTTCATGGTTCATGTACTGTTGAAGCCTAACTTATAAATTATGAGCATTACTTTGCTAGCATGTGCTGCTGCTGCTGCTGCTGCTGCTGCTAAGTCGCTTCAGTCATGTCTGACTCTGTGCAACCCCATAGATGGCAGCCCACCAGGCTCCCCCATCCCACCAGGTTAGAACACTGGAGGTGGTTGCCATTTCCTTCTCCAATGCATGAAAGTGAAAAGTGAAAGTGAAGTGAGATGAGTACAATTATGTGATAGTTTGAACATTCTTTTGCTTTGCCTTTCTTTGGGATTGAAATGAAAACTGACCTTTTCCAGTGCTGTGGCCACTGCTAAATTTTCCAAATTTGCTGGCATATTGAGTGCAGCACTTTCTTAGCATCATGTTTTAGAATTTGAAATAGCTTAACTGGAATACCATCACCTCCACTAGCTTTGTTTGACCTCTACAGACCACTTGACTTCTCATTCCAGGATATCCGTCTCTAGGTGAGTGATCATACCATCGTGGTTATCTTGGTCATTATGATCTTTTTTGTATAGTTCTTCTGTGTATCCTTAAGTTGTATTATACAGTAGTTGACTTTCTCTCATCTGACTTTCCTTACTTAGCATAATGTCCTCAAGTTCCATCAGTTTTGCAAATGGTGTGATTTCCTTTTTTCACATGAGTGAATGATATTCCATTGTGTACATATACCACATCTGCTCTATTCATCCATCCATCATTTTTTACATTGTAATATAATCACACTGTTTCCAATTTTTGACTATTGAAAATATGCTGTAATGTAAAAGGGGGTAGAGGCATCTCCTGAGATCATTACTCAGGATGTTGAATATATCTTTCTTTGCTCCGAACTTCTGCCTGGAATATTTTATTCTCTTTTCTCCTATATTCACTTATTATTTCATCTTTAAAGGATATCTCAAGTTTGCTTCCTTAAGAAATCCATCTTAAGCACCCAAACATTGCTTCATTACTTGGTATTTGTTTCCCATTTTCCTTGTATTTTGGTTTGGTTAAACTTTTCATAGGTTGTGCATTTTCTTATCAACTATAAACTTCCAGAGTGGCAGGAAACACTTAGGAAGATTCTCAGTTCTTTTGCTGTGGACCATCTGTCTGTCTGCTCTCTCCTGCTATGAAGTTTTACCCATCGGATCTTGTTGCCATTATTCTATAACCTTTGGTTTTGGTAATCATGGATACTTTCTTTTGGCTTTGGGGATTTTGCCACACTCACATCATTAGGTCTCTCTAGATTGTTTTCCATTTATATTCATGAGGAATGAAATTTCTAAGCTGTCATATTTCACATATCACATTATCCATATCATCTTTATATCAAGTCTATCTCTATTATCTGTATTTATGTTTATCTGTCTATTAAGAGATCAATATGGAGAAATTTATAATGAGGGATTGACTCACACAATTATGAAGGCTGAGAAATCCCGTGATTTGCTGGTTTGCAAGCTGGCAGCCTGGGAAATGCAGTGATATAGTTCCAGTCCAGTTTTCAGGTTTGTAAACCTGAAAAGCAGAGTGTCACTGATATACGTCCTGGCCTGTGACTGAGGGCCTGTGATCTTGGAGCACCAGTGTTAGAGGGTGGAAGATACTTATTCCAGCTCATGCAGAGAGAAAATTTATACTTCCCCATTTTTGTTGTATTCAGACCCTCAATAGCCCACCTTAAATTGGTGACAGTGATTAGTCTTCAGAATCAAATGCTAAAGTTTGTTAATCTTTTCTAGAGAGGGCCTAATGATACTCTCAGAAATACAGTTTGAGCAGCTACCTGGAGCATCCCTTTACCCAGTCACATTGACACAAACAATTAATCATCATGTACAAATGTCTGTCATTTTCTTGATTTCATATGATAGCTCTGGAGGTCTTTTTGCCCGACTTTTGGAATCCCATTCTGTAGAGGACCACTGCTAGGCCTGAGATAATCACCCACGTGGATGGAGAATTTAAACAGCATCCATGTCTTATGTTTGGTAACACCCAGCAGCCGCCTTGTTGTTCAGTTGCCCAGTCATGTCCAACTCTTTGCAACCCCATCGACTGCAGCATACCAGGCCTCCCTGCCCTTCAGCATCTCTCAGAGTTTTCTCAAGTTCATGTCCATTGCATTGGTGATGCCGTCCAGCCGTCTCAGCCTCTTACACCCTCTTCTCCTTCTGTCCTCAATCTTTTCCAGCATCTGGGACTTTTCCAATGAGTCGTCTGTTCACAGCCACCCTGTAATTGATAAATATACATTTGAAATTAAATTGGCATATCTTTTAAAATCTTTTGAATTGTATATTATTTTTTAGTAGACTCTCGTTTATCTTGAAATTATAATTTTTAGTCTTAAGAACATTTTGAACAGCCAGGTTGGTGTTTTTGACATTTAGAAAAAGACTGGGATAATTGTGATATGTGAAATTTGACACAGTTTTAGACATTTTATCCCTCATGAATATAATTGGAAGGAATGTCGAATATAATTTTATTAAATGTTGAAACTTATAACAAGTATATATGAACTCATTTAGTCAGACACTTGATACATTTTTTAGGCAACCTCCATGTGGATAATTTCACTTAAAGGTCACCAATTTGTATATGTATCTTTAAAAAGAATGATTAATGTTACTCTCATGTTGAAGCTCGATAATTCAAAAGGATAGCTTTGCATTAATTGTTTCATGATATTAATCTCTTTAGAATACTTTTTCCTGTAATTTCAGAATTGTAATTTTCATGCTTTATTTTTTCTTTAACCTCAGACCATAATTGCCTTTGGTTATTTCTTTATGATGTCAGTTCTAATTGTCACTATTACACTTAATTAAATACTAAAGTATTTAAATGATATGTATTCTTTATTGAAGTAGACTTGTTGAAATTCAGTGTATTGGATGCTTGCTGGTAGGAGATGTACTTTTATATACAGTAGATGATAGGTTGATATTTCACTGGGTTTCCAATATTATTTTTGCAGCCAAACATTTCAGACTAGATCTTCAGAGCACATTTTTAAAAATTTGGATAAGTATGTTGGCATGTAAAACAACACAGAGAAACTACACATATTTAAGAACATTATGTCATAGGCTCTGTTGAAACTTAGAATTGGGAATATTTGCTTTTTGGAGCTTGGTGGGCTGCAGTCCATGGGGTCGCAAAGAGTCAGACACGACTGAGCGACTTGACTTTCACTTTTCACTTTCATGCATTGGAGAAGGAAATGGCAACCCACTCCAGTGTTCTTGCCTGGAGAATCCCAGGGACAGGGGAGCCTGGTGGGCTGCCGTCTCTGGGGTCGCACAGAGTCGGACACGACTGAAGCAACTTAGCAGCAGCAGCAGCAGCAGCTTTTTGGCAGCATTTAAGTAATGAAGTATTTTTAAAAGTCATTACTGATAATTTATGGTAGAAAGTAGCCCACTCCCAGATATGTTCTTATTCTCTATAATTAAATTCCTTTAAAATCATTAGCTTTGACTTATAAATGATTTATTTTTATTTATTTTTATTTTTTTTACTTTACAATATTGTATTGGTTCTGCCACACATCAACATGAATCCATCACGGGCATACGCGTGTTCCCATTCTGAACCCCACTTAACTTACTTCTTTCTCTTAAGGAAAGAGATCTATATCTATATATATATATAGATATTTTATTTTAAAGTTTCCAATAGAACTTTTCTGTTTTTTTTCTTTTTCTTTTATTATCATTGGAATAGAGAGGACAAAAATTAACACCTATTAGTAATCTGTTTATGGTACCGAAAATTGATTATGTATTATAAATAATATAAAAATATGTGTATGATAAATTGAATAATAAAATACAATTATATATATAGTTGTATTTTTAAAAATTAATTGCCTGAACTACGTTTAAGCAAAGGGATGGTAATATTAGACTGCCTGTGTGGGTCATTCATAATATTTTTCTTTTATTGATTTTGTAATTCTTCAATATCATCCAACAGTTTTAATATCCACTCTTTAAGCATTCCTTCGGACCTGATTCTACACTCTATTATTAATAGATAGCTCCAAAATTACTGGCTTAAAAGAATAAACATTTATTATTTTCTATGGTTTCTTTAGGTTAGGTATCTGGAAGTAGCTTAGTTTGCATTTGCTGGTTCTGGTTCAGTCTCTCATGGGTTTGTAGTTCTTTCTGGTGGCTGAAAGGTCAGCCTCCAAGATGCCTCACTCACCTGCCTTACGAGTTCATTCTAGCTGTCAGCATAGTGTTCAGTTCCTTTTCCGGACCTCTCCTTGGGGCTGCTTGAATGGTTTCAAGATTTGATAACTACCTTTGTACAAAGTGAGTGGTTCGAGACAGAGGTTAAAGCTGCAGTGTCTTGTTAATGAACTATTCTTGGAAAGCGTACACTCTCATGTCTATCAAGCTATGTTCATTTGAAGTGAATTACTACAGAGGATAAGATGGTTGGATGGCATCACTGACTCAATGGGCATTGATTTGGGTGGACTCTGGGAGTTGGTGATGGACAGGGAGGCCTGGCGTGCTGCGCTTCATGGGGTCGCAAAGAGCTGGACACGACTGAGCGACTGAACTGAACCGAACTAAGTAAAGCACACGTTCAGGGTAAGGACGATGAAACTGGAGAAGTAGCAAAAAATTATGAACATATTTTAAAACTGCCATATAGACCTCTTTAGTAAAATCTGTTCTCCCTCTTCTGGGTTGTTTTTATTTACTGCTTTGGTTTTAAGTACTACTTTACAATTCTCAAATTTATAAAGATCTCTTTTCTAAATCATGACCTTTTCAACTTCCTAATAGATTTTGTTCATGGCACTGTACTCTAACTTGCTTCTTCCAGAAACCTGGTAGTCATCCTTGTCACCCTCACTTTTACCCTTCATGTTCAACCAGTCATTAGTCATGTAATTTTTTTTGTCCCTAAACATAGATATATTATCTGTTATTACCATTTAAAGCAACCATTTTATCTTTATTACTGCAAATATCCTTCTAATATGCATTTTCCTCTCTATGCTTAATTTTTTCTTAGTAAATTTAATTTTGTTTAATACATGGGATAATATGCTTCTCAGGTGGTGCAGGAGAGAATCTGCCTGCCAATGCAGGGGACACAAAGACGCAGGTTCAATCCCTGGGTTGGGAAAATTCCCTGGAGAAGGAAATTGCAACCTGCTCCAATATTTCTTTTCTGGAAAACTCCATGGACAAGGAGACGGGTAGGCTATAGTTCATGGGGTCACAAAGAGTCAGTTGCGACTGAAGTGATTGAGCATGCATGTAGTCACACATACTTGATTCATCTGTCCTAAAGCTAAGTGGTAGTGGCAGGTATATTAGTCCTTTTAGGCAAAATCTTCTTTAAGTAGATAAATAGTGCATTTCTCTATGTTATAGATATCCAGCATCTAATCAATACACTCATCTATGTGTCTTCTGAGGCCACTGATACTCCAACTTCTTCATTTATCCTCTTCTACTCTATATGTACTCCTCAAGCTATTTTATGTCATTACCATGGTTTTAGCCTATATTCTATTCTTAAATTCTAGACTCATGAATCCAAATGAGAATTAAACATTCCTGAGTATTATCCTGACACTTAAATTCAATGTGTTTAAAAACTTAGTTAAATTATACTAGATTAATGCCCTCAACCAACTAACTGATCGCTTGCCTCTTAATCTGTTCAGTCTTTTACTTAGTTGCTATCTTTTGTCCTGCAATCCTGTTTCAAGTTCCACCCCCTTCTTTGAGTGTTCCCCTCTATAAAGCTCTAAAGTTATCCTAGCAAGACTCTGACCCCTGTTCTTGAGTCCAGGTGGAAGCAATTAACTCTCCTGTGGTCATTAGCTTTTAGCACCCAGTTCCCAACCTCACCAACCACCTCCCCGTGCCTCCCACCACCAACCCCGTCCTGCCCAGGCAATCCTTAGATTGGTATCTTTAGTTACCCAAAACTCACCAATAATTTTAAGTATTTTGAGTCAAATGTCATCAACCCAGCATTATGATGGGAAAGCAACAAGAGGCTTCAATAGCAGAGTGGCCGAAGTCTCAGAAAATGAAGAATCAGAGTGATTTGTGCTGAACCAAGTGAGCAAAAACTGGGATCTAATTTTCTTGTTGTTTAATCCCTGGCTAGGATCACTTTTAATTAAGGATGTTTTTCACATAGAACTTGGGCACTTTCTGAGGTTCAGGCCATTGGTAGCAGAGAAGTTCCTTTCCTTTGTGTCCCCTTTGTCCCATGGTCAGTGGGTAGTAACAAACTGTAGTACCTATCAGAAGTCTACCAGGTTTCACATTTAGTTTTTCCAATTTATTCTGTCAAAGTCTGTCTATCACATACATAATAGGTAACACTCTTATAACTACAGATTAACTCATGGTAAGAAAGTGAGATGGAGCTCAAGAATATGTCTTCTTTGCCCTGTATTATTTTTCTATAGCCGCTTCACAATGCCCAGTGCAATATATCCTGATTAAAAATATGGTAGATTATTTCACTGGATAAATGCAGTAAATATACTATGAAAATACTATGACATTTTCCATGTCATAGCATTTTTCCATAGTAACCAAAGTCTCTCCATTGTTATCATGATAACTGAATGGAAAGCAAGACAAAGTGATGAAAATAAAAACTTTTAAGCATTTTATTTTTACATTTGAATTGCTCACTGATTAGAGTATTTAGCAACATAATTAGAAGTAATTTAAGTAGCTAATCAGATAATGTTATAAAATAGTTTCCAGTGATACATTCCTTTAAACAAAGCATACACATTTAGGAATGTAATTTATCACTGAGTTATTGATACAAATGCAATTATATGTTACATAGAAGAAAGCATTCACAAATCAACCGTGGTACCTTGTAAAAATGTCCATATCTATAACTTTTGGGTAATTCTCATAGGGTTAAAAGAGATACATGGGAAACTAGCCCTCCACATTTTAGCTCTCTTTGCCATTTTTTAGTGTCTGGTTCTAAATCATATTTTGACAGTTAAAGACAGATAAAGCTATGTCTGTGTGTGTACTTGTTTTAGTAAAATTGACTGATGAGTTTAATCAGTCAAATTGTCCACTTAGACAAATGCTTTGACTGTATGATTTGCTAATTTGTTTTTCTTTCTTTATTAAATTAACTTGTTTTAAACAATTTGATTTAATTGGTTAGGTTAACAAAACATAGCAAGATCAACTCAATGTTTGGAAACAGTTTCGATGTGATTTTTTTAAATAGTTATACCGAAGTTAAGAAAAAAACTGTCTCTTAGCAAATGCTCAAGAGTTTACTGTACAACATTCAGAAAAATTCAGATTTCAAGAACGTTTTGTAAATAAACAAGCAAAAAGTGTCTGTTATTCTATTTTAACTGATCAAAGTTATGTAACTAGATTGCAAAATTGGAGCATGTTTATTGTTCAACGATTTTATTAATTAAAATACTATATACATTAATGAAAATGTCTTTTTCCTTGAAAGAATCTCATTATTAAAAAGAACTTCAGGTTTAAAATAGGTGTCTAGTTTCTAAATAATATATATATATATTTTTTATATTACGAACCATAGAAATGCGCATTTTAGAGATTCAGTGTCTGTTGTGAGACAACCCTGTAAAATATTGACTCGAGATCAAACTTTAAAAATAATGTTACCTCCAATCTGTATGTTCATTCTCTTTGATCAGTGCTGTGGCTGTGATAGATTTGTGTGTGTGTGTGTGTTTGCCTGTGTGTATCTGTCTCTCTGTGTTTAAAGGTGATGGAGGACAGAATAAGAAGGATGCTGAATGAAAAGAATGGAATTAACTGTACAGTTTGGCTTGAGTGACTTACTTACTCGGAAGTTATGCATGGGGTCTTTGGGGGTATTTATGGTTTTTCCAAAGTAGTATTGAGATAAAAACTAATATCAGTCTCAATTTAGAAATGAGTTATGGTTTCATACAACAAATCAGTATTTTCTCTAAGTTTCAAGTGAAAATGTTTATAGTAATAAAATCTCATTTCCCCATTACAACTCTTTTTACACTTTCTTGTTTCTCTTCTCTCTTCTTTGCTTTTTAGGTTTCATACTTAATGTAAAAGCAGTAAGAAAAGTTGAATGTATTTCTTTAAATACATTTTTATGTATGTACACACTGAGTTAATCAACCATCAATTAAAATGTAATGGTATCATGTGTTTATCTCTATAATTAATTCTGTTATATGAATATCAACTTACTAATTGGTTGGTAAACACTTAATTTTGGAATTTCAGTCATGTGCTTTTAAAAGAAGACTTGTTGAGTTATTCCAATTAAACATTTGACTCTCTTGCAATAATGTACTGATTATGTTCACAGTCTTAGATTATGAAATTGTTAAATCTGACATGAAAAGATAGACGGTTTGCTGTATGAAAATGAAATATATATGCACAGCAAATATCTGAAACCAAACCGCAAATGAGAAAAACACAAAGGACAAAATTTCAATTTTCTTGCTATGCAAAAAAGTTTTGCAATAACAAACTACAAATGTGAGCAAGCAGTTCACAAATGAAATATGTGTGGAGGATTAATAAACATATGACAATATATTTCATTGTATAAATAAAATGGTGAAAATTAAAATAATGATTGTTGTATCATTATTTGTCTATCACTGGCAAAATATAAAAGAATTGGTAATCTGTAGTTTTTTCTTTATAGATAGAACTAGAAAACTTTATTAAAAGCTATTAAAAAAAAATCCAACCCAAATAGAGTGATAAGACTGAAGTGACTTAGCAGCAGCAGCAGCAGTTTTAAAGAAGAAAGTATTGCTTATATATAGAACAGTCTTATGGACTCTGTGGGAGAGGGAGAGGGTGGGAAGATTTGGGAGAATGGCATTGAAACATGTAAAATATCATGTATGAAACGATATGCCAGTCCAGGTTCGATGCACGATACTGGATGCTTGGGGCTAGTGCACTGGGACGACCCAGAGGGATGGTATGGGAGGGAGGAGGGTTCAGGATGGGGAACATATGTATACCTGTGGCGGATTCATTTTGATATTTGGCAAAACTAATACAATTATGTAAAGTTTAAAAATAAAATAAAATTAAAAAAAAAAGAAGTATGCATTTATATTAAGCTTTTTGGACATTTAGTTGTTGATATTTGGCAAACTTCATATATATTTACCCCCTATAAATTTTATTTATAGACATAGGCCATAAAATATATTTAGATAATTATATTTTTTCTAAAGTATCATAGCCAAGTACACAGGTTTGTACTTCTTTACAATATTATGACCCAAAAACACTGGGACATTTCTAAGTACCTGTTAACATAAGACCAATTAAATAACATTTTATGTGTATATGTATGTGCAATGCAGGTGTTAAAAATGTGAGATTCAACTAGGAATGAAAAGATTTCCACCATATATTGTTAAATTAATAAGTAAAATAAATCAGTGTATCAAGCAGTATGTATAGTGTGATGCTACCTGACTGAAAGTTACTTAAGTAAAATTTAAAAAGGGAGGGGAAGAAAAATACAATGTTTTTTTTCTGTAGACAGTTTTTATAGGAAGATCACCACATTGTTAACTAGTTACCTCCTGACATTGAAAGATAGATGCGAAGGAATTGTAATTTGTCTCCTTACAAATCTCTATCTTCTAAAAGAACATTCACTATTTCTATCATTAACTGAAAAAGTATACTGATTTATTTTCATTATTTATTGAAACAATAAAACAGTTTTAAAATTGAAATAGATTACCTTTTTAAGTAAGTATCTATAAGCTCAAGAACAGTACTTTTTTGGAGAGGGGTAATGGTTTCCATAGAAAAATGAAACAGATACAGTATTCCTGAGGTTAATTTGAGACTCTTGTTTTACAAATTGGATGATATTTCTGTATAGTCTTTAACTCATCTACCAGCCAGTGCTTTAGAAAATCCAGAGTGCTTTGTTTCCATTTATAAGGCGGGAAATCAAACAAACAGACTGTAAGACTAGGTTTTTAAGAAACAATTGTTATAGTTAGATTTTTAACATTTTATTTGATTTTTTAACATCTTAAAAACATTTTGTACTGGAGTATAGCTGATTAACAATGTTGTGCTAGTTTCAGGTGAGCAGTGAAGGGACTAAGCCATACATATTCATGTATCCTTTCTATCCCAAATCTCATTCCCTTCCAGGCTGGCACATAACATTGAGCAGAGTTCCATGTGCTGTACAATAGGTTCTTGTTGCTTATCCATTTTAAATATAGCAATGTGTACATTTGCTTCCCAGAGTCTTAACTGTGCCTTCCACTGGCAACCATGAGTTCATTTTCTAAGTCTGTGAGTCTCTGTTTTGCAAGTAAGTTAACTTGTATAATTAGATTTTTAAAAATCCTGTCAAGTTACTAAAGTAAAATGCTCCATTTGTAGTAAAATTTATGAATTGAGGTTGCTTTATTCCTTACTATTAGTAGACCAAAAACACATATTTTTCCTTTGTATGTAACAAAGATGTTTTATTTTTCTTCCTCCTTTTGGTAGCTTTCAGCCGTGCCCCCATTCCGATGGCTGTGGTTCGCAGAGAGCTCTCCTGTGAGAGTTACCCCATTGAGCTTCGCTGTCCAGGAACAGATGTCATCATGATTGAAAGTGCCAACTATGGGAGGACTGATGACAAAATCTGTGACTCTGACCCTGCTCAGATGGAGAATATACGATGCTATCTGCCTGATGCCTATAAGATTATGTCTCAAAGGTAGGATATTTCTAATATTCTTTCTGCATTTAGTATAGACAGTCAACATGCATCTGTGTGACATATTAAGCATAGGTAAGAACATAAAATCCTGTACTTTAGAATACTTTACAGAGCTTTTTCAATATCAAACTGTTCCCCATATCACTAAAATGCTAGTGCCATAAATTGCAAATGGCATTGGAAAATATTAAAATGTATTATTTATTGTTTCATGTGTTCTCTTCTGCATTCTCTAGACCTAGATTCATTAGTTGAGAAATCAAATTAATTTTTCAGTTTTCAAAAACAGAATTATGTAATTTTATCCAGAAATTACAGAAAAATATGTTACTACTAACAATGCTTTTCCATTAGTGTGGCAAAAGCAAATAAAATTTAGATTCATGGGCAATTTTATAAAAAATATATAGTAAAGACTATTGATTAATGATTATTTGACCTTGGAAAGCAATTTTAAAAGTTTTCCTTAGATATCTAGTATATGAATTAATTCATTTAATACATTTAAACTGTCTGAAGTATTACAATATTGAAATAAATATAAATTAGAGTATCATACAATATCATTGGATAGGTAAAAGAAAATCTTCAATTCTAAAGAGACTGGTTAATTCAAATTTATGGTTTAGAAAGTTTATATTAGAATTTCTTAATGTTGTTATTCAGTTGTATCTGATTCTTTGTGACTCCCTGGACTGCAGGCTTCCCTGTCCTTCACTGTCTTCCTGAGTTTGCCCAAACTCATGTCCATTGAGTTGATGATGCCATCCAACCATCTCATTCTCTGTTGCCCCCTTCCCCTCCTGCCCTCAATCTCTCCCAGCATCAGAGCATTTTCCAGTGAGTTGACTCTTCACAACAGGTGGTTTAGTATTTCTTAATAAATTAGTTAAATACTAAATATCATTCATATATTTGCTCACTATTGTGATTTGTCAGAAATCAGTAACGAAGTGATTCATCTTTGACAAACCTTTATACTGTCTGACTACTTACTCACAAGGTATTTTTTTAAAACTTAATGAACGATTTAGTGAATTTGTTTTTAATTAGAATTTCTATTCAGGCATTTCTTTCTTTTGTTTAAGGATTTCTTAAAATATGGAGGAAATCATACCATATGTAAAAATAAATTGAATTAAACCTGCAAAAACAGTGATTTTCAGGATTATCTTTCCTGTACTTACGAAAGATTGCCTTATTTTTAACCTTCTTGATACTTAAAATTCAGATACATAAGTCTCTATTTTTATAAATTACTGTTGTGTAAATTATTCAGAGAAATTATATCATGCCAGGATTCTGATGATAGAGCATCTGGGGTGTAATGGAAGGATAGTGGTCTCTGGGCAAATCTGAGGGCTCTCAGATTTGTTTCTGAAATGTTTCTAAAATGCTGGCTCATGGTAAGATGAGTGTTAATGGGAAATAAGATTTTAAAATTAGGAATTCCATTTGATACAAGTTTGGTGATTAGAAAACTAATCATTTTGTTGCATATAGGTGTTAATATCATCTTTCAAGAGCAGTTTTTCCACAAGTGGTATGGAATTGGCACAATGACTAAATTGTTATTTTATTTGTTTTGGTTAGAAAACCAAACATAGGATTTTTCAGAATCCTTTTTGGGAGTGGGTTGAGGAGGAATTTCTGCTTTTCTGTGATTATGTTTTCATTTAAAATGTAGAGAAGCATTAACTTCTCTAGCTCTTTGATCTCTATATGATTTTTCACAAAAAATTGTCTTAATCCTTTCATTGATATTATTAATGGCTCCCAAAATAAGCCCTTAATCTTATAATTATTGCAAAAAACATTGTTACAATGGATCTTCTGGAGCTACTGAATTAGATGGGATGCATCTGTAAAGTGACAAATCTGCAGAGGAAAATTGCTTTAAGCACCCTGAGTAAATCATTTATAGAATCCTTGCTAGGGGGCTCTCAAATAAGAATTGTCAGTTAACTGTAATAGCTGTGGCTAATTCTCCATGGAGGCAAGATTCTTGCTTGTATTTGAATTATTAAATGTACTACATTTACACCTGTCCAAAATAAATGGAGAGAAGATATCTGGTTCCATTTTGTAAGCTCCCAAGATATGGGATGATCACGTCCACTTAAGCTGCTTCATAATGAACTCTCACTGTCATGCCAATGCTAGCATGTTTAATAATGCTCAAAATTACTAAGTAGCAAATTAATTATGATGTTGAAAGTTTAAATAATATGTTTGAATTAAAACCATAATAGAAAACATCTTTTTAAAAGGTATTTTAGATTAATTATTGTGTTTTCTTTTATTTAAACTTCTAGAAGGACATTTTATCAGAGTCTACAATTTTTAAGCATGTCTCTAATGGGTGAATTATTACTGAAGTCAAAAAATTATATATGTATCTTTGCAAAACCTTGTTAAAAAAGGCTTCATAACTTCAACCTCATAAATTAGACAGATGTCACAGACAAGGACAGGCATGACATGTTATTTCTGTGGATGTTTGAATACACATTGAATGAATGCATAAATAAATTGTATGCTAATATGTATGTATGGTGTGAAAAATTGGGGACTTGTATCAAAAAGGGTATGACACATGATTTCTACATTTTTTCCCCCAATAGAACTATAGAATCTGCTCTGGAGAGTTCAGTTTCCTCAGTGCCTTTCAGATTAAGCCTGCTGTTCTCAAACCCAAGTGTGTTTTCATACCATTCTTCCCCCAGTTCCTCTGTGTATTTTGTGCCTTTTTTTTTTTTCATTATATTGCTTGAAGATTCGTTAAAATGTCAGAACACATTTATTTTCCCTTCTCAGAACTTCTCATGCCGCCCCTCACCTATTATCATCTACATCCATTTCTTTTGCATCTAAATAATAGATGCGTATTACCATATTTTAGATCATTTCCTTGTCTAAAGCAAATAGTAGGCTTCTAGAGTGCAGACTTGCTCTTGATTTTACCTAAAAGTAAAATTTGAATGTAGTAATCATAAATATGTATATATTTCAAGTCAAGTCAAATATATATATCTTAAATCAAATCAAATCAATGTATTAATGAAGAAATACATATGCTGTCCAATTTTGTCATGCCAATCAGAAGCTTTCTTAAATTTATTATCTGATTCATTTTTGTTTATTTGCATTTTATGTTTATACAGTTGAGTTTAAAATACAATACATACAATTTTGAATCTAAATGAACATGACTGGCAACTAATAACTGCAGGACTTTTACATTTTGAATGCACCTGTTATCACCAGCTATTAATGGAAATACTTGTGTTTTTTAATTCTACCAATATCTGAAAGTTCATGATATGAAGTACACTGTGAGAGTTACTCTGGAGTTTGGTGGATAAAAACATCAGTCATGATTCTGATTCATAAAACTATATATTTTTGTTCAATAAAAACTAAATTGCTATATCATTTGTTCATTAATTTATTTTTATCTTATTTACATTAATTGAAGAGTTCAAAACAGGAAGTTCTCTGTTACCTACATGGTATTAGGGAGCATACAGCTGAAATGGAAGTGTTAGACTGGTCTTTGAAGGATTGCAACATTAGTGGAACTGGAAGAGACCAAAGTGATGTTAGATATAGAAGTGGCTGAATACTGAAAAAGAACACGGGGAGCAGCTTCTATTCAATAACCATTCACCCATTCTTTTCTGTCAGGAGTTCATATGATTATTGATGTCTGATGTGCACAACTTAATCTCTCTAGATCCTCTTCCCAATGGGCCTGAGGCCAGCATCTCACACCAACCATTCCTGTAGATTCAACACATACGCTCTTAGGAAGCCTTGACGATACGACAGTAAAGTAGCTTGGATGCTATTCCCTTGTTAATAAAACTACCACTGTCCATTTTATAAACTAAACACAAATTCCAAGTAAATATGGGAAGTTTGAAAATCATATTTTATGACATCCTCAGCCAATTTTTGACAAGTATTTTAAGTATCTGATATAATAGCCTTACGTTACATACAATTGCCCATAATGTTAAAGTTGAAAAGGAAATTTAAATAAGCATATGTATATGAATGGGCTTCCCTGGTGGCTTAGCTGGTAAAGAATCCTACTGCATTGCTGGAGACCCGGGTTCAGGACACCTGGGTTCAATCCCTGGGTTGGGAAGATCCCCTGGAGAAGGGAATGGCTACCCACTGCAGTATTCTGGCCTGGAGAATTCCACGGACTAGTCCATGGGGTCACAGAGTCAGACACGACTGAGCAACTTTCACAGTATGTATATGAATATGTATAGGAGGGATTCCCTCATAGCTAGTTGGTAAAGAATACACCTGCAATGCAGGAGACCCCAGTTCAATTCCTGGGTCAGGAAGATCCACTGGAGAAGGGATAGACTACCCACTCCAGTATTCTTGGACTTCCCTTGTAGCTCAGCTGGTAAAGAATCCGCTTGCAATGTGGGAGACCTGGGTTTGATCCCTGGGTTGGGAAGATCCCCTGGAGAAGGAAAAGGCTACCCACTTCAGTATTCTGGCCTGGAGAATTCCATGGATTGTATAGTCCATGGGGTCGCAAAGAGTCTACAGGACTGAGCAACTTTCACTTTCAATATGTATATGAAATACTGTGATTTATTGCAGTATAACATACATACTGCTAATTGCACACTGCTGTTGTTCAGTTGCTAAGTCATGTTGGGCTCTTTGTGACCTCATGGACTGCAGCACACAAGCCTTCCCTGTCCTTCACTATCTCCCAGAGTTTCCTTAAACTCATGTCCGTTGAGTTGGTGATGCCATCCATCAGTCTCACCATCTACTGCCCCCTTTTCCTCATGCCCTCAATCTTTCCTAGCATCAGGGTCTTTTCCAATGAGTAGGCACTTTGCACAGGTGGCCAAAGTATTGGAGTTTCAGCTTCAGCATCACTCCTTCCAATGAATATTCAGGGTTGATTTCCTTAGTATTCTCTGGTTTGATCTCCTTGCTCCAAGGGAGTCTTGAGAATCTTTTCCAGCAACACAATTTGAAAGCATCAATTGTTTGGCACATAGCCTTCTGTATGGTCCAATTCTCACATCTGTACATGACTGCTAAAAAAAACATGGTTTTGACTAGACATATCTTTGTCACCAAAGTGATGTCTCTGTTTTTAATATGCTGTCTAGGTTGGTCATAGCTTTTCTGCCAAGGAGCAAGCATCTTTTAATTTCACGGCTGCAGTCACCATCTTCAGTGATTTTGAAGCCCAAGAAAAGGAAATCTGCCACTATTCCATTTTTGCTCCATCTATTTGCCTTGCAGTGATGGGACCGGATGCCTTGTCTTAGTTTTTTGAATGTTGAGTTTAAGCCAGCTTTTTCACTCTTCTCTTTCACCTTCATCAAGAGGCTCTTTAGTTCCTCATTTGTTTCTGGCATTAAGTCGGTATCATCTGCATATATGAGGTTTTTAATATTTCTCCTAACAGTCTTGATTCTAGATTGTGATTCATCCAACCCGACATTTCACATGATGTACTCTACATATAAGTTAAATAAGCAGGGTGACAGTATACAACATTAATGTACTCCTTTCCAATTTGGAGCCAGTTCATTATTCCATGTCTGGTTCTAACTGTTGCTTCTTGACCTGCATACAGTTTTCTCAGGAGGCAAGTAAGCTGATTGGTATTCCCATCTTTTTAAGAATTTTCCAATTCATTATTATCCACCCAGACAAAGGTATTAAGATAGTCAATGAGGCAGAAGTGGATTTATTTTATTTTATTTTATTTTATTGCCTTTTCTGTGGTCCAGTGGATGTTGGTAATTTAATCTCTGGTTCCTCTGCCTTTTCTAAATCCAGCTTGAACATCTGGAAATTCCAAGGTTCACGTACTGTTGAAGCCTATCTTGAAGGTTTTGAATGCTACCTTGCTAGCATGTGAAATGAGTGTCATTCTACAGTACTTTGAATATTCTTTGGCATTGCCTTCTTTGGGATTGGAATGAAAACTGACCTTTTCCAGTCCTGTGA
The DNA here is from genome assembly GCF_002263795.3 of Bos taurus. Lineage (NCBI taxonomy): Eukaryota > Metazoa > Chordata > Mammalia > Artiodactyla > Bovidae > Bos > Bos taurus. Next base: position 77,172,037 of record NC_037333.1, read on the forward strand.
CCACTGCTGACTTCTCCAAATTTGCTGCAATATTGAGTGCAACACTTTAAGCACATCATCTTTTAGGATTTGAAATAGCTCAGCTAGAATTCCATGACCTTCACTAGCTTTGTTCGTAGTAATGTTTCCTAAGACCCACTTGTTTTACAGTCCAGGATGTCTGCCTCTAGGTGAGTGACCACACCATTGTAGTTATCTGGGTCATTAAGACCTTTTTTGTATGGTACTTCTGTGTATTTTTGCCACCTCTTCTTAATCTCATAAGTGTGCATCTCACTGAATTTTTACAAACCAAGCTCATCTAACAGCAACCAAGTGAAGACAGAATATTAAGTATATCTCATATATCCCACCTTGTGCTCTGCACCAGCCATATTCCCCGCAACCAAGAATTACTGTTACTGTATTGTCTATTACCTTAAATTAGTTTTGTTCAATTTAAATTCAAATAAATTGATTCATATAGTATATGATTTTTGGTGTCTAGCTTCTCTCACTCAGTGTGTTCATTTTAAAATATAACTTTATTGAAGCATTTTTATATACTGTGTAATTCACTCATTTTGCATGTATGATAACTTTTTTCTACTTTGTTTATCAAGAGGTGCAATCATTTCCATAAATCAGTTTTAGGATGTTTACATCACCACATTAAGATTATTCATGCTTTTCATTGTTAATCTCCATCTGCTTCTGTACCCCATGTTGTCTCTACTGTATCTTGTCTTTGTGTCTAACCTTAATGCATTCTTTTTAAAGCTAAAACCTGAATATTAAATCTAAATATTTAAATTAAATATTAAATATCTAAATATTTAGATTTTACATCTAAAATCTAAAGTCCAGTTAGATTTAGTGGGTGTTTCAATGGGGATATTATCAAAGAAATATTAGCAGTTGTTTCTGGAGGCATGAACATAAATATGTTTATTACCTTTTGAATGATCTTGGAATCAAATATCATGAATCTAGACATTTAAGAAGTACCCTCTTTAGAGTTTTCTATCAAGAGGAGATGTTAAATGTATAAAGTAGTAATTTTTTCTATTTAAATAAATGATTTAAGTTTTACTTTTAACCTGCCAGCACCATTTTAGCAATATTACATTTCCACATGTCATAGTTACATCAGGAATATGCAAAAAAAAAAAAAACAAATGGTGGGAGAAAGAGAGAAAATTGTTTCTCACATTTCTGAAAAAGTTCTGTTTCAGTTTATATCAGTACCACTGCAGGGGATTTTACAGTGTACAAAAAGGGCTTTGTTTTTGTTGCAGTCAATCCTAGTGATGTTAAGAACTCTTTCAATATCAGTAAAGGAGGAAATGCCAAAGTGATAGTTTTTGTATGTACATAGAAGGAAATGGCAACCCACTCCAGTGTTCTTGCCTGGAGAATCTCAGGGACAGGGGAGCTTGGTGGGCTGCCATCTATCGGGTGGCACAGAGTTGGACACGACTGAAGCGACTTAGCAGCAGCAGCAGCTGAATATATTCTGTAATAACTTTGTATATAGACATGAATTTTTCAGTTTGAGTATTCTCCTTTGCTCCCTTGACAGATTCATTGCATTATGTCCTGTATTTCTCTTGGAAATTATAACATATCAAAAACAATTCCACATTTTCAGGAATTTTTTCATTGAATACATATTTTAATGCAATAAAAAGAACAAAAGAATATAAGCATATAAATGGTAATATATAACTCTTTGCTGTAAGTATGAACAGTAATGTTCATATGTATGCTTATTAAGGAAACACAAAGGGAAAAAAGAAGAGTGAAGGAAATGAAGAAAGGAAGAAAAGTCCCATTCCCAAAGCCCAAATGTAGAGAATATGGAAAAAACTGAAAAGTTTATATCTGAAAGGCATTTATCTCTTCTCTTATATTTTGTTGCATTTTGATTTTGAGAATACCTATTTGATAGTACTCTGCTAAAGTACTTCCTGGTCCTCCTCACTGGTCATCTGATTTTGAATGAAATTATATTATGTATGTGTAATTTGAAATTTAAAAATCAGTAAATTTTTAAGTGTTTCAGGAAAGATTAGGGAAAAGTTAAAGGGGGTTGTGTTGGCTGTCTCTTATAGGCCTTGGGAGTGTTAACGCCTTGTGCAGCCACTCTCTAACACTGTTCATGGAAACTTGTAATCCTTGGGTTCTTTCTTGACATTCCGCAAAATCAAAGCTATTTTCATAAAAATTCTGACATTATATTTGCCATTTTCATCGTATTTAGTGCAGGTACTGATGGTGCAAAAGCAGTGGTAGGTAACATTAGCAGGGATCAAGGCACTAGCAACAATGAACTTTTAAAAATATCTCAGTTATTTAATTTCTAATATGGTAAATATTGATAGATATAACTCATATAAACTGATAGTTTGGAAATCTTAATTATTTTAAGAGTTTAGAAAAATTGATGATTAATTTTAAAATTAAAAATTTAGAAAAATTGATGATTTTCCAAAGATTTTTTTTTCATTTCTAATAATTGGGTGAAATTAGTGATTTATGTTCTGTTTTAATTATTTTTACATTGCGTAATACTCATCCTATTTGTTTTAAAATCATGTAGACATTTTCTATAAGTGAGTTATTTTTGAAGGGATTAATATCTCTGTGTTATACAGTACCCTCTGCTAATATAAAATCAAATGAGAATTAGACTCATGCCTAAAACTTACTAACATAATTTTCTGTTCAGATACTCATAACTTACATAAAATTACAAAACCTGCTAAAATTACAAATAAAGTGATTAAAACAATAGAAAGTTAGAATAGCTATTTTTTGAATAAAATTACTACACAGGTTAGCAGTATGATTTTGTGGGAATGGCGAGATAGCCCTGTTATGATATTATCCTAAACACAAATATTTTAGAGAAACTGAATTTATATAAGTATGTATAGTGGAAAATATTTTTCATTTTTGTGTATTGTTGCTATCAGTTTTCTTTTTCAAAAAGAGTCAGCCTTGTAAAGACAGAATTGACGAATGTTTGGGCAACTGTTCCCTGGCACTCTGTATTTTCTGAGTTCTTTTTAATTGTTTTAATTCATGGTAATTCCAGTGCCTGAAGCCATTAGCAAATGCATTGGGAAATATGCTAAACAAAATAAACCTAAAAGCGACCTCGAAATAGAGGTAGAGTGAGAATGATAGATTTACCTAGGATTTGTTCTGTTTCACATTTGATTAATAAAATATAAGAATAATTTTTTCATTCATAGTGAAAGATCATCATATTGTTTCTGCATTTCTAGAATTTTTAGAAATTTTACACCCTGTGGTCACTATGTAGAACTTGACATCTTGTATAAAATGTTTAGCAGATACTAATAAGGGAAGAAGGATAAGAATTTTCTGAAAATTAGAGAACATAGGATAAAAACACTGAAGCTATTGAGTATAATTTCAATTGAAATGGAAAACAACTAACAATTTATGAGCATAAATTTTGTTACTGATTAATGCAATGTAACTGGACTCTGGAGGAAAATAAGTTATAGTGATATGTAGCAGATATTCAGAATAAATACCTCAGTTTCTCTTATCGTTACAGTGATTTTAAAAGTTGCTGAGGATATTGTGGGAGTGGCTTTCAGAATATATTTACTGTCTTTCATTTTTCATTTTACTGATGAGGAGGCTGAGTTGTACAGAGTTAAGAAATTTATCTGAAATTACTTACTATATGATTGTGCAAACATACCTGCTCTCTTTGGGCACAAAGCCTATGATTTTTTTTTTTTTTTTTTGCTGTGCTCATTTGTCTTCTTCTAAGACACTAAGAATACTTTTTTATCTTTGTAAATTTATGTGTAGTTGATTTACACAATTATGTTAGTTTCAACTATATAGCAAAGTGATTCAGTTATACAGATGTATATATATATAAATATATATTTCTGATTATTTTCCAACTATAGGTTATTATATGATATTGAATATTGTTCCCTGTGTCATACAGGAAATCTTTATTGCTTATCTATTTATACATAGTAGGTTATATTAATATATGTTAATCCTATACACCTAATTTACCCCACCTTTCCTTTTGTCACTATAAGTTTGACTTCTATTTCTCTGAGTCTGTTTCCCTTTTGGATACAGATTCATTTGTGAGACTTTCCCAGCAGTCCAGCGGTTAAGACTTCATGCTTCCAGTGCAGGGGGTGCAGGTTCGATACCTGGTTAAAGAACTAAGATCCTATAGGCCATGTGGTATGGACAAAAAAAAAAAAAAAGATTTGTTTGTATTATTTTTAGATTCCACATATAAGTGATACAATATTTTGTCTTTGACTAACTTCCCTCAGTATGATAATCTCTAGTTCAGTATCAATTTAAAAAGGATTATTTCATTCTTTTTACAGCTGAAAAATGTTCACATCTTCTTTTACCCATTCATCTGCTGATAGACACTTAGATTGACTTTTGGCTTTTTTAAATACTGCTGCTGTGAACATTGGGTTAAAGTATCCTTTTAAATTAGAGTTTTGTTTTGTTTTTTTTTCCTGGATGTATGCCCATGAGTGGGAACACTGAATCATATGGTAGCTCTATTTTTTGTTTTTTAAGAAATCTCCATACTGTTTTCCATAGTTGCTGCACCAATTTGCATTCCTACCAACAGAATAGGATAGTTATTATTTGTAAACTTCTTGATGATATCTGCTCTGACTGGTATGAGTTGATAACTCAGTGTGGTTTTGATTTGCATTTCTTTGGTAATTAGTGATATACTAAGAATAATTTCTATCATAAGGAAAGGTCTTTTTACTTTTTTAGTATATCAGAAAAAGCAAGTGAAATATTCAAATCTATCCACATTTCATATAATTCAATCTGTTGTTCAAGCAAAAGAAGGGTTTTAAGGAAACCAACCTTACAAAATTGAACAATATAGCCATTTAGTTTCATCTTTGGAAAAATATCCTTTCTTACTGATTTTTACCTTTTGATGGAGTATTAATGTCTAGAATATTATGTGCGTGAACAAATAGAAAGCATATTTAGTTGTTATTGATAATAATACCTGGATATGTGTAAGGATGCTTTTTATTTGATATATATTCTGGTAGTGATTTGTACCTTTCATTCACTCGTATATTCCTCTCAATAACACTAGGAAATACATTTTATTATTATTTCCATTATACAAATAGATTATTAAAGCATATAGAAATTAACTTATTTTAGAATTTATTTTAAGCCCACTTTTAACTAGAAGTGCCTTAGTTGAGAAATTTGGGGTTTTGTTTGCTATAGGAAGAATAATAAAGTATTAAGATTAGTTAAGAACAGTACTCCTGTGTTCATGATGGTGAGTAAAGAAACTCATTACCTCTCATGGAAACACTCAACCAAATATTGGGTTGGTTTAGCTCAGGTTTTATTAATATTCAATTATAGCCACAAATTTTTATCATTGACGTTTTTGATAGAAAAATTTATTCTTTGTGAATCTGACACTGTCCAGCTTCTCAACCCCTTGTTTATTTGAATCAATTATATTTATAGAATGTTTAGTACAATGTTATGTATCTTGTATTGACAGATACATGCACTGATAGAACAAATCTGATTGAGTTACTAAATATTACAGCTATAACCATATATCAAGCAATATTTATTGAGAACTTCATATTAGCCAGACAGTATTCTAAGCACATTACATGAACTAACATATTTAATTCTTCTCTCACTTATATAAAATGGGTACTATTATCATTCTTCCTTTACTGATCTGGGAACTAAAGCATAGAGAGTTTGATTAGCATCCCAAAGCTGCAGTTTTAACATAATAAATCCAGCTTCAAGATCATGATAACTACTACAATCTATTGCCTGATGTGCTCTGTCTGAAATATGTACTATTTTTAATAAAAGGCCTTACCCAGGAAAGAAGTATGAACCAGTCACTGTTCCTGAAAAGAAATCAAACACACATATATGTGTGCATGTTCACCCCGCATACATATGTATACATTAGTGCTTAGCTGTCATCAGTTCAGTTCAGTTCAGTTCAGTCGCTCAGTCGTGTCCGACTCTTTGCGACCCCATGAATCGCAGCACGCCAGGCCTCCCCGTCCATCACCAACTCCTGGAGTCTACCCAAATTCATATCCATCGAGTTGGTGATGCCATCCAGCCATCTTATCCTCTGTCGTCCCCTTCTCCTCCTGCCCCCAATCCCTCCCAGCATCGGGGTCTTTTCCAGTGATTCAACTCTTCACATGAGGTGGCCAAAGTATTGGAGTTTCAGCTTCAGCATCAATCCTTCCAATGAACATCCAGCACTGGTCTCCTTCAGGATGGACTGGTTGGATCTCCTTGCAGTCCAAGGACTCTCAAGAGTCTTCTCCAACACTGCAGTTCAAAAGCATCAATTCTTTGGTGCTCAGCTTTCTTCAGAGTCCATCTCTCACATCCACACATGACCACTGGAAAAACCATAGCCTAGACTAGACAGACCTTTGTTGGAAAAGTAATGTCTCTGCTTTTTAATATGCTATCTAGGTTGGTCATAACTTGAAACATGGCATGAAGCTTATTAAATTATATGATATTTTCTCCCTAAGGATAAGTTTTCAAAAAAAAATCACTCAATTGCAAGACGTTTTTTCTTAAAAAATAATGAAATCAAATTCTGTTATTCTTTTTAATGTTTTAGAGTTTATAGGGAAACAATTATCCATGGAAATACTTCAGTAAAGATGAACTTATAGGTAATAATGGGGAATAATATACCAGTTTTTGTATGTGTATGGAAATAAAAGGAAATAGATATCAGTTGATGCGCAGACTTTAGCAAAGTGAGGCTCATGAATTAGAAACTACATATATCACATAGGAATTTGAAATACTTATAAAAGAAAATCTATCATGTCAATCTTTTTAAAATCAAACTTGAGTAACACAATACATTAAAATTTCTAATGTTTTATGTAATGAGATTTTAGGTAGCACAATTCTCTATAAGGCTTTTGATAATAGTTATAGAAAAAAAATGGGTCTTTATTTGTGCTACACTATGGTAAGTTTGTTTTATTTGTGGTCAGTTTATGCTCATTTTCTATTTTATTTTGCATATTCTGCCACATCATGCTGAAAACATATTGGTAATTTTGCCTCCGTGAATACTGTGTTAGACACAAGCTTAAACTGATTTATTTTCTCTTCATTAACAAGTCATTCTGTGTAATACATTTTGAATTTCTCATTATGTTATGTGATTAATTTATTAAAAAATGGTATTTCCCAAGTCATTGGAGAATAACCATTACTCTAGCATTTGTTAGTATGAAAAATTGAATTAATTGATACCAGTTTCTGTGAAATTAGGTATTTACAATACTTTGTCACATATGTTAAGCAAGATATGTAAATCATATTTATCTGTAATTAGACTTACAAATGGTAAAAGCAAAAATATGTTTTTTTTTCATGCATATGGGCTTATTTCCATATATAAATATATGTTGAGAGTTTTGGCTTGAAAAGACTTTGATCTTTCCAAAACTGTTAGTTATCAACCTTATGAAAATAAACATTTGGAGCTGTTTCTTGGACATGTTAGTTCATTGAGGAAGTACTATTAGGAAAATAATATAATTCTACAAAAATATTGCCATATGAAAGAGAAAAGCATACTTCAAAAGTATTATAAAAAACAAGAGGATATGGTTATGAGCTAATATGAAAAGAGGAATATAAATGGCTATGGGTTTGAAGTTAACAGTATAGTAATGTTACATGAAAGATTTATAAGTCTTCTACCAATATGAACATCTTACTAAATATACTATTCTAATATTATTTACTGATTTAACATTGAGTTTCTTATTTCATAGTAATTGGTTTTGCTTTAATTTCAGGATTATGCCCACCAAGTTCTGGCAACATGCTACGTCCTTGAGCATTTCTGTTGTATATTATTCAATTATTTCTTCCAACAGCATTTCCCTACTGTGACATTAAAAGAAAACACTGCAACTATAACAACAATAATTATATAAAATATTTTAATGAAAGTCATAGAAAGTATAAATTAATAAAAAAGCACAAATCCACATGGGTATTAGAATGGAATATGACCCTTATCCTGCAAACTAATGGAAAGAAAAATGTGTCGTAGTGTAAGTTATGAGGTACATAACATATATCTCAAATGTTACATTATTGCATGTAAATGAAAAGATGATTTTCCTATATAATTGGATATATATTTTATAGCTGTAATTGCATTATAATAACCTGTGAGCAACAAATGACCAAAAAGGAGCTGCAATATAAGAAATATCTTCCAGAGTCCTTTAGTCTGTTGTTCCACAGTTTCTTGCAGGAACCAGTGAAGAACACGTTGCTTTGATGGTTGTGGTATGAACTCAGTGTACCCTTAGTTTTGAAACTATTATGTCAGCAGTGTTGGCATGTACACAGATATAAATAAATAATATAACTTCTGAGACATAAGTGTATAGAGCATTTATTTTATGTATTTCTTGGATGTTGATTGATTTTAGGAAAAAAAAATGTGTCTGCCCTGGAATCACGTTGTTATATCATTATCAAAATTTAATGTTTACTTTTTCTTTCATTTATTGATAATTAGAGGGATATGTTTCTCATCCATTTCTTTATTTTATTTTAAAATATATGTTATTTGTTTTAGGATGATGGAGAAGACATTTACTGTATTTTACTATTTATGATACTGATACTCAAAGATAAAATGATTAATCCAGAGTTAAATATGATCCTGTGCCTTGAAGTTTAGATATAGATTAATCTGTTTTCATAGCTAGTTTATTTGGGAAGCAGACTGACTTATCTTTAGTTTTATTAATAAAAGGATGTCTTTTGTTTATTAACAAAATGAAAAAAAACAGTTTAAATTCTTAGACTTTTGAATTCAAAAGTAAAATTTCCTAATTATAAGTGGAAACAAATTGGAAATGAGATATTCAGCAATGGTATAGAGACATTTTAAGAAAATATGTCTTTTGAAGCTCCAAAATCATATTAATACCCTTAAAAAGACATTTAGAAACCACCCCCTTACTCTCAGATATGTATGTCCCCTCTTGTAGGTTCAATGCATTGATTGTTTTGCTTTGAGATCTTTGAAGCAGACTTTGGTTTCAAATCCAAGCCATGTGTCCCATTACACATGGATTTCTGAGCAAGTTAGATTTAAAATATTTGCCTTGAAGGGCCATAATGAGAATAGAAAGTTTGTGGGTTTTTTCACATGTGAAATAGCATGATGCCAAAGTGATTGTTATTATGACTAGAGAAATGTTTTCTATATTATCTTCTATTGTTGAATAAGAGGTGTTAGTCTGGATTTGATGTTTGTTTTCTTATGAATGTCAAAGTTTTAAATAATTCCTGTCTCCCTCTATCATCAAGTTCATATTCCAAAGAAATATGATAGGATGTGTTTATATTTGTAGATGTTTTTCTTGCTGTAGTTTCTAAAAATGTTATGGTCACTGTGTAAAGAGTTCTGGTTCTGGGAAAATCCTTAAAGCACATGAAGTTTATCTTTAAAGCCAGAAAAATTTTTAGGGGTGGATGTGTTGCAGACTTTTACTTCTTTATGTTCTGGGACCTTAGACCTCATTGTTTTAGTATGTTTAGTCTCTCTTCCCTACCCCACTCCTTGCTTTATAGTCCTCTATAAGAATGCTATTACTTTCTTACTTTAAAATTACCTCTGAAACTAAAAATTGTTCTAATTTCAGGTGAAGCACATGCCTCATAATGAGGGAAGAATGCTAACCAAAGGTTTATCTGTCTGGAAAGGAAAAAGAGAAATGCATGCTAAGGAGATAATCCAAACTAGCCACCCCTGTTCCAAAGACAAATTTGAATTTATGTGGAATATCACAAAATGATTTATCTTTTGTGGCTCAGCTGGTAAAGAACCTTCCTGCAAAGCCGGAGACCAGGGTTCCATCCCTGGGTTGGGAAGATCCCCTGGAGAAGGGAACGGCTACCCACTCCAGTATTCTGGCCTGGAGAATTCCATGTGCTGTGTAGTCCATGGGATCACAGAGTTTGACAAGACTGAGCGACTTTCACGTGACTAGATTAATAACAGGCATAATACTGTACAATATGTTACAGATATAAGCAAAGCTATTATTTCTTGAAAGTGTTTGTTTCTCTATTAAGAGTTCACCTACATACTTATAAGAGGCTATATTTTGCATTATGAAAATGTCACTTGTCTGCAAAGAAATGTGGCCTCTGAATGTCTTTACAAGTCACTCCTTTAGTCTTATCATTGAATAATCAAGCTTTGTAGATTTTTTCTCTTCTATTTAAATATTATATTTCAAGCAGTAATCTTTGTAAATTTTTAAAGGAAGTCTTGTTAATTTTGTCTTACCAGTGTCATTTTATTCTGTCAATATTGTTGGAAACATCTTGATAGACTACATAAGGAATAGTCACACACACACTGTTTACATTAGTAATAAACAGAGATAGAATTTTAGGAGGGAGTATAGGCAATATGATCTTTACAGAATCTTCCTCTTAATGAAGGAACTAGCACAATGGAGAGTCAGCTGTATTTTTAAACCCAACAAACAAAAGCGTGAAATAGAAACGATTAAGTGTCAGAAGAAAGGGTCTGAATATAAAGTTTGCTAAAACTGAGCATGATAAGTTCTCCTCTAAGGAAATACCTCTTGGGCAATCCAGTCTCAGTTCAGTTCAGTCGCTCAGTCGTGTACGACTCTTTGCCACCCCATGTATCGCAGCACGCCAGGCCTCCCTGTCCATCACCAACTCCCAGAGTTCACCGAGACTCATGTGCATCGAGTCAGTGATGCCATCCAGCCATCTCATCCTCTGTCGTCCCCTTCTCCTCCTGCCCCCAATCCCTCCCAGCATCAGAGTCTTTTCCAATGAGTCAACTCTTTGCATGAGGTGGCCAAAGTACTGGAGTTTCAGCTTTAGTATCATTCCTTCCAAAGAAATCCCAGGGCTGATCTCCTTCAGAATGGACTGGTTGGATCTCCTTGCAGTCCAAGGGACTCTCAAGAGTCTTCTCCAACACCACAGTTCAAAAGCATCAATTCTTCGGCGCTCAGCCTTCTTCACAGTCCAACTCTCACATCCATACATGACCACAGGAAAAACCATAGCCTTGACTAGACGGACCTTTGTTGGCAAAGTAATGTCTCTGCTTTTGAATATGCTATCTAGGTTGGTCATAACTTTCCTTCCAAGGAGTAAGCGTCTTTTAATTTCATGGCTGCAGTCACCATCTGCAGTGATTTTGGAGCCCAAAAAAATAAAGTCTGACACTGTTTCCACTGTTTCCCCATCTATTTCCCATGAAGTGATGGGACCAGATGCCATGATCTTCGTTTTCTGAATGTTGAGCTTTAAGCCAACTTTTTCACTCTCCACTTTCACTTTCATCAAGAGGCTTTTTAGTTCCTCTTCACTTTCTGCCATAAGGGTGCCATAATATGCCATAATCTGCATATCTGAGGTTATTGATATTTCTTCTGGCAATCTTGATTCCAGCTTGTGCTTCTTGCAGCCCAGAGTTTCTCATGATGTTCTCTGCATAGAAGTTAAATAAGCAGGGTGACAATATACAGCCTTGATGTACTCCTTTTCCTATTTGGAACCAGTCTGTTGTTCCATGTCCAGTTCTAACTGTTGCTTCCTGACCTGTGTACAGATTTCTCAAGAGGCAGATCAGGTGGTCTGGTATTCCCATCTCTTAAAGAATTTTCCATAGCTTATTGTGATCCACACAGTCAAAGACTTTGGCATAGTCAATAAAGCAGAAATAGATGTTTTTCTGGAACTCTCTTGCTTTTTCCATGATCCAGTAGATATCGACAATTTGATCTCTGGTTCCTCTGCCTTTTCTAAAACCAGCTTGAACATCAGGAAGTTCACGGTTCACATATTGCTGAAGCATGGCTTGGAGAATTTTGAGCATTACTTTACTAGCGTGTGAGATGAGTGCAATTGTGCAGTAGTTTGAGCATTCTTTGGCATTGCCTTTCTTTGAGGTTGGAATGAAAACTGACCTTTTCCAGTCCTCTGGCCACTGCTGAGTTTTCTAAATTTGCTGGCATATTGAGTGCAGCACTTTCACAGCATCATCTTTCAGGATTTGAAATAGCTCAACTGGAATCCCATCACCTCCACTAGCTTTGTTCGTAGTCATGCTCTCTAAGGCCCACTTGACTTCACATTCCAGGATGTCTGGCTCTAGGTCAGTGATCACACCATCGTGATTATCTGGGTCATGAAGATCTTTTTTGTACAGTTCTTCTGTGTATTCTTGCCATCTCTTCTTAATATCTTCTGCTTCTGTTACTGCTGCTGCTACTGCTAAGTCGCTTCAGTCGTGTCCAACTCTGTGCGACCCCATAGACGGCAGCCCACCAGGCTCCCCCATCCCCGGGATTCTCTAGGCAAGAACACTGGAGTGGGTTGCCATTTCCTTCTCCAATGCATGAAAGTGAAAAGTTAAAGTGAAATCACTCAGTCGTGTCTGACTCTTAGTGACCCCATGGACTGCAGCCTACGAGGGTCCTCCATCAATGGGATTTTCCAGGCAAGAGTACTGGAGTGGGGTGCCATTGCCTTCTCCCTGCTTCTCTCCCATTCCATATTTGTCCTTTATCGAGCCCATCTTTGCATGAAATATTCCTTCGGTATCTCTAATTTTCTTGAAGAGATCTCTAGTCTTTCTCATTCTGTTGTTTTCCTCTATTTCTTGGCACTGATTGCTGAAGAAGGCTTTCATATCTCTTCTTGCTATTCTTTGGAAATCTGCATTCAGATGCTTACATCTTTCCAAATTCACATTGCCACACAATTTCTAGTATAGCTGGACACTTTGTAGGCTAAGGCCACAAAGCCTAAATAGAATTTATAATAAGATACTTAATTATCTTTGAATTCTGAAGACCCTCCTCCATAAGACTAAAACCAGAATTATTTAAGTAGGCTCTTTTACATATGCCCATAGGTTTGGGAATAAAGTAGTTATCTCTTCTGCATTGAGATATTTCCAGAAGGAAAAATTGAACAAGAAAGCAGCAGCTATTTAAACTTACTCCCACTTCTCTTATTTTTCCTCCCTTTCCTGACATCTGGCCTTTGGTTAATAGCACCAATGGCTAAAAATGATTCTGATCTCAGAGAGGCTCATGGCTACAAATAAGGGAAGAACACTCACCACTGCAAATCTGTATATTCTTGAAAGAAAATGAGGGATAGATGGTGGGGTGCATGTGCGTGCTGGTTCCTTCAGTCGTCTGACTCTTTGCAGCCCCATGGACTGTAGCCTGCCAGGCTCCTCTCTGTCCATGGGATTCTCCAAGCAAGAGTACTGGAGTTGGTTGCCATGCCTTTCTCCAGGGGAATCTTCCCAACCCAGGGATCTAACCCATGTCTCTTATGTCTCTCTCCTGTTGTGGTCTTATTTTTGCTTTCTGTATAAAACTTCTCTATCTTCGGCTTCAAGAAATATAATCAGTCTGATATTTGTACTGACCATCTGGTGATGTCCATGTGTAAAGTTGTCTCTTGTATTGTTGGAAAAGGGAGTTTGCTATGACCAGTGTATTCTCTTGGCAAAACACTGTTAGCTTTTGCCCTGCTTCATTTTGTACTCCAAGGTCAAACTTGCCTGTTACTCCAGGTATCTCTTGACTTCCTACTTTTGAATTCCAGTCCCCTCTGATGAAAAGGATATATGGATGCATATGTCTTTCTGAATTATAGTTTTGTCTCAATATATTCCCAGGAGTGGGATGGCTGGATCAAAATGGTAATTCTATTTTTAGTTTTCTGTGGAAACTCCATATTGTTCTGCAATAGTGGCTGTGGCAGCTTACATACCCACCAACACTGTACAAGGATTCCCATTTTTCCATATCCTCTCCATATTTTTTATTTATAGATTTTTTAATGATGGTCTTTCTGACCAGTGTAAGGTGTATTGTAGTTTTAATCTGCATTTTTCTAATAATTACTAGTGTTAAACATATTTTCATGTGCCTACTGACCATCTGTATGTCTGGATAAATATCTATTAAGGTCTTTTTCCTATTTTTCAGTTTTTTTTTAATTGTTGTTGAATTGTATCATCTATTTGTTTATTTTGGAGAATAAGCCCTTGTCTGTTGCATACTTTGCAAATATTGATATTTTCTCCTACTCAGTACATTATCATTTTGGTTTTTTATGGTTTTATTTGCTAGGCAAAAGCTTGTAAGTTAGGATTATGTCCCATTTTTTAATTTTTATTGACTTGGAAGACTTAAAAAAATAAAAGTGCAATTTATATCAGAGATCGTTTTGACTATGTTGTCTTCTAGGAATTTTATGTTGTCATGTCTTATGTTTAAGTATTGAGGACATTTTAGTTCCTTGTATCACCTCAACAGAACTTTTGCCAGGCTCTCCTCTTACCTTTTGTGATTTGACTATGGTTCTTTTTGGCAAAACGCTTTGATTGATAAAATGTAATGTGGAACACAGGATCCACTGGGGTGGATAGGGAAAAAAAAAAAAAGAAAGAAAATACCAAAGTAACTTAAAGAATTTGTATCATTGAAAGGTGATTTTTTTCACTTTTTGTGTATATTCATTGAGTAAATAAAATTGTTATTTTTATTTTGTTAGAGAGACACCTTGATGTTTCATCAATTCAGTTCAGTTCAGTAGCTCAGTCATGACAACTCTTTGTGACCCCACAGACTGCAGCATGACAGCCTTTCTTGTCCATCATCAACCCACAGAGCTTGATCAAACTCATGTCCATCGAGCTGGTGATGCCACCCACTCATCTCATCTACTGTCATCCCCTTCTCCTCGTGCCTTCAGGCTTTCCCAGCATCAGGGTCTTTTCCAATGAGTTGGCTCTTCATATCAGGTGGCCAAAGTGTTGGAACTTCAGGTTCAGCATCAGTACTTCCTATGGATATTCAGGGTTGATTTCCTTTAGGATTTACTGGTGGTTTGGTATTCCCATCTCTTTAAGAATTTTCCACAGATTTTTGTGATCCACATAGTCAAAGGCTTTTGCGTAGTCACTAAAGCACAAGTAGATGTTTTTCTGGAACTCTCTTGCTTTATCAGTGATCCAACGGATGTTGGCTATTTCATCTTTGCTTCTTCTGCCTTTTCTAAATCCAGCTTGATCATCTGGAGGTTCACGGTTCACATACTGTTGAAGCCTAGCTTGGAGAATTTTGATCATTACTTTGATATTTTGTGAAATGAGTACAATTGTGTGATAGTTTGAGCATTCTTTGACATTGCCTTTCTTTGGAATTGGAATGAAAACTGAACTTTTTCAGTCCTGTGGCCACTGCTGAGTTCTCCAGATTTGTTGGCATATTGAGTACAACACTTTCACAGCATCATCTTTTAGGAAATGAAATACCTCAACTGGAATTCCATCACCTCCACTAGCTTTGTTTAGTGATGCTTCCTAAGGCCCACTTGACTTTGCATTCTAGGATGTCTGGCTCTAGGTGAGTGATCACACCATCAGGGTTATCTGGGTCATGAAGATCTTTTTTGTACAGTTCTTCCATGTATCCTTGCCACCTCTTAATGTCTTCTGCTTCTGTTAGGTCCATAGCAGTTCTTTCCTTTATTATGCCTATCTTTGCAGGAAATATTTCCTTGGTATTTCTAAATTTCTTGAAAAGATCTCTAGTCTTTATTCTATTTTTTCCTCTCTTTCTTTGCATTGATTACTTAGGAAGGCTTTCTTACCTCTCCTTGCTATTCTTTGAAACTCTTTGGAACTTATAGGGATATGATTGTATTATGGGTAGTTCAAGATCCTTAATTTCAAACTAAATGCATAAGAAAAACAAAAAGCCTGCCATTTTATTTTGTCAATAAAATTACTTTCATACAAGGAGTGCAAGTTTTACTTTTCAAACATTTAACGAATAGCCAGGGTTTCTATATTGCAGTTGACCTTTATAGAAAGCTTATATATATGAAATGAGTATTGAAAGCTGAGGCTGAGCAAGTCCAGGCTTGATGGCACAGATACATTAAATTAACCATAGAAATAAGCTATTCCTAAAGATTCTCCCACTTAATGCTACTATGTCAGGAATCTTGATAAGTGCTAGGCATTTAAGCATGACTAAAATAGTCCTTCATTATAAGGAGGTTTAATGGAGAAGATTATATAAGCAATTACATTGAAAAAATGTGGTAGATGCAGTAAGAATGATGTGGATAATTGATACATTATCTATTTATTATTATTGCAGACACATGTTTGCTATTGAGAATTGTTATGAATCAAGGTGTCTCCCTCACAAAATAAACAATCTTATTTACTCAATGGATATACACAAAAAGTGAAAAAGATTATTTTTTAGTGATACAAATATTTTAACATCTAAACAAAAGAACTCCTGTAGTAGACTGGGAAGCCTAAAGTGTGAAATCTTAGCTAAATCTTAAAGTGTACATGAAAAATCATCAGAAGAACATTCAGGGTTAAGGAGAGTTACGGGATTGCATAGATGGGAAGGGAAGTAAAAACTAATGCAGTTCAGTGACACTGAAATTCAGTCTAAGAAAAGATGAGGTATATAGACACAAAATAATGGCCTTGACTATCATGTTCAGAATGCTGGATTTTATAATGGCTGTAGTAATTTGCTAGGACTGCCATAAGAAAATGCCACAAACTGTGTGGCTTAAACAAAAAGACATTTAACTCTGAACAGTTCTGGAAGCTAGTTGTTTAAGACCCAGATGTTGGGAGGTTTGCTTTCTCCTGAGGCCTCTCACCTTGACTTGCATATGGCTTCTGTGTGCTCTCTCACAGTCTTTTTTCTGTGTATATGCATCCCTGGTCTCTTCCTATTCCTATAAGTACTTCATTCCTATTGAATTATTGAATTGAATAATGGAAGCCTGAGAACAAGTTAGAATTCCTATTGAATTATAGCCTCATTTAATTTTAGCTCTTTAAAGCCCTTATTTCCAAATATGGAGTTTAGTGCTTCAACGTATGATTTGGAGGGACACAGATTTGTCTACAATGATAAACATGAAGAGAGTCGACTGAAAGATTTTAAGAGAAGAAGCACATTCCTACATTTGTAAAATTTGTGTCTAGATACATAATGAAGATAGATTTGAAGGTAAAAAATAATGGAGGCTTGAGGACAAGTTTGAAACATAAAACAAGCTGTCTGTTATGAAAAACTTCATCTAGAGCAGTTGTAGCATGAACAGAGAATGGCAGACTGAGTTGAGAGAAATGTATCACTAATTGGATGCAGATGAGAAGGGAATTAAAAAATAAAAGTCCCAACATCTGTCTTACAAAAATAGTATTTCTACCTTAAGAGTACAGGTTAACATGGAAAGAGAATTAAAAAATGGCCTTCAAAGCTGGACCAACCTGCCTCCATTTCCCGCCTCCCACACTTGCCTACACAGCTTTGCTTCTTTGATCTTGTCTCTTTGTACTCCCAGTCTTGCTCCTTCTAATCCAGAGGTGATTGTGCCCTTGAAAAAGACTGACACGAATGCTATTCTTCAATTAATCAAGTTAACAGCATAAGTATTGTTTTTGTTACCTTAATGTGGAATGCTGTAGACAGTTTCAAAAGTATATACAGAAAAATAGAAAAACCTCCTAAGTACAGTCAACATTATAAATAAACCAAGGAAAAAAAAATCCCCAATCAAACAAAAACTGAGGCAATATTAGAAATGCAAAAGCAAAAGAAAACCAGCACTTTGCAGACTCATTCAATCAACATTTGTTTATTTATGTATTGAATTATAAAGACAGACTGTTAGCTTTAGGGTGGTAATGATAAGGAATGTGTTAAACCTAAGATATGTATACTCTTTAGAGGTTTACTGTAGGAATGCTAGCCATGTGCAGCTAACCTTTTTATTTTTAAAAAGAAGTCAGAAATTGGACTTTTACAAAAATCTCCTAAATTTTTGAATCAATTAAGGTGTGGGTTGAACAAACTATCTGAAGAAGAGATTTACCTTGTATTTGACTCCTGTCTACTAGAATCTGGGAAATCAAATATGAATTATCATGGATAATGATTATTACATCAAGAAGTCAGTAAACAAGGCTCTATTTAACCTTCTGTTTAAAATACATTTCAATCATTCAAGGATTTTAATAAGTGTAGACAATCTCTTAAGTTCACAGAACCGACAATCTCAGGGTTTGTTTGAGTTTACTTTCAAATTCAGTTAGCATGCACATAAGTTCCAAGATTCTGGGTGGTGGTAATGAAAGGAAGAGTAAAGAGCATCAGAGTATAGCTTTGAAACACAAACTGGAGTTATGTCAAAGCTATGTTTTCATAATTACATTTGGTTAGCACCAGATAGCAAAATAATAAATGATTATAGGCTTATTAGAAATGTTTTCCCTCAGACATGATGTCATTAGAAACGGTATGCCTTCACTTATTTGTAATTTGAGAAGATGCTGCCTAAGTAGAGCAAATGAGGCAGGACAAATTGTCTTTGATTTATCATAGTTGAAAAATATAGACACATGCTATTTATAAATTTTCAAATATAACTTAGCTATTTAGGAATGAAAAACCTCAGATTTGTTACAGAGTATTCTTTTATTGATTTGGTTCTTTTGCTGGCATTTTCACATACTTTACCCTATGTATGCATATGTGTAAGAGTGAGAAGGAGTTGAAATTTTTATCTACTAGTATTATCTTTTAAACCTCTTCCTGTTTAACTTTATAAGGTAAGTCATTTACGGGAAGCATTGGAAGTTCATGGGTATATGGAATTTACTATATACTTAGAATATTGAGAATAGTCTAAATCATTGATATATACAATATCATAAAGATGTGACTTAGATTATAAATATACCTGCTGGTATTGTTAGTGGCATCTAGTCAGCTCAATAATATGGCAATGTTTGAAACAATGTATTATCTTTTATGGAAAATTAATAATTCACTGACTTACCCATGAACTTATTTGTAATTTCTTGCTTAGGATTATGATTAGAAAAAACTGATAGTTATTTTTGTGTTAAAATTGTGCCCTTATTTTGCATTTTACAGTTTAGCATTCTGTTAAATACATGATAATGTTTATTTGTTTCTGTTTATGTAGATAGGCCTTATCAACTGTGAAGCTATTAACTGTGTAGAGGGAGGCACAGCAGGCATGAGGCAAGGAAAGTCCTTGCCAACAGTATTCTTATTGGTTATTCTGTTTGCCAATATTACAATGAAAAAGATACCTGAGTTCCAAATTTTTTAATGTTGAGATTAATTAAAATTTACTCATCAGTATTCCCAGAGAAATCTACACTATGTGTTATTCTGCACCTTCTGAAATAATAAATTCTAACTCTGAAGACTTGTACAAATACATAATTAATAATCAAGGTACAATATGCTGCATATACTATTTTGGACTACACCCTAAAGGCTATTTTAAAACCTTTATTGGGTTTCATAAAGTCATTTATGAGTAAGAATGTGCCTGATTAATTTTCATAGCTATTAATATTTAATAGCATAGCTCTTAAAATTAAAGAAGTAAACATGGTTCATGGGGAAAACACCCCGAATATCTGGAATTCATTTTTGAAGAATTGTTTCATACATATTATTAGCATATTATTTAGTTCAGTTTCTCTGTATTTTAAGAATTTCAGAATTCTGCTTTCTGAACTTTCTTTCCAATATTTATATATACAGTCCTGATTAAGCAGCCTAGCTTCACCTAATATTATTATGTCTTAATCTTTCTTCCCTTTGGCATGCCCCATGTTACTTTCAAATGTGTAATATTATGATAACAAATATTTCAAATTAGGATCCTCTAGCTTCTGATATGAATTTTAAAAATTGCCGATGAGTAGCTGGTTTTAATGGAGAAGGCAATGGCACCCCACTCCAGTACTCTTGCCTGGAAAATACCATGGACGGAGGAGCCTGGTAGGCTGCAGTCCATGGGGTAGTGAAGAGTCAGACATGACTGAGTGACTTCACTTTCACTTTTCACTTTCATGCATTGGAGAAGGAAATGGCAACCCACTCCAGTATTCTTGCCTGGAGAATCCTAGGGACCGGGGAGCCTGGTGGGCTGCCGTCTCTGGGGTCACACAGAGTCGGACACAACTGAAGCGACTTAGCAGCAGCAGCAGCTGGTTTTAATATGCAGATAAAATGGGCATAAATTATCAATGGTTCTTTTTGCTGCCTGAGATAAACTCTCCTCCCACAAAAGAAAATGATATGAAACAAATATATAATAGTTACTAAAGACATGTCACATGTAGGCTGATACATATTTTTGTTTAAAGAAAGACATTTTAGAAAGTCAAAGTAGGCATTGTTAGTAATTATGTCAAGATTACAGGAGTATACAAGTAGCGTGTGTGCTAAGTCACTTCAGTCGTGTCTGACTCTTTGTAAACCTATGGACTGTAGCCCACCAGGCTCCTCTGTCCATGGGATTCTCCAGGCAAGACTACTGGAGTGGGTAGCTTTTCCCTTCTCCAGGGGATCTTCCCAACCCAGCGATGGGACCCAGGTCTCCCGCATTGCAGGCAGATTCTTTACCAGCTGAGCCACAAGGAAAGCTGAAGAATACTGAAGTGGGTAGCCTATCCCTTCTCCAGCGGATCTTCCCTACCCGTGAGTCAAACCGAGGTCTCCTGCATTGCAGGCAAATTTCTTACCAACTGGGCTATGAGGGAAACCCGCTGCATTGGCAAGCGGGTTCTTTAACTAGGACATGTGTATAATATCTAGCTTCCAGAATTAATTATCTTTTTATGAGCATTTCACGTTAAAATAAGAGAAGTGATACATGTGTCTCTTTTATAAAAGAAACTGATTTTACTTTTATTTTAATGCAGGAAAATCTATGATTTGAACATTTGATTATAGATTTACTGACTCTCTGACTTAGTACTTTTCTTTAAGACAAATGTCACATTCCTAAAATCCATTCTTAATTTAAAACTTATTTTAGTAATGCATTGATTCTTCATGTCTAATGGATCATATTGCCAAAGATTGCCCAAAGTCAGCAAACTACATTTTAGAAGATGCATAATTTCAAATTTGTACATATTAACTTACTTTCTTATATCAGAACTGATCTTTAAAGGGTGTCCTTGACCTCAGGGAAATACCACTTAATGTTTTGATACTGTAAGTGATCTGGCAAATTAAAAGAACAACCAAAATATAAGTATTTGTTGAAGAGAAAGCCTCTGAACATAATTTCATGGAGATAATAGTGAGATGGTCAAGTGATTAGAGTGGATCATATTTTCCCTTGATTTTTAGCAAGAATATAGACAAACATTCAGATGTTTCAATTTAATTCTTCTAACGTTATCTGCTTGTCAGTGCAAAGAGAAAAGAAAATGGTTTTAACCATGGGGAACAGAACACTACATGAGTACTTTGAAAGAGAAAGTCTTTTATTTCTTTTAGCTTAGAAATTCATTTCCTAGAGGTCAAAAAATAAATACTAAATAGATAGTGAGGTGAAGAATGTTTGCATATAATCAGCATTAGCAATTTTTTCTGAAAAGCGACAACTACTTATAAAAATCTTTTAATATTCCTTGGCATAGGGAAAATATTGTTTCTTTTTGTTTCTCAAGTCCATTATGTCAAAAATGTCAGTATATTCAGGGGTATTCTCTTTTAGGGAAATGGTAGATGCTCTCACAAATAAACCCCAAATCTTTAGAGGCTTAACACACTGAAGTGTGTTTCTTGTTCTTATAAGACTTCAGAGCTGATATTTTGGCAGGCTATTTTCTTTCATATGGTTATCAAAGAACCTGGGCTCCCTCTAACTGTGATTCCCATCTTCTCTGGTGCCTAAGAATTCCCTCCATCCAGCTGGCACAGTAGACAGGGGACATGGACTAGATACAGAGGAACCCCCCAGAATTGAAGGTGTTAGTTGTTCAGTCGTGTCTGACTCTTTGTGACCCCGTGGACTGAAGCCCACCAGGCTCCTCTGTCCATGGGGTTCTCCAGGCAAAAATACTGGAGAGGGTTGCCATTCTCTTCTGCTGGAGATCTTCGTGACCCAGGATTGAACTTGAGTCTCCTGCATTGCAGGAGGATACTTTGCCATCTGAGCCACCAGGGAAGCCCTACAGCTCCTCAAAACTGTGACCTGGAAAGGTCATCTCTTCCAATCATGATACTCTGGCAAGAACAAGTCACATAGCCAAGAATAAAGAAATAAACAGTCATATAGACAACTCCTGATAAAGCTGTCTTGCTGGCCTGTAGTTTCTATGAGTGGCTACTTCCCACACTCTGGAGTAAAGAACACAATTTTTTGTTGAATAACTAACTGTCTCTATCAGAGTAACTATGATAAATTTAATTTGATAGTGAAGGTCCATTCCAAAGATGAGTATTAACAAGCAATCAGAACGGTACCTCTAGGTGGAGTAAGCTGAGTCCCCAAGGGGAAAGATACCTTCAGTTACTACCTTTTCACAGTTTGAACTAATACCATGTGTGTGAATTATTAATTATATTTTAAAATGTTTCTCTATAAATTTAATGGAAAAGAATTTTAGTAATCAGTAACTCATCTACCCTAGTGTTTTATTGTATATCATACACATTTTCCATTTACTTAGCCATTACAAAGTGGGAATTTGATGATTTGAAGAGATTAAAGTTAAAAAGATGAAATAGGATTTGCTTAATTTTCCTGTTAGAAAACATTTCTGTTAGTTCACATGATGAAAGAAAAAAATCCCTTTATTCTGGTCAGATTGAAATCTGGCCAACTTAAGTATATGATAAGTAATTTAGACACAAAAGCAGATATAGCACAATACAGTATAATTGGCATGATTTTGATATTTTTCAGTCTTTCATCCATGAGATCATTGTGAATTTTATCAACTGAAGGATTTACTGGTGGGGAGTCTGCTCTCTTTACCTTTGAGAAATCTGCAAGTGATTCATTCTGCTAAAAGACTCATGAGAAAACAGAGATGATACTCAAAGGCTCGCTAGACATTAGATAGTAAAGGTAATCACAGTTACTCTTGTAATTTGTCTTGAAAACATACACCTTAACTTATTTGTGCATCAACCCATAATATGAAGAGTCTTTTAACTAGTTCTAAATAATTTACCATACAGTAATGACTTTTTCTTTACTTTTACAAGATGATTATCACCCTTGTTAGAGGTGGTAATATTCTTTGAGAGAGAATTAAAAGATGAAGGCACTCAAAAAATCCTTTAATACAAATGTCAGTCAGTCTCTTTTGCCATTTAGAAAATGGATTATATTACTATCTACAAACAGGGATGGACTTAGGCTTTTGCGATGTAGTATGCAAAGGTCCGTCTAGTCAAGGCTATGGTTTTTCCAGTGGTCATGTATGGATGTGAGAGTTGGACTGTGAAGAAAGCTGAGTGCAGAAGAACTGATGCTTTTGAACTGTGGTGTTGGAGAAGACTCTTGAGAGTC
The DNA here is from genome assembly GCF_002263795.3 of Bos taurus. Taxonomy (NCBI): domain Eukaryota; kingdom Metazoa; phylum Chordata; class Mammalia; order Artiodactyla; family Bovidae; genus Bos; species Bos taurus. The sequence continues at coordinate 77,195,584 of NC_037333.1, forward strand.
CCTTGCACTGCAAGGAGATCAAACCAGTCCATTTTAAAGGAGATCATTTCTGGATGTTCATTGGAAGGACTGATGCTAAAACTAAAACTCCTATACTTTGGCCACCTCATGCGGAGTTGACTCATTGGAAAAGACCCTAATGCTGGGAAGGATTCGGGGTGGGAGGAGAAGGGGACAACAGAGGATGAGATGGCTGGATGGCATCACTGACTCGATGGACATGATTTGAGTGAACTCTGGGAGTTGGTGATGTACAGGGAGGCCTGGCATGCTGTGATTTATGGGTTGCAAAGAGTCGGACACGACTGAGTGACTGAACTGAACTGAACTGATGCAGAATAAAGGACCAGTATAGATTTCACTACTCAGAACTGCTAAATTATTGATTGTTAAACATGGGATGTCTCAAATTGTATACTCACCAGTTTAGTCTAGCCAATGTATACATAAAATTGGCAGTCCCACATAAAGTAACCTCAAGAGCATAAATGGAAGCTGATATTTGCTTTAGAGAAGAAAGGGGAGAAAAGGAAATCTTAAAGCTTCTTAAAATCTCAAGACGGTTAATTTATTTGTCTTTTTATTTTCGTCATCCCAAATCATTGTATAGGAAATATATGTATAATTTAGGCCAAGTCTTTACCCTCATAGAGCTGAAGTAATTTAACAAAAAATGTTGAAGGAGCAGATTATCCCTTAAATTATCATATTTTTCTGACTTACCATGGCCCTTTAGACTCAATATGATATGGACTACTGTCTCACTTATCTCCTAACCATAATCCCTATTCTTCCCATATTCCCTTTGAATGTTATGATCCTATATTTGCCCCTTTAATGTTTTCTTTGTGTTGGTCTGGGGAAGCTTTGAAGCTGGCTTAAATAAGAGCATAATTTTAATTTCTTTTCTCTATTTTTCTTTTTTTGCATATTTTACTGCAAAGTGGTATATTTAAGGCCTAAGCATAAAATTCTGAGTTCTTATGAAAATTTTCACTGATGTTTTTGATGAACTATTTCCTTTAAAAAATTGATCAAGAGTGGGTCCTGGAGACGTGTTGCAGTAGTAGATTTAATTTTAATCAGTACAGTGTTACATAAAATACATAAACTGAGATTCAATTATGGAAACATTTGTTTTGTTCAGTCACTCAGTTGTGTCTGACTCTTTGCAATCCCATGGATTATAGCACGCCAGGCTTCCCTGTCCCTCACCATCTCCTGGAGTTTGTTCAAACTCATGTCCATTGAGTCAGTGATGTCATCCAACCATCTTATCCTCTGTCCTATTATGGAAACACGTGTGAAAATGTACAATGTGATAGCAGTGCTGCAACTTGACACTATTGAGAACAAAATTCCAACTGCGAAGACACAGGTGCTTGTTAAATTCCTAAATGGTATATGCATCAAAATCATCAGTGTGAATTTGTCCAGAATTTAATGGTGAGGATGCATTATGGGTAGTGAATTAATTCCCCACATGTTTAATTTTTAATAAAGTTGAAAACAATTATTTTTACAAAAGAAATAAAATATCCAGGTCTCAAGAAAAATATTGCAAAGTAAAAAGGCCCTACTGCTAACTGTATTTGCAATATTCACAGCCACAGAACTGAAAGCTGTTGCTGGAAGACTCAAAAGCTGCCAGCATACAGTACTCTCACTAATAGCATTATGCATGCTTACATTGAGAGTGATCTCAAAAAATTGAATTTATCCCAAGTGGCAAACTTCAGAAGGCTCTCTTTCCAAACTTCATAGCATGCAGTTCAGAAAGTGATTGATCTTATTAAGCAGCTGCTGTTGTCTGCTATGAGGCAGTGATGCTTAAGGTCACTGCTTATTCTGTGCACCATTTATCCATACTGAGAATATTTGCACTGCAGGATGTGAGCAATCAATTGGGATCATGATGGCTAAAATATAAAGGCTAGCTTCTGATAGTCTCAATAAGCTGCACTAGATTTAAAGTACATTTTAGCATAGTAATCACCCTAGTGCTCTGAGAATTCAGATAAATTCATCAAGTCTAATACAGAGAAAAAATCCAGGATGCCAAGAAATGATGTATTGGATGTGGAATGATACTTTAGTCTCTGCTTAAAAATCATCTCTTAAAGACTTCTTTCCTGACCTCCGTGTCTGAAAGAACAGTGGTGACCCCTATCCCCAAACACACTTATTTTTGTTTCCATCTTCTCAATTATTTTTCTTCAGATATGATTACCAATTTGTATAACTATTTAAATGTATGCATGTATGTGTATGTCTCATCTGACTAGAGTATCATCTCTATGAGGGTAAGGACTTTGTCTTTCTTAGCTTACTGCAAAATGCTGTTGCCTAAAACAGTACCTGGAGTATAAGAGACACTTTAAACATAAAAGACTGTTGTGGAGTAAAAAGGAATGTATTATCCTTTTTTTTCACTGGAGCTGAAGTAAGGAATTTTTTTTTTATAAACATTCTCAGAGTATAGAAAAGAGTTTTACAGAGAACCCTTTAAAATGGACGAAAAGCTATTAATGTATAAGATAATGATAAAAATACAGTTTGAGAGAAAAAAAATGAATATTTATATGAGATATACATAAGGATGAAGATTTTAAGAAATCTAACATCTTGAATTATGATTGCTGTACATTGACTTTTAGTAATTATTAAATTATCCCTACTATACCTGACATTACTTTAGACCTTATGCATAATAAGATTAATAGAGCATATGTCCTGCCCTTCAAAGGTCCACTATCTGGAGAGAGTTGAAAGCAGCTATAGTATATTTGAATCAATAATGTATATGTTAAAATAGAAGCTAGTATAAGGCACTTTGGGAACAAAGTGAGGAAATGCCTTGCTATTTTGAGGGAAAGCTTTCAGAAAGAAGAGCTATTTAAATTTAATTTTGAAATATGAGATTTGTGTATCGGTTAGACATAAATTCTTTCTCTAGGTGTGAGAAAGAATTTGCGTATTCTGGTCAGAATCATGTGTGTATGTGATAGACCGACAGGAGACTGATAAAGAGGGAACAAATTATGGTTTTGAGTATCAGATTAAGAGAGTACATTTTCATTTTATTCTCTAGGTGATAGGAAGCTGTCAAAGAATTTTAAGCAAGGGAATATAACTTGAACAAAATTATATTTTTTAAAAATGATTTCTATGTCCAGAATGTGGTGAATACATTGGAGGGAGACAGTGGCAAGGTGGGAAATTGATATCTTAGACCTCTGGTTTTCCCCCAAAATTTTTTCAGTGGCATGCTCGCTTTGGGGAATGTCTGTTGAGAGTGGGTGAAAAAAATATTGCAAGGTTAGCTATGTTTTGGGAATATTAAGCAAAGATAAAAAGTTTATTATTTGCTTTATTATTTTATAATTGCTATTACTATTATTATTATTACAGAACTTCTTAGCAAATTCAGTACAGTTCTGTGCCTCATGAATCTCTGAGTTGGGGGAATGTTATGTCATATTTCCAAACATGATTAACCATGGAACGATGTATCTTCCTTCCTCCTGTAAACTGCCACCTCCAGTCTTATCATCTATGACATTCTTGAATCATCATTAGAGCTAGTATTCAGGAAGACTCTCTCAGCTGGGCTTCCATGAGAAATTAAGTCCTAAAGAAAGTTATTTGAGTTAGTCTTTTGGCAATTTTTCCAGTGGTTCATAGGTAACACCATTCTAGATTCGTAAAAGATAAGCTAATTCCTTACATGCAGTGAATGCCCTTGGATATTAGAAATTGATTCTTTAATGATCTCTTTAATTAATGAGAATTCTTTAATTCTCTCAATTGAGAGAACACACTTTAAGGGCTAGAGTTAAAGCAGTAGGAGTGTTAAGAAAGAGGCTATGCCAAATACTTTAGTAAGTTATTTTGATATGGAGAGGAATTTATGGCTTGGATAGACAGCTGTTATCATAGATTTTTTTTTGTTATTAAAGATAAATGAATAATGCACCAAAAATAATCTCGATACGTATATGTTTCAATTTAAAAGTCTGACATTTCTTCCTCATATTTACATGGAATCAAGGCAGAGTTCTGTTCTAAATGATGTAGAGACATTTTAATATAAAGAACAAACTTTTTCTATAGAAAATGATGGGTAAGGAATGTTTGCATCTCAGAGAGTCTGGGAACATATGTTTCAACAAAACTGAACATTTTGTTGAATCACAGGAAGGGCATAAAAAATATACTAAAGCTCCCATTGGAAATTATGAGAAAATTAGTCCCTGAGAAAAATGGTCCAAAATATTTATTTTTTAAGGTTGACAATATAAGTGGTAGGAAAAGAAAACATGGACTCAAGATATTTGATCAAAATGATTAATTGTTGCATAATAGCTGTGAAGTAGGGACATGTTGAAAAAAAACATTATTAGAAACAAAGCTTTTTAAAATCAATGTCTTATGAAAATATTAGAATTTGCATAGCAGATGCCTGAACCTGATGCAATTAACATTATAAACTATAAGGTCATTTATATTTTTATTTTCAGAGTGAAAGCCATTGGATAGTTTAGTGGGAAAAAACAATTTTATCACTACTGAAAATTAATTTTCACTTCTGTAATCAAAGAAAGGATTTAAAATTTTCTGTCCTTCAAAGATGTTGTATAGAATTTTAAGCAACACAAAGACCGCACGAGAAGGCTTGTTTTTCACAAGCAGCTTGATTGATGGAAGATTTCTTTTTCTTTTAAGTAGTGCTGTCTTGCTAGTGAGATAGTCGCAATTCAATTATTGATACAACCTCCCCATGTTGACAAAGATTTTTTTTTTCTTTTTAATTTTTATGATTTTGATTGGTACCTGGAAGGAAAAGCTAGATTTCTGATACTACTTTTTTTACTTTCAATTCTGTTATCCATACTATACAGTGTGACTGATGTTTAAAAAATAAGCTTTTATAAGTATGTTGTATTCTTTTAGGGTAGTATCCAAAATTAGAAAAAAAAGTAGCAATAGGTGGGTTGCTAATATTTAAACATTATCCTATAATTTTTGCTTTCTTCCTATATAAAAATCTTATCATTATGATACAGTGGATATTTATTTTGTTTAATCCATTTCATGAAAATCGGGAATTACTGGGATACTTTCATAGATATGGGATTAATTAATTTTGATTTCTAAGGAATTTGATCACAGATGCAAATGATCTGTATTGTTTATTGGAATGATTTTCCCTTTGTACTAAATGTGTGAAAATACAAATTACACATAGGAATACTGCATTTTTTTTAATAGTGGGCTTATCAAGTTTGGTGTTTATACTATTCAGGACAAATACTGGCCTTTAGAATTTCTGATAATTGCTTGAATACATTCATTTTTCCATATTGTATTTATTTTTTTAAACTTTTGTTCCCATTATATGATTCATATTTTCTTAGGCTTCAAAACCCCTAAGCATCTACTTTATCTCAGCTGTTTCAATGAGCACTTCCTTTCTAGGTGTTTAATTCCTCTCATTATTTTTGGTGGTCATTCCACCTCTTGCTTTTTCCCCCAAATTAGTTTGAGTGCTTCCAGTAAGACTGGTACCTCTCAATCGAAAAGAACCTTATTTTCAAAGTTGCTCCAAATATAAAATGTTAAAGTATGAGGCAGCCAAAAATTCAAACAGCATCTGCCTCATCTCAAGTCACTTGAATGCTTCTTGTTCAGCAACTCTATTTTTATTTTTTCAATATGAATCTTATTGACATAGCTTGAATTCTGAAGATGTGCTTAATATTTCACCCTGACCTATCTGTTCTGTTAATTTCTGTTATAGACTCTACTTGAGTATCTACTTACTTCTGTTATTTACCTTAAGGTCTCTCTGACTGCTCTCTGTCAAAACAGGGAACTTGTTCTAGTAAATTAAGCTCAGTAACATCATACGAATATCTACTATTTTAGAATCTTTAACTGGCCTGAGTTATTAGAACTCACTGACAATATGACATCTTCCTGTCTTTGAAGAGTTAAAAATCTAGTAAAAGTCACATATATGGATATCTTCAGCCTAATATTTTAAGCCTTGAAATTATAGGTGTGATCAGGATTCTGTTGTAATCTAGAAATAAATTATTTGCTCAATATTGAAATTGAAGACTAACAGGTTAGTGCAAATATAATTGTGGTTTTGGACTGTGCAATTTAAATCATTATAACTAGGTTCATACACATTTTTATTAATCAAAATAGGAACCATTGCAATCAACACATTTTTGCCAACAATAAGTTTATTTCTGTAGCATAAAAATCTTTACTTTGGGATTCGACAGACTCTTGGAAAGCATTTTCTGCCTCTTGCTGATTGTGAAAGCATTTTCCTCCAAAAATTTGTCGAGATGCTTAAAGAAGTGGCACTCAGTTGTTGAGAGGTCAGGTAATATGGTGGATGAGGCAAGACTTTATAGCCCAGTTCATTAAACTTTTGAAGCTTTGGTTGTTTGATGTGTGAGTGGGTGTTGTCCTGGAGAAGAATTGGGCCCTTTCTGTTGACCAATACTAGCTGCAGGCATTGCAGTTTTCTGTGTGTCTCATTGATTTTCTGAGTATACTTTTCAGATGTAATGGTTTTGCCAGAATTCAGAAAGTTATAGTAGATCAAATGGGCAACAGATAACCAAAGAGTGACCATGACCGTTTTTGATGAAAAATTGGCTTTGGGGAATGCTTTGAAGCTTCTTCTCAGTCCAACCACTGAGCTGGTCGTCACTATTTGTTGTGTAAAGTACACTTTTCATCACCCAACACAATCCAATAGAGGAATTGTTTGTTGTTGTTGTGTAGAATAAGAGAATATGACATATCAAAACTGTTACCAAGCCCAAGCTCATTCTGCTCACCAAACAACAGGTCGCCAAACAATCAGGAGACTAGTTGTTGGAACAAGGAGTGATGGCTTTAATTGAAAGGCCAGCAGACCAAGGAGATGGCAGACTAGCATCTGGTTGAACCATCTTATCTCAATCAGGATACAGAGTCCTTTTATATTCTATGCAGAGAGGGGGAAGGGACTTTCAGTTGCACCAAACAATGGCAGAGTACGACTGTTAACTGGTTGCTGCTTGACAGTTGCTCACTTGGTTGGGAGGGGGGCCCACCGGGGTGCCCAGTCAATGGCTGAGTAGGATTGTTATAGCTGATGTCTGTCTCAGTGGAGCATGCCAGCCAGAGTGAAGGACAGAAAGGCCCCTTATGTCTTGGGTCCCATCTGAGACCACCACCTTGTGGTCAGCTCATGAGGCACTCACTTATTAAGCTTCATCTTCCCAATTTGCTTCAAATGCCAAATAACCTTATAATGGTTGACACTGAGTTCCTCAGCAGCAGCAGCAGCAACAAAACAAACATGAAGCAAGAAATGTGCAATAAAATGATGTATAATGTTCCAAAAGTTATTAGAATGTATTCCAACATGAATTGACAGATTTCAGCAGTGAAAAACCATGATTACTTTTGCAGCAATCTAATAGCTTCCTAAGAAACATTCTACCTTGGAAAAGTAAGCAAGATATAGGAAGATATTTCTAATAGCAGAAGCCCAGATATGAAACAGAATGAATGTGAGAAAAACTATAAGGTTTATATTTTTATTTAATTTATAAATTTTTGTATTGTTATTAATACTTACTTTAAAATGTTATTTTTAAAAGTGAAATTTAATAAAAATAAGATAGTGCATAAAATTGCCATATCAGGAGTTACTATTTAACAAATCATCCCAAAACTTAGTGTCTTAAAATGATAAATATTTATCAAAATCGCAATTTTGTTGGTCAGCTGTGTGATTTTTTTGATCAGATCTTGGCCTGCTAGGCTGAGGCTTGATGGTCTACAATAGCACACCTATCATAGGTGGTAGTGGTTGGCAGAGAAAGTCCATTCGTTAGAGGAGAGTTGGAGGGATTAGATGGAACTGGTTGTCTGAACTTTTCCTGGCCTTCAGTTCTCCAGGCTTCTTTAAAAGGTGGTCTCAAGGTTCCAAGGGACTGCAAGCCAGAGTAAGTTCCAGTATTCTAGCACTTTTCAAATCTCTGCTTGAGTCATATTTTTTAAAAGTGAACTATTAGCCAAACAAAGTCACTTTGGCCAATCCCAGAGACAATTGTGGAGAAAGAAGCTTCACCTCTTTTTAAGGGAATAGTTGCAATTCAGATTTCAAACATTATTTGTATATAGATAGAAATGATCTGTGGCTATATTTGTAATTTACAGTCACCCTGTAGATTTTAATTTTTATCATTTTATTATTTTTTTCTTATTTCATTGTTGTTTTTTTTTTCATATTGAAAATTACATTCCAGTTTGTCTCAGGATTAATTATTAGTTATACATTTACAGTATGAAGAGTGGATCTGTTCTTTTTTCCTTTTATTTTATTGGTTTCCCTTTTTATTTGAATGTTAAATTATCTGTATTTTATTTTTAGTTGGAGGGTAATTGCTTTGCAATGTGTTGGTTTCTTCCACAGAACAAGGCACATCAGCCATAAGTATAAATATACCTCCTCCCTCTTGAACCTCCCTCCCTCTCCCCATCCTTGCCAAAGGAATGAATGTGAATCAGTTGAATTCAGGTGGATGAACCTAGAGTTTGTTATACAGAGTGAAGTAAGTCAGAAAGAGAAAATAAAATACTTATATTGGCACATATATATGGAATCTAAAAATATGATACTGATGAACCTATTTGTACAGGATTAGAGACACAGACATTTGTTTGCTTTTGTTACTATTAATTGAACACATTTGCTTCCTTACAGACCTCCTTTATTCTTTCTACTTGGTCTTTTTAAATGCACTCTTCCATAAAAAGATTTCCCCAAGTAGATTTTTTTCTAGAAATCAAAGTAAAAAAATAATTATTTTCTTTGGAATGAGATAGTAAAATTATTTTTAAAAGACATTGTGTGCTACTAAGTATCCACATTTGAAATATTCTGTTTTTGTTTGGTAGCTTTAGTGCTAGGCTTCTGCAGAGTATGTGGTGTGTGTGTGTGTGTGTGTGTGTGTGTGTATGTAGTCATGCTTTTGGATATATAGCGACTCTGATGATATTTTTTATCCTGTTTGCCCCCAGGTGTCCAAAGTAGTCCTAACTAGTGATTGAAGCTCACAAGGCTCATTGCTACTTTCTGGCTACTCGGGTGCCATTCAGAGCAGAGACACTGTAGCCACTGCAGTTCACACTTGGAAGTTCTAGGGACTGAAACTTACCTCACTTTTTTCTTTCTTTCTCTACTTAAAATATACCATCAGTTTCAAAAGAAACATATCCTTCCAAACGAGTTTATATTCTGGAGAAAACAAGTTTAATATCAAGAGGTTACTGCTGATTAATCAAAAATATGCTGCTACTCATCCTAGTAAAGAAAAAATAGTTAAAATTTCTCTGCATCAAGTTTCTGGTGGAGTTTTTACCAGTAAAAAAGAGACAAGTGGAGTAAAATTATAAGCGGAATATTTAAAATCTGTTCTTAGATACTTTTGGATAATTTTTTTGATATTTTAGAGATATATATATATATGTACATATATATACATGTATTTAATGTAGATGTATATATACATATACATGTATGTATAAATAAAATGAAGCCTGCTTTTAGGCTTTTTTCTTAAATTGTTGGGAGTTCTTTAATAATATAGGAAAGTACAAACAAGAACAATTTCTATTATATTTAGCAGATTTAACTCATACAACAAACTGCTTTCCCTTCTGAAAATCATAGTAATGACAGTGAAGAGATTTTTTTTAAGATGTAAATTCTACAAGAATGGAAAGAAAATAAAGAAAAAGTAGCTAGGCAGTTTTTGAAGCAGGAAAGCAGATGGATGAATAGTAAATAACTATTTGAGTATAACTGAGAAATTTCAGTTCTAAACTAATGTTGCAGAAAGCCTAAAATCAATCCCATCCAGAGGTCTTAAGGAACCAATGGTACTGGTCCAACTGGAGGTGGAAAAGAAAATAAAAATAGCTATTTAATAAGCCACACTCGCAGAGAAGCCTGGACACTTGAATCTACACAAGTGTCTCTAGTTTGCCTTTTATTCTTTCGCTCATCTCTTAAGCAGTAATAGATAAAGAAATAGTTTGGCTGACTTATTTTCTACTCTTGTGTATAATGTATGTAGTATAAATTTTGCCTTCCTGTAGAATAGTTCATTTCTGTATCTAATTTTATGGATTTACTTGGCTTTTTTCTTTCTTTCTTCTCTGTTTTCCTCTTTAGTTTTTTGTTTGTTCTGTTTTAAACAATTAAGCCTTCATTGGACTGTGGAAGATTCCCCTCATTCAAAGAGTGTAAGTCAATAATGAACAGTCTTACGGCTTTATTTAGTATTGATTAATGATTAATGCTACCAGAGGTTCAAGATGGACTTAGAAAAGACTCCCAACATTTGTTGGATCATCAATAAAGCAAGAGAGTTCCAGGAAAATATCTACTTCTGCTTTCTTGACTATACCAAAACCTTTGACTGTGTGGATTACAACAAATTGTGGAAAATTCTTAAAGAGATGGGAATGTCAAACCACCTTACCTGCCTCCTAAGAAGTTTGTATGCAGGTCAAGAAACAACAGTTAGAACTGGACATGGAACAACAGACTGCTTCCAAATAGGAAAAGGAGTACGTCAAGGCTGTATATTATCACCCTGCTTATTTAACTTAAATGCAGAATACATCATGTGAAATGCCAGGCTGGAAGAAGCACAAAATGGAATCAAGATTGCTGGGAGAAATATTAATAACCTCAGATATGCAGATGATACCACCCTTATGACAGAAAGTGAAGAGGAACTAAAGGGCCTCTTAATGAAAGTGAAAGAAGAGAGTGAAAAAGCTGGCTTAAAACTCATGGCATTCGGTCCCATCACTTCATGGCAAACAGATGGGGAAACAATGGAAACAGCGACAAACTTTATTTTTTCAGGCTCCAAAATCACTGAGGATCATGACTGCAGCCATGAAATTAAAAGACAGTTGCTCCTGGAACACAAGTTATGACCAACCTAGACAGCATATTAAAAAGCAAAGACATTAAATTACTTTGCTGACAAAGGTCTGTCTAGTCAAAGCTATGGTTTTTCCAGCAATCATGTATGGATGTGAGGGTTGGACTATAAGCTGAGTGCTGAAGAATTGATGCTTTTGAACTATGGTGTTAAGAGAAGACTCTTGAGAGTCCCTTGGACTGAAAGGAGATTAAGCCAGTCCATCCTAAAGGAAATCAGTCCTGGATATTCATTGGAAGAACTGATGCTGAAACTGAAACTCCAGTACTTTGGCCACCTAATGTGAAGAACTGACTTATTGGAAAAGACCTTGATGCTGGCAAAGATTGAAGGCAGGAGGAGAAGGGGACAACAGAGGATGAGGTGGTTGGATGACATTACCAACTCAATGGACATGAGTTTGAGTAAAGTCCAGGAGTTGGTGATGGACAGGGAAGCCTGGCATGCAGCAGTGCATGGGGTCACAGAGTCAGACACAACTGAGTGACTGAATTGAACTGAACTGAATTGAATGCATTTCAATCTTGTTTTTATATTCTATCTTTTCCCCTAACTTCTTCTTTACCTATATCCTTTCTTTATTATATAGCTTATTTTAATAACATGGATGAATTGAAGCCGATGATTACAATGAAATTATCACAGATTAAATTCTTATCTGGAATTTAAATAATAACAGTGATGACAAGCACACAGTGATCTCTAAAAAGATGGTTCATGCCCCACCTGCACCCTGTTACCCCAGTGGACCTCAAGTTTCAGTTGGCTTTTTAGAAATTTCTTAGTGCTTGTAAGTGTGACAATACTTTAATAAATTAATTAATTTATTTTTGGCAACTCTGGGTCTGTTGCTGTGTATGGGTTTTCTCTAATTGGAGTGAGTTGGGGCTAGTGTGGGTATGTGGCTTCTCACTGCAGTGGCCCCCCTTATTGCAGAGCATAAGCTCTAGGAGTTAGGCTCAGTAGTTGTGACAGACAGGTCTAATTGTTCCATGGACACGTTGAATCTCCCAGATCAGGGGATCAAGCCCTTGTTGCTTGCATTGGCAGACATATTCTTAACTACTGGACCGACAGAAATCCTAGGAAAACTTTCTATAGTAAATTTGTAAAATTTGCGTGGAAAGGAAATTTTGTTAATCTTGAATTTTATTTTGTCTTAAAAATTCTTCAATGTTGGGATTTTATCATATGTTTTAACATTTTGCTCCTCTTCACTGAACTGTTTAAAAAAGTATTATACACTTAATAACAATAAAAGTCTTTGTAAGTATAGTGTTTGTTCTCAGTATAACCAACATTATCCATTATTGCTCATGTGTGCTTAGTGAATTCTTCTAACAGCTAATTTTCCTTTTACATACTGTCACTAGGACAGCAGAGCTAATTAATTTGTGTGCAAAAAGGCAATTTTTAGGTTTTTTTATGCTTTTAATTTTTGCTGTGAAATTTAAAATTAAAGAAAAAAATAGTTGTATATTTCATTTCCTGTTATAAAATGGGAAAAGGGCAATTAATTTTTACTTACATAATTTATTCAAAGGTGGAAGGGTAAAATAAATCGCTGTTTTCATCTATCTGTACTTGTAAGCAAAATTTTAGTCAGACAATTAGACCACTTTAATTATTCATCAAGACACTGCTTATATTTTTGTGACTGCTGTTGGTATATTTATATCAAAGTAGTCAGTATTTCTTTAGCATTTTCTGAGAGTTTATAGAACCAAATTTGAGGTATATGCACAAAACAAAGTTTGGAAGTGCATCTCTTTTATATATTGAAAAAAAAATATCCTAAAGGAAAATGATATAATCATTGATCTGATATTAGTCAGCCAGTTGTATTTATTTTCATTCAAAAAATTCTATAAATTCTATTGAGGGTATTCCGTTAAAGTAAGATAACAGTAATCTAAACCAATATTGATATTATAGCTGCAGGGTTAAAAATTGTTCATATGAAGTCCTCCTTGAGCATTATAAAGTGGTCTATCTTAACATGCTCATCATTGCCTCCCATTTCCCCAAAGCTCTTATAAATTCAGTCTGATTTGTTAAGATAACTTTTTATACATTTTGTAGGATAATAATATTAAAATAAGAATACACTAATAATATGAAAATCATGATGAAGGTGAAAAGAATAGTTAGAATTTATTAAATATTTGGTACATGCAGGCATTCTAGCAGGTGCTTAATGTGAACATCTGCATTTAATCTTCATAATTAAGTAGATAAAAATTTTGTTTCCATTTAAAACAACTAGAGCAGGGAAAATTTTTAAATATTTCAAAAGTCATAAGTCTAGTGAGCAAAGAAGCTGAGATTGAAATCGAAGCAGTCATTTTCAAGGATATACTATAACCATAACATTCTTCTTTTCCTCCTTCGTGGCAATTTAGTCCAATCATAATGTAACTATAATGATGCCATTTTTCTCAGAAAAAATTATGAAAAACTGAGAAAACCAACTGCTCAGTTCTCAGTCTTTACATCTCAGAAGAAAAAAGAAAATATTGAAAAATAAATGTTTAGTTTCCTTCAATGGTCATATTAATAGGAGAGTGAATAGGAAAATGTGTTAAAAGCTAATTTGAAGTTGACAGTTAACCAGGATCATTCTTACCCATCATGGCCTAAAGTAACATTTTTGCAGTTAAAGAAAATGACTCAGTCATACCTCTTTTAAGCCTTATTCTACTGTCTTATTATGTCTTTGCCACATATCTTCTCTAATGTAAGGTCCTAACTTCTTCCCTAACTTATTTTATCTATTTGCTTATTGCTAGTAAAACCAGAGCTTACTCAGCAGTCTTAATTTTCTAAGACCCTGTCCTTCAAAGCAAAAGATAACTTGAAAAAATGAAAAAGAACAGGACCATGTTCAAACATAGCTGAGCTTGAACTCTAGGTCACAACTCTACAACTTAAAAAGATTTTAATATGAATTTATTGTCAAACACAAAAATCCTCTTAATATCTTACTTCATGTTTGAATCATATGATGTAATTCTTTCTAAAATAATTTTTACGTTTTTTCAAAGATAAAACACATTCAAACTTCGAGAACTGATACAGTTTCTTCCATCATTACCTGTCAGTCAGTTCAGTTGTTTAGTCATGTCCAGCTCTTTACGAACCCATGGACTGCAGCACGCCAGGCTCCCCTGTCTGTCACCAACTCCTGGAGCTTACACAAAGTCATGTCCATTGACTTGGTGATGCCATCCAACCATCTCATCCTCTGTTGTCCCCTTCTCTTCCTGCCTTCAATCTTTCCCAGCATCAGGGTCTTTTCCAGTTAATCAGTTCTTCACATCAATTGGCCAACGTATTTCTGCTTAAGCCTCAGCAGCATCCCTCTAATGAATATTCAGAATCGATTCCTTTAGGATTGACTGGTTTAATCTCCTTTCAGTCCAAGGTACTCTGAAGAGTCTTCTCCAACACCACAATTCAAAAGCATCAATTTTTTTTGGTTCTCAGCCTCCTTTATGGTCCAAATCTCACATCCAACATGACTGCTGGAAAAACCATAGCTTTTACTATATGGACCTTTGTCAGCAAAGTAGTATCTTTGCTTTTTAATATGTTGTCTAGTTTGGTCATAGATTTTCTTCCAAGGTGCAAGAATCTTTTAATTTCATGGCTGCAGTCACCATATGCAATGATTTTGGAGACTAAGAATATAAAGTCTGTCATCGTTTCCCCATCTGTTTGCCATTAAGTGATGGAACTAAATGCCATGATCTTAGTTTTTTGAATGTTGAGTTTTAAACCAGCTTTTTGACTATGCTCTTTCACTTTCATTAAGAGACTTTAGTTCCTCTTTGCTTTCTGCTATTGCTTTCTCCACTTTGCTTTCTGCTTTCTGTGGTATCATCTGCATATCTGAGATTATTGATATTTCTCCTGGCGATCTTGATTGTAGCTTATGCTTCATCCAACCCAGCATTTTGCTTGATGTACTCTGCATATAAGTTAAATAAGCAGGGTGACAATATACAACCTTGGCATACTCCTTTCCCAATTTTGACCCCATCCATTGTTCTATGTCTGGCTCTAACTATTACTTCTCAATCTGCTACCACTTTCTCAGGAGGCAGGTAAGGTGGTCTATTATTCCAGTCTCTGTAAGAATTTTCCACAGTTTATTGTGATCCACACAGTCAAATGCTTTAGTGTAGTCAATAAAGCAGAAGTAGATGTTTTTCTGGAACTCCCTTGCTTTTTCCATGATCCAGCGGATGTTGGCAATTTGATATCTGGTTCCTCTGCCTTTTCTAAATCTAGCTTGAACATCTGGACGTTCTTGGTTCACGTACTGTTTAAGCCTAGCTTGGAGAATTTTGAGCATTACTTTGCTAGCATGTAAAGTGAGTGTAATTGTGCAGTTGTTTGAAGATTCTTTGGCTTTGCCTTTCTTTGGGATTGAAGTGAAAACTGACCTTTTCCAGTCCTGTGGCCAGTGCTGAGTTTTCCAAATTTGTTAGCATATTGAGTGCAGCACTTTCACAGCATCATCTTTTAAGATTTGAAATAGCTCATTTGAAATTCTTTCACCTCCACTAGCTTTGTTCATTGTGGTGATTCCTAAGGCCAACTTAACTTCTCACAACCAAGATGTCTGGCTCTATGTAAGTGATCACACCATTGTGGTTATCTGGGTCATGAAGATCTTTTTTGTATAATTCTTCTATGTATTCTTGCCACCTCTTCTTAACATCTTCTCCTGTTGTTAGGTCCATACCATTTCTTTCCTTTATCAAGCCCATCTTTGCATGAAATGTTCCCTTGGTATCTCTAATTTTCTTGAAGAGATCTCTAGCCTTTCCCATTCTATTGTTTTCCTCTATTTCTTTGCATTAATCACTGAGGAAAGTTTTCTTATCTCTTTTTTAGCTCATGATGAGACTAGCTATAATAAATTGATTGTATTTAATAACTATGATACCTCAGAAACAGCTTATATATTTTATTATATATAATTAAGTTGTATCTTTTAAAAACTCATAAAATATGTCCTTAAGAATTATACTATAAGACTTCCCTGATAGCTCAGTGATAAAGAATCTGCCTTGCAATGCAGGAAACTTGGGTTTGATCCCTGGTCTGGAAAGATTCCACATCCTGCAGGGGAAATAAGCAGGTATATCACAACTAAGACCAAGGCAGCCAAAAAAAAAACACACTATAATAGTAGATATGCATCAGTAATGTAGGCTTTCTCATGCTTTAGAGACAAAATTTTTCTTATTTAAAATGTAAACGTTACATATTTAAACATTCTTTTTGAAGTATGCATAGGTTACTATTTTGAAGTGTAAAACTGGAAATTATTTTTAAAAATTGTCCATTTGGTGATAAAGACCCCAAAAAAGACTTAAATGTTGAAAATGAAATGTCTAAAAAATTAAACAATGGCATTTGAACTTTGAACTTTAGATGTAATTATATTAAAGTATTATTTTTCATCCAGTCATTCAGTAGCTTTATTTATCATCCAGTCATTCAGTATTTATTTAGTGCTTGGTATATGCCAGGGAGTATTTATGGCACTGGCATAAATCTGTGAACAAACTAGATAAAATGAATGCTTGTATGTGGGGTAGGCCAGATTGCTATTTATATAACATGTTCAGAAAAGTTCTTGTTAAAATATCATAAACAAGATGGATATTATTTGGTTCAAAAAGTATATGGACTTAGCTTATAAACTAGGTACTTTTTGCTATTTTTTTGTTCTTTTTTTGGATAATAAACTTAGATGTTAGAATAATGCCTGTATATATTTATTAGTATGTAGAAGCCTACATGGGAGAAGGCGATGGCACCCCACTCCAGTACTCTTGCCTGGAAAATCCCATGGATGAGGAGCCTGGTGGGCTGCAGTCCATGAGGTCGCTAAGAGTCGGACACGACTGAGCAACTTCACTTTCACTTTTTACTTTCCTGCATTGGAGAAGGAAATGGCGACCCACTCCAGTGTTTTTGCCTGGAGAATCCCAGGGACGGGGGAGCCTGGTGGGCTGCTGTCTATGGGGTTGCATAGAGTCGGACACGAATGAAGTGACTCAGCAGCAGCAACAGCTGCAGCAGCAGCAGCAGCAGCAGAAACTTACATATTGGTTACAATAGATAATTTTTAAAATATTTTAACAACACTTAGATGATTTCCCCTTTTTAATTTAAATATTTTTGAATTTGACAATCTGACCATTCACAGGCCAGATATACCTGATATATTAAGACACATAATACAATCTGAGAACTTGGAGGGGGCTTGACTTAACATGGATGTAGGAAAGGACTCTTCACAGAGAACATATTAGCTACTTGATGGAAGAAAACAGTTCATTATAAGTGTGGCTGTAGGCACTCTATGTATATTATTAAAACTATTTTTTAATGGTTATTAAGTATATGTGGAAAGCATTGCATCAATTGACAGTATTTTATTTTGCTCTATTTTATATACTTCTGTATACCTTAGAATGGAGATCCTATTTGGTTCTACAAATAGTAAATATTTATTAAGTAAAACCCTATGTATTTGCAGAGTAAGTTAAATTTGCCTTGAAAATGAAGGTTTGAAGTGAATGAGTCCACTTATACATAGATTTTTTTTTCACTATATGTACATATACTTATTGTCGGTTGAATTGATGGATACAGACTCCATGGATATGGATGAGTGACAATGGGCTTGAGTATCTGCAGAGTTTAGTATCTGAAATAGATCTCAGGGCCAATCACTTATGGATACTGAGGGACAACTGTATGTTTCTCACCATTTTATAGTGTAAGGTATATGTTTATAGAGCCTTTTATTTAATTTTCATATCAAATAAGAAAACTGTAGGTAGAAATAATAATCCCTCACTTTAAATGTCTGTAAGAATCTAATGAATTATTTTTACATGATTTAATGATTAATTTTATTCAGAAATATTACTGTTTTAGTGACTAAGTGAATGTTTCACACACAATAACTTATGTCTGTGTTTGTCTTCAGCTCCATTTCCTCTCCTCTAGATACCTATTTATTTGGATTAAGCCACTTACCATCAAGTATTTCTATTTTCATACAATTCTTGATTTAGCATATTTCTTCAAACAGAAAAGTTAGATTGGAAACAAGTTAGAGTCATTGACTATATGATACTTCTATTCTCCTCAAACTTTTTTTTTCTTGATATTCATTTTTATTGTTGTAGCTCAATATTTTTTTGATTAAGAGCCCAAGCTTTAGTTACCAACAAATTATTTTTTATTTTGTTCATCTATATTCGATAAGGAAAACTATTTCAAAAATGAATCAAAGCTACATATTATTATTGTTTTTCTTTTATACTCTAATAACAGAGCCTGTTTTATCTATTAAAAGCATATTCTTTGCCCTTTTTTTTATAACATGTTGATACATAAACATACACCCACATATCCATATATGCATTCATATACATTTCTCTAAGAATACAACTGTATGTATACATATTGAGAATTGTAACCCATATGTGTACAAGTATATATTGGTCTCCTTTGTACAGCATAGTATCAGAATTTTTGTTTACTCTTCATGGGCAATGATACATATGAAGATAAAATTATTTTTATTAATAAATAAGACTTCTGGAAACAATGTTGGTGATCCATAGGGATGATATGAGGAGTTCCCAGTGAAATGGAAATGCACATTTACATGATACATTTTATATACTACATAATCTGCTTTGTGTTAAGTAATTTTACTAATAATAACTAAATGAGGGACATTACTATCCACATTTAAATGAGGCAATAGAAACATGTTATTCTTTTCACTTCATACAAATAATAAAATGCTGAGATTTAAATCTACTATTTGGAGTGGAAGAGTAACTGAATTCATTCAATACAAAGATGAAACAGGAACAAAACCACCTTCAGGAAAACCAGGTTACTAAAAATGGATATAGATGTTATTTAGGAATCATTTTACAAGAGTTGAAACCATGATCATATTTTCATCTCCTTATTACCAATATTCTTGTAGCCTGAAATTTAGATTAAAATAGTGTATATAACTACTACTACTAGCATTCGTTTTAAAATCATTTGCTTTTTTTCTATTTTTTAAATTTTATTTTGTATTGGGATGTAGCCAATTTCCAATAGTTCATTGTAATAGTTTCAGATGAACAGCAAAAGGATTCAACTTTAAATAAGCATCTATCCATTCTCCCTCAAACTCCCCTCCTATCCAGGCTGCCACATAACAGTAGCAGAGTTCATGTGCTATACAGTAAGACCTTGTTGGTTATCCATTTTAAATATAGCAATGTGTACATGTCCATCCCAAAGTCCCTAACTATTCCGTCTCCCCATCCTTCCTCCCTGCAACCACAAGTTCATTCTCTAAGTCTGTGAGTCTCTTTCTGTTTTCTAAGTAGGTTTATTTGTATCATTTCTTTTTAGATTCCATATAAAAGGGATATCATACAATATTTCTCCTTCTCTAACTTACTTCACTCAGTATGACAATCTAGAGCCTCAAACTTTTTAAAAGATGTATGTATTTCTCTATTGATTTGTGTTTTACTATCCTGTTAGTGTTGTCTACCCTCTGGCAAGGTTGAAGAAGTAAAAATGTTTCCTCCTCAAGAGGGATCAAATGCAAAAACAAATATTAATCATTAATTAAATTTTATGTTTCAGGACACTTCCTGAATTATGTTTATAAATTTCATAATTTCTAATTTCATTTCTATTATATTGTTATGTAAGAAAATTCTATGTTTATTACTAATGAATTAATGAACACTGACTTTAAAGTGATGTACACTTAAAGTTAATAATAATTTTATTTGTGAAACTGCCTTTGTTTAATCTTTGTGGTTATTACTATCTTAATCTATAAAATGGAAAATGTAATATCAAACATATGGGTTTTATGAAAATTAAAGAAAATATAATATACAAGTCATCTTGCAATCTACCTGATATAAAGGTAGTACACAATTGTATTTCCTTTTGAGTTTTCATCCTCATTTATTAGAACAATGATATACCATATCAGTTTATGTTTTTAGTATGGACATGCCCTTTTCCAAAGAAATTGGGGGAAAACTACTCTTCCGATTTTCTTCTGATATTAACATTTTTATTATCCTGTCCCTTATATATCAAGTGAAATGATTATTCTGATATTCTGTCGAATTTTTCATCTTTACTATACCTTATATTCATTTTACCTTATTTAAAATTTGTCTTTTCTGCTTGTACTTTGTGAAAAATAATAATCATCTTTCTCTAAATGTTCCTTTGAGCTGGTACATTGGTAACTGTTAACATCAAATCCTAACTCTCAGTATATTGTAAGTATAACAGATTGCATTAGAAAAAGTAGAATAGTTGTCAGTGCTTGGCTACTTCAAGGGTACAGTACTCTCCTTAGCCCCCTTTGCTTGCTTATAGTGCCTTAATTTTCCAATCATTTA
The DNA here is from genome assembly GCF_002263795.3 of Bos taurus. Lineage (NCBI taxonomy): Eukaryota > Metazoa > Chordata > Mammalia > Artiodactyla > Bovidae > Bos > Bos taurus. The sequence goes on from NC_037333.1 coordinate 77,216,102, forward strand.
AACCATTTTTTGCATTAAGGTTTCTTTTAAAGTATGACCACATTATATTAAAGATTATCTTTGAGTCACTATCTTATATTTTGTGAAAGGTTGGCATAGTGACGCAAGAGAGGAAAGGACAAGATGCAGAAATGAGAGTATAGAGATAGAATGTAAACCTGAGTAAACATGACTCTTGGACCAAATAGGTGTATGTTTTATGGTAGCTCCCCTTAGAGTTAACTTGATAGCGTGGTAGGAAGAGATACACAGTGTAGTAATAATGATAATAATAACTGCAGCTAATGCATAAAAAAGCTATTTAGGACTTAATGATTAGTGGGACAAAATACTGCATGTTTCAGATTCTTTGAGAAAGTATTTGTTTTAAAAGAAAGGAGTTCTTGGAGAATAATGGGTATTTATAATTTGGTTTACCCATGACTGAGTACATTAAGAAATTTCATTTAATATTATGCATCTCATTGATGATAACTTTTAGTTAAGTTCAGTTCAGTTCGTCGCTCAGCCGTGTCCAATTCTTTGTGACCACATGGACCCAATGACCCATGACACCATGCAGGTCAGGAACTGTTGCTTCCTGACCTGCATAACGATTTCTCAAGAGGCAGGTCAGGTGGTCTGGTATGCCCATCTCTTTAAGAATTTTCCACAATTTATTGTGATCCACACAGTCATAGGCTTTGGGATAGTCAATAAAGCAGAAATAGATGTTTTTCTGGAACTCTCTTGCTTTTTTGATGATCCAGCGGATGCTGGAAATTTGATATCTGGTTCCTCTACCTTTTCTAAAACCAGCTTGAACATCAGGAAGTTCACAGTTCACATATTGCTAAAGCCTGGCTTGGAGAATTTTTACCACTACTTTGCTAGCATGTAAGATGAGTACAATTGTTGGTAGTTTGAGCATTCTTTGGCATTGCCTTTCTTAGGGATTGGAATGAAAACTGACCTTTACCAGTCCTGTGGCCACTGATGAGTTTTCCAAATTTGCTGGCATACTGAGTGTAGTACTTTCACAGTATCATATTTTAGGATTTGAAATAGCTCAACTGGAATTCCATCACCTCCACTAGCTTTGTTCATAGTGATGCTTCCTAAGGCCCACTTGACTTCATATTCCAGGATATCGGGCTCTAGGTGAGTGATCACACCATCGTGATTATCTGGGTCATGAAGATCTTTTTTTGTACAGTTCTGTGATTCTTGCCACTTCTTCTTAATATCTTCTGCTTCTGTTAGGTCCATATGATTTCTGTCCTTTGTTGAGCCCATCTCTGCATGATATGTTCCCATGGTATCTCTAAATTTCTTGAAGAAATCTCTATTCTTTCCCATTCTGTTGTTTTCCTCTATTTCTTTGCACAGATAACTGAGGATGGCTTTCTTATCTCTCCTTGCTATTCCTAGGAACTCTGCATTCAAATGGGTATATCTTTCCTTTTCTCTTTTGCTTTTCACTTCCCATTTTCTCACAGCTATTTGTAAGGCCTCCTCAGACAGCCATTTTGCTTTTTTTGTATTTCTTTTTCTTGGGGAAGGTCTTGATCCCTGTCTCCTGTACAATGTCACAAACCTCCGTCCATAGTTCATCAGGCACTCTGTCTATCAGATCTAGTCCCTTAAATCTATTTCTCATCTCCATTGTATAATTGTTAGAGATTTGATTTATGTCATACCTGAATGGTCTAGTGGTTTTCCCCACTTTCTTCAAGTTAAGTCTGAATTTGGTAATAAGGAGTTCACGATCTGAACCACGATCAGCTCCCAGCCTTGTTTTTGCTGACTGTATAGAGCTTCTCTATCTTTGGCTGCAAAGAATATAATCAGTCTGATTTCGGTGTTGACCATCTGGTGATGTCCATGTGTAGAGTCTTCTCTTGCATTCTTGGAAGAGGGTGTTTGTTATGACCAGCGCATTCTCTTGTCAGAACTCTATTAGCCTTTGCCCTGCTTCATTCTGTACACCTAGGCCAAATCTGCCCCATTTATTCCAGGTGTTTCTTGTCAGTCACTCAGTCATATCCAACTCTTTGGGACCCCATGGACTGCAGTATTCCAGACCTCCCTGTCCATCATCAAGTCCCAGAGTTTACCCAAACTGATGTGCATTGAGTTGGTAATGCCATCCAACCATCTCATCTTGTGTCGTACCCTTCTCCTCCTGCCTTAAATCTTTCCCAGTATCAGAGTCTTTTCAAATGAGTCAGCTCTTTGCATCAGGTGGCCAAAATATTGGAGTTTCAGCTTCAATATCAGTCCTTCCAGTGGACACCCAGGACTGATTTCCTTTAGGATGGACTGATTGGATCTCCTTGCAGTCCAAGGGACTCTCAAGAGTCTTCTCCAATACCACAGTTCAAAAGCATCAATTTTTTGGCACTCAGCTTTCTTTATAGTCCAACTCTCACATCCATATATAACTACTGGAAAAACCGTTGCCTTGACTAGATGGACCTTTTTTGGCAAAGTAAAGTCTCTGCTTTTTAATATGCTATCTGGGTTGGTCATAACTTTCCTTCCAATGAGTAAGCGTCTTTCAATTTCATGGCTGTAATCACCATCTGCAGTGATTTTGGAGACCAAAAATATAAAGTCAGCCACTGTTTCCACTATTTCCCCATTTATTTGCCATTAAGTGTTGGGACCAGATGCCATGATCTTAGTTTTCTGAATGTTGAGTTTTAACCCAACTTTTTCACTCTCCTCTTTCACTTCCATCAAGAGGCTCTTTAGTAATTATAAATGAGCAATAAGGGCTTAAATTACAGTGTGACATCTTAACCTGCTTGCAGGGAAAAATCTGTTTGGCTCTCTAGTATGAAAGATGGTTGCTTCTTTCCCCTCACATTTTATTCTTTATGTTTTTTCTTGTTCTTTTAAAGTTTTGAGGACAGTGTTTATTTCTGAAAGAGATGGCTATAAGGAGGTTGAGAACTGTTTTGCTATAACTCAACTTTTTTCTGCTTCAAAATATAGCTTAGGGACAGTCCCACTTAATAATCTTCATTTTTAAGAAATAAAATTGGACCTTGTTCTTTTTTGATAATATGTAAATTACCTGGAGAATAAGTGCTGCCACAGAATAGCTGTGGTGATTTCTGTTTACATAGCACCTATTCCTGCAAAGCAAATACAACCTTGCTTGCATGAGAACCTCTGGGTCTCTGAAATGTGACATCTTGCTACCTCACTCAACTAACAAATCCATGCAGAAAACACAAGTGAGACTTTAGTGAGAATGATATGATTTGCAGATCTGCAAAGTGAGAATAAGTGAAACTTACCATATACAGATGGAGATTCTCTTTAGGAACAATTTTGCCTTGAAAGTGCTGTGCCAATAGAAACAGTTCCTTTTCATTTTGTAAAAGGACAACTTGTAATAATCACAGGCAACTGGTGCCGATACTATTAGAAATTCATAGGGCTAAAATGTATATTTCATGCTGATGTAGAAAGATTAGTTATTTCTGTCTCCATTGTTACTTATTTTGTGAACTTGCATTTTTAGTTCAGTAACATACATCTTTCATTGTAGGGCCATACATTATTAGTATCTGAAGAGGTACTACATGTTTTTCCTCCATCTTTAAAGCAAAAATCCAAGAAATTTGGATTCACCTAAAAATCGTGATGCAGATTGCCAGAATCAGTCATTTGCATTGAACATGTGTCTTAATTATATCCATGTGTTGGCACGATATTCTGTAGAGACTAATTCTAATCAATTCTGTCTAAACATTCTGGATTTCCCATAAATTACTATGCTAAATCGTTGACAGAATTCCTGCCAGTCTTTGGGCAAATGCTTCCCAATACTGCTATTTTAATATCCCAGAATGAGAGCAGCTTGACAGATCTCTTTGTCTATGTATTTTACATACCCACCTTATTTAAATGTGAAAGATTACTCCTGTGAAATCACTACTTCAAGAGTATTATATTTTTCATGGATTTTATTGTACTGTGTATATTTGACCCATATATTATGCTATTTTTTGAACTGAATTGGCAATTGAAATATTAAAGCAGATTTATACTTATGTAACATTCAGGCACATTTTAACTTTCTAACTAGCATGCATGAATGAATTCTAAGTCATTTAAGTTGTGTCCAATTCTTAGGGATCCTATGAAGTATAACTCACTAGGTTTCTTTGTCTGGGAGATTTCACAGGCATGAATACTGGAGTGGGTTGCCATGACCTCCTTTAGGGGACTTTCCTGACCCAGGGATTGAATCCGCATCTCTTACATCTCTTACATTAGCAAGGGAATTCTTTACCACTAGCACCACCTGGGAAACCCTCTAAATAATATAATGCTAATCAAAAGGTGAAGTTAAATTCAGTCAAGTCGCTCAGTCGTGTCTGACTCTTTGCGACCCCATGAATTGCAGCACGCCAGGCCTCCCTGTCCATCACCAACTCCTGGAGTTCACTCAAACTCATGTCCATCAAGTTGGTGGTGCCATCCAGCCATCTCATCCTCTGTCGTCCTCTTCTCCCCCTGCCCCCAATCCTTCCCAGCATCAGAGTCTTTTCATATGAGTCAACTCTTTGCATGAGGCGGCCAAAGTACTGGAGTTTCAGCTTTAGTGTCAGTCCTTCCAAAGAACACCCAGGATTGATCTCTTTTAGAATGGACTGGTTGGATCTCCTTGCTGTCCAAGGGACTCTCAAGATCCTTCTCCAATACCACAGTTCAGAAGCATCAATTCTTCAGCCCTCAGCTTTCTGCACAGTCCAACTCTCACATCCATACATGACCACAGGAAAAACAATAGCCTTGACTAGATGGACTTTTGTTGGCAAAATAATGTCTCTGCTTTTGAATATGCTATCTAGGTTGGTCATAACTTTCCTTCCAAGGAGTAAGCATCTTTTAATTTCATGGCTGCAATCAACATCTGCAGTGATTTTGGAGCCCCCCCCAAAAAAGTCTGACACTGTTTCCACTGTTTCCCCATCTATTTCCCATGAAATGATGGGACTAGATGCCATGATCTTCGTTTTCTCAATGTTGAGCTTTAAGCCAACTTTTTCACTCTCTTCTTTCACTTTCATCAGGAGGCTTTTTAGTTCCTCTTCACTTTCTGCCATAAGGGTGGTGTCATCTGCATATCTGAGGTTATTGATATTTCTACCAGCAATCTTGATTCCAGCTTGTAGTTCTCCCAGCCCAGCGTTTCTCATGATGTACTCTGCATAGAAGTTAAATAAGCAGGGTGACAATATACAGCCTTGATGTACTCCTTTTCCTATTTGGAACCAGTCTGTTGTTCCATGTCCAGTTCTAACTGTTGCTTCCTGACCTGCATACAGCTTTCTCAAGAGGCAGATCAGATGTTCTGGTATTCCCATCTCTTTCAGAATTTTCCATAGTTTATTGTGATCCACACAGTCAGTTTTCCATTATTGGCATTGAAGGCTTTGTTAACCACTCACATTGTTGTAATTTCATATATATATATAATATTATCCATGACATTTCTCTTTTAATCATAGACCTTTTTAGTGAAAGAAATAGGATCTTAGTAAAAGTAGTTTGATTGAGAAAGTAATTATTTTTTAGAAATATATTGTGTTGTCTACTGAGTTTACATTTTCCTGAAACAAAGAACTGTTAAAACTTCATAGAGTCAGTAAGTTATGGGTCTTTCTCTCTTCCACGTCCTTTCTCATTTTTTTTTCCATTACTCTATAATTCTATTTTTTTTTTTTTCGCTTAGTTTTCCAATGTCCAATGTTTCTTACAGTTACTCTGTATAAGGATTGAAAAAAATCCCATTGAAATCAAGTTTACATGTCTGCAGTTCAAGAAACCAGCCAAAACTGGCTAGCCAAGCACCCAGGGAAGAATACTTAGGTTGGATTGTAAACCTTGGTCACAGAGAGTCACACATTCATTTTCACATGAATGTGTGAAAAGCTCATACATAAATATGGAGCCTTTTTAATGGACAATGATATAGGTGGCAGTTCTCAAAGAAGAGGTGGGCAGACACCATAAAAGGTGTTCAGTTATATTATCTTTTCAAGAATGCTGTATTCAGTCATTAAACTATGATACATGGAACTAGATGATAGTTTATTCCTCAGTGGCTGCCTATCTAGCCTAAATAATTCTGAATTCTAAATAAATATTTATTGTTTGATTAAATGAATGAAGTAATAGTTGGCAAGCTGACATACCTATTGGTATCTCAATTTGTGTTGATGACTTCATTATTTTCCCATTCCCCAGGCTAAACAACATGACAGTTATCTCCTTTATGCCTCTTTAGTACACTCTCAGACATTTTTCTTGTTTCTGTCCCTTCAGTATGCTTAATGAATTTGTACCTTTCTCAGTATTTCCAATGGCATCTCCTTAATCCTGACTTCTCCTAGATCAGCACTTTCTAAATTGAATTTTGTGGAATAGTCATATCCAGTGAGATATTAATGTGATGTGTGTTCTGGGAAAAAATAATAAAAGGTTTCTATTTTCAAGTAAATTTGGAAAAGATGCATACTCTATCACCCCTTGGATATTCACAGTGAACATTAGTGCTTTGATAAATCATACAATAAAGAAACTGTTTTTAATGTTCATTATTCTACCATTTCTTTAAACATTTGACCAATTAACTCTTTTATCATGGAGTGTCTGTTTGAATCTCATGAGACTGGTGTTCTATATATCAGTGTTTGGGAAATGTTGAGGTGTAGTGTGTTAGAAGGAATTAACCACTTTCTCTTTGTTTCTTGTCTTGTTGAGTCTCTGCACCCTATACTTTCCTATTGAAACAATAATTATGAAATAGCACTATGTAATGGACATATAGAAAGTAGTTACTAATTCTGTTGACCGTATTTAACACCTAGAGAAAAAAGAAAATGAGTTTAATTAAAATCAGATATTATTTGCTAGAATATAACATTTATTACTTACTTAAAATAAGCTTAAGGTAATTTCAAAAAAGATAACTAGTACTGTCTTCTTTTAAAAAAAACCTAATTATTTATGTATCTAAATGAGTAAAGTTCTTATAAGGGAACTATGAAACAAAATATCTAAATAGCTTCTTATACATACCATCTCAAAAGTAATAATTGCTACTGGGACAAAATCAAACTGCAGTCATTTTGTTCATAACTTCCTTAACATTTAGTTGCCTCTGTATGTGTTATTTTATTTTGAATGATGATATTGGGAAATGTTCTACATTTTAAAATTCCTGTCCAGAAAATATATTTATTTATTTTTGTGTACCAGAAATATTAAGGTCATAATATTTTTCCATTTTAAATAAAACATTTCTCTAAGTATTGTGAAAGTCACACTAAGATTTTGTTATTGAGCCTTCAAATCTTCATGAGTATTAGCTTGTTCCTTTAAGTTAATGAAAAGAAGCAATAGTGATCATCAAAGCATGCAGTATTTAAAAAACAATAAGGGATCTGCTCTCTGTTTTTCTCTTTGCCCTTTAATTTTTTTTTTTCCCTCTGCCTTGAAGCTTAGGAAGACTCTTTTTTGAGCACTTAGATGCACAGTCTGGTGTCATACCTATTAAGTTCATGATAAAAATGAACCACGGTCTCAGTCTAACCTAGATACTGGTCCTTGATGTTTTATACCTGGAAGGTAATTATTGTTTCGCTCTTCAGAGCTTCATTACCCCCCAAACAACTTTCCTCTGCTCATGCTTATTTTGTTCCTCTTGCTAAGGATGATTGCATATAGTTTTTATTGCTGTCCTTAAAGGTGTATATATAAATTATCTATACAATGTAATTGTTGGCTGAGGTAAATGACCTTTCTGGGTTTCCAGAATGTTTTCACCTTAATTGATCTACCATATATGGCTGCATTGATTTACTATATGTGAATTCACATTATTAATAATTTAAAAGGTTCCTTACTTTTTGTAGGAAATATCATTGATAATTTTGAAGTTTGGAGCTCCCGATAATAACAGTGATGTTCGCAGATTATATTTGAAAGTAATTTACATATTTGTAGATGTGCTTTCACATATATTATCTTATCTTGTCCTTGCAGCAACACTGAAGATCATAAATATTATTATTCCAAATAATGAAGGGATGAACTCATTATTGGAGAGTCAATTACATTGTGTCCTCATACATATAGTAAGTTTTGGAGCTGGGATTCCAAAGCCTGTATTCCTTACTCCTTTATTCCTGAAGTAGTAATTTAATAACACTGACCCATGTTACAATTTTTTGTTTTAAAGGATGATTATTGTTTGGCATACACACTTAGGTTTAACATCTACTTCATGTACAGTCCTGAATTTGTTTTACCTTTTGCAACTTAGTTTTACAATGCAAAAATCAAGTGGAGAGAACCCCAACATTAATGATAATTTATTTCTGAGTTACCATACTTTGTAAGCATATGATTTCACATATTCTAAAGGCAAAGAAAAGAAACAAATATTAGGGCACTAGGAAGTAAAAGCAGTATTCTGATTAAGATTGAGGGCAGGAGGAGAAGGGGACGACAGAGGATGAGATGGTTGGATGGTGTCACTGACTCAGTGAACATGGGTTTGGGTGGACTCCGGGCGTTGGTAATGGACAGGGGGGCCTGGCATGCTGCAGTTCATGGCATCTCAAAGATTCGGACATGACTGAGTGACTGGACTGAACTGAACTGAACTGATCAAGATAACCTAGAAAGTCAGACCACATGGGTTTTAATTCACTCCTTCTAAGTGAGCTTTGTGATCTGGCCTACGTTGCTTAAGACTCATTTTTCTTACATGTAAAGGGAATGCCATAAAAGCATTTTCCTTGTTAAATTGTTCTGAAAATGAAATGACATAATATGTGTGCTGTGTGTGTTTAGTCACTCAGGCATGTTACCCCATAGACTGTAACCTGACAGGCTCCTCTGTCCATGAGGAGACAACCCTCTCCAGCCAAGAATACTGGAGTGAGTTGCCATCCCCTCCTCCAGGGGATTTTCCCAACCCAGGGATCGAACCCAGGTCTCTCACATTGCAGGCAGATTCTTTACCATCTGAGCCACCAGGATAGCCCATAATATGTGTAATTCACTTAATACAGTGTTTCTACTTAGTAAACACTTGCTAATTTTTAGCCATGAAAAAAGTAATGGAATTGTCTTGTTGGTCCTATTCATAATGCTAGTTGTCTTGCCGTTCACAGTGTTCACTCTGTTCACTGAACCCAGGGTAGGCAAGGTATGGTCTAGGAGGCTAGAAGAAGACTCTAGGAGCCATAGGAATTGCAGACATATTTATTTTCTCCTGGCTGGCACAGCAGCCATACACAGCCTCTCTCCTGGCTGATGCAGCAACTGTAGCAACAGCCATAACATAAGCATAACTTAGCCATAATGTGGCCATAACATAACCTTGTATAATGTAACCATGGTATTGCTCCAATGTAGCCCTGATGCAGCAGCAGCCAGGGCTTTCATGGTGAAGCTCATACAGGCATATTGCACACAGTAGCCCATGAGCAAGTGAGTACCTCGTGACATTCATGTACAGTGGTATAAGTGATCTCAGATCTCAGCTGTTACATAATCATTATTTACAAAACATGGGGCAAGAGTGAGAGGCTGTGGGGCAAGAGAGCCTGACCATGCCACCTTGGCTAATTTGCTATTTCCCTATAGGAATGAAAACTTGAAACTATATTGAGACCACTGGAACATCAAAGCATACAGGCATGCAGAGAAGGGGGAAATGAAAAGGGAAACAGGGGAATGAGATAGGGTAATTAAAAAGAAGTGCAAAGGGGCTGCTATTTCTAATGAGGATGTACAGTGTTGCAGGGGAATGTCCCTCCAAACCTAACAAGGAAAAACAAGCTGAATAAACTATAAAATCAGTAAGTTTAGCCCATCAAAGAATCAGGCCCAAAGCAATTGAATAAATTAAAATCCAAAATTTGACAAACCTCTCTTAGGATATATAGCTGCTTTCATTTTTGAAATGTGGGAGGAGGAACTCACTAAAGTAAAAATAAAGCAGCTGAACTTTTAAATTTTTAAATGCTGAATGTGGGCTGAGCGTAGGAGTTTAGAATTTCTAGGAGTCCTAAATACAAGAGGAATCTTTGCTCTCTCCTCATCTTCTTTCTCATTGGCCTTCACTTGAGAGCCCATGAGAAAGGTCAGGATAAGGTCAGGAGAACTGAGAAGTGCATCTTACGAGAAGGCTCACCAGGTTTGCTATAGTCTCCATGTGCTAATGAGAACTAAGAGAAATGCTTCTGCATTCGGGGACTCATGTTCGATAAGCAGCAGAAGCAGTCTGCCTCAGGAGAGATCCCCACTGCCCCCGTCTGAGGTTCATTGGCATAAGGCTGAGGCAGTGTATGGTGGTAGGGAGGTCTAGCAGAGCTGAGACTTCCTGTAGAGCCCGCTTAAGTTTGAGGGCAGGCAGAATGAAGAGAAGCCCAAAGGCACCCTCCCCTGAGTAAGTCAATATCTGTCTTCCTTTAGAAGAGGGAGAAGAGAGTTGAGAAAGAAGTTTCCTAAGTCACAGGTGCAGAGATGCTATTGAATGAAGTCTGAAGATGGAGAAGGAATGGGTGTCACCAGTGCACTGGGGTTAAGATCAGAACTGAGAGAACTCTGACAGGCACTCTGGGCCCTTGCTCTTAAGAGTACCAGGAAGCGTTTTTATACCACTGGGATAGGAAAAAGATTGCTGAGATATACCTCTGGGACATCTGAAAGCAGAGTATGACAACTAAGACAAAATCTGCCATCACTTAGACTGTAAAGTGAGTTTCTAATTCTACTTTCAACATTTAAGCCTGTAGTAGACTGAATTTAAACAACACCAAAGCTCTGGTGCATTGTACTAGTTTGATAGATACGCTATAAAAAACAACTATCGCCTGAGTGACTTAACAGAAACTGATTTTCTCATGATTTTGAAAGCTGAAAGACTGAGATCAAGGTGTCATCAGAGTTGGTTTCATCTGAGGCCTTTTTTCTTTGGATCATAGATAACAGACTTCACCAACTGCCTTCAAATGGTTTTCCTTTATGTGTTTCTGTGTGCAGATTTCCTCTTCTTAGAAGGATACTAGTCATAATGAGACAGGATCCAGCCTAATGAGTACCTAAATTCTAACGTAGCTATTTAAAGACCCTTTATTTAATCACAATCATATTCTGAAGTACTAGGAGTTAGGGTTTCAACATATAAATTTTGAGGTTACACACTTTATAATGTCTTTGTAAATTGTTCCAACTTCCAGTCCAAACAAGAGGTGTACCCTTTTCTTTGTATGAATATTATTCATCTCAGTCCTTATTGTTTTTTCATATGATGTTAATTTTCAATCCAAAAATTACAATACATAAGAAAATATCCTTTGTCAAAGGAGGAAAGAATCAATAGGAGATCCAAGACATTGCAGTTATCAGACTGGATTTTAAAATATCTCTAATAACACAGACATCAATAACAGGTTTGTGGACACAGCAAGGGGAGGAGAGAATTGGACAAATTGATGTAGTAGCATTGACATATGTGCAATATCATGTGTAAAATAGATAGCTAGTGGGAAGCTGCTATATAACACAAACAGCCCAGTCTGGCACCTCTCTGGGAGGGGTACAGGAGGCTCAAGAGGGAGGGGGTATATATATATATATATATATATATATATATATATATATATATATGACTGATTTGTGTTGCTGTACAGCAGAAACCGACACAACATTACAAAGCAATTATCCTCCTGTTAAAAAAATTTTTTAAATACCTTTAATGTATTAAGTAATTTTCTTGAACAAAGGACAACATATGTGAGCAGATAGGGAATTTCAGCAGATAGAAACTATCAAAAAAAAAAATCAAATGTGAATGCTGGAAACAAACAAACAAAAAATACTGCATTGGAGTTAAATAGTTCTTGTGATCTTTTCAGTAATCTAATACATGAAATAGTGATTCTGGCCAACATTGAGCAATATAAATTTTCTAGCTTAAAGCACAGGAAGAAATATAACAAAGTGACTAATTTCTGTAAGACTATGTTTAATTAGCATCCCAAGATATAAAAAGAAAGAGAATGAGAGAAGAAATACTTGAATAAAAATTGATAATTTTCCAACATTAATGAAAAACATCAACCACAGATCAAAACACTAGAGAACTTCAATCAGTGTAAATTCAAAGAAAAACATACCTCCAATATCCTAATCAAACACTGAAAATCAAAAATAAGAAAGAAAACTCAAGGAGGCAACCAGAGAAAAAAGTATTAAATATAGGACAAGTGATGCAAATGATGTTATTTTTCGTCAGATGCAGTGGAATCCATGAAATAACAGAATAGCATCTTTAAAGTTCTGAAAGATAGATCTGGCAACATAGAATTAACACCTCACAAAAATATTTTTCAGAAAAGAAATTGAATTGAAGACTTTTTTTCTAAATTAAAAAAGCCAAAATTTTCTCTGAGTTCTCCATTACAGATATGTTAAAAATAAAAAGGGGAAAAAAAAAGATTCTTCAGACTCTTGGGAAATGATAGCAGATATGTATCTGGTTTGCTTTTAGGTGAAGAATACCTTAAAGATATGAAATATATACATATGAATATATATATACAGGAATAGGTATGCATGTAATATATACATATATTTTATATAGTACATAGAAAGACATTAAATATATTATCAATCTAGTTAGACATTTGTGTGATTAAGGAAAAATAATGGCAATATAGTATGTCTCTAACATCTATAGAAGTTAAACATATGATAATAAAGAGTACAGAAAATGGGTGGATGGTAATTGGAAATATATGGTTGTAAAGTTTTTATGTTTTATTTTTATAAGTAGTGATAAATTAAAAATGCATATTGTAATGTTTTGAGCAATAACTGAAGTAAACAGAGCAAGGCATTTATATGGACTGAATTCTTTCATCTCCCCAAATTCAATTCCTAACCCCAGTATCTCAGAATGTACCCTTCTTTAGAAATAACATCATTGCAGGGGTGATTAATTAAGATGAAGTTCTATCGCAGTAGAGTGGACCCTTCATTCAATGTGAGTGTGTGCTTAGTCAGTCAACCATGTCTGACTCTTTGCAACCCTACTGATTGTAGTCATCAGCCTCTTCTGTCCATGGGGATTCTCCAGCAAGGTATACTGGAGTGGGTTGCCACGCCCTCCTCCAGGGGATCTTCCCAACCTAGGAATTGAACACAGGTCTCCTGCACTAAGGCGGATTCTTTACCATCTGAGCCACCAGGGAATCTGTATAAAAAGGGGAAATTTGGACACTGACAGGAACGCTGGAGAATGCCATTTGAAGATGAAGTTAGAAATAATGGTGATGTTTCAACAAGCCAAGGAACACCAAAGATCACCAGCAAACCACCAGAAGGAAGGGAAAGGATATAGGACAGATTCCCTAGCAAATTAATGAAGGCACAAATAAAAAGTCAGTAGAGAAGATAAAATGGAATACTAAAAATATTTGGTTAACGCATGCCCAAAACAAGAGAGGAAGAAGAAAGAGGAAAGAAGGAAGAGAGAAACAATACAGATCGCATGAAACAAAATCAAACACCTGAATAGTAAATTAAATTAAAATGGTGCAGTAATTGCAATGAAGATAAATGGACTCCAATTAAAAGTCAGAAATTGCCAGACTGGATCATAACAGTTTGTCAGATTCTTTTAAAAGTTAACATGTATCAACTTTATGACAGTAATTCCAATCCTAATGAAAAATGAAGATAAATATCCACAAAAATATTTGTGTACAAGGATGTTCATACTAGATTTATTGATAATAGCCCCAAACAGGAAATAGCCAACATGTTTATCCATAGGAGGATGAATAAACAAACTGTGGTATATTGCTAGAATATGCGATTACTCACTGATGAAAAGGAACAAACCACTGATGGATGCCACAGAAAGTAAAACTCTTAAAAACATTGTTGAGTAAAGGAAACAAGACTGCTAAATATATACTGTTTGATTTCTTGGTAACAGAAATCAGATGAGTTGTTTGTTTGTTTTAAATGTGTGTTCCAGCAGCGTGGGGATGCAGTGAGAAAGGCATATGTGGGTCCTGGGGTAATGGGAATAACCCATGTTTCATAGTGGTGTGGGTTAGGTGAATCTAGACATCTGCCAAAATTGATTGAAATACATTTAAGATCTCTTTATGTATACAACTTGAAAAAATTGGAATAAGAAACACATTTACTTATATTGGCATGCAGTCAATTTTTACTTGACTTTATCTTGAGTGAACAATGTGCACTATGTTTTAATCCAGTTACTACTACCACAACTAGGGCTTCCTTGGTAGCTCAGACAGTAAAGCATCTGCCTACAACGTGGGAGACCTGGATTCGATCCCTGAGTTGGGAAGATCCCCTGGAGAAGGAAATGGCAACCCACTCTAGTACTCTTGCCTGGAAAATCCCATGGATGAAGGAGCCTCGTAGGCCACAGTCCATGGGGTCGCAAAGAGTCAGACATGACTGAGCGACTTCACTTTCTTTCTTTCTCTTTCTACTACTACCACAAATATTTAATATAAATGTTTATACTGAGTTTCAGTTTACAAAGTATTCTGCATATATAGTATTTGACTTGGGCTTAAAAATCACTCCAAGTTAAACAGGAAAGGCTCAGTATGATTATCCCTGTTTTATAGAGGGGATGATGTCACTCATGTTTATTATTCCAGAATCAGTGAGATGATCAGTGGACAAAATGAATCTTAAATGAAAATATTTTGACTCTGTCTCATTTCAGTGAATTTCTTCTACTGAAAACATAATTGTATGTAAATTGAGTTCCTCCACTTCTCAACTCTCACTTAACCTGCCTGCTTATGTTTCATTTATGTAAAGTAGTTCTCTTGGAGCACTGAGTGCCAAAGGGCTTGGTGGTTTATTGCACTGATCCTGTGTTCTAGGACTTCCCAGATGGCTCAGATGGTAAAGAATCTGCCTTCAATACAGGACACTGAGTTGTCCTAAGCCAGTCATATTGCACCTCTGTGTCCCTAAATCAAACCTAGTTATTGAAAACAGCCAATGACAAGAGTGAGATTATTTTGTTTGTGCGTGTAATAGGTTTAGAAGTGGAAGAAATGCCAACTCAATATGTCTTTGTACTCTAAAGTATGAAACCTATATGTTTTTTAACCATATTTTTTTCCTGTTACCCTCCTTCCTCAACCTCCCCAAGGCTGTTAGATGTGTTGTGATGATTTTTTTTTTTAAGTATTTATTTATTTGGCTGCATTGGTTCTTAGTTGCAGCACTCTAGATCTTTCTGTGTCATGCAGGATCTTTAGTTGTGTAGCAGTAACTCTAGTTGTGGTGTGCGCGCGAGCTCAGTAGTCGCAGTGCATGGGCCTAGCTGGTCCACAACATGTGGGATTCTAGTCCCCTAACCCAGATCGAATCCATGTCCCCTGCCTTGCAAGGCAGATTGTTAACCACTGGACCACCTGGGAAGTCCCTGTTGTGATGATTATTAAAAGATCTTGGGTTGTTGACACATTAGGTCTTAACAACTTTCTTAAGAGAAATGTAAAACTTTGGAATAATGTTTAATGTAGTATGTGAATAATGTATATCTTAATAAGTAAAATGATATGCACAATTAAAAAAAATGGAAAATGTATCTCCCAAAGTAGTATAAAACATTACTGCTATGTTCTGAAATCAGTCATAAAACTTATATACTGGTGAGATCATAGAAATGACATTTCAAGAGTTACATTTGTAACTCAAAACAGGAAAGAGTGAATATAAATTAGAATCTCACTGGAAAGTAGGTTTATCATGCAAAATAGGACAGATTCATTAGGGGGATTTATTTTACTCAATTAATAAAATATAATATCCTGCTGAAGACAATGGCTGAACAAGTATAAACTGGTAGCAGAGAAGTCATAAAATCTCATTAAAAAGGATTTTTAAATTGTAGTCTCAGTAGTGAGTTAAATTAAAGAAAATGAGTCCAGATATTTCTCACCCAGAATTATGTGTTCATAACCATAATTTTTAAACTTTAGTCATAGAGGCCAGATTAAGTTCTAATTAATATTGACCATTTTCTCAAATAATTTTAGTATCTATCTAGATTTCTACTTAGTCTTTCGTGTTACAGATTACATAAAAAAACAATTGAGACCATCTGTATTTCACAGAGGCTAACGTGTACTCCACGCTCATTAAAGGAAAATGGAATTGTCTGAATAAATTACTTCTGACTTTACTCCTGACAGCTGGAATCTAGAGAACAGTTCAGAGTGTAATATCCTTACCTCCCTAGACAAGAAGTGGTCAGAATAGTTAAACCTCTTTTTACTTTTTGCAAACTTACTACTTAAGAATAATTTAAACTGCTGTGATCAGATAATCAGATAGTATCATGCTACTGCCACCGACTAAATCTGTTCAGAAAGCAGAATATGAAAGAGGAAAAAAAAATATGTCTTAATTCTGTATAGAAAAAAAGTAAAGGAAGTAGTAATTACAATGACATGTTTTTTTTTAGCAGATGTCATCTTTTGAGAATAAGTTACATAACAGATCCTTCTGCCAGTGACAGTATCCATTGGAGGATACTTCTGCCTTCTGTAGTGTGAACTAAGGTTAATGCTACCCTGCAGAAGATTGCTGTTATCTAGTTAGTCATAATTGCCTTTTTAGGGCACACAGTTTCATAAAAAGTGGGCTTTTGGGAGCAAACCCTGGTTCACTGTATTCTCCATATGACCATATAGTTGTGACAGTATCCATCATATACTTTTTAAATCTATTTGTCCATATCCATGTCTTCTCCATAGCATAACACTGGGTGTGAAAATTCCTTTTTATTAATTTATCAGTTATAGTGATCTCTGTTAGAACTTTGTGACACATACTAGATACTCAATATATAGTTTTTATTTGTATGTGACACTTTTTCTTAAAATAATAATTGATTTCCACAAGTCAGTACCTAGAAAAAGATACTCTTTGTATAGGTCATTGGGTATCATTATCATTCTTGAGTTCTGCTTGGATGGGCTTTTTTTTTTTCCCTCAAAAAACCAAAAATGATTTATTTTTCTAGAATAAATTTGTTTTCCTTTGTGAATTAACCAGAGTTTGACAAAGCTGTTTCATTTTCTGTTTCACTATTCAGTGTTTGAGATTAATGGATATAGATCTTAAAAAAAAAAAATTGCTTTTGTAATTTTTTAAAAGCAGGTTTAGGTTAACAAATCAAGAGGAAGAGATTTTCCTTATACCTACTCATACCCCCTGTACTCCACAGCCTCCCTATCATCAGCCTCATTCACCAGATACTTTTTTTTTTTTTAAATTAAGGGTGAACCTATATTGACACATTATAATTATCCACAGTCCATAGTGTACTTTAAAGTTTCCCTTTGGTGTTATATAATCTATGGGCTTGGACAAAAATATACTCACATACATGAATCATCATAGTATCATAAAGAATATTTTCACTGCCCTAAAAGTTCTTTGTGATCTTCCCACCCACCCCCACCATCAACCATTGATCACAGTTTTTATTGTCTTTATAATTTTACCTTTTACAGAAGGTCATATAGTTGGAATCATACTGTCTGTACCCCTTGTGGATTGGCTTATTTTACTTAGTCATCCACATTTAAGGTATTTCCACGTCTTTTCCTGGTTTGAGAGCTGTTTTGTTTTTATAGCTGAATAATGTTTAT
Organism: Bos taurus; assembly: GCF_002263795.3. NCBI lineage: Eukaryota > Metazoa > Chordata > Mammalia > Artiodactyla > Bovidae > Bos > Bos taurus. The sequence goes on from NC_037333.1 coordinate 77,233,849, forward strand.
CGTTTGGATTTGTGAGAGTCTATCCACTCACCTAAAGAAGGCCATCTTGTGTGCTTCTGAGTCTTGGCAGTTATGAGTAAAGCTGCTATATTCATCTGTGTGCAGACTTTTGTATGGACGTAAGTTTTCAGTTCATCTGAGTAATTATCAAGGAAAGTGATTGTTGGATCCTCTAGTATGTTTGTTTTGTAAGATACTGGCTAACTGGCTTCCAAAGTTGGTTATAAATTTTGCATTCGTACCAGCAGTGTATGAGAGTTCCTTTGGCTCCACATGCATGCCATCATTTAGTGTTGCCTGTGTTCTGGTTTTTGATCATTCTAATATGTGTGTAGTAGTATCTGGTTTTGGAGAAGGATATGGCAACCTACTCCAGTGTTCCTGCCTGGAGAATCCCATGGACAGAGAAGCCTGGTAGGCTGCAGTCCATGGGGTCGCACAGAGTCGGACACGACTGAAGCGACTTGGCAGCAGGCAGCAGCAGTATCTGGTTTTATTTTTCTCTAGTGGCATAGGATGTGGAACACCTTTTCATATGTTTATTTTCCATCTCTATATGGTCTTTGATGAGATGACTTTTATGATTTTTGGCTCATTTCTTATTGTGTTGTTTTCAACAGTTCTTTTATATTTAGGATGCATGCGTGTGTGCTCAGTTGCTTCAGTTAAGTGTGACCCTGTGTGAACCTATGGACTGTAGCCCATCAGGATGCTCTGTCCATGGAATTTGCCAGGCAAGAATAGTAGAATGGGTTGCCATGCTTTCTTGCAGGGGACCTTCCAGACCCAGGGATCAAACCCATGTCTCCTGCATTGCAGGCAGATTCTTTACCCACTGAACCACCTGGGAAGCCCATGTTTAGGATAGCAGTCCTTAATCAGATGTTTATTTTTCAAGTATTCTCTCCTACTCCATAGACTGTCTCTTCATTCTCTTGGCATTGTCCTTTGCCGAACAAAAAATTTTTATCTAAAATTTTGGTGAGTAGATTTGAAGAATTGGGAAATTAAATCTGCATATAGTTTTTAAATATTTTTTTTTATTTTTTAACTTTACAATATTGTATTGATTTTGCCATATATCAACATGAATCCGCCACAGGTATACACGTGTTCCCCATCCTGAACCCTCCTCCCTCCTCCCTCCCCGTACCATCCCTCTGGGTCGTACCAGTGCACCAGCCCCAAGCATCCAGTATAATGCATCGAACCTGGACTGGTGGCTCGTTTCATATATGATATTATACATATTTCAATGCTATTCACCCAAATCATCCCACCCTCTCCCTCTCCCACAGAGTCCAAAAGACTGTTCTATACATCAGTGTATCTTTTGCCATCTCATATACAGGTTTATTGTTGCCATCTTTCTAAATTCCATATATATGCATTAGTATACTATATTAGTGTTTTTCTTTCTGGCTTACTTCACTCTGTATAATAGGCTCCAGTTTCATCCACCTCATTAGAACGGATTCAAGTGTATTCTTTTTAATGGCTGAGTAATACTCCATTATGTATATGTACCACAGCTTTCTTATCCATTCATCTGCTGATGGACATCTAGGTTGCTTCCATGTCCTGGCTATTATAAACAGTGCTGTGATGAACATTGGGGTACACGTGTCTCTTTCAATTCTGGTTTCCTCAGTGTGTATGCCCAGCAGTGGGATTGCTGGGTCATATATTTTTAAGTAGAAAATAGCTCTTAATGAGTCACTTCCTGTTCAGCAGTGTTGGAATGACACATTCCTTTCTCAGATACTCAGTTAATCAAGTTAAGGATTTGTCCCATTACCATTCCTATCAGTTACAGGTATCATTGGTATGAGGAGGGCTTTGTTTTGTTTTTTGGTTTTTAAAAAAAGCCTTCTCCTCTTTCAAGTCTATGAAGCTACATATCTAATAAGCTATGTGTCTATTCTCTAATTACGGGAGAAAAAACAGTCTAGAATATGAATACTATTGACTTTCACTAATGAAAATGGGAGGAAAATGACTAAACTGGCATTCATGAAGTAACTGCTGTGTGCCAGACACTGTTAAGCACTTTTCATATATTATTTCAATTGCTACCCATCTAAGTCAGGCATTTAGATGAAGAAATTCAGTTTTATTGATGAAGAAATTGAGGCTCATTGGATGTGATAACTTTTAAAAACAGCTTTTCACCTTAAAAGTACTAGGGACATAGTAAGAACAGTTTCCTAGGACTTCAGCCTTCTCTTTCCATTATTCTTTATACTATCTTTCTCCCTCTTAAGTAATTTAACTTACAGAAGTAATGCCCCCCCCCAAAAAAAAAAACACATTTTAATCCTTTTAAGTAACCACTTTTAACAAACAGATATAAATATATTTAAGAAAATGAGATCTTACTCTCTACATTGTTCAAGATATAAAACAGTTAAAATGGATATTAGCTATTAAAATAAGTTTTGGAAAAGAGTGCTAGTAAAAATAATGCTATCTAATTTTTTTCTGGTAGTTACATATAGAAGAATCATCACTGACTAGTTAATAAAAAAAATCAAATTCATAAATTTCTATAATAATATAACAGGATGTATCCTTCTGATATTTGGTATTTTATTAATAAGATAAACATCTCTAATTAATTCATCCTTAGGAGTCACAATATCTAAATTTGCCAAATAAATTTTTAAAGCTTTAGGCCTCTTACTTTGGGCGTGTTTATGTTTTATTTGTATGCCTTCAGTTCTCAGTAAATTTATAGGTTCAACTTTGCTTTGTTTTTTTATATTATTATTTATTTTTTAGAGGTTTTTCATTTCTGAGAATAAAAAGAGGTTGTTTATTTATTTTGTGCAAGGGTTTAACCTTTTGTCACATCTCTTTATTTTAATGATCTATGATTTTTTTTAAGCTCTAGGCAAAATACAGAATGTCTTTTGGGCTAACGCTAATGATTGGTTTCTTATCATTTTACACCCTTTGTTGTTTAAGATGAAAGTTTTAGAGAAAGTTCATTACTTTTTCTTAGATGAGAAAATTAACATATCAATATATTTCTTTGACCTGTAAATACCAAAGTTAGAAGCACTCTCTAGTTATTATCTCTGGAAGATATCCATCTACATACAAACATGAAATTGAGTCCACATCTCAATTTGCATTCCTATTACAGAAATCCTTCAAAATTTAGGAGAGAATTGTGATTCTTATTCCAGTAAATATGGCATACCTTTACTAATCTAACCTTGTCTAGCCTTCACTGTGACCTTTTTCAGGTTGGGCAGTTGGAGTTGGAGTTGCAATCCATTGTTTGGTGTCTTTTCCGCCCTTTTAGAACAGTATTGTTAATAATTATGTATAGTAAAACCAGCTAAAGGTGTGAAAATGAAGAAGCAACTTAGGGCAATTAAATCTACCAAAAATAATAAAACCTTTTAATCTTTGTCTTAAAAATAGTAAATATATTTGTATATTTTATGTTATAGGAATTACAAAGAAAATTTATTAAGGAAGATAATCAATGAAATGCAATGCTGTTTTAAAAAGTATAATCAAAATTAGACTTTGATTCTTACTCAAAATACTACATTTTAAGAAATAAATTATAATTCTTGGGAATACATACTCCATAACTTTAGGAAAAATGTATTGAATGGAAGCATATTATAAGACCTCCAAAAGTTTTATCAGATTCCATATGCAACGATCTTGTAAGCACTCTTTATCTTGTCTGAATTTTCTCTATTTTATATTTTGTAATGATGCATTCCTAAAACTTTTGTAATGGTATATTCCTAAAACTTAAATAGTGAAGACCAACTTTAATGATTTCATAACTGTTTATTTTAAAAGTTATGACTACTACCCCTCGTGTTTCTGTGTTTGGCATTTTTATTTTAATATGTATTTTGGGGTTTTATGTTAATTTTTTTGTTTTGCAATTTTTTGGCCATAGGTGACTATCAAGTGAACTAGTAAATAAATGATATTAATTTGACCTGTATCCTTATCAATTGAAGAAGAAGAATCTGACTTTCTAACTACAAAGTCATGACGGAGAATATCAGCTATCGTCACCTTAACCATAGTATATAAAATAATCAAATAAAATAAACTATGAAAATAGTGAAAATTAATGTAGCCCCTATATTTATACATGAGTCATCAGTGACCTGGCAAAATCTATGCTGATTGTGGCCAATGAGCAATAAATAATTTTTCAGTTCAGTTAGTTGCTTAGTTGTGTCCTACTATTTGCGACCACATGGATTGTAGCATGCCACCCTCCGCTGTCCATTACCAACTCCCAGAGCATGTTCAAACTCATGTCCATCGAGTGGGTGATGCCATCAAACCATCTTATCCTCTGTCATCCCCTTCTCCTCTTGCCTTCAATCTTTCCCAGCATCGGAGTCTTTTCTAATGAATCAGTTCTTTGCATCAGGTGGTCAAAGTATCGGAGCTTCAGTTCAGCATCAATCCTTCCAATGAATATTTAGGATTGATTTCCTTTAGGATTGACTAATTTGATTTCCTTGCAGTCCAAGGGACTCTCAAGAGCCTTCTCCAACACCACAGTTCAAAAGCATCAATTCTTCGGCGCTCAGCTTTCTTTATGGTCCAACTCTCACATCCATACATGACTACTGTAAAAACCATAGCTTTGACTAGATGGACCTTTGTTGGCATAGTAATCCTCTGTTTTTTAATATACTGTCTCAATTGGTCATAGCTTTTCTTCCAAGGAGCAGGATCTTTTAATTTCATGGCTACAGTCACCGTCTGCATTGATTTTGAAGTTCAAGAAAATAAAGTCTGTCACTGTTTCCACTCTTTTCCCATCTATTTGCCATGAAGTATGGGACTAGATGCCATGATCTTATTTTTATTAATGTTCAGTCTTAAGCCAGCTTTTTCACTGTCCTCTTTTACTTTCATCAAGAGGTTCTTTAAGGGTATTTTTTGAATATCTGATTGCCTGCTTAAGAAAAACAAAAAGTAAGAATAATAATAATAATGATAGTAAAAAGACAGGGATCAATGACATGACAAAAGATATTTAAATAATCAATCAATATGATTCTTGAATAAAATAATTTTTTCCCACTAATGTTGTAGTTTTAAAATGTTGGGAGGAAAGGTTTTAGCTTATGCAGGCACTTTCCATATGAGAATGAGGTTAAAAATCTTAGCAACTCATTACTGGTCCATTAGAAAGAAAAAATGATAATTTTTTGGATCATATTACATGGATAATTGCAATCACCAAACAATGCAAATGGGATGATGAAATGATGAAAACTGATAAATAAGCTAATAAATGTGCACAATGACTATAAATCCTTTCTTTGTCTTTAAACTGTTTCCTAAATCACTAAAATACCACTAGATATATTTACATTATTTATTGAATCAGTAAAAAAAAAATTGACTGAATTATTACCATGTATTGTCATTAATTGCTGTATGAGAGCATTTCTAATATCCTTATCTAATAGCCTTATCAACCAGCTACAAATTTGAAAATATATTCCAGGTAGTTTTGCTGTTTAGTGCTTTTTACACAGAGACCAGTATTACTTTGGGAAGGGCTTAAAAGTTATATTGAGTAATGTTTTAAAATAAATTACTTATTAAGATAATATTTAAGATAATTTTAACATTTTAAAAACAAAATTGTTATTAAAAATATTTAAGCCAAAGAAGGCAATATAATTGAATTAACTTATTTTTCAATCTTTCTGACAAAGTTTGCATATGCATATTAAAAGTAATTTCCTTAATACCATCTAAAGGAATTGAAAAGTGTATAGCAGAAAGCTTAATTTATTCTCTATGTTGTGCCAAGCATCTAAGGGGTAGCCTTAGTACAATTAACTTCAACAGAATATCACAGAATACTGAAATGTTTTTTGTTGTTGCTGATAGTGGTTGTGTTTTTTGTTTGTTTTGTATTAGATATCAATATCTGCATGGAATGCAAAGCTATATAATTTTAAATTGGGGGAAATTTTAAAAGTATTAATTAATGGTGGAATGCTTTGGATTTTAATAAATATCGTTCACCTTATTTTTCACCCAGTCAAAAGTTAAAGGTAGCTATTATGGCTGAAATCAAAAAAAGAGGGTTCTTTAGGTTCATTGATTAAAAATCAGGGGAGATCAAGCAATGGCCCTCATTCCAAACTAGACCTGTAGTAACACAACGTATGTATTTGTTTTTTGTCTGTGGAGACTTTCTTGATACAATGACAGAGCTGAATAGTTGTGACAGAACCCATCAATCCCATAAGGTGTAAAATATTTACCACCTGAACTTTAAAGCAAATTTATGCTGACTTCTCAAAGGAATACATACATGTATATCATATATAGATTATTGCCATATTATAGTGTGTTTTAGAAATCATTTTGAAGAAAGACATTTGGCTACAGAATATATAAACTCTTCTAAGACTATCTCTGTTTATGCTTCCCTGGTCTACAATATTTGTATTTCTGTCATAATTATAATCATCTTTTTTCTTGTAAGAGCATGTTTTATATAATGTCTGCCAATGAAATAATTAATTAATGCATTAATTACTGAACACTTGCTAGATACAAAAAATGTAAGTACTAATGATATCAAAGTGAATAATTTTGTTCACAATCCACTGAGAGATTCAGAGATAATCTGAATCAACACGTGCATTATATGCACGGGGCAAGATGTAGTCAGGCCTGAAGGAAACTCAGCTGTTTACTGCTCTAAACTGCAGGGAGCTCAAGCCTAACTTAAAATGACTTACAGAGAAAGGAATTACTCTCTTACCTGCAAAGCCCCGGGTTTAATTGACTTTAGGTCTCTCTTCATCTACGTGCTCAAGTGAAGCCGCCAGAAATCTGTCTTTCTCCACTTCTGTTGTACTTTGTATTGGGCTTCATTTTTAAGTGTTAGCATATTGGCTTTAAGCAGCAGCAGGATTATGTACTTGAACTTTTAATCTCAGTTTTAGGTTACTAGCATTTTTTTTTCCCCCAGTGTTTTCAGCAAAAATTCCAAGCTTGGATATTATCGACTTCTGTTGGATTGCAAGCCCATCCCTGATTCAGTCAGTGAGACCAGGGAGCTTCATTAAGCAGATGTGGCTCACATGTCTAAAGAGACTGAGCTTGTGAGCAGTGATTCTGCAGAACAAAATTTTCTGCAGAGCAAAATCCAGATGCTCTTACAGGTGTGAGTGCTAGGTGGACAAATTGATATTGACTGCATTCAGTTAACCTGAAAACCTCTTCTAGGGAAACTTTTCAATAATATGTCATTCTATATAACTAGGATTTTCTTTGTGATATTTTGGGCTAAAAATAATATGACTTTTATATCTGGTCATGGAGAATCAATCAATAGGGAGTAGACTACACTATTTTTTGGTAAAAGTTTGTATTATGTATATCCTGGTGATTAATTAATTTAGAAATTTGAAACATTTTTTAAAAGTTTCAATTTTTCTGTATCACTGATAATTAAAAATTTATAATGAATATGACTTACATTACTATAAATATTCATATATATATACACATACATATATATGTGTGTATGTATATATATATATATATATATATATGTAGGAACATCTTAGTACCCAAATTTAGGTATAAATATAAATACATTAGATTGAATTCTCTATTTCATTATTCCTTATGAGGTAAGATCAAAGTATTTCTGTGTTCAGTTGTGTCTGACTCTTTGTAACCCTTTTGACTGTAGCCCTCCAGGATCCTTACAGGGGATTTTTCAGGCAAGGATACTGGAATAAACTGCCATTTCCTCCTCCAAGGAATCTTCCTGACCCAGGGGTCAAACTTGTGCTTTTCCTGCATCTCCTGCATTACAGGCAAATTTTTTACCTGCTGAGACATCAGGGAAGACCAGAAATATTTCCAGGGGAATATATAAGATTATTAATATACTGTAAGATAAGTACCAAGTTGAAAATTAAACATGAAAGTGATTTTAACACTTCTGTATTTCTTAGAATTCTCTTCCATGCTCTATTACTTCCTAAAATAAAACTGATTATAAAATTTATATTATATAGCAAAAGACCTGATATTGTATATATAAGTATATAAAGAAAACTGGAAAAGAAACTATTTTGAAAATGCAGTTATTCTAGAATAATCATGACTTTTTTAAATGAGCTGCCTTATCTATATATTTATATATATATATATATATATATATATATATATATATATATTTTTTGGCATGGCTTTTGCTATCAGCACTATTAATACCTAAAAGAAAGTGTCTTCTTTTTAAGCAATATTGTACTTACACTTACTTATACTATATGGTTGGCCTCTTTTACTTCATACAGGAGCCCTGTGAAATGTGGGTACTATTATCTCTATTATATAGATTAGGAGTTTGAGGCTTGGAGAGGTTAAGTAACTTATATAAACTATAATAGCTGATAATTGACCTGTGATAGATTCTCAAGTTTGCATAATTTTTAAGCAAATGTTTTTAACTTAAGCAAGACTTCCTCCAATTTCACAGCAAATAGATGGGGAAACAACGGAAAAAGTTAAAGACTTTACTTTTGGGGGCTGCGAGATCACTGCAGATAGTAACTGCAGCCATGAAATTAAAAGATGCTTGCTCCTTCTCTGGTGGCTCAGAAGGTAAAGTGTCTGCCTGCAATGCGAGATCTCTGACCCAGATCTCTGACCCGGGTTCAATTTCTGGATTGGGAAGATCCCCTGGAGAAGGAAATGGCAACCCACTCCAGTACTCTTGCCTGGGAAATCCCATGGACAGAGAAGCCTGGCAGGCTTACAGTCCATGGGTTGCAAAGAGTCGGATACTACAGAGCTACTTCAGTTTCAGTTTGCTTCTTGGAAGAAAAGTTATGACCAACTTAACATATTAAAAAGCAGGGACATTATTTTGCCAACAAAGGTCCATCTAGTCAAAGCTATGATTTTTCCAGTAATCATGTATGGATGTGAGAGTTGGACCATAAAGAAAGCTGAGCACCAAAGAATCAATGCTTTTGAACTGTGGTGTTGGAGAAGACTCTTGAGAGTCCCTTGGACTGCAAGGAGATCCAACCAGTCCATCCTAAAGGAAACCAGTCCTGAATATTCATTGGAAGGACTGATGTTGAAGCTGAAACTCCAATACTTTGGCCACCTGATGTGAGGAACTGACTCATTGGAAAAGACCCTGATGCTGGGAAGGATTGGGGGGCAGGAGGAGAAGGGGACGACAGAGGATGAGATGGTTGGATGGCAGCAACAACTCAATGGACATGAGTTTGAGTAAGCTCTGGGAGTTGGTGATGGACAGGGAGGCTTGGTGTGCTGCAGTCCATGGGGTCTCAAAGAGTCGGACGCGACTGAGCTACATAACTGAACTGAGCCTCCAATTACCTCTGTCATGTAATTTGAAAACATGAATTTGAAAATATTTATAATAAAAGTGATACTATATATATAAAGTCTTCATTCAGTTCAGTTCAGTTCTGTTGTTCAGTCAGAAAAGGAAAGATGTACCCATTTGAATGCAGAGTTCCAAAGAATAGCAAGGAGAGATAAGGAAAGCCTTCCTCAGTGATCAATGAAAAGAAATAGAGGAAAACAACAGAATGGAAAAGTTTAGACATCTCTTCAAGAAAATTAGAGATTAAGAGATGGAAATACCAGACCACCTGACCTGCCTCTTGAGAAACCTATATGCAGGTCAGGAAGCAACAGTTAGAACTGGACATGGAACTGCAGACTGGTTCCAAATGGGAAAGGAGTATGTCAAGGCTGTATATTATTACCCTGCTTTTTTAACTCTTGAGAGTCCCTTGGACTGCAAGAAGATCCAACCAGTCCATTCTAAAGGAGATCAGTCCTGGGTGTCCTTTGGAAGGAATGATGCTAAAGCTCAAACTCCAGTACTTTGGCCACCTCATGCGAAGAGTTGACTCTGATGCTGGGAGGGATTGGGGGCAGGAGGAAAAGGGGACAACAGAGGATGAGATGGCTGGATGGCATCACCAATTAGATGGATGTGAGTTTGAGTGAACTCTGGGAGTCGGTGATCGACAGGGAGGCCTGGCATGCTGCAATTCATGGGGTCACAAAGAGTCAGATATGACTTGAATTTAATTCAAATAAAATACATGTGATGTTACCATAGCTTTAAATTTTGAATAAAAACATGTATTTCCTTTAAATGTATGAGATTCTATTTATATACGGAATATATTTTTCTAACTGTTATTAAAAAAAAAATACCTTCTTCCTTGTTAATGTTAAAATTCAAGATCATTGGTTGACTTGGTCCCAGCTGTTTGGTTTTCTCCAGTGGCTTTTCATGCATTTTTCTTAATCATGTTTTTAATGCTGAAGTAAAGCATTAAGTGTTCATTGTATTGCTGAAAGGATGCTTATTGTTTTAGTGAGTCATATATCTCATCTTTCAGCAGACAGAGATACAAATTTCATGAATGTCCCTTAGTACTCTCTTTTGGTATGACAACTTATATGTATTATTGCTTAAATCAACATCTTAAAAATCTTTAAAAGATTAGTATGAATCTGTAGTTCAGTTTTTTCTCTATGAAATTAAAGTTATATATGATCATTTGTTGAGTGAAATAACTTGCATTGCATATACATAAATTGGTTGAAACATATAAAAAGTGTTTCTTGTTAAACTTTTTTTTTTCATTTACTGATGCATGTAGTGAACTCAAGTCCTTGACGATAGGAATAAATATTTATTGGAACCCATATCCCTTAATTTTGAAATATAAAATTTAAAACTGCATGTTATAAATGACTATATAAATGAGTTGTTTTGTCCCTAGGTAAAATTGAGTTCAGAAAAAGTTTCTTTTGTTTTTATCTCACTAGTTTGTAAATTTTGACAAGTTGAGATGCAGTAGTTATATCCTACACCTCTAGAGTGGGTCTCCATTGATGGGGACAAAAAAAGCCAATGTATAATATAGAAAAAGCAATGAATTTCCTAACTTTTTCTGCCTCCTCACCCAGGTTATACTTGTTAGTTGACTCCTTGTTCATGTCCACTTAGATATTTCAGATTCACTTAGCCATTGCTGCTACCTAACTTTTATCCCCTGCTATTTCTCTCTTTGCTGAACTTCCACTGATTTTCTCTGTTGATGTGCTAGTAATGGCAGTCTCCCAGTACTCTTCTCCCCTTGTAAAAGCTGCAAACACATCCTTCAGTTTGCATATATTCACCAAATGTTGACCCTTTTGATATATTTTTAAAAGTCTATTTACTTATCAGGTGAATTTAAATTCTTGAAATATGGTAAGCAGTAAAAAGCATAATTTTTTTTCACCTTTGCTTCTGTCCATTCTTATACTTTCCTTCAGGCTTCTCCATTTTCTTTCCATCATTTTTATGTAACTTGCTTCCAGCTGAAAAGCCTCAATGGGAGTGCCTTTCCCTCAAACTGAGGAAAGTATTGCTGTATAATTAGACCACAGGGAATGCTGCAGAAGGAAACAGCCACCTTCTTCCCTGTCTTTAGGGATTGCCTATCATCTCTGCAACATGCTCAGACATTATAATCCTCAAGAGCTAATGCTACAGACATACATATATGCCTTATAAATGGTTATTTATAATTGCATATGTTCAAAAATATATAGCTAGCTGATAGTAACTTTAATCAATATCTGACAGTATGGGATTTTATTCACTTAGGTACTGTTCTCTCTGGAGACCCAATTCTTTAAAATCTGTTGTAAAAATTCTCATTTAACACCAAAGCCAAGAAACAAGATTGTGCTTTTAATTCAGTAGCTTACTGTCTGCGCCAACCATTTCTAATGTTTGTTCTTCTAAGAAATGTGAATCTTTCTGACTAATTTTGAAAATGTTTCTTTCTTTGGAGAATGAACAAACAACAAAATCTGGTTATTTGAATGTGTATATAGCAATAGAAATTGTTAAACATTTCATATTATGTATTAGAAATCCAAAAGGTGTATACCCCAGATATTTCTGTTGACATATGAGATTTAGGTTTATATCTTAATCTCTTTAAGGATAATGGTAAACATTGGAGAACAAGGGAGTCTGTTTGGAGTCTGTTTAACAGAGTGATACCTTACAGCAGAATATAGCAGAGAAACAGCGCTTGCTGAGGGACATTGGAGGTTTTACCATCAGCTATTTAGAGTTCCTGTTGTGTACAGGGGCTTCTCTGGTGGCTCAGATGGTAAAGAATCTGCCTGCAATGCAGAAGCCCTGAGTTCGATGCCTGGTTGGGAAGATCAATCCCCTGGAGAAAGGAATGGCTACCCACTCCTGTATTCTGGCCTGGAGAATTCCATGGACAGAGGGGCCTGGCAGGCTACCATTCATGGGGTCACGAAATACACGTCAACACAGAACCAGTGCTTCATGTATCATGTTCCTAATGTAGATCTACTATAAATTATGCCCCTTCTTGTGTTCTCTGCCTTCTTTTTAATTTTTTAAATAATTGGAGCATAATTGCTTTATAATGTTGTATTGTTTCTGCCATACAGCAACATGAATGAGTCAAAAGTATAGATATATCCCCTCCTTCTATTCTCTGCCTTCTTGTGTTGTTCCACCACCAGACATTTAATTTCCAAAGCTAGAGTCTTCAACTTTGGTTCCTCCCTCCTTTTAAGTCTTGACATTTCAAGCAATTATCAAGACTTTTCAGTTTTGCCACCTTAAATATATTTTGAATCCACCTATTTCTCCATCTCTGTTATACAATCCCCACGCCTATAGGCCTGTACTTCACAGATTCATTTTCTATAGAAATGTCAGATTAACCTATATCAAAAGTAATGAGAGTTTATTATTGGATGGACAAAAAAGTTCATTTGGGTTTTCCCATATGATGTTATGGAAATCCTGAACAAACTTTTTTGCCAACCCAATACTTCCTTGCTTATAACACATTCTAGGATCTCACTTAACCAAATAGACTGACTCCAGACTCCTTTAATAACTAACTGGATAATGTGTACACAAATAACAATTTTTCAAAGCCTTGCTTTTCTCATATGCACATGTATACAATCGTATTAAGGTCATTGTGAAGATTGTTACAAGATAACGCACATAGAGCACTTTGCACAGTGTTGAACTCGGAGGAAGCGATAGATTCATGTTAGCTACTCTCTTTATTAACATGTTATACAAAATCTCTGTGTTTGAGCCTCTGTTTGCCTCTCTGACCTCTTCTGTTGTCAGACTGTGTCTTCTACTCCAAGGGCACAAAGTGGCTTCTAGATCTGTATGTAGTTTCAATTTTCTTTCTCTTGTCATCTGTCTGAAATGCCTGCTCTTTTCTTCTACTAATTTCACCAAGGTGACTATTATTCATCTCTTAACACTCAATTCTGATGTCATATCCAGGAAAGCTGCCCTGATATCCACTGTTCTGTCCCATTAGATATCTGTATTTCCTAGGGCTGCCAAAATAAAGTACCACAAACTAGGTGGCTTAAAACAATGAAAATTCTGTCACTGTTCTGAAAGTCAGATGTGCTAGATGTCATGGGTTTGAGGTCCTAGATAGAATCCTTCCTTGCCTTCCTAGCTTCTGGTGGTAGCCATCAAACTTGGTACTCCTTGGTTTGCAGCCTCATCACTCTAATCTGTGCCTCAGTTATAGAATGATGTTCTTTCTACCTGTGTGTCCAAATTTCCCTATACTGTGATATTGGATTAAAGGCCCACCCTACTCCAGGCTGACCTCATTTTTCCTAGTTGCATCTGCAGCAAGTCTAAGTCCAAATTAGGCCTTATTCTTAGGTACTTGGGGATTAGCACTTAAACACATTTTTTGAGAGACAATTCCACCAACAATAGTGACTCTCATGTGTACTTTCATATCACCTGTCATACAACTGTTTTTGCATTTAACTCATCATGTGTTAATAACCTGTTCATGTATCTCCTCTAATAGATTTCAAACTCTCTAGAGCATGCACCAAGTCTAATCTCTTTGTCTTCCTAGCACAGGACACATGATAAGCTTTTAATACATGTCAATTAAGTAAGCATATTATTGTTCACTATTTAAAAATAGGTTTTGTGATACAAAAGATTACAAGAATTGATAATGTCACATAATACCTAATAATCTGATTTTTTACTTTCTCATTACTACAAAGAGAAAGAATATAGAAATACCTTGAATCAGAAACAAAGAGAATATACTTCTTTCCCCTGGGTCCTCATTGTTAGTGTAGCTTTGGGGAAAATATCTAACTACTTCATGTTTATCTATAAAATATAAATGAAAGAAATTATAACTTACTGATTCATTTTCAGGCATCATACGCTTTTCCTTCCAGAACCGTCAGAGACTTAATTTAATCAGAAAGTAGAGTCTACTTATAAAGGGACTGATGTGTCATGTTTAGTTTTCAATCTGAAGGAAATAAAGGACCATGAAAGTCAAGTAAGGATTATGAGAAAAGCTGAGATAAAGCAGCAGTAGTGAATCTGGTTAAGAAGGGATACTGGAGATGGGGTTGAACACAGAGGTATGGGGCTGATTAAATGTTGGGAAGGACGAGAAAGAGGTTTAGGAAGCAGTGTTGAATGAATTTTTGAACTTGTTATCAAATAGGAGATATCATGATATGGATGTGTGAGTGTGCTCAGTCATTTCTGAACTCTTGTGCCTCCACGGACTATAGCCCACCAGACTCCTTTGTCCATGGAATTGTCTCCTTTGTCCAAAAATACTGGAGTGTGTTGCCATTTCTTATGCATATGTTAGTCGCTTCCAGTTCCAGTTCAGTCACTCAGTCGTATCCGACTCTTTGTGACCCCATGAATCGCAGCACGCCAGGCCTCCCTGTCCATCACCAACTCCCGGAGTTCACTCCAACTCACGTCCATCCAGTCGGTGATGCCATCCAGCCATCTCATCCTCTGTCGTCTCCTTCTCCTCCTGCCCCCAATCCATCGCAGCATCAGGGTCTTTTCCAATGAGTCAACTCTTCACATGAGGTGGCCAAAGTACTGGAGTTTCAGCTTTAGCATCAGTCCTTCCAATGAACACCCAGGACTGCTCTCCTTTAGGATGGACTGGTTGGATCTCCTTGCAGTCCAAAGGACTCTCAAGAGTTTTCTCCAACACCATAGTTCAAAAGCATCAATTCTTCGGTGCTCAGCTTTCTTCACAGTCCAACTCTCTCATCCATACATGACTACTGGGAAAACCATAGCCTTGACTAGGTGGACCTTTGTTGGCAAAGTAATGTCTCTGCTTTTTAATATGCTACCTAGGTTAATCACTTAGTCATGTCCAAATCTTTGTGATCCATGGACTATAGCCTGCTAGACTCCTCTGTTCATGGGATTCTTCAGGCAAAAATACTGGAGTGGGATGCCATTCCCTTCTCCAGGGAATCTTACTAACCCAGGGATCAAACCCAGGTCTCCTGCTTCACAGGCAGATTCTTCATCATCTGAAGGGAAGCCATTTCCTACACTGAAATCTAAAATTTTAGAATTCAGTAGAATGATATTTTTGAAAATATAAGAGGTTTTACATGCCTTTCTCTGTAAATGTGTACCTCAGTGAGACCTCTACTGAAGTTATTATACCCTGTAATTATAAAATATTTACATTTTCTTCACTATTCCCCATTTCATGCCTTTCATATAAGGAGGACCTGTAACAGTTGTTTTACACATGAGTGGAATAAAACTCAGGATAAATGGTTTGCTTGCATAATTGTTACTTTGAAAATGGTCTTTTAATTTAAATTTTTTTCTTAAAGCTTATATGTAATTTTAGTCTTTCTTTCTCCAACTTCATCTACATGTATTAGTTCCTTTTTCAACTAATAATCAACAACTGTTTCTTAATCATTTTCTGTTTTCATGGATTATTCTATAACTGTTGAAAATATTGTGTATTTTTGGAGATGGGTAGGGTCTTCAAATGCAGCACAATTCTCCAAACCCAAACTAAATAGCTTCCTAATTTTGTCCCCATTAATCAAGAGTATTTTAATTAATCTGTCATGAAGAAGATCTAATAGCACAGTGATATAAAGGTCACAATATATTAATAACTTTTATTGACAGAAGAGAATTGAATTGAAGTGCACAGTGGCTTCTTAGTTGAAGAAGCTTAGTGTCTTCTTTCTTCTGAGTAACTTTCTGCATTGAGCCAGCTTTTTAAAAATGAAATTGTGAGGTTTCAACATATAGTGCTTTGCTTGGTTGTCAGTGGATTTGTTTCATTTTACTTGGAATTCCAAAGTGAAGACTTTGTAGAATTCATTCATTTTGTTTTATATTTTCAATAATTTCTTACATTTTTAATATTAATTATCATATATCTTTGATTCAGGAATCCAGCATTTATGAGTACCTACACCATCCTGTGTTATATATTGCATTATCCTATGTAGTATTGTTTTTGAGTCTTTAAATAATCACAGATTATAATTAGAAATATGTAGAAAGTGAGACCCTGAGAGACTACATATTTTGTCTTGTTTTTCACCATAGTATAGGTTCAAAGATAGGCTTCTGAGCTTACTTCTAGGATATTTTCTATATTGCTAATGGTATCTAAACTCTTGGCTGTGGACTTTTTAAGTACCTTAAAATTATTCCACATTTCAAGCATTCTCCATAACCTGAAATCTTCCTTTGTGCATTTTGCATATTTTCAAGTGTGTATAAGATTATTTGACTGATTTAATATAAATACATTTAAAAACAGTAAAAATAAAATGATCAATTCCCATGGTAGGTTTTTTAATCAAAAAACAATGAAACCAAAACTACTATTCTATAGTAGCACAGAATTTTTCTTAAAAAGGAAGTCTATATCCTTGAAGAAAATTAGAAACCATTGGCTTACATCAGAACATTCTCTTGGTTAACTGCTGTATTTGAATAATAAGAAGTCTAGTACATGGTAGGCACAAAGTAGGTATCCATAAAGAACTGTTTTTATTGTATGTTTAATAGTTCTAAATATATTTATAAATGTCTTTCTCTAAAAGGAAGCAATTCTTAAAGAGTAATGTAACCAATGTTTAATTATATTTATATTTACTGATTTTTTGTCTCTCAAGTTTAAGACATAAGGTAATAATTGTATGTTTCATTATAAATATTTTAGAATTGTGCCTTATGCATTATATTACATATTTTATTTCTATTTCATATATGTGATTTCAAATTAATAAAGGATGTTAATAAAGCATGTATTTCATCTTTTTGGGTTCATTAATACAAAGTCCTTTCACTTAAACTTAAAAATGTTTAGATTATTTGTTAAATATCTATCTATCTATCTGTATCTATCTATCTGTCTATGATCCT
This sequence comes from Bos taurus, assembly GCF_002263795.3. Lineage (NCBI taxonomy): Eukaryota > Metazoa > Chordata > Mammalia > Artiodactyla > Bovidae > Bos > Bos taurus. The sequence continues at coordinate 77,251,196 of NC_037333.1, forward strand.
AAATGCAAAAAGAAGCACCAAGTGCCAGTCATTGAAAATGGCAATCTGGAAACCAAGAAAATAAATAAATTGTGTTTACCTTTTGCTTACTATCTTTAAAGGAAAGCTATTTTACCAGATTTTTTTCTTCCTTTTTGCTTTTACTGCAAAGCTTAAATTATTGGTGGCTTTCCCAACCATGCATAAATTCTGAATCATATATCTCAGATAATCACTGTGTTGGATTGAGTAGTATAGTCCACTTGAATATATTTCTCTCATATATGGAATAAAGACCACAACTTTCAAAAGGCAAATGTGAAAAGTCCCTGAACACAATGAATGCATTTAAAGTTGTCAGAAATTTTCATCATAGTCATTCTAAGATGAATCAACCAACATTGTTATCATCTTAAGTTCCTTCGAAAATGTTGCAGAGATTATCCAGCTATGAATGATATGTATAAGCTTTCCAGACATGTGGCAAGATAGGTTTTCATTATGCCAGAGTTCCTAGGTGACCTACACCTGTACATTATCTCTAGAAAGGCTATTTCTCCCCTCAATACTAAAAATAAATGTAATGTTTTACAGGGAGAGAGATGTACAATAAATATAGGAGAAACTTTGTTTTATAGAAAAAAAAACTTAAGAAATTAAAAGACGCTTGCTCCTTGGAAGAAAAGCTATGACCAACCTAGACAGCATATTAAAAAGCAGAGACATTACTTTGCCAACAAAAGTCCATCTAGTCAAAGCTATGGTTTTTCCAGTAATCATGTATGAATGTGGGAATTGGACTATAAAGAAAGCTGAGAGCTGAAGAATTGATGCTTTTGAACTGTGATGTTGGAGAAGACTCTTAAGAATCCTTTGGACTACAGGGAGATCCAACCAGTCAATCCTGAAAGAAATCAGTCCTGAATATTCACTGGAAGGACTAATGCTGAAGCTGAAACTCCAATACTTTGGCCACCTTATGCAAAGAACTGACTCATTTGAAAAGAGCCTGATGCTGGGAAAGATTGAAGGCAGGAGGAGAGGGGACAACAGAGGATGAGATGGTTGGATGGCATCACCGATTCAATGGACAATAGTTTGAGTAAACTCTGGGAATTGGTGATGGACAGGGAGACCTGGTGTGCTGTAGTCTGTGGGTTCGCAAAGAATCGGACACAACTGAGTGACTGAATTGAAACTGAACTTAAGAAAGCTGTACTGTATAGATGACATTACATAAAATTTTTGGAGTTAAAATTTGTCAGAATATGAAGTAGTATGGATAATCTTAAAATTTTTCATTTTATATGAATTTTATGTACACTTTGAAGCATAAATATTCACTTTGAAATATTCACATGAAACAGTAAATTTTCACTTTGTTTTAAAAAGCATAATATCTATTAAGAAATTGAGAACTCACACTTATTCCATATCTCATTGATAATCACTGTTGCTGCAGATCCTTTCTAGATATTCCCTAAATTTATGCATATATTCAACTATACACGTTTAATGTTTTTATTTAAAAATGTAAATCTGGAGGTTTTGCTTTCTTTTCAGATTAGTAAAGGAAGAGTTGCTTCACCATTAAATGCTGTCTAGCATCCCACAATAGGCATGCATTTTAATATATTTAACCAGACTGTGTACCTTAGAATGCATAAACTATATACATGCTTTCAAAATAAACTGTTGTGTTTTAAATTTGAATAAAGACTTATTTTTATGTCCTAATATTTTTGATAGCTGTGCTGAAGACTTTACAATATTTTAAATATGAGATGCTTTTCACTAAAGAAGGAATCTTGAGAGAATGGTATATCTATACATTTGCTTGTGACAAACCCATCCTCACTAGCAACCACAATTTATTCCCTCTTCTGTAAGTGGCTAGTGCATCAAAGGAGACTGCTTGCCTCTCTAGCCCTCTGATGAAGAGCCATCACTGGGTAAAACCAGTCATGTGGATTCCCCTTGTTTTAGGCATAGGACTTTTTTTTTTTTAATTTGGGCCATTGTTCTTTTTTTAATATAAATTTATTTATTTTAATTGGAGGTTAATTACTTTACAATATTGTATTGGTTTTGCCATACATCAACATGAATCCGCCGCGGGTGTACACGTGCTCCCCATCCTGAATCCTCCTCCCTCCTCCCTCCCCGTAAGGGCTGCCTATGGAGTGGCTTTTGGTGTAGAACATCCTTACTCTTAAAATGAGACACAAGGTAGGAACTTTACTTTTTTGGATTTAACTTATTCATGTAAGAACTACAAATACAGTGTCCATTTTAAGACTATAGGACATAAATCCAATAAAATTTCACAGAATCCAAGTCATATACATGATGCTAAATGTTCAGTGTTAAATCTCTGAATTAATGAACTTGAATCAATTCATCTTCCAAATTTAATATATGAGACGATACAACCCTTATTTTTAAGCTACTTTAATTTTCATTTGATTTTTTTTTTTAACAGCCTAAAGTAGAAATGCCCTTGCATTTATCTTGTACTTACTGCTTCCCGGAAATACCTTAATTCACAGCAGGTAGGATGTACACTATAGAATGTACTGTGTAGTGTACATGAATTAGGTCATGACTGGACCTAATTCAAAAGAGCCAGCCCAAACAGGACAGGTACCAGAAAGGAGAGATGAAGCATCTTAGAGGAGATGGACCTGTGAGATTTAGTGGTCTTCAGAAACTGGCATGTGTGGACTTTCTTTCACAGTTTATTATGCTGTACCATGTATATTATACTTACAAACCATAAAGATGGCTAAACTTATTTTTTTGTAATATAAATCTTACTCTTATACTCTTCAAAAAGTCCATGTATGAAGACAGTTAGACATGAACGTTTATTTCTGCTATATAGTCTCCTTTGGAAGTCTTCTTATGTATCCTAATATAGGCATGTGCACACATACAAAGTTATTCATTTGCTTTTATTTGGCACTTCACTGAAAGCAAATGTGAAGAAATCAAAGACATCTTTCTGAGCTCATGTCGTTCCTTTCATAGGCTTTCATGTTAAGTGATTTCAGGAGCCAACATTAGTAAAATACCATTTCTTTGCAATTTTCTTTCTCTGGATTTGATTTTATTCCTTTTTATTTTTATCACATATAAATAGTTTGATCTGAAAATATTACACATTGAGAAGACAAAAGACTAAACTGAATTCGTATGATGTCTCTAGTCTTAGTCCTGTCATGGCAGCTAGGACGTTCTTGTAGCTTGGGGAAGAGAAGAATGCTTTGCAGCACTCACAGGAAGTGTAATCAATTATGTCTGTTTTTAACTTAAAAAAAGAAAATCTGTCTGCGAAGTGAACATTGTCTTCAATAAGAAAAATACATACATGCAAATATTGTTCCTCTTTTAGAAGAAAACAAGTTATACCTCCATTTACTGTACTTTAAGATAATGTATTCAGACACACACTGATTTATTTGGTTAACCAAACATGCAGCTTCAAAAATGTTCAGTTCTGATATGCAGCTGCAAGTAGATGGTTAATAAACTAATATAGAGGCAATTCCTATAATTCTATATATCCATTGTTGTAACATTCAGCTAGTACTAGAAGATTACAGCTTAGAAATCACTGGCACATAACTCAGAACTGAAATGCTTTTCCAAGCAATGCTTCTGAGCATATTAATTTTAAATGTACATTTCCATTTATTGTGAATGCATGCTCTATGAGTTGTATTCATGTCTGACATAGCTAATCATTTTGTTTTTGGAATGGGCTCCATAAGTATTCTGTGGATGGTGACTGATGATTATGATAATTTGTTCTATCAAATATTACCCAGAGATGTGTGTAATATTTGGCAGTTGGACTTCCTTGCAAGATTTTCAAACATATTTTTGTATTTTCAGAATATTACTAATATTACTAAGGCAATTTGAAAAAAAATTCCCAGTAATAAAACCCGTAAGGTTCATAAACTTGTTCATACTATAGTAAGACAATCTGAAAATTTTTCTTTTTTTAAATTGCCACAGAAATAGTTTAGAGCACAGGCAAATAGTATCTTTTTAGTGCAGTAGAAAATTAGTATATTAAATTGAATTTTGTCAAACTAAAACTGCTTACTTAAGTTGTAAACATGAAATAGTCACTTTTTATTTATTTGTGTAAACATATAATAACACAGATATATGAATTAATACATCAGTTGGGTCTCATTAATAATTTCTTAATGTTTGATATTTCACATTTTATGAAGTTTTATTTGTGATATTTTATACTTTATGAAATAAAATTTGAAACAATGACCTAGTTTCTGTAAAATGCTTTAATAATTGCCTTTGTTGGTCAGGCAAACCTAGCTCATTTTCTCACATCTATTGCAATAAGCTTTATCCACTGAAAATCCCATTGTGATCCAAAAAAAAACAAGCATAACATGATGTCTTTTAGCCAAGCTGTAATCAAAACATTTGCTTGCACTGAAACATATATGTAAGTATAGGCCTATACATCATTTTAATAAATAAAACTGTATATTATGGAAATGTTAAACATCTTAGCTCTACTAAACATGCTCTACTATAACAACATGCATCTTCCTGTGTAAGAGTTCTATAAAGTGACTGCCACAGGAAGCAATTTCAGTGAGTCTTTTTGCTTAAGTGCTTAATGGTAGGCTGTATAATACCTCTTCAATGGTCTTGACATCTTCATTCCCATAGCCTGTGAATTTTACTTTATATGGATAAAAGATTTTTATGTATGCAACAATATTAAGACTTTTGAGGTGGAGGCATCATCCAGGTTTATGGAGATGGGCCTTAAATATGATCACAGTGTCCTTATAGAGGGAAGCAAGAAGGTCAAAGAAGGAAGAAGGTAGCGCTGGTCAGAATCAGGGTGAAAGAGGTGATGTGGTGTGGGGCTGCAAGCCAAAGGAATGAGGGAAAGCCTCTAGAAACTGGAAAAAAAAAAAAGGCAAGAGAACAGATTCTTCTCAGACCCTTTATGGAACCAACTCTGCCAACACCTTTGTCTTAGTCGTAGAAGACTATTTTGGACTTCTACCGCCAGACCTGTTTTGTGGTAATTTGTTCCAGAAGCAACAAGAAAACGAACACAGTATCCTAGTTTCTGTGGTCCTCCTTACTCCTCATTTTGGTCATGTTTTTACTTGCTTGTGTCATATCACCTTTGTAATGTAAAGAGTATGAAATAAAATATAAAAATACAAAATATGAATGACTTGGGGTTAAAGAATTACCTTGTGAATCATAGAACTTGATTTAAATTCATTGTTACAGTGTCTTCTGTAAAACATTACAGTACTTTTAGTTTATGGTTTAGAATCAATGTTTCAAAAATATAAACAGCAAATAAGAACCTTATCACTTTTGTTGCTCTTTTTAAATTGTCAAAAAAGCTGTACATTCAGAAAACTAAGATCATGGCCTCTGGTCCCATCACTTCATGGGAAATAGATGGGGAAACAGTGGAAACAGTGTCAGACGTTTATTTTTCTGGGCTCCAAAATCACTGCAGATGGTGATTGCAGCCATGAAATTAAAAGACACTCCTTGGAAGGAAAGTTATGACCAACCTAGATAGCATATTCAAAAGCAGAGACATTACTTTTCCAACAAAGGTCCATCTAGTTGAGGCTGTGGTTTTTCCAGTGGTCGTGTATGGATGTGAGAGTTGGACTGTTAAGAAAGCTGAGCACCGAAGAATTGATGCTTTTGAACTGTGGTGTTGGAGAAGACCCCTGAGAGTCCCTTGGACTGCAAGGAGATCCAACCAGTCCATCCTGAAGGAGAGCAGTCCTGGGTGTTCATTGGAAGGACTGATGCTAAAGCTGAAACTCCAATACTTTGGCCACCTCATGCGAAGAGTTGACTCATTGGAAAAGACTCTGATGTTGGGAGGGATTGGGGGCAGTAGGAGAAGGGGACGACAGAGGATGAGATGGCTGGATGGCATCACCAACTCAATGGACATGAGTTTGAGTGAACTCCAGGAATTGGTGATGGACAGGGAGGCCTGGCGTGCTGCAATTCACGGGGCCTCAAAGAGTCGGACACGACTGAGCGACTGAACTGAACTGAATATAATATATATAATATTTATTTCAATCTTATAATTACTTGAGATTAACAATAGTATTTTATTTATAGAATATTTAAATATAATCTTGTTTTCATCATGTATATTTTCATTTTTCAGTATTTCTACTTTTAATTCATTCCTGATAATAGCTGATTTTTCTGTAACGATCTGGATATAACTGAGTTTATATAGCTGCTCACTGTATAAAATCCTGACACAGATTTAGGATTTTATCTTTTCAAGGTGTGATGTTAAAACTGTATTTCTTAACTGCAAAAAAAAAAAAAGTCATGTCTTTTAACTTAAGACAACTTTCTCAAAGGGTTTTTCTATGTAATAGGAAAGTACTGCTGATTTTAAAAAATGTTAATACACTAAAATATTTGCACCACCTATTTTCTGTGTATGTTGGTGACAGCCACATTTATGTTAATGTTATTAACATTATCAATTGTTTGATAATCATTCTTAGACCTAAATCTATGCAAGAGAATTTTATAGTATGCTGACCATCAGAATTAGCTGTTATTCTATACTGCCTGTTGAGTATGGAATATTGACCTTTATTACTCTTCATTTTCAATACAAAATATATTTTTAAGTTAAAGCATTCACTAATGAATCCATTTTAATTTAGGTAATAAATAAAATCCTCATTATGCCTGACAAATGGTAGCCTCAAGTAAACTCAAACCATTTTCACTATAAATCAAAATGAGTTCTGCCCTAAATACGCCTTATACAGCTAGTATCCTAGCAAGGATTCAGAGGTATAGGTCATACCAGGAAATGAAACATATCATTAAGAAAATAATAAAAAAATAATAAGAAAGAAATAAAGATACAGAGAGAGAGAAAATCTAGCTTGAGATATATTTCTGAGAAAAGTAAAATGAGAACATAAAGCAAATGACAGCGAGAATGTCTCATACTGTGTACTTAGCAATACTCTTTTGGGTAGGAGAAGCCATATATTTTTTTTTCCATAGGAATGTCTACTTATTGATAAATTATTGAGTTAAAAAGATTTTGAGTAAAATTTGCTATAACGAGGATGCTCTGAAATTGAGTGTCTTTTTCAGAGCCAAAATAATTTTCATTATATGTATATTTACCCATGAGTAAATCTAGGTAACCCAGATCTGTTTAAAAAGCCACAAAAGATGCCTAATTTGTTTTTCTATTTCATTAGTAATGTCTGATCTTTCTCTTTGGTGATTTTAAGTTATTTTAAATTATAAGATGCTGACATTTGTGAATAGCAGTCTGCAACATTAATGTCATTATTTGGCTGATCATGAGGAATATAAGAGTACGTTCTTAAAAATAGTCTTACTTATGGGATTATGTATTTTTACACTAATTTGTATAAATTAAATTCTTAGATATATTTTGATATTTAAATATTGACTTTTTACTGTTTATTTTTATTTTTTAGGTATAGCTAAAAGTGTTTCAAAAACATATGTTCACTGCCTATAAAAGTGATATGAAAATCAGTGAATTTATTTTACTACTGCCTAATAAAGTTCTGAGAGAAGGCAATGGCACCCCACTCCAGTACTTTTGCCTAGAAAATCCCATGGACGGAGGAGCCTGGTAGGCTGCAGTCCATGGGGTCGCAAAGAGTCGGACAGGACTGAGCGACTTCACTTTCACTTTCATGCATTGGAGAAGGAAATGGCAACCCACTCCAGTATTCTTGCCTGGAGAATCCCAGGGACGGGGGAGCCTGGTGGGTTGCCGTGTATGGGGTCACACAGAGTCGGACACGACTGAAGCGACTTAGCAGCAGCAGCAGCAGCAATAAAGTTCTGTGGTTCTATTTTCTTAATTATTATTATTTATTTATATAATGAGAGTATTTTCCTACCAAATAGTCCTGTCTTCACATTGACAATATCCTATGGGCCAGTTAATGTTGCTTAAGCTGTATTTTAACTTCTAACTCAATACTGTGCTGTGCTCATTCTAATATTCAATTAGTTACTATGAATAAACTGAATGAATTTTTTAGTGTCTAGCTTTTTAAAGTATACTATAGACATTACCTTAGTAAGCCTAAAACCCTGAATTACCCAAAACCTTGCTTAAATCTGTGTAATTAGAAAGTATTTATTAGATAAAATTTGTATTTATGTTTATAATTACTTAACTATATAGACACTTATTATTTTTCTTCTCCTTTGACTTTAGGTGCAATAACAGAACCCAATGTGCAGTGGTGGCAGGTCCTGATGTTTTTCCAGACCCTTGTCCAGGAACCTATAAATACCTTGAAGTGCAGTATGAATGTGTTCCTTACAGTATGTATATTCTTGTACTTCTTTTAAAAAAGGAAAGATATTAAGCATTGTTTTGCATGCATTGACAACATATTCTCTATAAAACATAAAAATAATCACATAAATTATATTAAAAACTGGATAATTTTAATTTTTCAAGGTCATACATTATCCTCACACTGGACTAATTCGATGTTGCCTAAATGATCTTGCAGCATTTAATTTTGACTATATTTTTCTATATATCGGTCAGTACTTATTCTAAAACTCTTTTCTTATTGCAAGAATATAAAATATTTAGGAAAAAGGATGAATGAATGATATGTCAGTACTATATCCCTGTAGTTCCAACAAACAGCAGTAAAAGTGAATAATATGCTTGTATATATAGTAGCATAGAAATTGATACATTTTCAATTTGATAGAAGCAATTAAATCTAAGCTTCCTCTGCTGCCAACATATTGAGAATTAAAAATATTCATCCAGAGGGAACAGACTGGATAGAAATTGCAAGAATTACATGAACTAAAGTACTCTTTAGAATGTATCTTTTGTACTCCCAAGAAGTTAGTCTTTACAACCCTTATGTCAGAAAAAATATATACCAACAACTTATTTTTTTTCCTTCAGGAATAATGAAAAATCAAACATTCAAAAATGGAACATTTTTGTTCCTTTTTTTAAAATTCAAAGGTAGAATCACCATCTCAAAAGAAAAATTTTTGATCTAACTAGTTAATTATTCATGGAATACCTTAGTGAAGATAACTTAGGAAATCCTATATTCTCATGCTAAATATGCAGCTCATCCTAGAGGCAGAAAACTCCTGGGATCAAAAACAAATTCCAGGTTCCAATATCCTTTGACATCTCAGAAGAAACGAACTGTCGGGGGATCAGCAAATATACTGTGCTTAGAGATATTTCTATGCTTCACTCATTTCTGTTTATTTAAAAAGTATGGCAAAACCAATACACTATTGTAAAGTAATTAGCCTCCAATTAAAATAAATAAATTTAAATTAAAAAGAAAATAAAATAAAAAGCAGTGTGTTGCTTATGAGCTGTAAGTGTTCATACTCTGATAATAGAGAGAAATTTGGCCAGCAAGAAATTAATTAAAATGTAAAAGTAATAGTGAAAGCAATCAGGAGAAAATACCATTGTTTGTTTATTTTAGATGTGATTGATTAGAAGTATATCTAGTGAAGTTTTATAGGCTAACTTTGTTATACAGAAGCATAAGTATATAGGTTTTATTGAAATCCCAGTTGAGGTTCCCCATCTTATATTGTTATCTCCAGGGACTGACCATTCTATAAAAATATAAAGCTAAATGACCATTTATTGTTCATCAGTGATATTTTAAAGAACTAAAATTTGTAGTCTGTTTTAGAACTGTGACAATTATACTTGGATTGCATAATAATAATATCTATGTGAAAAATGTAGAATAGCTACTTCCAAAGGCATTTTTTTTTAAAGTATGAATTAAGGTGTTCTTCAGTCTTAAAGACAGTTTTAAGAAACTTACATTCATATTTTTGAAACATGAAAGCTGAAGAAGGCTTGTTGAATATTTGTTTTTTACACAATTTTTAAAAATTAAAGAATTTCACAGCTGTTTTTTCCATTTTATGTACTTTTTCCAAATTTCTTTCAGGATAAGTACTCCAAAATCCTGTGCCAAACTCATTCTGAAAAAATCATTTTCTTAATTCATTTTGATATAAATGAGAACTTGCTCCGACACATTTGTATAAAGGGATTGTGATTTATCAGATTTCCTCTCATAAATTTTTAGAGTTGGGCAATTTGATTCCTGAATATCCTGTATTTACATGTTTCTGATAATCCTAAAAATGTACCGATTACTTTAGAAGTATATCCATATTATATTAGAATATTTATCTGATTATTTCATTAAATAAGAATTATAAACACAGGTGCAACCACTATGCAGGTTATACATGGTTTAATTTATATGATATAGTATGATTATGTTTGTTTGAAGTATCTTCAGTCTGTTTCAGTTAAAAATATAATGAATAACTAGAAATTCATTTAGTAAATTTAACTTGAATTTAAAAGAAAAGAATCCAAAAGAAGTTGAAAACCATAAAATAAAATAGAGTGACTCGTTTGAAAGGTAGGATAGTTTAGTAAAAAAATGACCAGGTAGCAGGACCCTGGTTAATTTAACAAAAATCTGGATTTTTTAGCTTAGGTAAGCTGTTAAAATTTTTTTAATCTCACCTTACCAACATTCCCTCATCTATAGTACAGTCATCCATTTTATCTGTGGTTTCATTTTCCATGATTTCAGTTACCCGTTGTCAACCTCAGTCTGAAATTATTAAATGGAAAACTCTAGAAATAAACAATTTGCAAGTGTTAAATAATATGCCATTCTAGGTAGCTGGATGAAATCTGCTGTCCTACCGCAGACATGAATCCTCCTCTTCTCTAGTATACTTACTGCATTCACTACCCACTTGTTAGTGTCTTAGTAGTCATCTGGGTCATCACTTCAGCTGTCTAGTGATGATAGCTGTCATGCCATCATAGTACTTGTGTTCGAGTAATCGATATTTTACTTAGTAAAGGGCCCCAAAGTGCACGAGGAGTGATGCTGGAAATATGGATTTTTTTTTTACTATGACTAATTAATAAATTAAATGTTATCATAGATATGTATAGGAAGAAAAACAGTATATTTGGGGTTTGGTGCTATTTGCAGTTTTAGGGATCCACTGAGGTCTTAGAATATATTCCCCTTAGAATGGTCTTGGCATGCGTAAGTCAGTGGGAGACTATTACAAGTCTTTATTTAGGTGATGATAAGCTCCTTTACTTTTCTCCAGAATAAAAAAGCACTGTTTGTTGTTGTTGTTGTTTTCCCAAAAATAAAAATATTCACTTATAAAAAGAGCTGACATTTATTAACATTTACTACATGCCATTTACTACACTGGTTTTAGAACTCTTTACGGGTGACCCTATGGACTACACAGTCCATGGAATTCTCCAGGCCAGAATACTGGAGTGGGTAGCCTTTCCCTTCTCCAGGGGATCTTCCCAACCCAGGGATTGAACCCAGGTCTCCCACATTGCAGTAAGATTCTTTACTAGCTGAGCCACAAGGGAAGCCCAAGAATATTGGAGTGGGTAGCCTATCCCTTTTCCAGCGGATCTTCCTGACCCAGAAATCAAACCGGGATCTCTTGCATTGCAGATGGAATCATTACCAACTGAGCTATCAGGGAAGCCCTTTATGTTTACATACCCTCTTTTATTTAATTCTCATAATCTCCTCCCTGTTAGATATGTGTGTCACAGCTTTACTAAAGAAGAAACAAACTCAGTAAGATAGGTAGAGTGTTTCTTATAAAGTGTAGAATAGCTAGAAAATGGCAGAGCCAGGAGTTGAGTCAGTTTGTAATATTTGTTCTGAAGGACCCAACTCTACTTCCACACATAGATTTTCCCCTTTATATTTTCATGAGTTATTCAGTGGTGTTCAGTATTCAGCTTTCATCAGTACAGTAATGGCACGTGATGAAGAAAGAGCTTCAAGAACCCAGGCCCTTTTTCTCAGTTCTTTTGCTACTTACTTTTAAGAGGTTTGTATTATTCTCTTAAAGCAGGTGAATCGCTGCAAACTTTTATTTTCCCAAACACCTAGTGAAGCTTTATGGCAAAGACTAATTTGCGCTCTAAAAATACTACCCACAATTTAGAATGAGGCTCTTACCTACATAGTAACTTTAAAAGTTGTTTAAATTACCTGCATTATAAGAAAAAAAAAATCCTTGTACTTAATTAAAATGCTTGTTAAAAGACCTCATTGTATTAGTAGAAGACAGACTTCATAGTTAAGATTCAGTATTAATATTTTTAACTTTTCTAACTGTACCACTGAATAAACAACCAAACAAGAGATGCTGTTAGGTTCTGTTTGTCATGTAGTTTTATAATATCCATTTTAATTTTGAATTTAAGATGATATTTTAAAATGTATGTGGTGATATATTTTATATTTATGAATGCTTTGATCTTGATGTATGGGAAAATATTAATATTTTATATTTATTTGTATATATATATATTATATGTATACACACACTGTATTTTTCCATGGTAATATTGATTTTTAAGGTGATGCTTTTTCTTGTTAAAATATAGAAAAGAAGGAAATATAGAAATACAGGGGAAAACAAAATTATGTATAAAAACATATCAATATTAATTATATATAAACATATGAGAGGTAATATAGAAAAATTCAACAAAGTCTCTTGTATCACATAGGAGAAAGAAAGTTGAAAATATCTAAGATAAGCTTGCAATAATTTTTGCACAGAGTTTTAGGAGTCAGTAAATAGGTGGATAATTGAGCAATAAGTTTTAAAAGGACCTTTGCCTGAATCAATCAAATGTTATGACTTCTTTTGAAAAGATGACAGTAGGAAATAAAATAAGGAAAATGAGTAATTGTTAACAATGTAGTGAGGCTACTGAATTGTCCTATACTGAATTTTTGGATCTCTTGTACTCAGTTTTTTTTTCAGATTGTAAAAGTTGGATTTAATCTTTTTTTCCTACTATTTATATTCTCTTGTTTGGTTTTATAGGTACCCTGTTTTGGGGTAAGATGAATTAATATTTTTTCTGTTGCTGTTACACCTTAGTTCCACTGTGGCTTTTATAGCTTTTGCCTTTCCTTCTGCGACTTGATTTTCCTCCTTTGTGATATTTTCTCTCCAAGAGATGACCCAGATATTCAAGAGGTTAAACCTCAGCCTTTACCAGTGCCACATATTTGCTCTCTCATCTTCTCACCCTACCCCATGACTTCTAGCCTGATTTGGATAAAAAATTGTAAGCATCTTTAAGTAGAGTTTCCTTCATTTAGCCAATTTACAGGGATGACTTGAGTTAGAAAGAAAACAATAAAACAACTAACCACCTACACAGAGTATTTCTGAGCAAAAATATCTTTACTTTATATCCTGCTGACAATTTGTCTTTCTTCCAAGGCATGCAATTTCACGCACATTACACTCAAAAAGTGCTTGTCTTCTCTCACAGTCCAGCTTTTCTATTCAGTTGTTTCTTCTTTTTAAAACTACAAAGCACAATTTACTTATTCTAGTAATCTTCTCCTCTGGTAGCTTTTCTTAGGAGATAGATGTGGGAAGCACACAATTGGAGAAGTACTAGAAACAAGTGTTTGGTTAAACCAGTCTTATTTTATAGCACTTACAGACTTTTTCACCATTCACATTAGCCATCTGGAGTTATGTATAAGATTGGCTTTATAGAAAGACTTGCAAAAAGGGCATTATCAGAAATTAATATTCATAATTAATTATATAATCCTTTTTTTAACTGAAAAAATGCCATACTTTCAACATTTAAAGTGAACAAAGCCTTTAAATATTTAATTATAAATAACTCAATATATTTTAGGGCTTCTCTTGTATTTCAGTTGGTAAAGAATATGCCTGTAGTGCACGAGATCCAGGTTCAATCCCTGGGTTGGGAAGATACTTTGGTGAAGGAAATGACAAACCACTCCAGTGTCCTTGCCTAGAAAATCCAATGGACAGAGGAGCCTGGTGGGCTGCAGTCCATGGGGTCACAAAGAGTCAGGCATGACTGAGTTACAAACACACACACAAATATATTTTACAAGTAATGTTTAACTGAGTATATATTTTAAAATGTGCACACATTGATTTCCTACTGGTATTTATTATGTAAGTAAATCTTTATATATTTTAAAGCTCATTGTACTGAAATTAACCCATAGGTTTAAGTTTTTAAATATCCAAAAATGTCAAGATATAATTTGATTTCCAATGGCTCAGTACATTTTCCAGTTTGATACATAGGAGATATTCAATAAATATGTATTGAATGATTGAAAGAAGAAAGGAAATGTGATAAAAGTATTATGTTCATTGCTAGAATGATAAGCAAAAGAAACTCTTATCTACAAGAGAGACCTTATTAACTCAAAGATCTATGGTAAAAAAATATATATATATATATTAATTTTAGTTTCTCCAAGTTATTTGATGTTTGTTACTATATCCCTCAAGAAATCTATGTTGTGCTGTGCTAAGTTGCTTCGGTCATGTCCGTCTCTTTGCAATCCTGTGGACTATAGCTTGCCAGGCTCCTCCGTCCATGGGATTCCCCAGGCAAGAATACTGGAGTGATCATTTCCTTCTCCTGGAGATCTTCCCAACCCAGGAATCAAACTGGTGTCTCTATGCCTCCTGCATTGGCGGGCATGTTCTTTACCACTAGTGCCACCTGAGAAGTGCCTCAAGAATGCTACTAGCAACCAATTTGTTTTCCATATTATTATTTTATACCTTCTTATAATATAGCAAGTATTATCCTTCTATAAGAAGAATATCACTTATCTAAATTCTCTGTTTTTAGAATGATACTTAAAAGAACATCAAAATTCTTCCTTTCCTTTCTCCTTTTTCTCCCCACTAGTTTCTTTCTTAAATATTTTCTCTATACTTGACAGTATCTTGCACCTAACATACAATTTATAAAGCTTTTGTAAGTCAGATTATTTAGCAGTTAATTAAAACTTTTATTGTATATAATAAATAAGAAATATACATAAAAATTGCTATTATACGTTTGAAAAACAGGAAGGATGAGTGGACTATATACTTTCTTAGAAGTTCTTATCCAAAATTCTCTCATACTTTTGTCTAACTGCTTCACATTTTTATGGAAATTAGTTTCAACTAGATGATATCAGTTGCTTTCAAGATCTCCCTCTTTTACAGTCCTATCCTCAATCAGTTTATATTGCAAACCAGACACTGTGCTAAATAGTTGGTAGAAAGCTAAGATAAAAATTCTGTCGTTGAGGAATTTAGCCAAATGAGACTCAAGGTCCCCAAAGTTACACTGTTACTTGTTCAGCAAAGTAGTTGAGCACTTCATATTCACAGCGCGCTAAGGAGATACGCCTGTCTCATAGCGCTTGATGTTTGTAACGGGTGGGTACGAAGGTTTTCTGAAAGACATGACCCTTGAGTGAGCCTTAAAGAACGAGCAGACTTTAGTGAGAAGGGCAATCAGTTTGGGCTGATGGGGCAATGGCAGATAAGAAACTGTTATGGTGAATATAAAATGAAAACAATTCGGTATTTGTATAAAAACAAAATACAAGAGTGACAGGAAATGAAACCATAGATTGGCAGGGTAGGAATCCTGATGTCGCTCTATGCTGGGATTGAGTCCTGATACTCATCACAGTGAGGAACACAAAGATAGAAAATTATTTTTAATGTAATTAACTAATACATTAACTAGAAATACTTGTTTGCAATCTGCAAAAAACAATTTTGACTAAGTTGAAAAACAGTCTTTTGCGGGGAGAGAGGGTTGGGAAATAACACAGTAATAGTTCCAGAATCAAAAGAGAAAAAGGTAAAACTCAAGTCTGAAAAAATAAGATCCAGTGATCTAGAGAGTGTTAGTGGACAGCAAGGACTCTTTGTTTGGATAAATCAGTTCCAAAAATGGTCTGTGTACTCTAAGTCCTGTAAAGATCTCTACAGGGACATCAGTGTTAGTTGCTCAGTCATTTCCGAGTCTTTGCGACCCTATGGACTATAGCCTGACAGGGTCCTCTGTCCCTGGAATTCTCCAGAAAACAATACTGGTGGTGGTGGTGATTTAGTCACTAACTTGTGTCCAACTCTTGTGACCCCATGGACTGTAGCCCTCCAGGCTCCTCTGTCCATGGCGTTCTCCCGGCAAGAATACTGGAGTGGGTTGCCATGCCCTACTCCAGGGATCTTTCCAACCCAGAGATCAAACATGTGTCTTCTGCATTGCAGGTGGATTCTTTACCATCTGAGCCACCAGGGAAGGCCTGGGGCATCAGGACTGCATGAAATTCATTTGTTTCCAAGGAAGGAGAATGGGGTTGTCAAAGAGCCTACATGTAATTAAAAAGAAGCAAACTCCTCAGTAGACTGTGCAATTCAGTCACTCAGTCACGTCTGACTCTTTGCGACCCCATGAGCTGCAGCATGCCAGACTTCTCTGTCCATCACCAAATCCCGGAGCTTGCCCTGTGCTAAATACAGCCTGCAGGGGATTTCTTTAGGCCTCTCAGATATCAACAAGTCAATTTTAACATTAAGTCTGGAGAACACTTGACTGGTATTCCCTTGAGCAACTGCAGACCAGAGCTGAGTGTGTGCTGCACCTTTTAAACAGGGTCTGTTCTTTGCTACTTCGTGTAATTTCCATTCCTTTTGGTATTGTTATCTGGTTCACTATGGGCTCCCCAGGTGGTGCACCCTCTTCCAACAACACAAGAGAAGACTCTACATGTGGACATCAGCAGATGATAAACACCGAAATCAGATTGATTATAGTCTTTGCAGCCAAAGATGGAGAAGCTCTATACAGTTGGCAAAAACAAGACTGGGAGCTGACTGTGGCTCAGATCATGAACTCCTTATTGCCAAATTCAGACTTAAATTGAAGAAAGTAGGGAAAACCACTAGACCATTTCAGGTAAGACCTAAATCAAATCCCTTATGATTATACAGTGGAAGTGAGAAATAGATTTAAGGAACTAGATCTGATAGACAGAGTGCCTGATGAACTATGTACAGAGGTTTGTGACATTGTACAGGAGACAGAGATTAAGAGCATCCCCATGGAAAGGAAAGGCAAAAAAGCAAAATGGCTGTCTGAGGCAGCCTTATAAATAGCTGTAAAAAGAAGAGAAGCAAAAAGCAAAGGAGAAAAGGAAAGATTATTCCCATCTGAATGCAGAGTTCCAAAGAATAACAAGGAGAGATAAGAAAGCCTTCCTCAGTGATCAGTGCAAAGAAATAGAGGAAAACAACAGATTGGGAAAGACTAGAGATCTCTTTAAGAAAATTAGAGATACCAAGGGAACATTTTATGCAAAGATGGTACAATAAAGGACAGAAATGGTATGGACCTAAGAGAAGCAGAAGATGTTAAGAAGAGGTAGCAAGAATACAAAAAGAATTGTACAAAAAAGATCTTCACAACCAAGATAATGACGATGGTGTGATCACTCACTTAGAGCCAGACATCCTGGAATGTGAAGTCAAGTGGGCCTTAGAAAGCATCACTACGAACAAAGCTAATGGAGGTGAAGGAATTCCCGTTGAGCTATTTCAAAACCTGAAAAATGATGCTGTGAAAGTGCTGCACTCAATATGCCAGCAAATTTGGAAAATTCAGCAGTGGCCACAGGACTGGAAAAGGTAAAGAAAGGCAATGCCAAAGAATGCTCAAACTACTACACAATTGCACTCATCTCACACGCTAGTAAAGTCATGCCAAGAATTTTCCAAGCCAGGCTCCAGCAATACATGAACCGTGAACTTCCAGGTGTTTAAGCTGGTTTTAAAAAAGGCAGAGGAACCAGAGATCAAATTGCCAACATCTGCTGCATCATCGAAAAAGCAAGAGATTTCCAGAAAAACATCTACTTTTGCTTTATTGACTATGCCAAAGCCTTTGACTGTGTGGATCACAATAAACTGTGGAAAATTCTGAAAGAGATGGGCATACCAGACCACCTGACCTGCCTCTTGAGAAACCTATATTCAGGTCAGGAAGCAACAGTGAGAACTGTACATGGAACAACAGACTGGTTCCAAATTGGAAAAGGAGTACATCAAGGCTGTATATTGTCACGCTGCTTATTTAACTTATATGCAGAGTACATCATGAGAAACACTGGATAGGGAGAAGCACAAGCTGGAATCAAGATTGCTGGGAGAAATATCAATAACCTCAGATATGCAAATGACAGCACCCTTAGGACAGAAAGTGAAGAGGAACTAAAAAGCCTCTTGATGAAAGTGAAATAGGAGAGTGAAAAAGTTGGCTTAAAGCTCAACATTCAGAAAATGAAGATCATGGCATCCGGTCCCACCACTTCATGGGAAATAGATGGGGAAACAGTGGAAACAGTGTTAGACTTTATTTTTCTGGGCTCCAGAATCATGGCAGATGGTGATTTCAGCCATGAAATTAAAAGACACTCCTTGGAAGGAAAGTTATGACCATCCTCTATAGCATATCCAAAAGCAGAGACATTACTTTGCCAACCAAGGTCCGTCTAGTCAATGCTATGGTTTTTCCATTGGTCATGTATGGATTTGAGAGTTGGACTGTGAAGAAGGCTGAGCACCAAAGAATTGATGCTTTTGAACTGTGATGTTGGAGAAGACTCTTGAGAGTCCCTTGGACTGCAGGGAGATCCAACCAGTCCATTCTGAAGGAGATCAGTCCTGGGTGTTCATTGAAAGGACTGATGCTAAAGTTGAAACTCCAGTATTTTGGCCACCTGATGCGAAGAGTTGACTCATTGGAAAAGACTCTGATGCTGGGAGGGATTGGGGGCAGGAGGAGAAGGGGATGACAGAGGATGAGATGCCTGGATGGCATCACCGACTCAATGGACATGAGTTTGAGTGAATTCCGGGAGTTGGTGATGGACAGGGAGGCCTGGTATGCAATTCATGGGGTCGCAAAGAGTTGGACATGACTGAGTGACTGAACTGAACTGAATAATATGTAAATGTAAACATGACGCTAATTATCAGTAAACAAGATGAATTACATTTCAGTTCAGTTCAGTTGCTCAGTCATGTCCGGCTGTTAGCGACCCCATGTATCACAGCTCACCAGGCCTCCCTGTCCATCACCAGTCCCCGGAGTTCACTCAAACTCATATCCATCGAGTCGGCGATGCCATCCAGCTATCTCATCCTCTGTCTTCCCCTCTCTTCCTGCCCCCAATCCCTCCCAGCCTCAGGGTCTTTTCCAATGAGTCAACTCTTCAAGGATTTAAAATTAATTGGATTTGGAGAGTTAGGAAAGTATTTCATTTAGGAAGCAAACTGTTATTATAGACTTACAGTTTGAGAGGTTAACTTACCCATGCTCGCTCACTTACTTCATTTGAAATAGTAAGATTGTATAACTAAGGCACTTAAACTTAATTCAAATAAAATTTTATAAGACCCTCAAATTGAATAACATAAACCTGACGTTTAAAGAAACATGGAATATAACATTTTGTTTTTAAAATATACAGCATATGGAACAAAAAGTAGTGAAAACATGTGAAAGTGAAGGTTTTCTTTCCAAAGTGTTTGCTACTAGGAACATCTTATAGCAAATATGATGTGTGAGATCTTCGGAGTTTATTTTTCAGAAAAATTTTTTCTAAATTCTTGTAAAATCAATTGAAATACTGTGAAAGGATATTATTGTATTATAATCATTAATTTTATGAAAGCAGAAAAAATAATTGTGTAGAAAGTACTTAATCCAAATATTAAAATTTTCACATAATAGTACCTCAGTAAAATGTGTAATTAGTAAAGGGAAAAATGTATATAAAGTTTAATGTTTTGTTTTATTTTTGAATAATTTCTCAAATTCCGTCTATCTGTGATAGGAGATCACAGATCCTGTGAATCTTGTAAATTTTATTAAATTGCTTAAAATTTTTTCAAAGCCCTGCTATTAAAGCCAAATTATTTTATACAATTAAATACTTATATGGTAGACTCAATATGTTCCCTTAAAGAATCCATATCTTAATCCCATGGTTAGGTGTTTATAAGTGTCAGAGAGACTTTGCCGATTTGATTTCAGACTTTGAAGATCTTGAGATGAGGACATTATTCTGGATTATCCATGGAGACCCAATCTAAGCATAAGTGCCCTTATAAAAAGGAGGCAGGACATTAACAGATGAATGGATAAAGAAGTTTTGGTACATATATACAAGGCAATATTACTCAGCCATAAAAGGAGTGAATTTGATTCTGTTCTAGTAAGGTGGATGAACATAGGGCCTGTTAACGCAGAATGAAGTAAGCCAGAAAGAAAAAAACAAATATCATATATTAATTCATATATATATATATATATATATATATATAATCTCAAAACAAATGGTACTGATAAACTTATTTGCAGGTAGTAATAGAGACACAGACATAGAAAAGAGACTTGTGGGCATAGTGAAGGAAGGTGAGGGTAAGAAAAACTGAGTGAGTAGCACTGAAACATATACATTACTATATGAAAAATAAATCTAGTGGGAAGTTGGTATATAACAGAGGGTGTTCAGCCTAGTGCTCTGTGACAAACTAGAGGGGTGGGATGGGGTGGGGTGTAGGGGGAGGTTTAAGAGGAGAGGGACATATATATACT
Organism: Bos taurus; assembly: GCF_002263795.3. Classification (NCBI taxonomy): domain Eukaryota; kingdom Metazoa; phylum Chordata; class Mammalia; order Artiodactyla; family Bovidae; genus Bos; species Bos taurus. The sequence continues at coordinate 77,271,831 of NC_037333.1, forward strand.
TATGGCTGATTCACTTTGTTGTATGGCAGAAACCAACATGACGTTGTAAACAATTATCCTCCAATTAAAAATAAAATTTAAAAAAGAAAGTAATAAGTAATATTCAAAAGAAGAGATATAACAACAGAAGCAGAGATTGGAGGGATGCACATTGAATATGGAGGCAGGGGCTACTGGCCAAGGAATGCAGGTGTCCTGTAAGAAGCTGGAAAGAACAGGGACATAGACGTTCCCCTTGAGCATCCAGAATGAACACAATTCTGCTGACCACTTAATTTTAGCCCTTAAGACCCATTTCGAACTTCTGACAATGTATGTTGTTTAAAATCACCAAGTTTGTGGTATTTTGTTATGGCACCACTAGAATTCTAAGTATAACCTGTTACAATTTTTTTCTGACATGATTAACATATTTGGAAAAAAAAACATTGTTTACTTATGACATAAACTAGTGAAGACAGTTTTATTTTCTGAATAAAGATTGTTGTGTATTTCTCTAGTGATATTTTTAAAAGGTAAACATGGAAACTGTCTCTGCCATGGACTGGCTGGATATGAGATGCATAACATGTTGTTATAGACAGACATCATTTTAATTCTATGAATATAGCAAGCCTAAAGCAAACCAAAGTCAAGTCAATGATTCAAAAAATCAATTTTAATGTATTACATATATCTACTGCTTATAATAGGCAGCAAAAATATTGAATGGGTGAATAAGTGGTTTATGGTAAACATATGAGCTAATCAGATATGGTGAATAAATGCAGTGAGTTTCCATTTAAATTTTCTTGTACTTTAAACAAAGAAGAATTTTTTATAGTAACTGACTTGTAATACTTGGATTAAATCCATTATTTATGAACTTCCAAGTCAACCCTGCATGTATTAATTTAATTCCATTTTATCAGCACTTAGTTGCTCAGTCATGTCTGACTCTGTGACCCCGTGAACTGTAGCCTGCCGGTCTCTGTCCATGGGATTCTCTAGGCAAGAATACTAAAGTGGGTTGCTATTTCCTTTTCCAGGGGATCTTTCTGACCCAGAGATCAAACCCTGGTCTCCTAAATTCCAGGCAGTTTCTTTACCATCTGAGCCACCAGGGAAGCCCAATAGAAACCTAATTATCTTCAAAATTTTGCACAATATCTAAATGCCCCCAATATTATAAATATGATTGTTTTCTAATTTCCAAGAAACCATAATCGTCTCATAATTCTGTCATCCTTAGAGTAATCATATTAACATTGAATCAGAAAGGGAAAGGAACTCAGTATTCCTTTGTTTTTATAATTGGGTTTTAATAATATATTTTGTCCTCTGTGCTAATTGCTTTTATACTTCAATTGGAATAGAAACCAATGCAGGATAGAATAATAAGTGACATAGAGACAAAAGAAGTGGCTCCCTCCAAGTGTTCTTCATGGCAATGACATATTTCTAATTATTACTTAGGCACATGGCAGGTCCTGTCACATTTTCCATTCCCTTACCAGTTCTCTCAAGCATGAGACTATAACAGTGAGAGTGAGAACCTTAGAATTTATGTTCTGATTTTGCTAATTAATAGCTGTTTTCTAGTGAAATGACTTTGTTGCTCTGTGAATGAGTCTTTTCACATAGAAAGTAGGGATCATAATCAATTCATATAGTGTCTGTGAAAATTAAAATTAAATATACATAAGATTTATCCAGTGACGGCCATATTAAATTAAATTCCCAGTATATATATTAAATTCTGAGAATATCATAGCTATTAAAATTAAGATGGTTGTGACATTTCACCCATTTCTGAAGTTTTTGACAATCAGTGCTATGGTGTACTTGGACTTAGAATTGTTATGCTTTTAATTTATCCCAGGAAGCCCTGGGTATCCTAGCCATCTCTATTGCTCTAGACTGTCAGTACAGATTCACAGACAAGATTTTTTGTCTTTGTTTTTGTTCTTTTTTTTTTTTAAATCACCTCAGGATTTTGAGTCCTTCTTAAAACTAGTTACAGAGCAATCTGTCCTTTGATTTAGCTCTTGAACCAGTGCTATTTTATGCAGTTGTTATCTTTGACCCCAAGGTGGTACTAAGACACATCAAACAAATTTTCTCATCTACCCTCGATTCTGTGCATTCTTTTAGCACATATTCCCTACTCTGCATCCTCTTTAGACTAACCTTAAACAGAAAATTGGATTAAACATTTACTGAACATGGTAAACATTTACTGAACATTTATTTGCCCATCAGAACAAGATCTAGTTTCCCCCTCCGTCAGTCTCTCCCATCAGGAAGCTTCCATAAGCCTCTTACCCTTCTCCAGCAGAGGGCAGACAGACTGAAAACCACAGTCATGAAAAACTAACCAATCTGAACACATGGACCACAGCCTTATCTAACTCAATGAAACTATGAGCCATGCAGTGTAGGGCCACACAAGATGGATGGGTCATGGTGGAGAGTTCTGACAAAAAATGGTTCACTGGAGAAGGGAATAGCAAACCACTTCAGTATTCTTGCCTTGAGAACCCCATGACGAGTATGAAAGGTGAAAATATAGGACACTGAAAGATGAACTTCCCAGGTCGGTAGGTTCCCAATATGCAACTGGAGATCAGTGGAGAAATAAATCCAGAAAAACTGAAGAGACGGAGCCAAAGCAAAAGCAACACCCAGTTGTGGATGTGATTCCTGATGGAAGTAAAGTCCAATGCTGTAAAGAGCAACATTGCATAGGAACCTGGAATGTTAGGTCCATGAATCAAGGCAAATGGGAAGTGGTCAAACAGGATGGCAAGAGTGAACATCGACATTTTAGGAATCAGCAAACTAAAATGGACTGGAATGGGTGAATTTAACTCAGATGACCATTATATCTACTACTGTGGGCAAGAATCCCTTAGAGGAAATGGAGTAGCCATCATAGTCAACAAAAGAGTCCTACATGCAGTACTTGGATACAATCTCAAAAATGACAGAATGATCTCTATTCATTTCCAAGACAAGCAATTCAATATCACAGTAATCCAAGTCTGCCCGAGCAGTAGTACTGAAGAAGCTGAATTTAAATGGTCTATGAAGACCTTCAAGACCTTCTACAACTAATACCCAAAAGAGATGTCCTTTTCATTATAGGGGACTGAAATGAAAAAGTGGGAAGTCAAGACATACTTGGGGTAATGAGCAAATATGGCCTTGGCGTACAGAATGAAGAGGGCAAAAGCTAACAGGGTTTGCCAAGAAAACACACTGGTCATAGCAAACACCCTCTTCCAACAACACAAGAGAAGACTACTCTATAAATGGACATCAACAGATGGTCAATACTGAAATCAGATTGATTATATTTTTTGCAGCCATAGAAGGAAAAGCTCTATACAGTCAGCAAAAACAGAACCAGAAGCTAACTCTGGCTCAGATCATGAACTCCTTATTGCCAAATTCATACTTAAATTGAAGAAAGTAGGGGAAATTGCTTTTTCTAGGGATTAGACAGAGTGCCTGATAGAGTACCTAAACTATGGATGTAGGTTTTTGACATTATACAGGAAGCAGTGATCAAGAACATCTCCAAGAAAAAGAAATGAAAAAAGGCAAAATGGTTGTCTGAGGAGGCCTTACAAACAGCTATGAAAAGCAGAAAAGTGAAAGGCAAAGGAGAAAAGAATAGATATACCCATTTGAATGCAGAGTTCCAAAGAATAGCAAGGAGAGATAAAAAAGGCTTCCTCTGTGATCAATACAAAGAAATAGAGGAAAACAATAGAATGGGAAAGACTAAAGATCTCTTCAAGAAAATTAGAGATAGCAAGGGAACTTTTTATGCAAAGATGTGCACAATAAAGGACGGAAATGGTATGGACCTAACAGGAGCAGAAGATATTAAGAAGAGATGGCAAGAATACATAGAAGAACTGTACAGAAAAGATCTTCATGACCCAGATAATCACGATGGGTTGATCATTCACCTAGAACCAGACATCTTAGAATACTAAGTCAATTGGGCCTTAGGAAGCATCACTATGAACAAAACTAGTGGAAGTGGTGGAATTCCGGTTGGGGTATTTCAAATCCCGAAAGTTGATGCTGTGAAAGTGCTGCACTCAATATGCCAGCACATTTGGAAAACTCAACAGTGGTCACAGGAATGGAAAAGGTCAGTTTTCATTCCAATCCCAAAGAAAGGCAATGCCAAAGAATGCTCAAACTACCGCACAATTACACTTATCTCACACGCTAGCAAAGTAATGCTGAAAATTCTCCAAGCCTGACTTCAACAATACGTGAATCATGAACTTCCAGATGTTCAAGCTGGGTTTAGAAAAGGCAGAGGAACCAGAGATTATATTGCCAGCATCCGCTGGATCATTGAAAAAGCAAGAGAGTCCCAGAAAACCATCTACTTCTGCTTTATTGACTATGCCAAATTCTTTGACTGTGGATCACAACAAACTGTAGAAAATTCTGAAAGTGATGGGAATACCAGACCACTTGCCTGCCTCCTGAGAAATCTGTATGTGGGTCAAGAAACAACAGTAGAACTGGACATGGAACAGACTGGTTCCTAATTGGGAAAGGAGTATGTCAAGGCTGTATGTTGTTGCCCTGCTTATTTAATGTAAATGCAGAGTACATCGTGAGAAATGCTGGACTGGATGAACCACAAGCTTGAATCAAGATTGCCGGGAGAAATATCAATAACCTCAGAAAATGAGATGATGCCACCCTTATGGCAGAAATTGAAGAAAAACTAAAGAGCCTCTTGATGAAAGTGAAAGAAGAGAGTGAAAATGTTTGTTTAAAACTCAACATTCAGAATGACATCTGGTCCCATCACTTTGTGGCAAATAGATGGGGAAACACTGGAAGCAGTGACAGACCATATATATATATATATATATATATGTATGTATTTTTTTTTTTTGGCTCCAAAATCACTGCAGATGGTGACTGCAGCCATGAAATTAAAAGACACTTGCTCCTTGGATGGAAAGTTATGACCAACCTAGACAGTTTATTAAAAAGCAGATACATTACTTTGCCAAAAATGGTCCATCTAGTCAAAGCTCTTGTTTGTCCAGTAGTCATGTATGGATGTGAGAGTTGGACTATAAAGAAAGCTGAGCGCCAAATAATTGATGCTTTTGAATTGTGGTGTTGGAGAAGACTCTTGAGAGTCTTCTCCCTTGGACAGCAGAGATATTCTGCCAGTCCATGCTAGAGGAAAGCAGTCCTGAACATTCATTGGAAGGACTAATGCTGAAGCTGAAACTCCAATATTCTGGCCACCTGATGCAAAGAACTGACTCATTTGAAAAGACCCTGGTGCTGGAAAAGATTGACGGTAGGAGGAGAAGGGGAAGACAGAGGATGAGATTGTTGGATGGCATCACCGACTCAGTGGACATGAGTTTGAGTAAACTCTGGGAGTTGACGATGGACAGGGAGACCTGAAGTGGTGCAGTCCATGGGGTTGCAAAGAGTCGGACACGACTGAGCAATTGAACTGAACTGAATAGTGCTGGAAATTGCATGAATCACACCCAATCTTACTATGGATTTGTGCATTGTGTCCTTTAGAGTCATGTGTTTCTCACTGATGTTAACTTTTTAGTGCTAGTTTATTCACCTCCAGACCCATTTTTCTCCATAGATTGCAATAGATAGTGAAAGTGTTAGTCTCTCAGTCATGGCTGACACTTGGTGACCCCTTGAACTACATGTAGCCCACCAGGCAAATCTGTTCGTGGGATTCTCCAGGTAAGAATACTGTATTTTCCCATTCCCTTCTCCACGGAAGATCCCAACAAGGGATTGAACTCGGGTCTCCCACGTTGCAAGAAGATTCTTTACTCTCTGAGCCACCAGGGAAGCCCAACACTAGATAGGATGTCAGTGTCCTCCAGCACCTCCAGGTGGATCCTGGCCACGTTCAGTTATTTCACTCAACAAATATTGGTGCAGCCCTTATTATATGAGTTTTCACATATGGGCTCTAGGTTAATAACGCTAGTGAATAATTATGAAGCAATCTAAACTTTTTTTGGGGGGGAGGGTAAACATCCTAAAAGTCAGAGTATAGTTATATAGTATGATTGTATAGTTATATGTAAATTGAGCTGTCCTTTCCTCATTCTGGTAGACTTCCCTGGTGGCTCAGATGGTAAAGAATCTGTCTACAATGAGGGAGACCCAGATTTGATCCCTGGTTCGGGAAGATCCCCTGGAGAAGGAAATGGCAATCCACTCCAGTACTATTGCTTGGAAAATCCCAGACAGAGGAACCTGGTAGGCTACAGTCCATGGGGTTGCAAAGAGTCGGACATGAATGAGCGACTTCACTTTCTGACTTCACTTTCTTCATTTACTCTGTTTCTTTAAATTTCTGAATAGTTTTATGTAGCCTTAGAAAACAATAAAATAGGAAAGACTAGAGATCTCTCCAGGAAAATTAGAGATAACAAGGGAACATTTCATGGAAAGATGTACACAGTAAAGGACAGAAATGTTATGGACCTAACAGAAGCAGAAGATATTAAGAAGAGATGGCAAGAATATACAGAAGAACTATACAAAAAAGATCATAATTGCCCGGATAAACACAATGATGTGATCACTCCCCTAGAGCCAGACATCCTGGAGTGTGAAGTCAAGTGGGCCTTAGGAAGAATCACTATGAACAAAGTTAGTGGAGGTGATGGAATTCCAGCTGAGCTGTTCAAATCCTAAAAGATGATGCAGGCAAATTGCTGCACTCAATATGCCAGCAAATTTGGAAAACACAGCAGTGACCACAGGACTGGAAAAGGTCAATTTTCATTCCAATCCCAAGTAAGGGGAATGCCAAAGAATTTTCAAACTACTGCATAATTGCACTCATTTTATATGCTAGCAAAGTAATGTTCAAAAGCCTTCAAGCTAGGCTTCAACAGTTCTAGAACCAAGAACTTTGAGATATTCAAACTCCATTTAGAAAAGGCAGAGAAACCAGAGAACAAATAGCTAACATTCATTGGAACATAGAAAAAGCAAGGTGATTTTAGGAAAACATCTAGTTCTGCTTCATTGACTACACTAAAGACTTTGACTGTGTGGATCACAACAAACTCTGGAAAATTTTTAAGGAGATGGGAATACCAGACCACCTTACCTGCCTCCTGCGAAACCTGTATGCAGAACAAGAAGCAACCATTAGAACTGAACTTGGAACAATGGACTGGTTCAAAATTGGGAAAGGAGTACGTCAAGGCTGTATATGGTCACCCTGCTTATTCAACTTAAATGCAGAGTACATCATGTGAAATGCTGTAATGGATGAAGCTTAAGCTGGTATCAAGATTTCCAGGAGAAATATCAATAACCTCAGATATGAAGACAACACCACCCTTATAGCAGAAAGCGAAGAAGAACTAAAGAGCGTCTTGATGAAAGTAAAAGAGAAGAGTGAAAAAGTTTGCTTAAAACTCAACATTCAGGAAAAACTAAGATCATGGCTTCTAGTCCCATGACTTCATGAGGGAATATGGAAACATGAGGAAACAATGGAAACAGTGACAGACTTCATTTTCTTGGGCTCCCAAATCACTGCAGGCCATGAGTGCAGCCATAAAATTAAAAGATGTTTCCTTCTTGGAAGGAAAGCTATGACAAACCTAAGTGTATTAAAATGCAGAGACATTACTTTGTCAGCAAAGGTCCATATACTCAAAACTATGGTTTTTCCAGTGGTCATGTATGAATACAAGAGTTGAACCCTAAAGAAAGCTGAGCACCAAAGAATTGATGCTTTTGAACTGTGGTGTTGGAGAAGACTCTTGAGAATCCCTTGAACTACAAGGAGATCAAACCAGTCAATCCTAAAGGACATCAACCCTAAATATTCATTGGAAGGACTGATGCTGAAGCTGAAGCTCCAATACTTTGACCAACAGATGCAAGCAGCAGACTCATTGGAAAAAACCCTGATGTTGGGAATGATTGAGGTTAGGAAGAGAAGGGGATGACAGAGGATGAGATCATTGGAGGCATCATCAATTCAGTGATCATGTTTGAGCAAACTCAGGAAGATAGTAAAGTTAAAGGAAGCCTGGCCTGTTGCAGTCCATGGGGTCACAAAGAGTCAGACATGACTGAACAACTGAACAACAGAACAACAGTAATAGACAGGAGGAGTGAGTAAGGCCTTCTTTAACAGATATAAGTTTAAAATGTATCCCCTTTAATTGCTGTTTGGCATTCTAATTCAGCTTCTCATATTAATTAAAATTCCTCCATGAAGATTTCAAAATTCAAAATTGCCCTCATGTGAATAACTTGGTTATTTTGTGTTTCTTTACCTTCAGTATAGCCTATATTAATACAATTTGCTGTTACTGCTACTGCTAAGTCGCGTCAGTAGTGTCCTACTCTGTGCGACCCCATAGACGCAGCCCACCAGGCTCCTCTGTCCCTGGGATTCTCCAGGCAAGAATACTGGAGTGGGTTGCCATTTCCTTTTCCATAATACAATTTAGGATAGCATATTGAGACATCAAAAAACCCAACTTTCTCAATATCATGAAAGAGCAATCTTTTGTGCATATAGCTTGATTTCAAGTCTTATAACATGTCTCAAGTTTATTTCAAAATTACCTAGAGAAAGCCAATAAGTGGACATTTTAAGAGAAGGTGGGGTGTGCCATTTCCTTTTATGTTCACTATAGGCTGTTTACTTTTGGAAGCTTTCAAATTTACATCCAAATTTCTGCAGCAAATCCTTTCTCATTTTAGTTTTTAAAGTAGGTTGAAATAGATTCAGTACTCAGTTACATTGAGATTTAATAGTTTCTAAAAACTGTCTGCAGTTAAAAACAACCAAACAAAACCCAGCAAATGTAATTATGGAGACAAGAAAGGAATGAATCTCTCTCAAAAGGCAGAGAGGAATGATTCTCTCTCAAAAGGCTTTCCTATACTGTTGTTTTCCTTGACTTGCTCTCTTTCCTATTCTTAATCTTAGAAAATTCATTGTTAAGTTTATCAAGACAAAAGGAAAAATTCAGATGAAGACCATATTCAAATTTGTTGGAAACAAAATGCGTTTATTTCTACAACAACACTTTTGAGGGATTTTTTTGTTTGTTTGTTTTTTTACCTTCTGTATTCATTCTGTTTTCTCAAGTACTGATTGAACTGGTAGTTGGCTGTGTGCATCAAATTCTAACAAACTTTTCTTATGGCTGTATTCTGGCTTTATCCTGATCTGTTCTATCCTACTTATTGAGCTATTTACCCAAGGCTTAATTCCAGGAAAAGTGCTTGCCTAGTCAAAGAATATTGTGGAGATTATCAAGGACTAATACTCATATTGAATTAGTTTCAAATATCAAGTTCAGATCTCATAAATTATGAAATGACTGCCCTGCAACAGATGGTATGTGTTACTCTTTTAAAGAATGAGTGATAAGTGTAAAGTGAAAAACATAAACTATCCTTTGTCTTTAGGACCCAGCAGTCTTTCAGTCATTTTTCAACATTTGCCTACATTTGTGATTAGCACTGATTCTAACACAAAATTCAAGAGTTTATGATGTTATATTACTTGATTGAATCTTACCAGCTGCTGCTCCTTGGGGGTGTCAGATGATATTTTCTAAAATGTTGAAATGCCTTTTCTTTATCATCAGGGAGTAGCTTAAACACTGGCAGTGACTCTTCACTAAAAATCCCATTTGTCATTGGTTCTGAAAGTGCTGAAGATTCAGAACTAATAGGGACCAATGTATGAAGGTCATTTTATTTTACTTAAGTATTAGAAAGCTGGGATCTTGTCTGCCTCATTGATGAAAAATAGAGTTGAAGAGTCTCACTGTTTACCAGAAATATTCAAATGAATCTAGTGTTTTAAAATATGATTTATCTTTTCAATGTAAGCACTTACATTAGTTATTTTGACTCTTCAAATAGCTATACACACAAAAGAATAAAATAGGTTCTGGCATGTAATTAGTGCTTGATAAAAATTTGCTATTAATATTTTAATCTTTCATACAATATGGGTAGAGAGCTTGTCTATTGTTGAAAACACCAAATAAATAATAAAATTCTGAACTATTGTTGTTCTTTAGTCACTAAGTTGTGTCCTACTCTTTGTGACCACATGGACTGGGGCCCACAAAGTTCCTCTCTGTCCATGGGATTTTCCAGGCAAGAATACCGGGGTGGGTTGCCATTTCCTTCTTCAGGGGATTTTTCAGAACTAGGGATTGAACCCACATCATTCTTTACTGCTGAACCACCAAGGGAATCCCCGAGCTAGAAATAGTAATGTACTTTCCTGATTCGGGCTCTTGAGATATTCTACCTGAGTGTGTTTTTAAGAGTTAAAATTCTGATATGGACTAGTATTCATCTATCTTTGAATTATTTCAGTATATACTGTATACTTTAACAGAAACTCAAATCTAATTTTATATTAGTGATGGTTGCTAGGTAACTATTTAATGCAAATAGTTCTGAAATATTTAGCAGATCATTCTCTGATTGGAGTGGAAACTGGAGTGACTTAGAAGCTGATGGTCCAGGAAACGATTGAGAAAGAACATTGTGGAGTGTTTAATAAAAATAGACTGTAACTCTTCTACTTGATTTTCTTTCTCTTTGTCAAAATTAAATATAAAAGGGAGAAATCACTAGAGAAAAATGAAGTATTTTTCCTGAATGGTAGATATTGTTCTCTGAGCAAGTACCAAGTGTTGACACTATGCTAAATACTTTGTATACAGTATCATTTCCTAACAGCAAGGCCAAGGGCAGCCTTTAGCATTCAGTTGCTTCTGTGTGCCATTACCGCTCACCCTGTTACCAGGCAACAGGTCCCACTCAGCCATTGGTCTGCACCACAGAGAGCCCTCTCACAGGCAACCAACTGTCAATAAGTGACCCTTAGTGGTCATGCTGAGCCTCTGGTCAGCACTACAGTGGACCCCACTCACAAGCAGCCAACTGCCAAGGAGTGTCTGTTAGGAAGAGGATTTTAGCCAAAGGTTGGTGAAGTGGTGGCCTTAGTGGAGAGTGAGGTAAGATGTGGATCCCAGCCTTCTCCCTGGGGCCCTCCAGCTCACCCAGCCTTGAAACAGATTAACAGAAACATCATTATTGACTTCAAGAACAAAGGATCTGACAACAAGAAGTTTGCAACAACTAACCACTCCCATCTCTCACCTTTCCTAGAAAAGGGCTTTGCTAAAGCTTTCGGGAATTTGGTTTTTTTTAAGGCATGAGCCACCCATCTCCTTTGTTCCAGACTCTGACATTCTGGTATTGTTTGGTCTCACTGTGCATCAGGCACACAACTTGCTTTTGGTAACGGTTTTGTCCTATAGCAGTTTGTTTATTTATGTAATATAGTTCCCATTTAAAAAATAAGGAACACAGAAAAATATTCTTAGTCCTTATTTTGTCCAAGTTCCCATGCTTAGTAGATGGGTGGAAAGAAGGGGTGGGGATTTTAATACAGGTCCCTTTGACTTGTGGAATTCTGTTCATTTTATTAAAGGCTGGTAAAAATAGCTTCTTATCTGGGCATTGATAATTTTTATCAGCTATCTTTTGCAAAATGTTTTACTATTCTTTAGGGCGATACCTAAAAATTAGAGTCATGTTTGCTGAAGTTAGCTTGACATGAAAACAATTTCCATCAGGAGGTGAAAATCATTGTTAGGAACCTGTGTTAGTACAAGGGTACACAAGAGAAACTCATTAGTGAGTAGGGTGATCACTGTCACTTATGCTGTATCATTTTATTCTTATAGCAGTTTTTTTATTTATGTAGTATAATTCCCATTTTAAAAATCTTGCAAGTCTTTCTGTGAACTGAATCTGATATATAATGCTTTGTTTCTGTTAATAATTGTTAAACACTTGCATTAGTTTTCTACTGCCACTATATTGCAACATAGTGATAATTTTATTCCCTTACAGATGTGAAAGTCAGAAGTCTAAAATAAGGTTATTGATAGAATCCGTTTCTATTAGAGGAGTCTATTCCCTTGACTTTTCCAGCTTCTGAAGGGTACCTGAATTCTATGACTTGTGGCCCCTTCGTCCATCTTCAGAGCATATCATGCCACCCTCTGCTTCTGTCCTCAGGTCTCTTCTCTGACACTGACCCTCTTGCTTCTCTTTCATACGGACCCATTATGGGCTCACCTGGATGACTCAGGATTGTCTTCTCATCTCAAAATCCTTAACTTAATCACACCTGTAAAAGTTCATTTTGCAATGAAAATTAAAACATGCACAGGCTCAGGGGATTATGGTATGGACAGTTGAGAAAGAGGGCATTATTCATCCTTCCACAATTTTTTTTTTTAATTAAAGTGCATGATTTTATTTTAAAAAGAGTATAGTGCAGTATAGAATATACTTCAAGAATATACTTCAAGAATTTATGTCAAGCTCTATTGCTCTATTGCATAATGACCAAATATACTTGTTTATCAAATATCAGCTCTCATAGAATGCTCATATCTCATATTATCTAGGAGAAAATGGGCAGTCCATGGCTGATTTCAGATTGACGGATTAAATTGAACCCAGTCTGCTTACCTTTTTCTTCTGCAGCAAAGTGTCTTTTTTTCTGATTACATAAATAAAGAATAAGTGATCATTTAATAAAAATATTACAAAAATATAAATGAAGATGAAAGTAAAATTTACTTGAGTTTCTATAACTGGAGGTAATTTCAACTATCTTTGGTCCCAACCATTTTAGGTGTTGCTTTATACATTTATATATACACATGTGATTTTACAAGAATGGAATATATATATATATAATATATATATTATGCATATATATATAACCTTAATGATATTCCTTAAGCAGTTAGTAGCTATTTCCCCACCATATTTTTCCTCCACTGATTTACTGATAATATTTTATCAAAAACTGTATGAAACTTTTCTTTGAGTCAAATTTTATTTTCTCAGAACTTGCTTTTCAATATCTCCACAATAGTTGTGACCATTTACTATTTCCTTCGTTACTAAGCTCTCCCTTTTGACTTATCAATATTTCTTTAAATTTTGAAGCACTCTCACCAATTCAATCTCATAATTTTTCTGTTGAATTTCTTATACTTTGAATAATGCAATGATCCTAATCCTTCCACAGACATGTTGCAAGTAGCTTCAGTGTATTCTTGACTACTCATGGAAACATGTGAGTTCTTATCTTGAAAATTAACATACTCCAGTCCTTTTGCTCCTTTGCAATTTCTTCATCTTCCCAAACTATTATATAATTTCATTTTTAGAAAGCATCCCAGTGTGATAGTAATTTAGAACCCAGGGAAAAATGCCAGAATCCATGAATGAGAATACTTAAGGACAATTTTTCTTTCATTCTTATTTTTGTGAGGTTTAATGATCTTCACTTTTGTGAAAAGATTAGAATAATAACAGAAAGTGTATGCTTTTGTTTTATGCTCTTCTATTATCATACTTTAACTCAATTTAGCCACTGTTATTTAGTTTCTTACACAAAATAACCAGATTAACCTTTAAACTGTCACATTCACTCTTTTCAAGCTTCAAAGGAAATGGATCACTTTAGCACCAAGCAAAATTTATTCCATTTTTTGTGATAGTTTTAGACAAACCAACAATTTAGCATGCCAGAATTCTAACTGGCATGCCTAAAGCTTTTAATGTTATACCCTTAAATTTACTGTTATTAAATCACCAAGAAGTTTCAAAGGGGTAGAAAAAGATTATGTTAAGTCTGAAATTAAGCTGTCACATCATAGTAATTTGATTTTAAGTCTGGCTCCACCACCTCCATTAGTAATCACATCTTTGACAGAGACAAAGTTCATCCAATATGAGTTCTTATTGCAGATGAAGTACTGATGATTTTGTGTTACTTTGGTCAGTCAATAAAGTTAAAAGGATAAAGTTTATTTAGTTTTCAACTTGAAGTCAAATGTCTATTTAATTAAATTTTCCAGTATTTGGCAAGAAAGAACTAGTCACGTCATCTTTCTTCAGCTTGATATTAAATAGCATATTGTGAAGGTTGGTAAAGAATATCTACATTAATATGAAACAGATATACTTGGAATCTATTTAGAAGAGCATCAGGAAGTCCAACTTCTTTGTTAAGATAGTTGATAACTTCTGATAATCCCCTAATGCTAAAATTTTGTATTACATCTGCAGGTTTTAAGTATGATATGCATTTTCTAATTGGCTTATGTTACTCTCTAGTATTCTACTTGTTCAAATATTGAGTGTATATATCTATATATCCATATCTATATATATCTTTTATAATTCACAAAATAATTTCTGAACCAAGCAGATGATAATGATTTTAAAACAGTATGTCTTCTACATTTCATTTCTAATCCAGACACCTATCACATAATCATCTCTTCTACACTGTGCTATTGAAAATTTACAGTGCCTTTTTTAATATACTGATGATGTATGTCAAGAAAAAGTAAGTAGAAAATATACTATTAATAATGTGGTCACGTTATATTTACTTGACAAGATAAAGAACCCACCTGCCAGTGGAGGAGACTTAAGAGACATGGGTTCGATCCCTTGGTCAGGAAGATCCCCTGGAGGAGGGCATGGCAACCCACTCTGGTATCGTTGCCTGAAGAATTTGATGGCCAGAGAAGTCTGGCAAGCTTTGGTCCTTAGGGTCACAAAGAGTTGGGCACTACTAAAGTAACTTAGCATGCATGCATATATCATATCACTAAATATATATTATACTTAGTATATATTCAGTGACCAATTGAAGACTAACTACAAAGATAACCTTAATATCCTTAAAAAGCTTATAACCAATTTCATGAGAAAATACAAATTCCTGAATTACTCTTATAGTTTTATATGTGCAAAATAAAAATTCTCATGAGCCAGTTTCTATAGAAGTAGAAAGAAATATTCAAAAACAAAAATTGGCAAAGATTCAGGGTAGAAGAATACAGTGAAGTGAGTTAAAAAATTAGTTGTAATAATATTTTAAGTCAGAAAGTATTTAATATTATTTGAAAATTGATAAAAAAAAAAATAGGTGGGAACATCCAAAAGCTCAGTGAAACAGCAGAGGACCCTATGCAAGAAGTGGTAGTGATAGAGATGTTTCCAAGAAAACACTATCAACTTTTTCTGTCCATTTCTGAATTCTCTAGAAACTGGCCTAATAATTGTAGCATATAGTGGTTATGTGTAGGGTACATTACTTTGTCTTTGAATTTTAGCTAGTATTCTCTTTGTAAACTCACAAAACTTCTGTATGAGTTCTTCTTGAGATGGCCTATACTGTTAGCATGGAACTTCATTTACTAATCTCAAGTTATTCTATTATGTGCATCACTTAACCACAGAGAAATTTCTGCCACAGGAAAGCCAGGAGTGATTACAAGACTAGAGTAAATCAATCTGATCTATACCCTTATCTCTTAGCTATGGAGTAATATTTAAAATTACTAAATACTAGAGTTAGACAGAGGACCAAAACTGATGCTTTCAAACTTTGGGGCTGGAGAAGATTCTTGAGAGTCCCTTAGACAGCAAGACAATCAGACCAGTCAATCCTAAAGGAAATCAACCCTGAATATTCATTGGAAGGACTGATACTGAAGCTGAAGCTCCAATACTTTGGCCACCTAATGCGATGAGCCAACTCATTGGAAAAGAACCTGATATTTGGAAAGATTGAGGTCAGGAGGAGGAAGGGGACAACAGAGGATGAGATGGTTGGGTAGCATCGCTGACTCAATGGACGTGAGTTTGAGCAAACTATGGCAGATGGTGAAGTACGGGGAGGCCTGGCACGCTGCAGACCATGGAGTTGCAAACAGTTGGACATGACTTAGTGAGTGAACAACAAAAGACTATTCAGGGAGCCTCCCACCATTCAGGATTAGGAGCCATAGAGAAGAATATTACTCATCTTAGTTTTCTATTTTAACTTTAATGAAATTAAAAGACGCTCGCTCCTTGGAAGAAAAGCTATGACCAACCTAGACAGCATATTAAAAAGCAGAGACATTACTTTGCCAACAAAGGTCCATCTTGTCAAAGCTGTGGTTTTTCCAATAGTCATGTATGGATGTGACAGTTTGACTATAAAGCAAGTTGAGTGCTGAAGAATTGATGCTTTTGAACTGTGGTGTTGAAAAAGACTGAGAGTCCCTTGTACTGCAAGGAGATCCAACCAGTCGATCCTAAAGGAAATCAGTCCTGAATATTCATTGGAAGGATTGATGTTGAAGCTGAAACTCCAATACTTTGGCCACCTTATGCAAAGAACTGACTCATTGGGAAGACCCTGATGCTGGAAAAGATTAAAGACTGGAGAAGGGGACGACAGAGGATGAGATGGTTGGATGGCATCACCGATGTGATGCACATGAGTTGTGTAGGCTCCGGGTGTTGGTGATGGACAGGGAAGCCTTGCGTGCTCCAGTCCTCAGAGTTGCAAAGAATCGAACAGAGACTGAGCGACTGAACTGAACTGAACTAGTTTTCTGTTTGGTTTCTGACTCATTCTTTGAGACAGTGGTATCAAAACTTATTCCGTTACGTGAAATTATAAAGTATTAATGATTGTAAAAATCATGATTTATTTTTAAAAAGGCATTTACTGAGTTTCAGTGCTATATGCTAGGCACTTAGTGAAATGCTGAAGCAAAAAGTGAAAAAAATAGTGGGTCACTGACCTTACAGAATGAAAAGAGGTTACGCACATTTAAGTTCTTGTGATATTTTCAAATGCTTAGTTTTTAAATTCCACTAATTCCGACCCAGGGATTGAACCCGGGTCTCCCGTATTGTAGGCAGATGTTTTACCATCTGAGCCACTAGAGAAGTCAGTAATTATACATTAAATAAATTATTTAGAGTTGTTTATTTAGTATGTGAGATTATCTCAAGAAAAAATGTCATTAAATATCATAATCATTTTGGTGTGTTCTTCTTCATTCCATCACAGTGTATTATTGCAATCTTTGATTCCAGCCCCAGCTTATAAAATGAGGTAACTGCATATTACATAGAGTTCCAGAAAATCCACTTTAAATTATGTCTTATGTAAATGGCAGGCTGTTCTTTTGCAATGGGTGGCATTATTTAATCCAGTTAAAATTACTTTCTTTTTAACTCTGGAGCTTTGACTTAAATTAGTTTATCCTCAGGCTTCAGCATCTCACTTAAACCATTAGTGTTCTTCTTCCTCTAGGGACTCCCATTTATACTTTCCCATCCAGAATGTAATCCTATCAGAAATGGTAATTATACTTTATACTCAGTAATATCTTTCATCCAGAGAAGTCTTGAGCATTTTAAAATATGACTTTGTTAATGTTTTCCACCTCCCTGAGATGTAGCCACTAGCTGAGAAGAATTTCTGCAGTTTTACAGATGGAAAAAGGGGGTGAAGGAGAAAAATAGAGTTCTCCAAACATGATTTTAAATATGAGAAGGTATAAGTTGAATATCAGAGGTACTCCACAAGAATATAAAATTTTTTAGAAATATAAGCAATTATAAAATTTAATTTTCATTTAAAAAATAATTTTCCAGTCATTATTCATTAACTGGCTACTCTGGCCCAGTGGTATGCTAAACACTGAGTACAGCAGAAAGCAAAACAAAACCAGGTGAAGTGGGACAAGAAGACACAGGTTTCAGATCCTACAAGGCCTATGGGCCACGAAAAGGGTTTTAGACTTGGTTTAAGTTTGTTGAAGGGCTTAGAGCATGTTTAAGTTTTAAAAAAGAATCATCCCCAATAGAATGTGAAATAGGGGATTTAAGACAGTGAGCAGAGAAAATCCATTAGAATTTTTATTTCCAATGTTGTATATTGGTTGTTTTTGCTCTAAAACTTCACCATGTGCTCAGTGGTTCCTGAACATATAATAATAACTTCTAGAAATCTGTGCAATTATATAGGAATAAGTAATGTTGAATGTATTGAATTTTCTAATAAAATATGCTGCTTTGTTTATTGAGGAGCTTCTTGAAAATTGTTTAACTTGGGAGAAAGTATTGTAGATAAATCATGCTTTTATGAAATTGTAGATTGATTGGAAAGTTTAGATCTGTACTCAGATAACAAGTATCTACCTATCTATGTGTCTTATTGGCTAGATAGGGTATTATAGGAGTTCTAAAAAGAAAGTCATCACTTAAGGGGAAAATGACCAGCAAAAGAGAAAGAGGCTATATATTATGTGAATCAGTTCATGAAAGTATGTTTAAAAACTCACAAATAGTCATGTCATTTATTTCCCAAACACTATGGAAAGTTATAAAGAGGATGTAAATGTGTTACATTGTGTTTGTATTCAGTCAGGTGTCAAGGGCTAGTGACTCAATAATGTCTGACTCTTGTGACCCCATGGACTGTAGCCCACCAGGCTCCTCTGTCCATGAATTCTCCAGGTAAGAATACTGGAGTGGGTTGCCATTTCTTTCTCCAGGGGATCTTCCCGACCCAGGGGCTGAAGCCAGGTCTCCAGCATTGTAGGCAGTCTTTACCAACTGAACCACCAGAGAAGACTTTGTATTCAGTGGTCATAGTCTATTGGAAGAACTGCATACTTGCCCAAAACTCTAATGCTAGGCACACTACCAGAAGTACCACAAAATAGAATATGAAAGAAGAAATTTAATCTAACTGCAGAAACAAAGCAGGTTTTAAATTTGAGAATAGTAGACAATAAAATATCAAGTTTTCATTCAAGAGAGAACAGATTTTACCTTAAATATCAGTTTGAAAGAAGACAATAGATCAGAGAATTTTAGAAAATGCTGTGAAAGTTGCATTCAAGTGCCTTAAATTCCAGAAAGAATAGTTAAGTAGATGTATGCCACCATCTAGGTGTTCAGTGATTCCTCCTAAACTAAAGTGCTGATGATGGTGAGGGGGAGAAATGAGATTAGGGTGAAGTGGTGAAGAAAATTTGACAGAAACTAATAAATTCTTGAGTGTGGCTTTAAAAAAAAAGCAAGTACTGAGTTTTGAGCCATAGTGATTATGCAAGTGGCAGTACTATTATTTAAAATAGGAAAGTGAAGAATTCAGTAGAATGTAGAGTTCAGTGAAGTGGGATTGGAAGTAAGTTCTTAAAATCTGAAGTTTGAGGTGCTGGGGAAATTTATAGTGTTCAGCAGTGATCATATCCCTGGGTTTAGAAAAGAGCTTGAGGCAGGAAAGAAAAGATATTTGAGGCATTTTTCCTGAAACCTAACTTAATTCTCAAACCCAAGGTCATACAGCTAATAAGTAGACCTGAAGTTTAACCTCCTTCACCATCATTTTTTTTTAACCAAACCACTATGCTTCCACTTCAGAAGGAACTAAATATTTGAGAATCAATTGTAGAGAGGTACGAGTGGAATTTTGAGAGTGGTGCAAGTATCTGAAACAAACCAAAGGGTTGGTGGGAGGAGCAGGGAGTGTAGAGAACAAAAATTTTGAAAACAGAATGGAGATATATATGCAGAAGGTTTGTCAAAGTTGAAAGACGCTAGTCCAGAACCTAGGGAAAAGGCTATTGTCACAAAAACTAGGAGAATAAAATTTACAGAAAAAAAGAAACACATTAACTTGTAGAATTCTGTAAAGCAGTATTTCTCAAAATATGTTCTATGGAACATTAGCCATGCAACATAATTGAGAAGTGCAAAGGAAAGATTACATCTATCATATCAAGTAAGTTTGTAAGACACAAAATAATAGGCTATCACAACCGTCTTTCTCCTCATCTTCTAGAATCACAGTGTAAATTAGCATTAAAACTATAGAGAAATATGAAATTTAACTTCATCTTAGTGAGCATCTTTTTTTTTTAATGTTTTAAACCTAGGAATTACATATTTGAAAATATTTTTAAGAAAAGAATCATTTAGGGGTAGGATGAAGATTCTTAAAGAGGGGGCTCTTGAGTCACTAGAATCTAAGAAATGTTAAAAGAGGTGTTGCAGAGATAAAAGGACAGTTTAAATCTGGACATAGGAATTGGGGTAAACAATGAAAGAGAGTTGTGGAATTGTAGAATTAGAAGGAAAGGGTGAGGCCCACTAGGTTAATGACTAGTTATTAACTAGTCATTAACATTGACTAATGTTAAAATTACCCTGGAGCCAGATTGATGACAAAGCTGACTACTACTAGGACTCTGGGCTGTGTAAAGGTTGATAGGAATACCAGTCCCTGAACTATTCTGTCCTGGCAATGACTCCAGTTTCTCACTCCATGGTTTCTAGACTCCACTCCTTTCAAGTTTCAATCTTTGAACTCGTCCACCTTGATTACGTTGATCTCAAAAAGTATTGCTGAGAACTGAAGACAGAACCCCTTGCCTTTCTCTAGGGTACTGTGTGTTTCGTCTTTTCTGACAACATGATCAGAGGGTGGGTTCTCTTTGAAGTTTATTCAGTTGTGTTTAATTTATATGAATCTTTAAAATTCTTCTAGTAGCTATCCAACTTTTGTACATGAATGAAACACCTTTTTAAGGTTATTTTATAACTTTGCATTACAATTTGCATTTACATTTTATTAGTATCAGCCCTTTATCCTTGCCTGGTATTTAAAGGACTTTTTCAAATATTCATCCTGACTTTCTTTTTATGGAAGCCCCTAGCTTTGTGTGAATTGCAGATTTTACTTTTATGCCTTTGATTTCTCCAACTGAATATTAATATTAGAGTGATCAGCATGAAGGACAAAGGTTTGCTGAAAGCTGCTATAATCGTTGTCCAACTTTAACTTACCCAGAAATCTCTTCAAGTGCAGTTATTAATTGCATCCAGCTCATTGGGTGTGGCTTTTTCTCTTAAATTAATCATCTCTGTTGTTTTATTTCTACAATCTATCCACTTACATATTAGGATAAGCTTTTTCAAAGCCATGTGGTGTCCTGTAAAATCTTTATTCCTGCATTTCCTGATTTTCTATGAAGACAGCGGTATTACTTTGATATAATTTGTGATTCTGTTTTCATGTACTTAGTACCCATCTCATCATTCTAGAATCTTGCTTGTACCCTAAGTCAGTATCACTAAAATGTTTCTCTAAACATACATTTCTCCCTTTCTACTAAAGGCATGTGTCTTTCCTCTTGCTTCCCCACAACTTTCCTTTGTATTTTTTTATTCTATTTTTAAGGTAGTTTATCATAGTGGCTTTAGAATCTTCATTTATGCACTCAAATTCTTTCAACTTCAGTTTCCAGATCATTGTGAGAATTAAATAAACTTAAATGCTGGAATGTACTTTGCACAGTAAATGCTCAACAAATCCTGGATATTATTCTTTCAGCACCCTAGTCTTGACTAAGAACCTAGATCCATTTACAAACCTAGGGTGAAAGTAATTTTGGGAACTGTAAGTCATTGAATACATACAAAAGTTTCTTTCAATTACTAAGCTTAAGGAGTGTGAGACTTATGCTGGGAACTTAGTCTTTAATTGTTTCTACAAAAACAGCTTGTGGGAGACATCTTTCCAGTAAAAAATATGTAATAGTAAAGGAATCTGTTTATCCATTCAACATCTTAAAATAACTTTCTGAATTTAAAGTTACAGTGCCAAGTATCAGAAAAATAGGGTATGGTTTTAGGAAAAATGGATCAATTTATAAAAGAGATAGACATCAAGACTGTTCTTTCCATTGTTAGGGAGAGCAAATTAGGACAGTCTTGCTGGGCAGTGACTCAGAGAGGCAGATGACAGAGAAAATGGGTACTAAAAAAAGACCAAACCTTGTCACCACAGAATTTACATCCACTTCCTTCAACAGGCCATAGGATACTCTTTTATGATATATCTCATCTATTGTTTGCTTTGATATTTAACTATTTTTCTTTATGTAAATGTCTTTATATAAAGACATTTGTTTACAGGCCAGAATGGAGAAGAGATGAGGAATAGTATCTGCACCTTAGGGAAGTGGTTTCTTATCACTGGGGGCTCAGAATTGCTTGCTTCAAAAGTTGAGTGGAGATACTTTCTTTGGGGGTAGCATCTATATTCACTAGACAATGTATAGCAGTCTTTGGAAACTCATTAACAACGCTTCAAGGGGCAATGCTATTACCAGCTGAAGGATTTTAAGGGGAACATAAAAAGTAATTGCTAAAGGAGGTCAAGTGGGCCCAGGCTTTGATATCACAGCACATCCAAGACTGATTGGAAAATATGTATCAAAGTCTCTCCATGTATCAATAAATAAGCATTTCCATAGGAGTACAAATATTTGGAAAGGAAGATAAACTATAAAGTATTTTGATTCAAAAAAATAACAGTGTGTTGATTTCTTTTTAATGTTTCTATATCTTTTCAATGATTTGATTTATTTTTGTTGACGTATATTTGCTTTACACTGCTGTGTCAATTCCTGCTGCATAGCAAAGTGAATTAGCCATACCTATACATATACCCCTCTTTTTTAGAATTTCCTTCCCACTTAGATCACCACAGAGCACCAAGTTGAGTTCCCTGTGCTACACAGTAGGTTGTTATTAGTTTTCTACTTTATACACAGTAGTGAATGTATATCAATCCTAATCTCCCTATTTACACCTGCCTTTACCCTTGGTATCCATACATTTGTTCTCTAAGTCTGTATCCTATTTCTGCTTTGCAAATAAGGTCAGCTATACCTCTTTTGTAAATTACACATATATGGGTTAATATACAATATTTGTTTTTCTCTTTCTAACTTAACTTCACTCTGTATAACCACCTTTAGATCCACCCACATCTCTGCAAATGACACAGTCCTCTTACTTTTTTATAGCTGAGTAATATTCTGTTGTACTTACGTAGCACATCTTCTTTATCTGTTCCTCTGTTGATGGACATTTAGATTACTTCCATTTTGAATCATAGTTTTCTCTGGGTATATGCCCAGGAGTGGGATTGCTGGATCATATGGTAGTTCTGTTTTTGTTTTTTTAAGGAAAGTCCATACTGCTCTTCATAGTGGCTCTGCCAACTTACATTCCCACTAACAGTTTAAGAGGGTTCCATTTTCTCCACATAGTCTCCAGCATTTATTATTTATAGATTTTTTGACTGTGGCCATTCTGACCATGTGAGGTAATACTTCATTGTAGTTTTGATTTGCATGTCTCTAATAATTAGTGATATTAAACATGTTTTCATGTGTTTGTTGGCCATCCAGCATCCTTGCCTTGAAAATCCTATGGATAGAGGAGCCTGGTGGGCAACAGTCCATGGGGGTCACGAAAGAGTCGGACACAACTTAGCAACTAAACAATAATGTATTCTTTAGAGAAATGTCTATTTAGATCTTCTGCTCATTTTTTAATTGTGTTGTTTGTTTGTTTTTGATTCTGAACTGCATGAGCTGTTTGTGTATTTTGGAAATTAATCCCTCCCAGTTTCCATGGAGGCAGAAGCTGGAAGATGAGGAAGTGGGTTAATGGCTGCCATGCCCCTTGCATGCCACTCAATATCAATGCTTTGCTTCTGTGGTGCCAGGGCTTCTTCCACAAACTTTTCCAAGGTCTTAATCTTTTTTATTCCTCTTTTTTTTTCTTTCTTTCTTTCATCTTACCTGTTCTGAAGGTATTTTTCTTGTCATTTTAGATTTCCGAAATCTTCCACTTATGTTCAGCAGGTCCTTTCTGAGAATTGTCCCTTTTGTAGATGTATTCTTGATGTATGTATTTGTGAGGAGAGACAAACTACACATCCTCCTATTCTGCCATCTTGACTCCTCCCCTCATCAATGATTTTAAATGTGTTTGTTTGACTTTGACTTTTTTAAAGCCTTATTTAGTTTAGCTTTTTTCAAACATGTAAACATCTCTAGCTATCTAATCAGATCTTAGAGACACTTTTCAGCATGATTAAGTGTACTGAGAAATTTTTTAAGCAAACAAAGAAGAATTATGAGAAAGAAATGAAAACCCTTAAGCTTCATGTGCTTGTCTCTCCTCATATGTAACCCAGCATATACTCCTTGGTGTGTGAGATTGTCTGCTGTTTAAGACCTCCTGATGAAAGGCCCATATGTGTTTGCATATTGGCTGCAAGTCTACCAGGACCCCAATATGAGCACTGCGGAGGGCTTAACTCACCATGTCACTGCCCGTACTACTTTATTTCAAGCTTACTGTGGGTCACTTCATCTTACTTTCATTCTTTACCCCCTTTTGTGGCTATAATGTATAATTTAAGTATGTTTTCTTCAGAATATTGCATTCAACATTACCCCAATTTCAGACATTTTTTTCTGAAATTCAAGCTTCCTGGGTCATTTGGCACAGTTATTGGCTTATTTCCAAACTTGCCATCTCCCTTTTGTTTAGAATTGCTGACATTTTCATGCTTATTCATGAAAAATACCATGTGAATTTACACTGGCACTGGGAGAAAATGGTTGTGGTGCCAACAGTCAGTGTCATTTGGATTACAGAGGAATTTAAGGCTGTAATAAATTCTCTCATTCTAAATAAGGTAATGTATCAGAGTAATAAATCTTACCTTTCAAATGCCTTTCTTTAATTGCAATGGCTGTTTTTTTTCCTACACCACTAGCAAGAAAACTTTGATTATTCACAAGTTTTTAATGGTACTGTTTTCTGCCCTGTTACTGTTTTTTTAAACTCTTAAGGTCTTAGTTTTTTAATGTGGTTTCCAAGTTGAAAATTTAGACTCTCTTTGATCTAGGTGGGTTTTTTTTTGTTTTTTATTTTTTTAAGTAGGAACTGAAAAACTCAATAAAAATTTTAGAAAACACATGATACTTTCTACTTTTATTTTTTAAGTTATAAATGAAAATTGATCAAAATTAAAAGGTAAATTCTAAGATTTTTAACATTTCTTAATCTTTCAGTTTCAGTCCCACCTTACCAACAGAACACTTCATAGAGTTATATCCATTTTGATATTACACCCTTCTTACAATTTATAGCTCAATTGTATCTACTTAAATTTAGCCCTTTATTTTAGGCCATTTTATTTTATCTCGAGTTATATTAGGTTGGTGCAAAAGTAATTGCAGTTTCAGACTGTGAATTTTAAATCATTATAACTAGGCTCAAACATACATTGATTAATCAAAATAGGAACCATTCATCAATACACTTTGCCAACAATAAATAAGTTTGTTTATTCCTGTAGCATAAAAATCCATGTGTTGGGATTCTGTGAACTCTTGGAAAGCTTTTTCTGCATCCTGCTGGATATAGAACATTTTCCATGCAAAAAGCTGCCAAGATTCTTGAAGTAGTGGTAGTCAATTGGTGAGAGGCCAGGTGAATATGGCAGATGAGGCAAAACTTTGTAGTCCAATTCATTCAGCTTTTGAAGTGTTGGTTGTGTGATGCGCAGTTGAGTGTTGTCATGGAAAAGAATTGGGCCCTTTCTGTTGACGAATGCTGTCTGTAGGCATTGCAGTTTCCAGTGTATCTCATCGATCTCTTGGCATACTTCTCAGATACAATGGCTTCACTGGGATTCAGATCTGTTGTGGATCAGATCAGCAGCAGACCACTAAACAGTGACCATGATCTCTTTTTGGTGCGGTTTTGGCTTTGGAAGTGTCTTGGAGCTTCTTCTCAGCCCAGCCACTAATCTGGTCATCACTGGTTGTCATAATAAAACCCACTTTAATCACAGGTCACAATCTGATTGAGAAATGGTTCATTGTTGTTGCATAGAATAAGCAAAGATAGCACTTCAAAAATTACATTTTTTTGATTTGCAGTCAGCTCATTAGGCATCTACTTATAGAGCTTTTTCACCTTTCTGACTTGCTTCAAATGCCAAAGATCTGTAGAATGGTCAGTGTTGAGTTCTTTGGCAACTTCTCATGAAGTTTTACGTAAGAGGATCGTTTTGATGTTGCTCTAGGTTGTTGTCAACTATCCATGGCCCACCACTATGCTCCTCATCTTCAAGGTTCTCGTCTCCTTTGCAAAACCTCTTGAACCATCACTGTACTGTACATTTATTGGCAGTTCCTGGGCCTAATGCATTTTGATTCTATGAATTGTCTCCACTACTTTGTGACCCATGTTGAACTAGAATAAAAAAATCACTCAAATTTGCTTTCTATCTAACATCATTTCCATAGTCTAAAATACATATAAAATAAATAGCAAGTAATAATGCATTAGCAAAAAAGCATAAAGCAGGAAAGTTACATTAAAATGATGTATAACATAACCACATTTATTTAAGAATGTATTCCAATATCAAATGGCAAAGTTCAACAATGAAAAATTGTAATTACTTTTGCACCAATGTAAGTATTTATTCTGGCAATTTATTTCATATTTAAATATCACTTAATTTCCCATGTATTTAAACTTCTAATTATTCAATTAGTAGAAATAATATCTTTAGCAAAATTACAAAAATCATAAAAGGGACTCATAAACTTCCCTGGTGGTTCAGTGGTAAAGAATCCACCTGCCAGTGCAGGAGATTCGGGTTGAATCCCTGGATCAGGAAGATCCCCTGGAGAAAAGCTAATGGATTAGTCTTGGAGAATGGACATGAATCCAGTCTTCAGCTTTATAATACCCTTAAATTTATGCCATAAAAGATCACTTTTCAAAATGCCTATTTAATTGCCTGGAGACCCTCACCTGCAGGATGTTGTTCCCTTTATCTTGAATCATAGATCCTTTGATTCTTCTGCCCAGATGACACACCAACAGGAGTATAGCATTCTGTTGAACATCTGCATTCCCAGACAGAATTTTATAAGCACTGTACTGGGTAAGGTTATTGCAGATTACACCTAGAGTATATATTAATGATTCTGGACCTGTGTGTATATGTATATATATTCAGATCAGATCAGATCAGATCAGTCGCTCAGTCGTGTCCGACTCTTTGCGACCCCATGAATCGCAGCACGCCAGGCCTCCCTGTCCATCACCAATACCAGAATCTTGGTGGGTCTCTTGAATGAATTCAAGTTAATTCAAATATACAGCACTGTATATTCACTTTAGTGTGTTCCCATCTCAACATAATACTTTTCTGGACTGCTATCCTTATACACATGTAAAATTATTTTATACATTTCAAGTAAATATTAATGATTTGGATTTTTCTTTTTTAATTAACTTTTCTTTTTATTGAAGGATAATTGCTTTACAGAATTTTGCTGTTTTCTGTCAAACCTCAACATGAATCAGCCATAGGTATACATATCAGTTCACTTCAGTTCAGTTCAGTCGCTCAGTCATGTCAGACTCTGTGACCCCATGGACTGCAGCATGCCAGGCCTCCCTGTCCATCGCCAACTCCCAGAGTTTACTCAAACTCATGTCCATTGAGTTGGTGATGAGTTCCAACCATCTCATCCTCTGTCTTCCCCTTCTCCTCCCACCTTCTTTCTTTCTCAGCATCAGGGTCTTTTCATATAAGTCAGCTCTAAGCATCAGGTGGCCAAAGTATTGGGTTTCAGCTTCAACATCAGTCCTTCCAATGAATATTCAGGACTGATTTCCTTTAGGATGGACTGGTTGGATCTCCTTGCAGTCCAAGGGACTCTCAAGAGTCTTCTCCACACCACAGTTCAAAAGTATCAATTAGTCAATGCTCAGCTTTCTTTGGAGTCCAACTCTCACACTGATACATGACTACGGGAAAATCCGTAGCTTTGAGTAGGTGGACCTGTGTTGGCAAAGTAATGTCTCTGCTTTTTAATATTCTGTGTATGTTGGTCATAACTTTCCTTCAAGGAGTAAGCGTCTTTTAATTTCATGGCTGCAATCACCATCTGCAGTGATTTTGGAGCCCAAACAAATAAAGTCTGACACTGTTTCCACTGTTTCCCCATCTATTTCCCATGAAGTGATGGGACCGGATGCCATGATCTTCATTTTCTGAATGTTGAGTTTTAAGCCAACTTTTTCACTCTCTTCTTTCACTTTCATCAAAAGGCTCTTTAGTTCTTCACTTTCTGCCATAAGGGTGGTATCATCTGTATATCTGAGGTTATTGATATTTCTCCTGGCAATCCTGATACCAGCTTGTGCTTTCTCATGATGTACCCTGCATATAAACTTAAATAAGCAGGGTGACAGTATACAGCCTTGACGTACTCCTTTTCCTATTTGGAACCAGTCTGTTGTTCCATGTCCAGTTCTAACTGTTGCTTCCTGACCTGCATACAGGTTTCTCAAAAGGCAGATCAGGTGGTCTGGCATTCCCATCTGTTGAAGAATTTCCCACAGTTTATTGTGATCCACACAGTCAAAGGCTTTGGTATAGTCACTAAAGCAGAAATAGATGTTTTTCTGGAACCCTCTTGCTTTTTTGATGATCCCACGGATGTTGGCATTTGATCTCTGCTTCCTCTGCCTTTTCTAAATCTAACTTGAATATCTGGAAGTACATAGTTCATGTATTCTTGAAGCCTGGCTTGAAGAATTTTGAGCATTACTTTCCTAGCGTGTGAGATGAGTGCTATTGTGTGATAGTTTGAGCATTCTTTGGCATTGCCTTTCTTTTGGATTGGCTTGAAAACTGACCTTTTCCAGTCCTGTGGCCACTGCTGAGTTTTCCAAATTTGCTGGCATATTGAGTGCAGCACTTTCACAGCATCATCTTTCAGGATCTGATATACTCAGCTGGAATTCCATCACCTCCACTAGCTTTGTTCATAGTGATGCTTCCTAAGGCCCCCTTGACTTCACAATACTGGAGGTCTGGCTCTAGATGAGTGATCACATCATCGTGATTATCTGGGCCCTGAAGATCTTTTTTGTGTAGTTCTTATGTGTATTCTTGCCACCTCATTTTAATATCTTCTACTTCTGTTATGTCCATACCATTCTGTCCTTTACTGAGCCCATCTTTGCATGAAATTGTTCCCTTGGTATCTCTTGTTTTCTTGAAGAGCTCTCTAGTCTTTCCCATTCTATTACTTTCATCTATTTCTTTGCATTGATCACTCAGGAAGGCTTTCTTATATCCCCTCCCTTTTGAAGCTCCCTCCCATTTCCCTCCCCATCCCACCCCCTAGGTTGATTGAAAATATGTTTATTTTGGAAGGTTTTATTTTTGACAGTGGCTGTATCCTATGTGTTATCACATGACTCCACTGTATTTAACATTTTATCCAGTGGAATTATGTTTCTCAGTTATATTATGATAATGATTTTGCACACTGATCAAAATTTGGCACAACATCTGTAAAGCATTTGTGATATATTATGAATTCTATAGATCTTTTTTTTTGAATTCTATAGATTTTTCAGACTGTTCATAAAAGTCAGCACACATGGGCCTTATATCTAAGAGACAACTCCCTAAATTTCAATGACCTGATTAGATCCTTTTGAAAAAAAAGTACAGTCTCTTCTTATATCAGAGATTGCTTTATGGTAGTGTGACTATGGTAGTCAACAGTATTATTTGCCTGTTACAATTTGAATGGAAAATGTTATTCACTACACTAGCTGTATATGATACTTGGTTTGCAGTGTTGAGTTGCTCTTAAATAAAGAATATGCAAAGACTGCTAGTGCTTCTTTTTATCCTTCTTCTCTGTTACTAAAGTTAGGATCCATTTGGCTGCAACTATGAACCTAACAGTGCTGTCTTAAAACATATGCTTCAGAGATTTTGCAGTAATAGTACAATTATAGAATTAATAGATGCAACTATTAGTAAATTATCAGTAAATTAATGAGAATACCATTAGCTTTAAACAGTGTCAGGAAAAAAACATTTTTGAGGGTTTTTGGAATCATCACAAGTGAAATTATATTTTACATTTGCATTTCATTCTGTATTCTATCCACAAATAAACGTATAGCATTTTGGTTAGAATGTAGTTTTTTTATCTGACAGATCATTTATTAACAAATAATTTTTTATTGTCTGACAAATCATTTATTAAAAATGTGCCATGACAAGTCCACCATAAGTATATCCTGATTATGCAATCATTTGTGTTAAAAATCATAACTTTTCTATATTTCATGGATTTACTCTGATTATCAGTATCTCATTTTCAATTTTAACTAATTTTTGGAAGAATATAGGTTTTTTAATCCTACATATCTGGATCGAAATATCAAGCTTGTCGATCACAATTGTATGATTTATATACTTGGACTACTTAGTTCACTGAGCTTCCATAAGGAAATGAAGACCTTAACCTGAGTGTTTTTACCAAGATTGATAAAGAATAGGAATCTGTGGGAAAACACGAGAGGACAAAATGTTTGAATGAAGATTGGTAAACCGGAGGTAACTTAGGCCTCTTCTTTTGGATTCTTCTATCATCTCTCTGTCTTCTGGGAATGAATAAGGCACCTCTCACAAGACGGCCTTATGACCTACTTCAGGAGAGAAAAGGAAGGTCAGAGAGTCCTTCCTGCACCTGAGGTTTCTTAAAATATTTAATATGTCAAGGCACCATGTCTTAGGGTTGCATATTCAGATCCCCTTCGTGTCCATACAGTTACATAGCTGATATCACAATGGGAACATTCTTGCCACCTGTTGAAATTCAGGGGATGGTTGGCATCTGCACAAAGGCAAATGGAGCCTTCTTCACTGTGGTTTTGGTTGCTTTTGTCTCTTGAAGTCGCATGTCTCTGTATACACTTACGTTCCATGTTTCTTCTTGGAATGTTTTGTTTTCAAACTAAAATTGCCGTTTTTGAAAAAAGTGACTATCATATGCTTTCAAAATTGGCCATCAGTTAAACATGGGTATCTGAGTTGCACAACACCCAGATACATGGAAAATGATGAGGACTGATATTGCAGTTACTTCCAAATACCCTCCTCATTACAAAGTAATAATATATTCCTGTAATAAGACTTTATTAAAATTATTTTAGTGTGTAGGTATGAATGTCTATTACTATATTACTAGCCTGATTCTGTAGGTACTTTTACATTAATAAACATAATGTCATTTTATAATAATTATACAAATAGTTAATGGTTGTTGGTACTTATTTCCTCCAGTGAGAAACCAATTATGCTTGTATGACCAGCACTGAGTTCACTCTTTTTTTCTCCCCTTCAGTATGTTCTTTCTCTGTCTAGAAATTAGTTCTTATTAACTCATCATTATGTTCATTAAATCAATAACTTAGCAAATATTTACTGTGTAACCAGTGCTCAAGAAAGCACACATTTTGTTGCCTTTAAATTGCTTACAAATATTTTAGGTTGCTTCGTAATTTACTGTGGTAGATTAATCGACTTTGATCTACTACTTCTCAGTTTAAATGATGTCCTCTCGGAATCTTAAAATTTGCATGGGCTCACTTTTCTGTTTATGAGTTAGTAAATGAAAATATATGAGTTAAAATGGCCAGCATTGCCCATCTTTTCATTCTTTATTCAAGAATTTTAGGTTCCTTTAATCATCCTGAACTGAACGTGATTTATTAAAATAACTTCACATGCTGTATTTTAAATGGCCAAGAAGTAGGACACCCAAAAATGAATAATGGTTTGTACATAGGTAGTATTTGAATAGTTTCTTATGACGAAGGTCTATCTAAACACATTTTCTCTTAAGAAAATAGGAAGGACTATCAAAAGGCTAAATTTAAATGAATGTCATAAAAAGTAGCAGAAAAGAATTATTACATCTGTTGAATCCCTCCTTGTCCACTGGGTCCTAGCTGCTTGTGAAGTGAGAATATGTGATCTAGGTGATTTATCTTTCTCTTTATATGTTCCCAGAATTCACATGAGAATAGACAGAATCAGCCACAAGTTCTGTTTTTCCCCTTTCTATGTCTGCAGCAGGGGTTCTGCGGAATGTGTAAATTTTAGACCTCAGCTATACTTCTTTTCTGAACTTTTCTCTCAGCTGCATGTAACCAGAAAGGATGTTACAAAAATAAGCTAGTAATATTACAGTAGTAAATATTTTTTTTTTTTTGTGGTGGTTAGGAGAAGGAGTGAAGAAAAACTGCTATGTAAAATGTCATATGAGTAACTATCTTTTCCTATATCCAAAATTAAAGGGACTACTAAGTAAATTTGAAACTCAGTATTATGAGTTAATGGAAGTAAAAGATTAAGGTTTAGGTACTGTTTTTGTTTATGTACATGCATATACACATCCTGGTGGCTCAGACAGTAAATATTCCGCCTGCAATGCGAGAGACCTGGGTTGGATCGATCCCCTGGGGAAGGGAACAGCTACCCACTCCAGTATTCTCTCTCTCTCTCTCTCTCTCTCACACACACACACAGAGGCACTTAGCAGATGCCTCTGACATACATATAGCAACCCCTTGGCTCAACTGTTGACCATTTGGTGATGTCCATGTGTAGAGTCTTCTTTTGTGTTGTTGGAAGAGGGTGTTTGCTATGACCAGTGCATTTCCTTGGCAAAACTCTATTAGTCTTTGCCCTGCTTCATTCCATATTCCAAGGCCAAATTTGCCTGTTACTCCAGGTGTTTCCTGACTTCCTGCTTTTGCATTCCAGTCCTCTATAATGAAAAGGACATCTTTTTTGGGTGTTAGTTCTAAAAGGTCTTGTAGGTCTACATTGAACTGTTAAACTTCAGCTTCTTCAGTGTTACTGTTTGGGGCATAGACTTGGATTACTGTGATATTGAATGGTTTGCCTTGGAAATGAACAGAGATCATTCTGTCGTTTTTGAGTTGCATCGAAGTACTGCATTTCGGACTCTTTTGTTGATCATGATGGCTACTCCATTTCTTCTGAGGGATTCCTGCCTTCAGTAGTAGATATAATAGTCATCTGAGTTAAATTCACCCATTCCAGTCCATTTGAGTTCACTGATTCTTAGAATGTCGACGTTCACTCTTGCCATCTCTTGTTTGACCACTTCCAATTTGCCTTGATTCATGGACCTGACATTCCAGGTTCCTATGCAATATTGCTCTTTACAGCATCAGATCTTGCTTCTATTACCAGTCACATCCACAACTGGGTATTGTTTTTGCTTTGGCTCTATCCCTTCATTCTTTCTGGAGTTATTTCTCCACTGATCTCCAGTAGCATATTGGGCATCTACTGATCTGGGGAGTTCCTCTTTCAGTATCCTATCATTTTGCCTTTTCATACTGTTCATGGGGTTCTCAAGGCAAGAATACTGAAGTGGTTTGCCATTCCCTTCTCCAGTGAACCACACTCTGTCAGACCTCTCCACCATGACCTGCCCATCTTGGGTGGCCCCATGGGCATGGCTTAGTTTCATTGAGTTAGACAAGGCTGATGGAGAAGCTCTATACAGTCAACAAAAACAAGACCAAGAGCTGACTGTGGCTCAGATCATGAACTCCTTATTGGCAAATTCAGACTGAAATTGAAGAAAGTAGGGAAAACCACTAGACCATTCACGTATGACCTAATCAAATCCCTTATGGTTATACAGTGGAAGTGAGAAGTAGATTTAAGGGACTAGATCTGATAGATAGGGTGCCTGATGAACTATGGGCTGATGTACGTGACATTGTACAGGAGACAGGGATCAAGACCATCCCCATGGAAAAGAAATGCAAAAAAGCAAAATGGCTGTTTGGGGAGGCCAAAGAAGAGAAGCGAAAAGCAAAGGAGAAAAGGAAAGATATAAGCATCTGAATGCAGAGTTCCAAAGAATAGCAAGAAGATATAAGAAAGCCTTCCTCAGCGATCAATGCAAAGAAATAGAGGAAAACAACAGAGTAGGAAAGATTAGAGATCTCTTTAACAAAATTAGAGATATCAAGGGAGCATTTCATGCAAAGATGGGCTCGATAAAGGACAGAAATGGTATGCACCTAACAGAAGCAGAAGATATTAAGAAGACGTGGCAAGAATACACAGAAGAACTATACAAAAGAGATCTTCATGAACCAGATAAACACGATGGTGTGATCACTCACCTAGTCAGACATCCTGGAATGTGAAGTCAAGTGGGCCTTAGAAAGCATCACTACGAACAAAGCTATTGGAGGTGATGGAATTCCAGTTGAGCTATTTCAAATCCTGAAAGATGATGCTGTGAAAGTGCTGCACTCAATATGCCAGCAAACTTGGAAAACTCAGCAGTGGCCAGAGGACTGGAAAAGGTCAATTTTCATTCCAATCCCAAAGAAAGGCAATGCCAAAGAATACTCAAACTACCACACAATTGCACTCATCTCACATGCTGGTAAGCTAATGCTCAAAATTCTCCAAGCCAGGCTTCAGCAATATGTGAACCATGAACTTCCAGATGTTCAAGCTGGTTTTAGAAAAGGCAGAGGAACCAGAGATCAAATTGTCAATATCTACTGGATCATGGAAAAAGCAAGAGAATTCCAGAAAAACATCTATTTCTGCTCTATTGACTATGCTAAATCCTTTGACTGTGTGGATCACAATAAACTGTGGAAAGTTCTGAAAGAGATGGGCATACCAGACCACCTGACCTGCCTCTTGAGAAACCTATATGCAGGTCAGGAAGTACCAGTTAGAACTGTACATGGAACAACAGACTGGTTCCAAATAGGAAAAGGAGTATGCCAAGGCTGTATATTGTCACCCTGTTTATTTAACTTATATGCAGAGTACATCATGAGAAACGCTGGGCTGCAAGAAGCACAAGCTGGAATCAAGATTGCCTGGAGAAATATCAATAACCTGAGATATGCAGATAACACCACCCCTATGGCACAAAGTGAAGAGGGACTAAATAGCCTCTTGATGAAGGTGAAAGAGGAGAGTGAAAAAGTTGGCTTAAAACTCAACATTCAGAAAATGAAGATCATGGCATCGGGTCCCATCACTTCATGGAAAATAGATGGGGAAACAGTGGAAACAGTGTCAGACTTTGGGCTCCCAAATCACTGCAAATGGTGATTGCAGCCTTGAAATTAAAAGACGCTTACTCCTTGGAAGGAAAGTTATAACCAACCTAGATAGCATATTGAAAAGCAGAGGAATTACTTTGCCAAGAAAGGTCCATCTAGTCAATGCTATGGTTTTTCCAGTGGTCATGTATGGATGTAAGAGTTGGACTGTGAAGAAAGCTGAGCACTGAAGAATTGATGCTTTTGAACTGTGGTGTTGGAGAAGACTCTTGAGAGTCCCTTGCGCTGCAAGGAGATCCAACCAGTCCATTCTGAAGATCAGCCCTGGGATTTCTTTGGAAGGACTGATGCTAAAGCTGAAACTCCAGTACTTTGGCCACCTCATGCGAAGAGTTGACTCATTAGAAAAGACTCTGATGCTGGGAGGGATTGGGGGCAGGAGGAGCAGGGGACGACAGAGGATGAGATGGCTGGATGGCACCACTGACTCGATGGACGTGAGTCTGAGTGAACTCCGGGAGTTGTTGAGGAACAGGGAGGCCTGACGTGCTGTGAGTCATGGGGTCACAAAGAGTCGGACAGAACTCAGTGACTGAACTGAACTGGCTAAACTGTAAATTTACCTTTTTCCTGAGTGAAAGTCACTCAGTTTGCAACTCCATGGACTGTAGCCCACTAGGCTCCTCTTTCTATGGAGTACTCTGGGAAAGAATACTGCCATGGGTTGCCATTCTCTTCTCCTGGGGATCTTCCTGGCAGAGGGATCAATCCCAGAATTCTGCATTGCAGGCAGATTCTTTACCATCTGAGCCACCAGGGCTGCCAAAATTTTACCCAGACCCAAAGTAAACTCTTTTGTGGGCACTCAGGCCTACCTCAGTTACCTCATTCTCACCTTCTGTGCTTTCTCTTTGTCTTGTAATATTCTGCGATAAGACTTTCCCCAAGTCTACAAGCTTCTATGATTGGCACTGAGCCATTCACTTGAATGCAAGGGAGTTCATCTCGTGAAGATCATCCTCAACCACTGGGGAGAAGGGCCTGTGTATCATTACCCCAGATTTATATTACTCACAGAACTATCTCAGAGATCTGGAAAGAATTTGGGTTTCTTTGCCAAAAGTGGCAATTCCAATAATAATGTGTAGTGTGACTTTTCTTCCTTTTCAGTTTTTCTCTCCCCGTTCCTTCCAACTGCTTTCCTGGAATCACCCCCTGAGTATACTACCTACATCAAAGTTCTTGTCTCAGGCTCTACTTTTCAGAGATCCCAAATTAAGATACCAAACCACATAAGATTTCTTGGAATTATTATGTTTGAATAACTCAAAACATTTGTAGGCATCATCTGTCAGTATCTACCTATCATTATATAATTATTTAGTGTTATAAAAATATTGCATAGCCTTTTGTGTAAGTTTGATTTTCAAAATATTAATCATCTCACTACCTCTTTTAATATTTACCATATTACATACCTTCTTCGAAAGCAGCTATAATCTTGCTGAAGAAGTAATAAGCTTTACATGTTTGAAACAGTTGATCAATGCTCCTCTATTATTCTACTGAATACTGAATTTCTTGTTAACATACAAATTGAAGTGGTGTCTTACTCCAGATCTCCCAAAGTGAACAATTTCTGCAAAATCTTCTTCCTAAGGCTTATTTTTCAAATGCAGGCTTTCCTAAAAGCTGTGTTTCACATAGGAAGTTGTTGAAAACCTCATAAGAAGGGGTGGGATTTCAACTAATCTTAGGTAAATGTATTGGAGAATGGGAAAGTCAGTATTAAATGATAAGTGGTATGTGCATTGTTTAGTTGTTAAGTTGTGTCTGACTCTCTTGCAACCCCATGGACTGCAGCCCTCCAGGCTCCTCCATCCATGGGATTCTCTAGGCAAGAATACTGGAGTGGGTTGCCATTGCCTTCTCTAGTGGTATGTGCATGGGCACAGCTATAAGAGAATCATTGTGTTTCATTTCAAAAGAGATAGCTTGAGAGAGAGTGACCCTATAACCAACTTGCTTTTTCTTATGTAAAAGACAAGTTTGTGTGCAATAAAATAGTATATAAAAATGAAAGCAAGGCGTCAATTCACACACAGCTTTTCAAAAGTAAAATCAAATATATCATAATAAAAATTCTGGCATTTATCTACTGAGACATATTTTGTACTTATGCTAGGTATGTAAAATATATAGTATAGTTATGTTACAGCTGTGGGCATGTTCTGATTTAGTAAACATCAATATTGTCATAATCAAGGATAAGATGATTGCCACATAGAACTGGGAGAGAGCAGGTTTTATTATCTGTGAGCATCTATTCTGACTGTTGCATACTTGACCAATTGCTCAGAATGGCTCTAGGGGATTGATTATGTAAGCTTATCTATAACCATCTTCTGTGGGAGGTAAGGGACTGTAACAGGGCAGAGTTTGTCTACCTTCAAAATAAAAAATGTTTTCCTCTATAATACTATTAAGGGAAGTACTGACTATTTCCAACATTTTGTTTAATCCCTCAATTATCAGTTTAAGAATATTGGACTAAATTTGTTTTTACTTTATTTTTATGGAAATAATCTAGGCTTGTCAATAAGCCATTGTTATAGTAAATTTAAGAAAAGCATCAAACTAACATTATAAAATTCAGTCAGTTAAGCTCTCTTGCCTCTTTCTATACTGAAGAGTTGTATGGCTTGAGAAACAATAGATTGAATCTTTTAAAGTCTTAATATACTCCTCATTTTCTCTTTTCTTAATATTCCCAAGTATATATCAGAAATATATATCTAGTCCTATTAAACATTTACAAAGTAGCATTTCTGTCAGGGACCAAAAAAAAGGGCGGGGGGAATAACCTATCTTTCTGCCTTCTTGAAGGTTGCAAGATAAATATTTACTGATTTTAAATTAAAGTGAACATCAGCAAGCTAGACAGATTTATAGAGTTATCTTGTGGAAAAGGAGCTTGCTCTATTTTCACATGCTTTTTCTGGTAGCAAATGTTTTAATCTATTGATGCCATGGAGAAATGCTACATTAGCTGTAAAGCAGAAAGAGAACACTGTTCAGAGACAGGACTGATAATGTATATAGTGCAGGAACGACTTTGCAAGAATTTAATGGCCCTGAATTCAAATAGACAATATATAGTTTACCAGTCTGAGAGAGAAGATTCATAAAAGACGAGTGCATTCTCCAAATGCATAAACTAAACTTAGATATGAAATTAAGATAATATTTTTTACAGTGGCGGTAGAAATTAGTTGATTTGAAAAAGAAGGAAAATTCATTTTCATAGCTTGCTACACACTAGAATTTTGCACTCTGTTCTTTTCATAGTATAAGCATTTGACCTTCATTTTTGCTACTAAAGGATTTATAATTTTCCATCACAAATCTCTCCTCTAAAATTTTTAGGCACAGTAGAACATAGTTCCTCACTGTTTTCTAATGAATCCATGGTACATGCATAACAAATGAACTGATGCTAAGAGAAGACTGGTGAGTTGAGATGCTGCTGCTGCTGCTGCTGCTGCTGCTAAGTCACTTTAGTCGTGTCCAACTCTGTGTGACCCCATAGACGGCAGCCCACCAGGCTCCCCCGTCCCTGGGATTCTCCAGGCAAGAACACTAGAGTGGGTTGCCATTTCCCTTTCCAATGCATGAAAGTGAAAAGTGAAAGTGAAGTCGCTTAGTCGTGTCCGACTCCTAGCAACCCCATGGACTTCAGCCTACTAGGCTCCTCCGTCCATGGGATTTTCCAGGCAAGAGTACTAGACTGGGTTGCCATTGCCTTATCTGGAGTTGAGATGGTATTGTTTGAAACAAGAAAATATCAACTGGAGAAATCTAAGAAACCTTATGCTCTCTTTCCAAATGTACATGTCATTTATTTGAAAGTGGATACCAAATTCTGTAGGTCACATACTTTTCATGTAAGTGGTAAATCAGCCAACATTCACAACTTGAGAATTCACTCAAAATATCATAGTTTTGAATCTAACTTTTCAAATTTATTGACATTTAAAATGGGCATCAAACTGTTGTGTTACTTTATTTTCTGAGTGAGAAACTTTAGTCAGTACAAACTGATAAGTAATTCTCAGGAGACCATGTAGAACCATCTGATGAGAATAAGCTTTTGGAGTCAGATTGTCCTTTTTCAAATTCTAGCTCTTTTTCTTACTAAATTTGCAACCTTAAGCAAATAATTTCTCCTTATACTTCATCTGTAAACTGCTGTTTGTACCTGGTGGCTCAGACAGAAAGGAATCTGCCTGTAGTGCAGGAGACCAGGGTTCAATCCCTGGGTCAGGAAGATCCCCTGGAGAAGTGAATGGCTACCCACTCCAGTATTCTTGCCTGGAGAATTCATGGACACAGGAGCCTGGCAGACTGCAATCCATGGGGTTGCAAAGAGTTGGACAAAATTGAGCGATTAACACTTTTTCACTTTCATACTTACTTTAATGAGTTGTTTTGATAATTAAATGAGTTCATAGTAGGGGTTTCCACATAGTACACATTCAGTAACTGTTAACTGTTGTTACTATAAATGCTTCTTGTTTCAAATTATGCAGTTATTGCTATGTTTTAAAATGCCAAAAAATGTAAATGACTTTGTTTTCAGTGTTCATTATTTTTAAATGCAGTGTTTTTTTTTTTCTTTTTTAAGTAATTAAATATTAATCTAAAATATCAAATGGGTTTATTAATTAAACATCATATGTAGAAAATATTTACTTCAGTGTAGCAATTACACAATCTACATATATCAGTTAATTTTTTTTCCTTTCATCTTATCTTGGATGATTTAAGTTTTACCAGTTATTCAAGAGCATTGTAGATCGAGATCGTTTGTATTGATTTAACAAATTCAGAATATTTATTGAATAGCTTCTATATTCTAGACACTGTTCTAGGAGCTAGGACAGAGCAATGAATAAATGAAAGAGGGACCTTGAATATATACAGCTAACTTTCTAGTAGATTAATAGAGAATGCCATAATATGGATGCTTCTGAGAAAATATATAGTTTCTATTTGAAATTTATTTTTGGTCTTTAGTATTTTTTAATCACTATCTGTGGCAGATTCAATAATATTTTTATGTTCTACCTGTAAACATGAAATTAAAAATTTTAATAATTATCATCTATAGTCAGTTTGTAGGAAAAAAAAAAAAAAGTAAAAGTGAAAGTGTTAGTCACCAAGTCTTGTCAGACTCATTGCCATCACGTGAACTGTAGCCTGTCAGGCTCCTCCGTCCATGGAATTTCTTCAGGCACAAATTCTTCAGGCAAGGATACTGGAGTGGGTTGCCATACCCTTCTCCACAGGATCTTCCCAACCCAGGATCGAACTGCACTTCAGGGGTCTCCTGCATTGCAGGCAGATTCTTTACTGTCTGATCCAACAGGAAGCCCATTGTCAGTTTACAAGTTAGTTTTTTTTTTCTTTTGGTGTTTGTTTATAGGAAGTTTTTAAATTAAAAAGTGAGAAAATTATACATAATAATGTTATATTGTTGAGAGTTCCTTCCTGAATGCTCTAACCAGGAAATTTATGTTTTATGATCCTTCTACAGATAGCTTTTAAGACAAAATTAACTAACAGACAAACAACTGTAGTCAAGTTAAACTGTAAAGTATCTTGCCAGTGTCCACTAGAGTAAAAAATGGAGTGATTATTTATTTTATTCTGTGAAACTTGCCTTTCATTTAATTTGACATATTTTACTAAAACAAACTAAATACTACATTTAGTGAATTACTGAACAGATGTTGGCTGGGTATTATAAAGAATGGGATAACACACTTTATGCTGTTCATATTTATTTTAAATTTAATGTCTGTACTTTGGGTGTTGTAAACAGTATATCCATTTGAAGAACTTCCTGCTTATTATTTCCTTT
Organism: Bos taurus; assembly: GCF_002263795.3. Classification (NCBI taxonomy): domain Eukaryota; kingdom Metazoa; phylum Chordata; class Mammalia; order Artiodactyla; family Bovidae; genus Bos; species Bos taurus. Next base: position 77,312,539 of record NC_037333.1, read on the forward strand.
TGCAACTTTCACCTGGCTAATTTGCAACACATCTTTTAAGGAATATTAATTCCTTCTGTTATTGTATCTCAAAGGAAGAACATAATATGACAAGGAAAGGAAGGAAGAATATGTTCTGGTTATTAAGAGCATAAGAATTTGACATAAGAATACTTCTTATGTTAAATATAACATTGCAGAGCTAAACACCATTATGAATGCTCTCACCTATGGGTGAGAAAAAAGTAGGAACTTTTCACTATACAATTAGCTATGTTTAACTAGACTAAAATGAAATATTGCTGCTAAATTGTCATAGGCATGCTATGATGGACACTGAAGAATAAAGAAACAGAATGAAGAGTAAAGAAACTTCTCCTATGAGAAGTATGCTATGTCTACAGTTTAGGATGCATAATTAATAAAACATAGTTTTTCTTTCTAGTAGGAAAAAAAGTAGCAGATAGTTTTATGTGTATCTATCAACTTTATTATCGTATCCTTAATTATTCTACCTCTGCGTTTCTTTCAAATCTCTCTGACATTATTGATTTAGGTCAGAAGCTGGCTCCTGCCTTTACAGGTGACCTGTGTGTGCCTTATGAGTCTGGGATGTGACACTGCCCTAAAAGGCATGAAAAAAGAAAGGATCTTGTCACAAAAGTGATCTTAAATAGGCAGCTTTGAGAAGAGATTCTTAGGCAAAAATCAGTAAAATACTTTTGTTCAAGTTAAGTTATTGCTAGTTATTAATACTAACCTTTCAAAGGTTTTGGTTGTTGTGGAAATCACATATTTTTCTTGTGGGAAGGAAATCATTTTTTTATATCTGGTGAGTATAATTTAGTGGATAAAGCACTACTGGCATTTAGAAAGTAATAGGGATAACTGAGATACTATTCCTCAACTGATGGATTTATTCAGCAATAGTTTGCACTTGAAAGATACTGATTAGCACTGAGGTTCTTGTGTCAGAGGCCTGGCATTGGATTCTGAGTCTGCTACTTACTATTAATTTATCTTATCTTCATCTAGTTTCCTTCTTAATACTGAAATAATAATGCTGCCATTTTATAATGGTAATGTGACTATTGTATGAATTGTTGTTGTTGAATAGTCCCTAAATTGTGTCTGACTCTTTATGACCCCATGGACTGTAGCAAGCTAAACTCCTCTGTCCTCCAGTAACTCTGAACTTTGCTTAAATTCGTGTGTGTTGAGTTAGTATTTCTATCTATATATGAATCAGATCAGATCAGTCATTCAGTCATGTCCGACTCTTTTCAAACCCATGAATTGCAGCACGCCAGGCCTCCCTGTCCATCACCAACTCCCAGTGTTCACTGAGACTCACGTCCATCGAGTCAGCGATGCCATCCAGCCACCTCATCCTCTGTCGTCCCCCTCTCCTTCTGCCCCCAATCCCTCCCAGCATCAGAGTCTTTTCCAATGAGTCAACTCTTCACATGAGGTGGCCAAAGTACTGGAGTTTCAGCTTTAGCATCAGTCCTTCCAAAGAAATCCCAGGGCTGATCTCCTTCAGAATGGACTGGTTGGATCTCCTTGCAGTCCAAGGGACTCTCAAGAGTCTTCTCCAACACCACAGTTCAAAAGCATCAATTTTTTGGCGCTCAGCCTTCTTCACAGTCCAACTCTCACATCCATACATGACCACAGGAAAAATCATAGCCTTGACTAGACAGACCTTTGTTGGCAAAGTAAAGTCTCTGCTTTTGAATATGCTATCTAGGTTGGTCATAACTTTCCTTCCAAGGAGTAAGCGTCTTTTAATTTCATGGCTGCAGTCACCATCTGCAGTGATTTTGGAGCCCCAAAAAATAAAGTCTGACACTGTTTCCACTGTTTCCCCATCTATTTCCCATGAAGTGATGGGACCGGATGCCATGATCTTTGTTTTCTAAATGTTGAGCTTTAAGCCAACTTTTTCCCTCTCCACTTTCACTTTCATCAAGAGGCTTTTGAGTTCCTCTTCACTTTCTGCCATAAGGGTGGTGTCATCTGTATATCTGAGGTTATTGATATTTCTTCCAGCAATCTTGATTCCAGTTTGTGTTTCTTCCAGGCAAGCATTTCTCATGATGTACTCTGCATATAAGTTAAATAAGCAGGGTGACAATATACAGCCTTGACGTACTCCTTTTCCTATTTGGAACCAGTCTGTTGTTCCATGTCCAGTTCTAACTGTTGCTTCCTGACCTGCATACAAATTTCTCAAGAGGCAGATCAGGTGCTCTGGTATTCCCATCTCTTTCAGAATTTTCCACAGTTTATTGGGATCCACACAGTCAAAGGCTTTGGCATAGTCAATAAAGCAGAAATAGATGTTTTTCTGGAACTCTCTTGCTTTTTCTATGATCCAGCGGATGTTGGCAATTTGATCTCTGGTTCCTCTGCCTTTTCTAAAACCAGCTTGAACATCAGGAAGTTCACGGTTCACATATTGCTGAAGCCTGTCTTGGAGAATTTTGAGCATTACTTTACTAGCGTGTGAGATGAGTGCAATTGTGCAGTAGTTTGAGCATTCTTTGTATATGTAAATTATTTTAAACAATAGATCATCAATAATTAGTAAGCCCACAGATGATATTAGTTATCCTCATTATTATTTTCATCATCATCAGTTTCTTGTTTGCTGGAGAGCATAGCATAGAGGTTAAGAGTGCAAGCCCAGAAGTTCAAATAGCAGCTCTACCAACTGCTAATTATGTGAACTCTGAACTCACCTGTATAACTCTGACAACATTCTCATCAGGGTTGTGGTGAGGATTAAATAAAATAATCTAGATAAAGTATTCACAAATAGCCTGATAAAGGGAAAGTATTAAATAAATATTTTAAAAATTAGAAAATCATTTTTTTTCAATGTCATTAAGGAGAAATTCCACAGAAATTACAAGATGTTTCTTAGTAATTGATTGTAGAAGAAACATTTTGCTGTGTACAATCATTTTGGTAGACAGTGAGAGTTACAATGGACTCTATTATAGAAAGATAGTAAGTGGGATCTAAGGGGAATTTTGTCTGTTTACCGGAAGTACTTCACTGTCTGTAAGATTTGCCCCTTCTCTTTTGTGCACATCATCAAATAAAGCATATCAAGTTCATATTTGGAACTATTTGCCTGTGATTTTAAAAGTGTATCAGTGCCAGCATTTTTTGACCAGCAGTTATAGCAAGACATTAAGCTAGACCCTTATAATCCCTGAGTGAGTGATACAGCGTTTTGGGGCTTCAAGAACTTCCAAGTTCAGTTGATCCTTGAATAACTTGGGGATTAATCTGAGTATAACTTATGGATGGCCCTCTGTATCCACTGATTCAACCAACCATGGACCATGGAGTACCATAATATTTACTATTGAAATATATCTGTGTATAAGTAGTCTTGCATAGTTCAAACTCACATTGTTTAAGGGTCAGCTGTGATTCCAGAAGAAGGATAGAAGGTTAAAATACCAAGGGCCAGGAGAATAATAAATGAGACAGTAATTAAATAGAATAGATATTAGCAAACTGTGGCCAAGGGATAAATCCCCAGTGGGTTGTCTACATACTGGCCCATGAGCTAAGAATATCTTTTACAATTTTATAGATTTGTTTCAAAAAAAGGGAGACAAAGACAACTGTGTGACAAAGCTTATAGGTGGCTCAAAAACCGAAATCACTAATTGGCTGTTTGTAAAAAGTTTGCCAATCATCGGACTGGGACATTATAGAATACCATCCTTCATAAACTCTGTTGGAATTATATACATATTCAATATGGACCTAGAAAATAATTATTAGTAGTGCTTATGAAGGAATGACCTAAACACAGAGTTTGACTTACTGAGATATATTGTGTGAGGCATTCTGGGTAGGGGCTACAGAGTGAGTAAAAGTTGAAAAATAAATATAAGTATAAAGTATATTGAAAAATAAATATAGGTGATAAGCATATGAAGGAAAATGAAAAAAAAATACTGTGACAAAATAGTAAAACACAAAATGAGAATAATAACATAACACATTTTTTGAAATTTATAGCAATGAAACTAAAGACCTAAAATTTATTCAGATGAATTGGTATTATTGGCATGTTAACTTTATCAAATTCAAAAATCTAAATGAGCAAGTATCTTAAATCTACTTTTCAAGAAATTCATATGACATATATAGGATATTTTTGGTATATATTTTCTACTAATGAATTCTGGATCTAACTATTTTTATTTATAGTTATAGTTTCATAATTCTATTATTAATCTTATTCTTATTAACCATGCTATTCCCAAATACAAAATGTTTTCTGCTCTTTGGCTACTGGATCTAGTCCAGTTTGGTTGGGATATTTGGAAGAGTCATACCAAGTAACAGATTATGTAGCAGCTCTTCAGATCCCTAAGCTATTTCTCAAAATGTTATTTTCTTTTTTCCTTACTGAATGTCATTGTGAGTTTTGTTGTCTTATTCCCTTGCACCAAGTGATTATACAAATTTTCAATTCCAAGAATAAGTCACAAGATCTTAAGAACTCCAGTGAAAACTAAAAGAATAATATTTATACAAAAGTAAAGTAATTGGACTTCCTTCAGCTTCTGTTTTTTTGCATCAATATGATTATGACAAATAGATTCAAGGGATTAGATTTGATAGACAGAGTGCCTGAAGAACTATGGACGGAGGTTTGTGACATTATATAGGAAGCAGTGATCAAGACCATGCCCCCCAAAAAAGGAATGCAAAAAGTCAAAATGGTTGACTGAGGAGGACTTACAAAGAGCTGTGAAAAGAAGAGAAGAGAAAGGCAAAGGAGAAAAGGAAAGATTCACCCATTTGAATGCAGAGTTCCAAAGAATAGCAAGGAGAGATTAGAAAGCCTTCTTCAGTGATCAATACAAAGAAATAGAGGAAAACAACAGAATGGGAAAGACTAGAGATGTCTTCAAGAAAATTAGAGATATCAAGGGAACATCTCATGTAAAGATGGGTACAATAAAGGACAGAAATGGTATGGACCTAACAGAAGCAGAATATATTAAGAAGAGGTAGCAAGAATACACAGAACTATACAAATAAATTTTCATGACCCAGATAACCTAGTGATGTGATCACTCACCTAGAGCCAAACCTCCAGTAGTGTGAAGTCAAGTGGGCCTTAGGAAGCATCACTATGAACAAAGCTAGTGGAGATGTTGCACTTCCATCTGTGCAATATCAAATCCTAAAAGATGATGCTGTGAAAGTACTTCACTCAATATACCAGCAAATTTGGAAAACTCAGCAGTGGCCACAGGACTGGAAAAGGTCAGTTTTCATTCCAATCCCAAAGAAAGGCAATGCCAAAGGATGCTCAAACTATTACATAATAGCATACGTCTCACACGCTAGCAAAGTAATGCTCAAAATTCTCCAAGCCAGGCTTCAGCAATATGTGAACTAAGAATTTCCAGATGTTTAAGTTGGATTTAGAAAAGGCAGAGGAACCAGAGATCAAACTGCCAACATCGCTGTATCATCAGAACAGCAAGAGAGTTCCAGAAAAACTTCCACTTCTGCTTTATTGACTATGCCAGTGCCTTTGACTGTGTGGATCACAACAAACTCTGGAAAATTCTGAAAGTGATGGGCATACCAGACCACCTTACCTGCCTCCTGAGAAATCTGTATGCAAGTCAGGAAGGAACAGTTAAAACCAGACATGGAACAATGGACTGGTTCCAAATTAGGGAAGGAGTAGGTCAAAGCTGTATATTGTCACCCTGCTTATTTAACTTCTATGCAGAGTATATCATGCGGAATGCTGGACTGGATGAAGCTAGGAGAAATATCAAGTACCTCAGATACGCAGGTGACACCACCCTTATGGCAGAAATGAAGATGAACTAAAGAGCCTCTTGATGAAAGTGAAAGAGGAGAGTGAAAAACCTGACTTAAAACTCAGCATTCAAAAAACAAAGATTATGGCATCCAGTCCCATCACACCATGGAAAATAGATGGAAAAACAAGGGAAACAGTGACAGACTGTTTTCTTGGGCTCCAAAGTCACTGCAGATGGTGACTACAGCCATGAAATTAAAAAGATCCTTGCTCCTTGGAAGTAAAGCTATGACCAACCTAGACAGCATATTAAAAAGCAAAGACATTACTTTGCAGACAAATGTCTATCTAATTAAAGCTCTGGTTTGTCCAGTAGTCATATGGATATGAGAGTTGGACTATAATGAGAGCTGAGTGCCACAATATTGATGCTTTTGAACTGTGATGTTGGCGAAGACTCTTGACAGTTCTTTGAACTTCAAGGAGATCACATGACTGAGCAGCTGAACTGAACTGGAGATTAGGATAGCCATTTTTGCCCTTACAATGCATAGCATTAAGTGACTCAAAAAGAAAATCACTTTTCTTATTGATTTAATACTATTGAGTTAAAAAGTAAACTGAGTTGAGACTGATATATTAATTCTCTGGCTTCCTTTTTCTAATTTATAACATTTTTACTGTGACTAGATAATAATTTAAAAAAATACCGTTCAGCTGTAAAACCCAAGGAGAATTAATTGTATTTACTAACTGTTTGAGATTAGATTTAGATTCACTTTGAAATATATTTTATTTTTAAATATACAGAGCTGGATCCATAGAACCTAGTAACAGGCATCAATCAAAAATATATTTCTCAAGAGCAAATGGATGACATTTTCCATAGGAAATTTGATCATAGTCAAACTGTTATGCCTTGTGTTTGTAACTCCAGTTTCTCATAACAGTTCCCCCTTTCTCTGCTCTTCACTTCTATTCTTTTTTATCTTTCTATATGAGTTCCTTTGAAGACATTTAGAAAGAACTTATCATTGGTAAAAAACTATTTTGAAAATCACCAGTTATTGGATTGTAAGCTTCCCTAAGGCAAAAATCAGTACTTCCTTTGTAACATGTTCATAAAAGTACAACCAAGTTCATCTTTTTGAGGATTAAATTAAATGATCTCCTGAGTAATTATTCACATAATACGTGTTCGGTGATTGTTAGGTATTTTGATTGTTATTACTTATTTCTGTGTTCACATCTCTGAGGCCCCCCATAGCAGATACATTTAGTGAATCTAATATATAAATATGGATGTATAGTCGAAGACACTCTGATGGGACTTTGCCTTTGCTTTTTTTTTTTAAATAAATCTAATTGCCACATGGTTGTTACATAGTGTGACAAATTATTATGATAAGGGTATATCCTTGCTGAACCAAATGTGATGTTGACTTTGCTGTTACCAATAATAACTTTGAAAATTATTATCTTTTACTAGAAACTATTACTAATAGAGTCACAAAAGAGTCAACCAGTAGCACCATTTTATTGAAAGGGTCTAAATTAATAGTTGAAGGATTTTACAAGTCCATCAATGGAATAGAGAGTTAATACAAAATAAGAGACAGTCTCAGTTTCTGTGGCATCTATAGATATTGTATTTAAGTGCTTAAATTATAATGTGGCTAGTGAAAGGATTTTATGAATTATTGATATTTTCAATCTACACATTCCAGGATGAAATTCATTAAGAGGTGATAGTTTAGGAAACACATTATATAAAGGCATTGTAATACAAGCTGATTGAGCAGCAATTTTATTCACTGGTACATGGGTATCATTTAAAAACATAATTTAGATGCTGAGCTGCAGAGATTACCCTTGTCTTTCATTAAAAAAAAAAGTATTAGCACTTTATTTATGGAAAGAGACAGATGTCTTTCAAAATTTTTGATACACAGTATACCAAAAATTAATGAACATCACAGATCTTTTTATTTCTGTTTACTGAAGTGCTTTTGTATTTTCTTGGTGGATGTAAAATGCATGAGGAGAGAATTTTCTCTGCTTCAGAATAATAATTAATAGGACATGAGTTACTTAGCACTGGTTTGTTTCTGGTGATAAGAAATATCTTGTTTCCTTGGCCAAGAAATGAGGATGCCATTTTTTTTTCTGTTATTTTATCTTCTCCAGAGAGATGCATTACATCACCATTCTGAAGCCTGCTAGCACTGGAAAGTATGACATTCAGTTCCTTTCTTTGAAAATACCACAGTACAATTTATCATTGCGTGGTGGTGTGAGAAATATTAATTGAGCTATTTCTGTGTGCTGGGTATTGAAGATGCAGTGATGAATAAGACCAGAACTTGGTTTTGAATTTCAATTCTACTACTACTTAATAAAAGAGCCATATATCTTTGTACCTGTTTTGTCATTTGAAAAATTAAGATAATGAAATATATACCTCATAAGTATGTTGTGAGATGATTAAATTAGTATATATGCAATACTGAAATATGGGACATGCTTAATTGTTGTTCAGTCACTCAATTATGTCCGACTCTTTGCAACATCATGGGCTGCAGCACGCCAGGCCTGCCTGTCCTTCATTATTTCCTGGAGTTTGCTCAAACTCATGTCCATTGAGTTGGCAATGCCATCCAACCATCTCATCCCCTTCTCTTCTTGCCTTCAATCTTTCCTAGGATCAGATTCTTTTCCAAAGAGTCAGCACTTCACATGAAGTGGCCAAAGTATTGGGGCTTCAGCTTTAGCATCAGTCCTTACAATGAATATTCAGGGTTGATTTCCTTTAGGATTGACTGGTTTGATTAACATGCTTAATGAATGTTGAGCTTATAGCAGACACAGTGCCTGCCCTTAGGGAGATTCCATTTGTGTTATTTATCTCCTCTACACCCCTCTTGGATTTGGTGACAGAAAGGAAATGGAGAGCAAAAACGCAATAGTGTTTCATTAAGTTTAAATGTTGTGAGAACCAGTATATGATATTGGACAAGTGCTAGGAGTCTGAAACCTACCAGTGTTGATCTTGGTTAAGTTTTTAAACCTTTTAAGTTTTGGTTGACTTTTATGTTTGATATGGTAGTAACTACGACCATGTCACATCAAAATATTTTGTTAACTTCAGTTCAGTCACTCAATCATGTCAGATTCTTTGTGACCCCATGGACTGCAACATGCCAGGCTTCCCTCTCCATCACCAATTCCTGGAGCTTACACAAACTCGTGTCTATTGAGTTGGTGATGCCATCCAACCATCTCATCCTCTGTGTTCCCCTTCTCCTCCTGCCTTCAAACTTTCCCAGCATTAAGGTCTTTTCCAATAAATTAGTTCTTCACATCATATGGCCAAAGTATTGGAGTTTCAGCTTCAGTATCAGTTTTTCCAATGAATATTCAGGATTGATTTCCTTTAGGATCGACTGCTTAGAAACTACTGTACTTTCTAATACTTTCTAATATAAAATATTATTATGAGCTTTTGGTTATCCGCTTATAGGAGATTTTCTTTGTAAATAATGCACTAGCAAATTTTTTTTAGAAGACTAATTTGTTTATTACTTTTGTGTGCTTTTAGCTTAACTACTCAGCTGTCCTGAGAAGTTCAGTTCAGTTCAGTAGCTCAGTCATGTAGAACTATTTGTGACCCCATGAACTGCAGCACGCCAGGCCTCCCTGTACATCATCAACTCCCGGAGTTTACCCAAACTCATGTCCATTGAGTCGGAGATGCCATTTAACCATCTCATCCTCTGTCATCTCCTTCTCCTCCTGTGTTTACTCCTTCCCAACTTCAGGGTCTTTTCAAATGAGTCTGCTCTAAGCATCCGGTGGCCAAAGTATTGGATTTTCAGCTTCAACATCAGTGCTTCTAATGAACACCCAGAACTGATTTCCTTTAGGATGGACTGGTTGGATCTCCTTGCAGTCTTAGGGACTCTCAAGAGTCTTCTCCAACACCACAGTTCAAAAGCATCAGTTCTTCTTTGCTCATCTTTCTTTATAGTCCAACTCTCACATCCATACATGACTACTAGAAAAACCATTGCCTTGACTAGACAGACCTTTGTTGACAAAGTAATGTCTCTGCTTTTTAATATGCTGTCTAGGTTGGTCATAACTATGTTTCCAAGGAGTAAGTGTCTCTTAATTTTATATCTTTAATCTGCAGTGATTTTGGAGCCCCAAATAATAAAGTCAGCCCACTGTTTCCCCATCTGTTTGCCATGAAGTTATGGGACCGGATGCCATGATCTTCGTTTTCTGAATGTTGAGCGTTAAGCCAACTTTTTCACTCTCCTCTTTCACTTTCATCAAGAGGCTTGTAGTTCTTCACTTTCTGCCATAAGGGTGGTGTCATCTGCATATCTGAGGTTATTGATATTTCTCCCTGCAGTCTTGATTCCAGCTTGTGATTCCTCCAGCCCAGCATGTCTCATAATGTACTCTGCATGTAAGGTAAATAAGCAGGGTGACAATATACAGCCTTGACATACTCCTTTTCCTATTTGGAACCAGTCTGTTGTTCCATGTCCAGTTCTAACTGTTGCTTCCTGACCTGCATACAGGTTTCTCAAGAGGCAGGTCAGGTGGTCTGGTATTCCCGTCTCTTTCAGAATGTTCCAGAGTTTATTGTGATCTACACAGTCAAAGGCTTTGTCATAGTCAATAAAGCAGAAATAGAAGGTTTTCTGGAACTCTCTTGCTTTTTCGATGATCCAGCAAATGTTGGCAATTTGATCTCTGGTTCCTCTGTCTTTTCTAAAACCAGCTTGAACATCTGGAAGTTCACGGTTCACATATTAGTGAAGCCTGGCTTGGAGAATTTTGAGCTTTACTTTACTAGTGTGTGAAATGAGTGCAATTGTGCTGTAGTTTGAGCATTCTTTGGCATTGCCTTTCTTTGGGATTGGAATGAAAACTGACCTTTTCCAGTCCTGTGGCCACTGCTGAGTTTTCCAAATTTGCTGGTATATTGAGTGCAGCACTTTCCCAGGATCATCTTTTAAGATTTGATATAGTCAGCTGGAATTCCATCACCTCCACTAGCTTTGTTCATAGTGATATTTCCTAAGGCCTGCTTGACTTCACATTCCAGGATGTCTGACTAGGTGAGTGATCACACCATCGTGTTTATCTGGTTCATGAAGATCTCTTTTGTATAGTTCTTCTGTGTATTCTTGCCACCTCTTCTTAATATCTTCTGCTTCTGTTAGGTCCATACCATTTCTGTCCTTTATTGAGCCCATCTTTGCACACAATGTTCCCTTGGTATCTCTAATTTTCTTGAAGACATCTCTTAGTCTTTCCCATTCTACTGTTTTCCTTTATTTCTTTGCACTGATCACTGAGGAAGGCTTTCTTATCTCACCTTGTTATTCTTTGGAACTCTGCATTCAAATGGGTATATCTTTCCTTTTCTCCTTTGCTTTTCACATCTTTTATTTTCACAGCTATTTGTAAGGCCTCCTCAGATAGCCATTTTCCTTTTTTGCATTTATTTTTCTTGGGAATAGTCTTGATCCCTGTCTCCTGTACAATGTCATGAAGCTCTGTTCATAGTTCATCAGGCACTCTATCTATCAGATCTAGTCCCTTATATCTATTTGTCACTTCCACTGTATAATCATAAGTGATATGATTTAAGTCATACTTGAATTCTCTCGTGGTTTTCCCCACTGTCTTCAATTTAAGTCTGAATTTGGCAATAAGGAGATCATGATCTGAGCCACAGTCAGTTCCCGGTCTTGTTTTTGCTGACTTGTGTTTGCTGTCCTGTGAAAAGTGTACCCAAATGCTTTTTAATAATCTAAGCCAAATGTAACCAAGAAAATAGTTTGGTTCAAAATACTACTACATTTCAATAATAAAAATATTTTTATAATTATTAAATATTTTACAACTCTCTTATTCTCTTCATAAATGTCATTTCTATATATTAGATTAGATGCATTAATTACATAAAATTCTGCTCATTTAGAATGTTTAAATTTTAGATAGAAAATGGGTTGTATGACTTGCAGTTTAAAAGGAAAGAAATTTTAAGCTACATTAGCATTAGATACAATTTCATAGTTCTCAGTTATGGCAATTTAGTTCTACCAATTTTTGGTAAGCGACAATTTTATTTCTCTGTAATTTGTAACACTATTTGAAAAAGGTTGACAATGCATGCATATGCTCTCTCATCCATACATTTTCTAATTAAAGAATGCAATCCCAAATATTGCATATGGTACAGATATGGACAGAACTAATATAGAACTAATAACATCTTATTTCTTCTAAACAATAACATGACTGTATTATATTTTATGAATTGTTGTGGAATGAAGTGGAAATTTGCTAGTCTTTTTTTTTTTTTTACTGTTTCTTCCTTTTATTCAGAATGCAGTTACCCTTAATTTGAATTTGCCCTGTAGCTAACCACAGGATGTAGCTTGTGACATTAAGTTTGACAAAGGACAACAAGAAAATCACTTTAAGGCAACATATAAACATATTTATGGAGGTTGCATGAATGAAAAAAGTAGTTTGGGTATTAAAATTGAAGACAGAAAAGTAGAGGAACTACTTCCAAGGAGGTTTGGAAATGAACAGCAACGGCTAAAATGTCAGAATTCAGGATATTGGATCGGAGTAACAGACAAGAGGTCCTGAAGAAGACCTAGCAGGGTTGTCATCATACAATCATTTATTCATGATCCCATAACAGAGAGAAGAAAAGGGAGTGTTTTCCACTTGTGTTTCTAGATTGTCATAGACTGCTTTATAGTGACCAATTTCTCTTGCCATTATAACCTCAAGACCATGCTTTTTTTTTTTTTTTTTCCTTTTTTTTCTTTGGTTTTACATTTAATGAGTTGAAGATGCAAATTGCTTATAAATTTACTTTCCTCCCCATCCTTTAAAATATTCAAAGACATCATCCCATGTATGATTCTATATAGCAAATCCAGATTCTTCTTTGCCATTTTTTTCTTCTTATCACATACCTTAAATATCTACAAAACAGAATTAATTATCTCTATGTGGATTGTGTATTAATTCAGTGGATGTTCATTGAGTATGCATTACATGCCAGGCATTGTGAGCTTGTGAAGGATACAGGGGTAAGCATGGTTTTTATATGCAGGCAGTTTGTTTGCATTTACTTCTTCAGGTGAGGGAAGCATCTAGAATTAGATGATGAAGAATGACTGGAGAACCCTAAATGTTACTTAGCTTTTCAGTGACAAATTATGTTTGCCATACTAGTTTTTGTTATGGGAATATGATTTGTATGTACTTTAACTCAACTTAAATTATAGGATTGTTTTACTTTAGTCTTAGAAATGGCAAATAAATGATGAATGAGCTACAGCCAGTCATGACATAGGTAACACCATAATTTTCTCTGAAATAGAATTGCCTAATAAATCTTAATTTAAAGTCACAAGCAGTGCCAGAGGTGCACTTTACTTGGGCTACAGTTTATGACAGTTTCTTCAAATTAGACCAGGACCAGAGAATTAAAAGTTAAACTTTGCCTAATGACAGTTGAGAAAATAAAGGTAAAATTTATTTGAAAAATAAAAATCTCCATTAAATTATAAGATAGTAGTTATAAATTATAATAAATATACCTTATTAATACTTTTTGCCACATATCCATCTTGCTCATTAAGCATTTGTTGGAGAGAGAAATACTAGTCACCAAGAAGTTAAAGTAATTGCACACAAAAATAAGATGAATTTTATATGGAATAAGACTAAAGTTGTGTGATTGTACATTTTATGTTGTATAATATAACCAGCTTCATATATAATCCAAAGCATATATATTTAGAGCTATTTCAAAGAACGAAATTAGTTCTAGGAATCCCTTGGTAGGCTAGTCCTTGACAAATGTCAACTTCAGCGTAAGACCCCACTCTCAGCCTCCACTTTCATTGTGAAATGAGCCTCCAGTACAAACATTTTGAGACTATTGATTAATTTTTAAAGTGCTTACTTCCGTTTCTTCTACTTGTCAGAGTGAGCTCAGGTTTGTTAGTAATCTAGTCATGAAGTTCATCTCTTAGGTAAAGTATTTAAGTGAACTATATTGAAGTATACAGTCCAGTAAATACTACATTTACTTGATATAGGTTTAATTAATGATGATGATGATAAATTATAATAATATAAGAGTATCATAGTTTTTTAAAAAGTCCTAAAAATCCTATTAAAAATAAGATTTGTCAATTAATGACATATCTTAAAAAGGATAACCCCATTTACAACTTCCTAAACATAAGTTTTCCTATATACCATTTTTGTCTTCTAACGCATGTGATTTTGAGCTTTCAAAAAAGTCAAGGAGAGAAATGAGTGTGATTTTGCTGGTAATTGAAGACATGAGCTTAAGTCAAAGCACAAAATCTTACCTGAAAGTAAATATCCAAAAGAGTATTTCTCCCTTGTTTTAAAATGTTCCTAGAGTTTTATTTATTGTACATAGTAGCTCAGTTTATCCCTTCCACTGAAATTATCTTAGATTTATATCACTTGGAACCTATTATTTTTCTTTTTAATGTTTGTATCATGAGCCCATTTTCTTTTGAGTCTTTCCCTCTTTCTTCCCCACTGATCCTTTTTTTTTGTTTGTTTCCTTGTTGTGTGGCAAATTCTCCCTATAGAGACCAATATTAATTAGAAAAAGAAGATGTCGCTTGATGAGTTTCCTGAATGTGTTACAGTTTCTCAAAATTTTCCTCTACTTGTAATAATTGATACCTTAAAATCATAATGGAATCTAATTTGAAAGATACATAACCATAACGTGTTGGAGAATCTCAATTTATTCTTAAAAGACTTTGTTGAAAGACTTGCTTTAGAATTTCAGAAAAGCCCAGAGCAGGTGGCTCATTATTTGTATCATCCTTTGGATATATTTTTTCCTGAAGATAGTATTTTTCCACAGTAACATAAAATACTGATGAGTGGGAGGAAGAAAAGCTTCTTCAGTAAGGATTCTAAATATATTTATTCAGGATGAGAGCATTTCCTGTTAATGTGTCACCTCGCAAGGTACATTTCTCATTAACTACAGAAAATATTAGGCCCTAAGAGATGAGTTACAGAGTAGTTTCTTCCAAAGAGATCAATTCTTGAGATGGGTAAAAAGCAAGACCATTTTGTTAAGTAGTGGTATAAACAATAATTAATAAATGAGACTATCAAAACTATCTGAAAGCTTTCTATATATAATTACCAACCTATCTTTCAAATAGAAAATCCTTGTGTTATTATTATGAATATTGTATTTCCTGTGTCTATAGTTTGGAATGATATGTTAATTCAATCTTAGCTTAACTTTTGCCTTATTTTTTTTTTCAAACTTATACTGTATTTTTAAGCTTATAATGTGGTTGTTTCTTAAAAAATAATTTTATAGAGGAATGGGTTCTTTTAAGAAAGACATGATGTTCAATAAATCAAGTTTGAGTGCAATAAATTATTTACTTTCAGTTTGCAAGAGGTGAATAAAAAGTGCTTGGCCAATATCGTACCATTAATCTATTCTCTTTTCTCCTTTCTCTCTTTACTTCTCTCTCTCCAATAGAAGTGGAACAAAAAGGTAATTAAATACCTTTCATAAATTATATACTATTTATAGGCTAAGTTATTTAACAGTTTAACATCTAGTTAAAATAATTGTTATTAATTTTTATCTATTTTCTGAAAATTTATTTACTACTTCTGCTGCTCAACTTCACTTTAATCTGTTGTACTGACCAGTGCTGGTTTGATTATTTTTATCCTAAAACAGTTTAATAGTGTAAAGTTTTAAACCATGCATTTTATTCCTCTTTATTTTTAAATGAGTAGTTAGAAATCCAGTAGATGCTGATGCATAATGACTGCTTCATATTTGTTTTTATTTCTAGACTAGATAATTTTCCATAGCTCTGGAGTGATTCCCTGTTCTTTTGATTTTTAACTATTAAGGGAAAAGGGGAGATGGTTTTCTGAAATACATTAAAATAAATTGCTTTTGTAAGCAAAGGCTGATTATTAACTAACATAAAGTTTATATACAATTTTGACAAGAATACCTACCCATCCTTTATAATTATAAACATCATATTGCGTGTGTGCTAAGTCACTTCAGTCGTGTCCAATTCTTTATGACCCTATGGACTGTAGCCCACCGGGCTCCTCTGTCCATGTAATTCTCCAGGCAAGAAGATGTAATGAGTTGCCATTTCCTCCTCCAGGGGATCTTCCTGACCCAGGGATGGAACCTTCATCTCTTATGTCTCTCACATTGGTTGGCGGGTTCTTTACCAGCAGCACCACCTGGGAAGCCCAGGCATCATATTAGAGTCCTGAAAAATTCTTCCAATAATGAATTTTATTATTAATTATAATTTGATGATGATCCTCTATCCTTGCTATGGAAGATTTTGATAGTTAAATTTTCCCCTAAATGTCTCATTTTCCCAAAATTGAAACTTTGGACATTTTAACAATGTACTTTTGTTTTTAATAACCTGCAAACCCTAGTTGAGTTTCATCTTAGATTTTCTCTTAGATGTAGGTTTATAATTGCTGTTAAAGAGCTAATCACTAATATCAAGAGAATAATACTTTAATCATTAAAATACGAATCAACCTCCAGATTTCTTGTGATTTCTTAATTTCTCTTCCCAATATACTTCTAATCATTTCAAACATAACAGTGAACTGCATGATTATTTTGCAGTGTGTTTGCTCTACAAAAATATTGGAGCAGTGTTTCCCATAGCAGGTTCAGAAGAAAATTACATCCCATCAGGCTCTGTAGAAAGGGTTCTGTGATCAAATTAATTTGTGTAAATTTGCTCACACTTCCTTCTTCTGCCTTGCGGAGTCACTAATGTACCTCAGCACTTAGAATCCTGATATTATTTTAATTAGATATTTCTTAAGCATGTGTGGCTAGGAATCCCTGTTTTTGTGTTGGGTTTTTTTCTGTGTATTATATATCTAAACCATATAAATAGGTATTTCAAGGACCTCCTTTTGGGAAACATTGCTTTTTAGCCCCTTTGTTACAGATGAATCAGTCAAGCTTTCCTTACCACCACTCACATGATGTGCTACTGAAAAATAAAATTAATCAGACAAGTCCTGCCCATTTTCAGTCTGAAGTATGAGCAGCAAAATATTGTAGCAAGTAATCTTGTTTTTTTAATGTTCTTCTCATGTAACAGTAAAAGGTACATGTTTTTAAGTTCCAATTCTACTGTATTTAACAGGACATTTTTAACTGATTAAAATCTAGATCTTGGGTTCTTCTCTGTAACTTTTCACCTTTTCTTCTTCCCTTATTTCTTCTTTCCTTTCTTTTTCTTCCTTTCTCTTTTTCCTTCCAGTATCCATCCATCACTCATTTTTAATTGTGTGAGTTGCATGCTCTGTGTGTGCTGTAGCAGCTTTAAGGGCTTTTTTGCTATAAGATTCAGTGGCCTGTATTACAAGGTTTTTCTTTTCCCTTATTATGTTTTTAATTACTTTTGTATTTTAATTTGCTTCTTAATGACAAGTATAGAGTAGTTACTAGCATCAGAGTGAAAACAATATTTTTTAAAAACTTTCAAATAAGATATATGAAACTATCACGTGTAAATGTTTGTATTTGGTATATGTCCATAGAATACACAGACATAAGTCACATCTATATAGATAGCATATCCAAAATTATTGAAACACTCTTGCAAAGGTAAAATGCAAAAGAAAGCACAGCCACTCATGAAAAGGCCAAATTTCATCAGCAAATCAAATCAGAATGATTCTAAAGAAATGTCAAAATTAATGTGGAAAAATACTTTATGTTCTCAGAAGAATGCAGCAAAATAATTAAGTGGTGGTGGGTATTTCTTATTAGAGTTGAATTCCACTTGGTGAAAAGTAAGAATATATGACAAAATATTTAAATTAATATAATTATTATTTTGACTCTTTCCCAATTGACAGTTTTTCTTTGTCCTGGACTACTAAAAGGAGTATACCAGAGTGAACATTTGTTTGAATCTGACCACCAATCTGGGGCATGGTGCAAAGACCCTCTTCAGGCTTCTGACAAGATTTATTATATGCCCTGGACCCCATACAGAACTGATACCCTGACTGAGTACTCATCCAAGGATGACTTCATTGCTGGAAGGCCAACTACAACCTACAAGCTCCCTCACAGGGTGGATGGCACAGGATTTGTAGTGTATGATGGAGCTTTGTTCTTCAATAAAGAGCGCACCAGAAACATAGTAAAGTTTGATTTGCGGACTAGGATAAAGAGTGGAGAAGCTATCATAGCAAATGCCAATTACCATGATACCTCCCCTTACCGCTGGGGAGGCAAATCTGACATAGACTTGGCAGTGGACGAGAATGGGCTATGGGTCATCTATGCAACAGAACAAAACAATGGTAAAATTGTCATTAGTCAATTGAACCCTTACACCCTACGGATTGAAGGGACATGGGATACTGCATATGATAAAAGATCAGCTTCCAATGCATTCATGATATGTGGAATTCTGTATGTGGTCAAATCTGTCTATGAGGATGACGACAATGAGGCCACGGGAAATAAGATTGACTACATTTACAACACTGACCAAAGTAAGGACAGTTTGGTGGATGTGCCCTTTCCTAATTCATACCAGTACATAGCAGCTGTGGATTACAACCCCCGGGACAACCTTCTTTATGTGTGGAATAACTATCACGTCGTGAAATATTCTTTGGATTTTGGACCTCTGGATAGTAGATCAGGTAAGTTTGACTTTTGATGGTACTTTAAAGGGAACTATTTACAGCTTGAACTTAGTAAGTTTATTGTGTATTTTTATTAGACTTCTTTCTCCTGGTTTTTCTTCTGGCCTGTGTTTTGAAAGTTATTCATTTTCTTATTAGCTAAAAAATGTTGCTGTTAATCACTGTTAAAAAAAAAATTTATAGGCATGAGAATCCAACTCTTACTCCTCTATGCAGCTAGTCTCCAACTTTCATCCCTTCTTTGAAGGGCATTTTCATTATCAGCTAGTTAGTTTGTGTGCCTGTGTGTGTAGTGAACTATAGAAAACCTTTGCAAAAATAGAATGCTATCCCACCTAATTAATTGTGACATGCCCTACAAAGTGCCCTCTACTTGAAAATGCCAAAGGGTTGGCTTGATATAATTCTTCAGGAGCCCTATACCAATATATTCAACTCACTGAGCACATCATATATGACCACCCCTACTGGGAATATTGTCAGTTTATTCATATGTATAAGTGTACCTAATTGATATATACAGAAAAATGTTCATAACTGATACAGATAAAAGAATAGATCTCAATTGTAAAAGAAAAAACAGTACAAAACTCAGCTTAAAAAAGAAAAAAAGACATTTCAACTCCCTTTCTTTAAAAGTATCTTTTCTTCTCCAGGAAATACTGTTTACTTTTAGTATTGTTTGAAGACAGTCATCAATTGATCCATCTTTTACATTTTTAGTTGCATAACTGAGCAGATTTATCTTAGTTTAGAAGTTAAATTATTTTAGCTAGCAATTTTACTGTTCAGTTTAGTTCAGTCTCTTAGTCGTATCTGACTCTTTGCAACCCAATGGACTGCAACATACCAGGCTTCCCTGACCATCACCAACTCTCAGAGCTTGCTCAAACTCATGTCCGTTGAGTTGGTAATGGCATCCAACCATCTCATCTTCTGTCATCCCCTTCTCCTCCTGCCTTCAGTCTTTCCCAGCATCAGGGCCTTCTACTGAGAGTCAGTTCTTCACATCAGCTGCCCAAAGTACTGGAGTTTCAGCTTCAACATCAGTCCTTTCAATGACGATTCAGGACTGATTTCCTTTAGGACAGACTGGTTTGATCTCCTTGCAGTCTAAGGGACTCAAGAGTCTTCTCCAACACCACAGTTCAAAAACATCAATTCTTCAGTGCTCAGCTTTCTTTATAGTCCAACTCTCACATCCATACATGACTACTGGAAAAACCATAGCTTTGACTAGATGGACATTTGTTGGCAAAGTAATGTCTCTGCTTTTTAATATGCTGTCTATGTCGGTCATAGCTTTTCTTCCAAAGAGCAAGCTTCTTTTAATTTAATTTCATGGCTGTAGTCACCATCTCCAGTGATTTTGAAGCCCCCAAAAATAAAGTCTCTCACTGTTCTCATTTTTTCCCATTCCATTTCCCTGAATTAATGGAAACAGTGATAATATTGTTCTTCCTGATAAAATATAATGGAAAAGTAAGATATAAGTGTCTGAATTTTCATAGTGACATAGCAATTCAAAGTTCATTTTTTTAAAATTCTTACAAGTTATTATTTCTTATTTTCTGCATTGTTTTTACCATGCTTTTACTAGCATGTCATTTTGCTTTATTAACTTACTTCATTATATACTTATCATCTTATACAATTAGAGTCTAAGTGCCATATAGCTAGTAATCTTGCTTTACTTATCCTTTTATTATTTTTCATCTGACCATTATTTCTGCCTTCTTAGATCCTAGTGTACTATATAGCATAAAGATAATACTCAATAATTCTTTGCTGAGTGAATGAATGGATGAAAGCATGAATGGATGCCTTTCTATTTCTCACTATGATAGAATGTCAAATTGGGTGGCATTTTCTCTAATGCCTGAGAAGCTTCTACAAGACTGAGAGCTGTTCTTTCCATGGCCAGCATGTTGATATTATGTTGAACTGCTTTTTGTAGAAGAAAAACCCTAATAGGCAATAGTAGCAAAAGCAACTTCTCATTATTAGTCCTGAAAAATCTCCTAGACCTAGCTAACCTCTGTACAGGTAAGGTTTCTTAAACCAACACACCTTTCAGTTAAAAAGCTAAGCATCTGAAATATTCTGGGAAGACAATTCTTTCAGACCTGTGATATTCTTGAGTATTTTGCCAGTGGAAACTCTATTGTTGAGTGGTTCTTAGCCTTTTTTGACTTTTAATTGTAACCAAAGTAATTTCTAATTGCCTTAAAAGAAATGATACATAGTAACATAATCATCTTTTGGTGTTAGTGAAATAAGGGCAGTAAAATACCTTAATTTTATTTATTGGTAAAATCATGCATTATTTTTTAGACTAATGATAAGTTTAAATTAATTAGTATTCCAGATTTTAACTCAATGAACTAAAGCAAATTCTTAACTTACTTTTTGTAAATTATCCTTAAAGATGATACTATAGCCCCATGTATTTAGAGACTTGCCAAAAATATTTCTGGCATACATTAATAAAATTATATTTTTACCCCATACATGTATCCCTATGCATAATAATTCATTGTAATCATGGACACAGGAAAATTATACCACTCGCTTAATACTTTTTGTTTGTTTGCTTATAGAATTAGATTATGAGCCATCTTGCCCACTTATAATAGTTATCATATTTGTTAAAAGGATATTATTAAAGTGGCAAACACTAAGAAATGAAAAAGCTCAGCTTTTGAAACAAATCACTATCTTAATTCAGGAAATTCAGTTTTCATTCTTTTTAAATGACAGTGAAATTGCTTCTGTTTTCCAAAAAGTGAGACTTCAGCTATATTAAACTTGTATATGTAATCACAAGGAAAATGACCAATTTTCATGTATGAATGCTCAAATTAAAAAGCTAGAACTTTGGTGTGTTCCTATAGTGGAGAGGTAGAAAGAAAAAGTAGAGAATAAGAATGTGTACATTTTATGCATCAATATGAGAATTTCAACTAGCATTAATGGAAGTTAGTTGTTCACCCTATTATACAAAAACAGTTTCAACTGAGTGTTTTTCTTTAGTATAAATTACACTGACATTTTTCAAAGAAATTTCCTTTTGACTTGTTTTTATGGACATTTTTATGTGTCTGTGTATGGAAACCAACTTACTGTAAATATTTAGGGTCAAAAAAACTACTCTGTAAATTAAAATATCTGGGTATTGGAAGTTGAGACAAATATGTTCCCCTGATGTATAAAAATCCCCAGGTGAAACATCCATAGAGGTAGCATACTGCTTCTGAACATAAGTCTGGGAGCCAAAGAACTTGGGTTTTAATTCTGCCTCCAGTGCTTGTTGGATTGTGGGCCTCTTGGTCTTAGTTACCTCAACTATAAAATGTAAAAATAATAATAATAATAATACCTGTGTCCAAAGATTGAGTTTCCCTGGTGGTTCAGTCATAAAGAATTTGCCAGCAGTGCAGGAGACCTGGGTTCAATCCCTGAGTTGGGAAGATCCCCTGAAGAAGGGAATGGCTACCCATTCCAGTATTCTGGCTTGGAGAATTCCATGGACAGAATTGTCTAGCAGGCTAAAGTCCATGAAGATTATTGTTAGATTTTAATGAGATGATATATGTATAGATATAGCAAAATTAACATAAAACTACATATCAACCCTACATGGACCTTTATTATCCATGTTATCTAATTGAGGGGCTTAAGGCACTACTGCTCATATAATTTTATTAAAAATCACCAGCTACTACAATGCAGCATGAACTTCAAAGTCATGGTCCCTTCTGTGACACTAGAAGTGGAAAGTATGCTTACTGAAACAATGTGTCCAAATTCATTCATTTGATAGAAGTGATCTCAGTATCCCCATGTGCCAGGCACTCTCCAGATGTCAATCTAATTTGTAGATCTCATGATTGGATAATTACCATAGATCTGCACTCCAAAAAAAGTGCTTCTGATTTTCAGTGGTGAAATCATGTACTCTATGAAGATTTGCTAAATAATTTAAGAAATAAATCAATGAATTATAATATATACATACATATTTTATATCTTATTATTCAGAATATTATGGTAATTGGAGTAATAGTCCAATAATGTATTTTATTAAGATTATACATATGCTTCCCTTCACTGTTGGCCATGCACTCCTGTGATCTGGAAGTTATTATCTGGAAGTCACCCCAGTTATTCCCCACCCACCACACACACTTACTTCTTATCTTCATTCAGATCGTAGTGATATTTGGTAATATAAAGGAAGGTTGGTGTGGTAAGATGTGCCTAAGCACGTTACAGGACCTAGTGCATTTTCTTCTGTAAGTAATTATAGAATTACTCAATAGTTTTACAATGGCAAAGAAAATGAGCAACTATTCAATGGATTCTGTTTTCAGAACATCTCAGGTTTTTCCATTGATGAACTGCATGAATCTTTTCAGCTTAGAGAAAAT
Source organism: Bos taurus (assembly GCF_002263795.3). Taxonomy (NCBI): domain Eukaryota; kingdom Metazoa; phylum Chordata; class Mammalia; order Artiodactyla; family Bovidae; genus Bos; species Bos taurus. Next base: position 77,335,576 of record NC_037333.1, read on the forward strand.
GAAAAGTGTATCCATTGAATACACCTGTGTATTCAAGTGAATAAGTGTGTTTCTTTGAAAATATATTTTGTCTGCAGAATAGGTGGTTAAGTTTTGGACACCAGAATCTTAAATATTTGTAAGCATTGTCACCTGAGCTAAAAAGTAAATATGTGAATTTTTTTTTTTTTTTCTGAACCGAGGACTACCAAATCTACAATTTTCCTGAAATGTACTTTTAACTGAGCCTTTTTCCTCTCTTATAAAATATGATAAATTATGCATTCATCATTTCCTTCAATGGCTATCTTTTGTAAGACATACTTTTAAAACTTCCAAACAGTACTTAGCTATTTCACATGTTATTTGAGTGATTCTCATGTTGCCATCATGATTCTAAAATTCTACTTGATATCTTCATATGTCTGGTGTGAGGGAATCAAGTAGTTACTTTACTTGTCGTTAGTTCACTGCTGTTGAATGACTCTTACTCTTGGAGTTCTTTCTCTCAAATCATCTTGTGCTGAGTTCATAATTCATTAATAAAAAAGAGATGTGAGGTATTATCTTTTACTCTCTCATTTTGTCTCTAAACTGTTGACTAAACAATCTAAATGTTCTTTGTCAAATATACAAATATTTTCCACTATCTCAACCTGAAGAAAAAAGAAATATGTACAGGTTGATAATAAGAATATACAGAGAAGGTAAAGGCCAAAATTCCTAAAATTAGTATGTCTAACAGATCTACAACCCTATTGGTTGAGATTTAGTGAAACACACCAGGCAGTCAGTATGAACATCAGATGACAAGGACATGTAGCTGTTGTCTAGTGCCTGCTCTTCTACTTCCCAAACACAATCCAAATTTTGAAAGCCATTTTATATTATGTAAATGTAATCATTTTGTATATGCTGAAGATAGTAGAATCTAAAACAACAAAAAGCCTACACATAACACTTTAATAATGCAGATAAGGTGAACCTTCTGTCCTTACAATATGCTAATTAAGTGCATTTGTGTCTCCAGTAAAAGCTGTGGCTATGTAGTGATGAATAAGAACTTTAAACACACATGACACCTCGTTAAAATGTAATTTTCACATCATATATCTGAGCCCTTTACTTTGACAGCTGAGTAATGTGAATGCTGGGCAGAGAATCTTGAACATTTTGAAGCTGTCACGTGCTTAATAGGTAGCCGAATCTGCTTCCTGAACGGTTTATTTAAATATGTTGCATCCTAGTCACAAAATAGAGCCTGAAAGTAGTGGGATGTTAAATCAAACTTGCCCTCAGCATATAGGTTATGATTGCCTCATGGTTCCACTCGAGATATCACATTGTCTCTAAAGTTTAATTGACGTAAATCTCAGTAGCTGAGTGAACTTCACAGAAAGAAAAAACAGTCAGCTACTTGTTGCTAATTTCATCCAGGTCTTTATTTTTATGCATCAGCTGTTTGGCTGTCTGCAGAGGCGCCCCCTCTCTTTCTCTCCACTCCTGCTTCTTTGCTTTTAGTGACAGCTGCTGACGGAAGGGCATTGCTGCTGGTGAGTTGTCAGGGAGCACAGCCAAAACTTACAAATTTTGCAAAAGCTATTCTATTGCCACTTAATGTCAGCTGAATTCTCTTATGTTTGTTTTTACATTTCTTATATTTTTCTTCTTTGTCATTTTAAGGCTAAACCTTTCCAGAATGACACCCTCTGCTTTTCAGGCTCTTAATATCAAAATCTCAGTCCTCTCGGGTTTCTACAACCAAACCCAGTGTTAGCCTTTCATCCCACATAGAGGTGACCCTCTTAATAAAGGAAACAGATACAAGGGATAAAAATGTTCAAAATTTTTATTAATTTTTTTCCTACATAGTGACATCCCTGAAAAATGTATAATTATTAGAACAGTAATCAGAATTATTTCTACATGTAGCTCACAGTCATACAAGATGACTTACTTGTGAATAAGCTTCCCACTCACACCAGCTGTCTTTTCTGTAACCATTTCACTGCTCATTAGCACGTCCACCAGAGGGCAGACAGGTGGAACTGAAACAGTTTGGCTGTTGATTATTAGCACATCTTGTCAGGGATGGCAGAAGTGATTAAAATGGGATTTCTGATTATCAAGAGATTCCACTTTAGAATACTCTACTTCCATCTGTATTACCATAGGTAAGTCAGAACTGACTTTATTAGTAAAGTCTGATTTTTGCTTTATTTTTCCGTTTTTTTTTTTTTTTTTTAATTTTAACAATCAGAATAGGGTTACCAAGCAAAAATACAAATCTAAGCAGAAAAATATTTCCCCCTTAATAACTACTTTTACACCATAAAGCTACATTCTCAGATAATAATGATGAATGACCAAAAATTTAAGATACCTAAATTACAGGTATAATCTACCATGCTATATAATTTTATGGAATGAGACATGTTGTCAGATATCTCTGAAAACAAATGGATTATGTATTTTTGTTTAATAATAATTCTTCCTGATTTTCTTCATGACCTTCAGTAGTACAAATCCTTGGCCAAACTCTATGTATCCACTTACGCCAAAGAAGACACAAATTGAAATTGCCTACTGTCATGTGACTGAAGTATTCTAGCCTTAGAATTTGGATTTTAAAAACTAATTGTTAAAAAATAAAATTCTACCAAAAATATACAAATGCACGTGAAATTAGGTATTTGTTGATTTCATGGCTTAGAATTATCTCTTTGAGAAAAAATGGCACTTTATTTGTAAATGCTTTGTTCCATAAAAATACAAAATGATAAACTTTAAAAATTTTTTAAACAAACTTTTCAAAATCTATGAAAATTTTGCAATGTAGTATACATATTTGCATATTAAAAATATACTTTTATGTTTTATAGAGAAGCCCACTGAGATAAATCTGAGAGAAACAGCAATAATAGTGGGGAGCAGTTCTGAAAATTCATTCTTCATTTTGATACAAAAAAAAACAAATCCCTTAACCTGTTTGTGGAGAGGAAGCTTGAAAGTGGAATTGAAAAATATTAAGATAGAGGTGAAAAGTGAAATTCAGGCACAAAATCAAGCCTGCTATAGAAGGCCAAAGCAGCCAAACTGGGCTTAATTCGGAAGTCCAATGATTAATAGTTGTTTCTTCCCCTCTTTCTCCCTTCTTCCTCCCTTCTTTCTTTCCTTTCATTTTTCAAGACACATGTCTTTAGGTAGCTGAGGTATGCTCTGTGGTTACAGTTGTTGAACAGGCCAGGCATTGACCCTGCTCTCATGGAGTTTATAGAATAGGGAAAACTTAGAAGAAGAAACAGAAGGAGAAAGGGGGACGGTGTGTCAGAAAACAGTGTTACTGATTAGCTACTAATTTTTGAGTATTTTACTTTCTGGCCTTTTACATAGATTATCAAATTTAATCCTAACAAAAATCTTGCCAAAAAAGCATTAGCTTCATTTCCAGTTAAAGAAATTTAGGATCAGAGACAGTAAGTAACTCAAATGTCACATACATAGTCCAGAGTTGCAGTTAAAGTATTAATTGTCAGACTTTCCACTGTGTCGTGTTGCCTCCCTTGGTAATTAAAAAGAATACAGGTGCCATAGTTACAGAGCAAGGGGAAAGCAGGAAGGCAGTGTACAGATAGTACATAGAATATAAGTAAAGCAGATAAAGTGAAGTAGCAAATGCAAAGCCGAAAGGCCACATCAAACTCATTTAGAACAAGGACAAGCAAACAGCAGCTAGTGTTGCAAAGCACCTAGTGAACAGTGCCCCGTGTCTGCTTTCTGTGCAGTGGGGTAGGGCCTTCCTTTGCATCTGCTCTGCCCGAGTGCTTGGCAAGCAGTATTAGCATATGACAACGGGGCAGCTGTCAGACAAGCAGACCTTCCTCACCTTGATCTCTGGTTTCATTTGCCTGAAGGATAAAAGCAAGCAGTCTACTGCTTTCCTGTGAACTCTGCTCACCTGGCTTGAGATCTGCTGTCATAAAATTGAGGTGCACTGGTCTTGTCAGGCGGAGAAGGCAATGGCACCCCACTCCAGTACTCTTGCCTGGAAAATCCCATGGACGGAAAAGCTTGGTAGGCTGCAGTCCATGGCGTCACTCAGAGTCGGACATGACTGAGCGACTTCATTTTCACTTTTCACTTTCATGCATTGGAGAAGGAAATGGCAACCCACTCCAATGTTCTTGCCTGGAGAATCCCAGGGAAGGGGGAGCCTGGTGGGCTGCCGTCTCAGGGGTCGCACAGAGTGGACATGACTGAAGCGACTTAGCAGCAGCAGCAGCAGCAGGTCTTGTCAGGAAGAAGGTGTAGGCTGAGGAGCTACAGGTGTTTCTGCAGAGAGATTTGGAGAATTGAAGAGATCATTCCAGAACACTTCTGTTTTCTAAAAGAAGCACCTGCCATCCCTCCACATTGCACTAGGTTTCACATACATGCCTTAACACTTAAAAAAATACTGTGAAGTGCAGATGTGAAAACTAAGATTCAGAAATGTAAAGTCATCTGTCTGGAGAAACCCAGTTTGTGAACATAGATGTGAACTTTAAAGAAGCCCAGGTTTATTTAACTAAATCATGAAGCTGAGACACTTTGTATTTACAATGAAAAAATTCTAATGTACACAAATATACAGTAGAATGTGATATAATGGTGTATGGTTTTTCTGTGTGCATGTGTGCGTGTGTCTTCTTATAAATGCTTGAAGAAACAGATTTAATTATTGAAGGATTATAAGACTTAGAAACTTGCAGAAATTCTGAGCAATTTAAAAGACTTTAGAGATTTGGGGACTGGCTCTTTATTAGATTTACTTAGCATGTTAATTCCATTTTTTTAATCTAGATGTTTTGCTAGCAATACTTTAATGGTTACTATCTATGAGCAAGATTAGTAAAATGGGGAAAAATGAATAAAAGAAAGGAGGTGGTGAGGCAAGAAATGAGGGAAATAAACATTTTTATCCTAAAACTAAATGGACAAGAAATGAATGAGTTCTTTTACTTCAAGAAGAAAGTGGTGAAAAAGCATGAATTTAAAAATGTTATTTTCCAAGATTGATTTAAGAAATAACCTCAAGTGGTTAAAGATAAACTTAAAGACAAAATGTGGCATACTTATGCCTTGCTGGTTGAAATATAAATTGTTGTTAACCACTTTTGAGGGAAACTTGGCAATATCTAGTAAAGTGCATGGAGCTTCCCAGGTGACTCAAATGGTCAAGAATCTACCTGCCAATGCAGGAGACACAGGTTGGATCCCTGAGTCAGGGAGATCCCCTGAAGGAAGACATGGCAACCCACTCCAGAATTCTTGCCTGGGAAATCCTATGGACAGAGGAACCTGGTAGGCTACAGTCCATGAGGTCGCAAAAAAGTCAGATAAGACTGAGTGACTAAGCATGCATTTAGTAGAGCCCATGTCTAAGTGATACCTTATATACTAGTAAGGGGCTTCCCTGGTGGCTCAGATGGTATGGAATCTGCCTGCAATGCAGGAGACCCAGGTTTGATCCCTAGGTCATGAAGAACCCTGGAGAAGGGAATGGCAACCCATTCCAGTACTCTTGTTTGGGGAATTCCATGGAGAGGAGCTTGGAGGGCTGCAGTCCACTGGTTCGCAAAGAATCAGACTTGATTGACTGACTAACACACACAAATACTAGCAAATCCGCTTTTAGATTTGCTTCTGGAGAAACTTTCTTACTTTTGTCCTAAGAGAGCAAGGTTTGTGTGTGGTTGCCCAAGTGAATAATAAGCAGCTAGAATAGGAGATATGAATGTGACACCTATCTTCACTGGCACCAAAAATTATAAAAGCCCTGGTCAGTGTTGAAAAGTGAAAGTGTTAGTAGTTCAGTCAACTCTTTGCAACCCCATCCTATAATCCCCCAGGCTCCTCTGTCCATGAAATTCTCCAGGCAAGAATACTGGAGTAGGTATAACAGTTCCCTTCTCCTTGGATCTTCTCAAACCAGGGCTCGAACCCAGGTCTCCTGCATTGCAGGCAGATTATTTACCATCTGAGTCACCAGGTCAGTGTTGAAGGTAGAGGGAAGCATTATGTGATCAGTTATCTTAGAAAGAAATATACCAAGTCAAGTACTGGTACCCATGGAATGATAAATAAGAAAAAATCTTATCCTGAGATTTACCCTTTCTAGTAATAGCATCCATCTGGTTTCACGCTGGCTATAATAACTCAAAGAAGCCAGAATTACAGTTTCCCAGGCACCAACAGCCTTTAACTTCTGTAACTCTTTCTCAGAAATCATTGCACTGTTAGTGAAAGAAGCCCTCTCTTGTCAGAAAAGGAAATTTTACTCTGAAATTTTAATTGAGTGTGACTTATTATAGTAACTCATGTGTTTCAGCCACTGTGCATGTTAAACAATTTTTAAGATTTAATTGCTCTAAAATTTGTTTTATATCACCTTCACTGAATTTTCCCCTGAGTTTGAATAGATTAACCTGCTATACATTCTAGTCTGCCATATATTCTGTATTCTTATAACAGCTTTTAGTATAATGATAATTTTAAGCTGTCAGGATCATGGCAAAATACTTCAGGGGCTGAACAAGATGACTGAGTTGGTTGATCATATTCGAGTTAAGAATTTGCAATGCCATGACATCAGCTCAAGAGCCCAGTTTTTGAAAGCATGGAAAATATAAAATTTTCTAAACCGAATAGGGAACTAGAGGATTTACATGTGAATGAAAGTTGAGGTTTTAATTCTCTGAGTTACAATAGAAAAAGCTGAGTTAGTCAGAAGAGATTTGTGCCATAAAAATATTGTATTTCAGGACAGAATATCACATAAGGAATTTAAAAAATAATTATCTAGTAGAGTTGAAAGGTATATTGGGTTAGATTCTAAAATCATCTATTTAAGTAAAATTAAATATTACCAAACCTATTTTTGAACCTCCTGTAGTAGTTTATAAAATATAATGAGATTTTAAAAAATATATATCCCTAGAGTACAGAGATAACATTATATGTTATAGTGTAATGTATATTGTACATAATAAATTGTACCTTTACAAAGTATACTTTTACAGTAATTTAATTACATAACAGAACTGCATGAGTTCATGTAAATTGAGTGTAATATCTGTGATACAATTCCTTTGTATTAAAAAAAGAGTTCCATAGTTACTCCTGTGTAAATCATTTACATGAGAACTTTTTCCCCAAACATATATTGATTTGTACTTTCCCATTAAACTTATATGGAAGTATTAGAACACTTATTAAGTGCCTAAATGATACAACTACAAAAGTATTGTGGTATAAGAATATTTAATGATATGAGAAATGTTCATTATATATTGCTAATTCTTTTTAAAGCAGGTTTAAATGATTTAGAATTTAGGTCATTATACATTTTTCTACTTTCATTTGTGTTTGAAAAATTTTACACAAAGCTTTTAAAAATGCTTTATGTGGAATAAATCTACTCATTATATCTAGTACAGTTATTGACAAGCATAGAATCCAAAGGTTTAATGGTAGCTAATTCTTTTTTATTGGCCTTGCCATGAGACATGTAGGATCTTCCTCCACCAGGGATCCTACCCACCTACCCTTGTTGGGAGTGCAAAGTCTTAACCACTTAATTTCTTATGGGTTCAGATTTGAGCTTATCTGGGATTCTTCAGATTTCTTTAGTGAATATGTGCGGTCTTCAAAATATATGAAACACATTTCTTAAAATTAATATTCCGCATTACTGGCGTATAATAATCTTTAGAATTCTATGATGAGATATTAAAAGGCCTTCTAGTTCTGTTCAGGACAATTGCCCAACTGACTGATTCTCACCCACGTGTGACTAGGACACACAAACCAGAATGTGCCAAAATATTCTTGAGAGAATGAAACTGAAGGAGGGGAGCCTTACTCTATTTCTAGCTTTTTTTTTTCTTTGCTGTAGAAGAAACTTTGTAGTTCTTAAAAGTATTGGGTATTCCTAGAAGCTTTACCTCTACCCCTGATTACTGAGACATTATTTGGTTTAGTGGTACTTTCTGTCAATTTTGACTTTTAAACTTTTTTAACCATCAGTTTTCACCAGTTGTTTATAAAGGTTAAAATTGAAAAGGAAAAAAAAAAAAGAGAACCATGTATTTAAATGTATTGAATAAAAGAGTCAACCTTCCTAATCAGAGATGCAACTTAAATATTTTACTTTTAGCTTTGACAGTAAGGCAGGTTAATTTGCTCATCTATGACATTCAGTATTATTATGTATACAACTGTCCCCTTTTTGTGGGCCCCCCTAGATGACTCAGCAGTAAAGAATCTGCCTGCCAGTGCAGGAGACGCAGATTCAATCCCTGGGTTGGGAAGATGCCCTGGAGAAGGAAGTGGCAACTCACTCCAGTATTCTTCCTTGGGAACTCCCATGGACAGAAGAGCGTGGCGGGCTATAGTCCAATGGGTCACAAAAGAATTGGACACAATTTAGCAAGTAAACAAGAACAACATGCTTATATTTTCTAAGAAGTAGAAAATAAATATGTTTATTGAATAGCGACTGTTCAGTTCAGTTCAGTTGCTTGGTCATGTCCAACTCTTTGTGACCCCATGGACTGCAGCTTACCAGGCCTCTCTGTCCATCACCAACTCCCGGAGTTTTCTCAAACTCATACCCGTTGAATCAGTGTTGCCATCCAACCATCTCATCCTCTGTCGTCCCCTTTTCCTCCACCTTCAATCTTTCCCAGCATCAGGGTATTTTCAAATGAGTCAGCTCTTTGCAAGAGGTGGCCAAAGTATTAGAGTTTCAGCTTCAGCATCAGTCCTTCCATGAATATTCAGGACTGATTTCCTTTAGGATGGACTGGTTGGATCTCCTTACAGTCCAAGGGACTCTTAAGAGTCTTCTCCAACACCACAGTTCCATTAAAATAAGATATCCAAGACATACTTTAGATGACTGAGAAGCACTAACGGTTGTTATCTTTGTGTAATTATATTAAAAACTGTTGACAAAACTGTTAGAATATTTTGCTGCAGTTTTATGTAATTATTTTGGGAGACAAATAATTTTGTTCTAGTGATCAGTGAGTTTAAACACTCTGATGAATTAAAGCCTCTTTTTATATTTCTTTGTATAATAAAACTTCAGTATTTGCAAGTAGGTTATAGGCAAGAGATTGCTAAGTTATATAGCATAATGGATCTCAAAACATAGTCCAACAGAAATTTTTTAAAATGCAAGTTCTCAGGTTTCACCCCAAATTAAATCAGAAACTCTGGGGGTGAACTCAGTAATCTATTTTTAATAGGCAGCTAAATTTGAGAATTACTATATAGGCCATAATCCCTCAATTATATAAGCTAGGGTAGTATATACTACAAAGTACAATAAAAATATTACACTACATTTTTTATTTTTTTGCTTTCTAAATTTCTGATTGCCTTTAAGTGTTTCCCAATCCCCTGTCTGAAAGAAGCTATATAAATCACTAAGGGAACACGTTAAAATGCAGATTTCCTATCTCTCTCAAATCACAGCCCTAAGATGTTGATTCAGCGTCAAGTGAGACCTGGGGACAGTATTTTTAAAAAGTGATTCTGGATTTGAAAAAATATATCACTGCTTTAGATTCCCTAAGGTATAAATAAAATTTGTATCTTAGCAGGAATGTTATTTTAATGCATTAAGAATCTGTGGAGCGATATATACTATCTACCTTCTCTCTGAGTTAAGGCTGTTCTGGCAGTGAAATGCATCACTTTTTTTTTTATTAAATGACCCTGTTTTGTGTCCTCATAGAATTACTACCTGTGTGGTTGACAGAAAAGAACAGTAGCCTAATACAGGATTGACACGTCCCCTCACAGGCTTGTTCTGGCAAAGCAAGGTGCCATTCATCTTCACCTTGGGTAGCTGGAATAAATTAACACACTGAGAAGAGCAATGAGACACTTTGTAGTCATGCAGGGCCTTAGGAACACTCATGGTATAATCATGTGTTGGCAAACAAACACCAAAGGTAAGAAAAGGGGCAGGAAAACAAGTAAGGCCTTTCCCTATAGTTGAAAGAATGTATAGTATAATCCTATGAGCAATACCTCAAACTTCCAAATTTTAATTTAAGGCTAAGTTATATTTCATACTCAAAGGTAATGTTAGCTAGAATTCTGAATTTTTCATTAATGTTCATAATTTTCCAAGTATATTAACACATAGTCAGGAATACGTGATATGTCCTTCTGCTAACTTTCATAAATATGGACAGATGATGAGATGTTTTGAAATGCTATTTTGCTCTCTGAGTCTGATCACCCTTTATGACTATTTCTTCTGGCTATTCAAGGCAGGCATGAATGGCACTCAGCTTTGGCAGCTGAGATCTGAGTGGAATCAGAAAATGTGCCCATGCTGAATCAAACTGATGTGTAAACTTTCTTTTGTCCAGCCCCCTGCTGCTCTCCATTTTTTCTTTTTTAAGATAGAAACATCTGGTGGCTTTGACTCAATAAGGATGTAAAATTTAAAAGCACATTTTCAAATATGAACCTGTTGAATAAATATGCTAACTCACTTAAAAGGCACTCAAAATTTTATATCATTTTAATTTTTAAATTAAAATTGTGCTTGGAAGTGCTGTGCCACTAAACAAAGTAACTATTTTTAAGAAAAAACTTTTCTTTATGTTAAATTCTCCCTTCATTTTTAAAAATATATCTATTATTAGAGTTATCCCTAGAAATGTTTGCCTTAGTAACTAGGTTGAGTAGTAGTTGTTTATTCTGAAGATATTTTTGTTCACTTTCCTCTAATTCTTTAAATTTTATACTGTCTCTTCCCCCAATTTAAAGCTGAAAATGCAGTCATTCATTCTTCTTGCACTGAAGTTCGATTTATTTGTTCTGAATGTACTCTATTCTGATTAGGATGAAAGGTAATTCTGCTATTTTTCCTCTTTAAAATAATATGAAATAGTAAAGTAATAAAATAATATGAAGCTTCACACAAGCCTTTGGGATTTTTTGCATTCTTAAACTGTAGGAAAAAGGAAAATCTAAGAGATGGAATATCTAAAAATCATGTTTCACTAATAGCCATCATGATTACCTATTTTAGATTCTAAGTATATCCTCTTTGAGATAATTCAGAGGCTTTTTAGATTTCTTTAATTATTTTACATAATAAGGCTAAAATTTTTATGTAATTCAATCTGTTAACAAATAGTTATTGAATTCTTATGCCCAGCTCTGTACTCAAGATTCTTAAATTAATTAGAATGAATATGTGATAGAATTGATCCTTTTAAATTTCAAAGCAATTCATTTAAGTGTTAAAGTGGACTGATTATACTGCTTGAAATGGGATGAGGACACAGTTATCATTTTGCAGAGTATCGATGGGTACTGTAAGCAGAGGATGTAACACTGGCTGCATCCTAAATATATGAGCTCCCTGATATTTTGATATGCTAAGGTTTTACCAGATTCATTTATTTTTCCATTAATGAGAAGGAATAATATTCACTGATTCAGTCTGTAGTACTTGGCCATTATATGCTGAGCTGTATAAACAATGAGCAACTGTATCATTGTTTATATTACATGATTTTGTTTATTCATTAAAAAATTTTATGACAGCAGTATGGCTTGGCAGCATGCTTATGGTAATGAAGAAGTTAATTAGTAATGTTGAGCAGAATTTCAAGAGATGACTTTTAGTAAGTAATACTGAAAATATTATAGTAGTCATCCACAGATAAACACAAGCTTTAGACAAATGGGAAACATGGTCAGATTACAAAAATCATATTAGAATCCTTTCGCTTTAAGTTTCCACAGAATAGTACAGATAAACATACTCACCCACATACCATAATTTCCCTGGGGTTTTTTTTTTCCCTAACAGTAAACTAAAGTAAGCAATCATCTTTAAATAATAAATTCACTCTGATAGAAGACGATGACTCTGCCAGTAAAAGAAGCAGACGGCTTACCAAAAATTCTGGAATTGCATGAGCTTTCCAGTCCAGAAATATTGATAGACATAGTCTGAGTGTGTTAGTCTGCTTCATTTTAGAGCCAAAGAAGTCTTAATTCAAGCACTAGGAAATCCATAATTGGAAAGAATCCCACAGTCACTGCTGATATTTTCCTCTAATTATAAGTGACTTTGTGTGTCATAAGTCCACTTAAGAACTCTGGATTCTGATAAGAAAAGTATTCTCAGTCTCCATTTACTAGATCTGGTGTTATCAGAAATTCACTTCTGCTGGCTATGCATTAGAGTGCCATGTAGTATTTGATACAATGATATGAAAATGCTTATATTGGTGTATTTTAATGCAGCGTCAATTTTTGCCTGAAGGCTAAACAGAGGTTAAACTTACATTTCTTGATATTTGTAATTTAGTGGATGCTATGACTCATTCAGGAATTCATTGTGATTGTGGCAGGTGACGTTACTTTATTCTTGTGTCATGTCACCATCACCAGTAACTCCATATCTGGGCCAAGCCCACTGGATTAAATATGGATTCAATTCTCATAGACCTGAAGAGGTTACTTTTAATGAGGAAAAAAGGTATTTTTTTTCTTGTTTATAAATATCATAGATGTGTGTGTGTGTGTGTGTGTGTGTGTGTGTGTCTCATCTGAGTGGGAAGTGCCAAAGTTATTAAAGCCAAGAGATGTTAGAAGCTTGGTGATATGAGATATTTTGAAAAGAGATACTGCCAGGAAATTGTACATAAAACCTCTCAAGATTTTTTAGTTGGATGGGTTATGAGCACACTCAAAATATCAGATTTTATTTATTCAACATTTCATGAGTATTTACTATGTGCAAAATACTTGGCAGAAATGGCTAGAAAAGGAGAGAAGAGAAAGAGATTATTGATAAATAAATAGAATGGTTTAGGAGAGAAATCAGAGGTGCCTTCAAAGACCTGAAGTCTGTGGATGAGAAGATATTCATACTTCATTCTTCCTACAGTGAGCACGAGCAAGTAGTTAGAAACCATAGGGTGAAGACAGATCACATTATGTTGTAAAATATAACTTAAAATTTAAAAAATTAGTCAATTATAATTTTGAAGTCCTTTCCTCCTTCCTAAATTTTGGTAATTTCTAAAATGATGCAGAATTGGAAAAAGTTAGCTTCAGCAACCCTGCAACCTGACAGCTTTCATGCGAACTAGGTGGCAGTGTTTTTAAGGTCTAAACAAATTTCAGAAATATTGTCAACTCCAAATATGGAAACAAAGTTTATTCTAATAATGGTTTGGAAAGTAACTGAGTACATGCCATGTGAGGGCATGACTGCCTACTAACTGATAATATAGCTGGTAACCAGAGGTGGTAAGGTCCTTGTTCCAGCAGTGGTTCTGCCAGAGATTATCTGAATATATTCAAATAATTTTCTTAGCCTCTGTTTTTCTATAACCAAATAAAATCTCATCAGTACAGTGCTATTACTAAGATTTCTTATAGTAACAGATCCTACTGTGGCAATTTGTCCTTGGATTATTCTTATTGGATTTACTGAAACCTCTCTTGGTAACATTAATATAATGTAACATTTTCAAAGTAAAACCATGGTTATGAATAAAGAGGAGCTTTTGGAATGGTGTTTTTAAAAATTATTTCCTTAAAAGGGAATTGTTTTTTTTTCTCCCCCTTGGTATTCTAAGCCTACAATATTTTTAGGTTATCCAAAAATAATCCAGAAAAATAAATGTTAGCACATCCACTTGAAGGCTATATTCCTTAGATAATTGTATGTATACTAGCTGCAGTATCACAGCTTCATCTATAGAATGTTAGTGCTGTGTCTCCACTGATGCATATCTACATTTATGCTACTAGAAAGCTATTTAAGGTTGATTTGACTGTTTTCAAAATGGCCAATTTCCCCCTATTAGGCACATGTAAGGTTAAGGTTGTGATTAGTAAGCAGTCAATTTTTGGCATTCAGTAAGTTCTCTTATTCATAATTAAGTTCACTTACTCATCTTCATACAGAGAAAGAACAGGAAGAACATTCATAAAATGATGATATAATACTCAAAAATGAAAAAGGCATGAATGACTCTGGGAGAAGGAGAGATATGAGATATTTGGTGAGATACTCATTCCTTAGTTGCTTTTACCCAACAAAGTATTTTATTTCTCATAGTTTTATATATATTTTATTTTTTAACCAATAACCTATCCAAAAGGGTATTATATTAAGTAGTATAAAGACTGGATTTTTAAAAATTGCAGTTCTTGCTCACAGATGAGCTTATAAACTAACAATATATTTTTACCCTAAATAAGTTCTTGGTCCGGTTCAGTTCAGTTCAGTTCAGCCACTCAGTCATGTATGACTCTGTGACCCAACAGACTGCAGCATACCAGGCCTCCCTGTCCATCACCAACTCCCAGAGTTTACTCAAACTCGTGTCCATGTGTCAGTGATGCCATTCAACCATCTCATCCTCTGTCATCCCCTTCTCCTCCTACCTTCAATCTTTCCCAGCATCAGGGTCTTTTCAAATGAGTTAGCTCTAAGCATCAGGTGGCCAAAGTATTGAAGTTTCAGCTTCAATATCAGTCCTTCCAATAAACAGTCAGAATTGATCACCTTTAGGATGGACTGGTTGGATCTCCTTGCATTCAGAGGGGCTCTCAAGAGTCTTATCCAATACCCAATTCAAAAGCATCAATTCTTCATTGCTCAACTTTCTTTAGAGTCCAACTCTCACATCCATACATTACTACTGGATAAAACATAGCCTTGACTATCTGGACTTTTGTTGGCAAAGCTATGTCTCTGCTTTTTAATATGCTGTATAGGTTGGTCATAACTTTCCTTCCAAGGAGTGAGTGCTTTTAATTTAATGGCTGCCGTCACAATCTGCAGTGATTTTGGAGCTCCCAAAAATAAAGCCAGACACTGTTTCCCCATCTATTTGCTATGAAGTGATGGGACTGGATGCCATGATCTTAGTTTTCTGAATGTTGAGCTTTAAGCCAACTTTTTCACACTCCTCTTTTACTTTCATCAAGAGGCTCTTAGTTCTTATTTATTTTCTGCCATAAGGGTGATGTCATCTGCATACCTGAGGTTACTGATATTTCTCCCAGCAAACTTGATTCCAGCTTGTGTTTCATCTAGCCCACTGTTTCCCATGATGTCCTTTGATTGCAAGTCAAATAAGCAGGGTGACAATATACAACCTTGACATACTCCTTTTCCTATTTGGAAACAATCTGTTGTTCCTTGTCCAATTCTAACTGTTGCTTCTTCACCTGCATACAGATTTCTCAAGAGGCAGATAAGGTGGCCTGGTATACCCATCCCTTCAAGAGTTTCCCACAGTTTATTGTGATATACACAGTCAAAGGCTTTGGCATAGTCAATAAAGCAGAGATAGATGTTTTTTCTGGAACTCTTGCTTTTTCGATGATCCAGCAGATGTTGGCAATTTGATCTCTGGTTCCTCTGCCTTTTCTAAATACAGCTTGAACATCTGGAAGTTCGTGGTTCACATATTGCTGAAGCCTGTCTTGGAGAATTTTGAGCATTACTTTGCTAGCGTGTGAGATGAGTGCAATTGTGTGGTAGTTTGAGCATTCTTTGGCATTGCCTTTCTTTGGGATTGGAATGAAAACTGACCTTTTCCAGTCCTGTGGCCATTGCTGAATTTTCCAAATGTGCTGGCATATTGAGTGCAGCACTTTCACAGCATCATCTTTTAGGATTTGAGACAGCTCAACGGGAATTCCATCACTTCCACTCAGTTCAGTTCAGTTGCTCAGTCATGTCCGACTCTTTGTGACCCCATGAATCGCAGCACACCAGGCCTCCTTGTCCATCACCAACTCCCTGAGTTTACCCAAACTCATGTCCATCGAGTCAGTGATGCCATGCAGCCATCTCATCCTCTGTCGTCCCCTTTTCCTCCTGTTCCCAATCCCTCCCAGCATCAGAGTCTTTTCCAATGAGTCAACTCTTCGCATGAGGTGGCCAAAATATTGGAGTTTCAGCTTCAGCATCAGTCCTTCCAATGAATACCCAGGACTAATCTCCTTTAGGATGGACTGGTTGGATCTCCTTGCAATCCAAGGGACTCTCAAGAGTCTTCTCCAACACCACAGTTCAAAAGCATCAATTCTTTGGTGCTTACCTTTCTTCACAGTCCAACTCTCACATCTGTACATGACCACTGGAAAAACCTTCCACTTCCACTAGTTTTATCCAGAAAATATTCTAAAGCTTGCCCATTATTTTTTCATGTATTTTTTGTAATATAATTTCTTAATTGATGCTTTTATTGAGAGTCATTCAGCTATCTGAATAAAACAGGCAGTGGTTTAGTAGCTAAGTCGTATCCAGCTCTTGGGACCCCATAGACTGCAGCCCACCAGACTCTTCTGTTCAGGAGACTTCCTGGGCAAAAATACTGAAGTGGGTTGCCGTTTACTTCTCCAGGAGATCTACTAGACCCAAGGATAGATCCCTGGTCTCCTGTTATGCAACCATATTCTTTACCGACTGAGCCACCATGTGGTATCCCCCAAATACCCTTTATATTGTGACTGTGATAAGCCTTACATCCGAAATAGTCCTGTTATTGATAAAAGCAAATGCTTTATATTTAAGAATTTTCACTTTAAATATGAATAACAAAAATTAGATTTTTGTGAAGTCTTATCCTGATTACTTGAGTTTCTTTAGTATTAAAAAAGGAAAAAACAAAATTTGTCTTACAAAGTGATGCTAATTCTTTTGGCATTCACCAGTATACAAATGATAAAGAAAAATCAAGAATATAAATTAATTAATTACAAAATGCATTAAGTTTTCTTAATTTCTCATACTAAATATGCCCTGGGAGGTTGCTGGGGCATGTGACACTCCTCTGTCCATGGGGATTCTCCAGGCAATAATATTGGAATAGGTTGCTATGCCCTCCTCTAGGGGATCTTCCCAAGATTTCAAATCCAGGTTTCCCACTTTGCTGGCAGATTCTTTACCATCTGACCCACCAGAGAAGCCCCCTTAAAAAATATTGTTTTCTTAATTTCCCATACTAGATATGCCCTGTGAGGTTGCTATAAGAAAGGAAATTGCTGTAATATCTTATAAATGTCAAAATTTGTAAATAATTGACTAACTTCACAATGGAAGGTATCATTTCTTTGATTGATATGTCATATAAGATTTAAAACCAAAAATAACATAATGGATTTTTAAAAGTATAGAGCTATATAGGGCTTCCCTTTTGACTTAGATGATAAAAAATCTGCCTGCATTGCAAGAAACCTGGGTTTGATCCCTGGGTAAGGGAGATTCCCTGAAGAAGGGAATGGCCACCAATCCAGTATTCTTGCCTGGAGAATTCCATGGGCAAAGGAGCCTGGCAAGCTCTTGGGTCACAAAGATTGGGACACGACTGAGAGCTAACACATTTCACTTTTTCATAGGACCATATAAGACTGAATTGGGATTAAATAATATTTTGCTACTGTGTTCTTTGAAAATCTTATTGTATGTGCCTTCAATATTATAAAGTAACATCATAAAAAGTGTTTGACAGATTTCAGTATTAGCTTAAGCTTGTGAAAGAAGAAAACAATCCAGTGAAATTTAATATCGAAAACAAACCCATTCCAAATAATTCTGTTTTTCTTGAAGTTTATCATTCATTGAAAGTTTGCCAGAACTCCTTGTATGTTATATTCCTTATTTTTTTTTTACTAAGGCCCTACCTTACTTAAAAAAGATTTTGTTATTTTTTTAAAGAATTTAATAAATTATATACTTTATATTATATAAATTTATAATTTATAAATATAAATTATTTATATATTTATATAAATATATAAATTATATACAAATTCACCACTTTAGTATGGGTTTCTGTAAATTTTATAAAATGTTGTTTTAAATTCACTACTATAATCAAGATATAGAATTGTTATTGTTCAGTCGCTATATAATGTCCTACTCTTTGCAACCCCATAGACTATATATAGCATGCCAGGCTTCCCTGAGTTTGCTCAAACTCATGTCCATTGAGTCAGTATGCCATCCAATCATCTTATCCTCTGTCATCCCCTTCTCTTCCTGCCTTCAGTCTTCCCCAGGATCAGGATCTTTTCCAATGAGTTGGCTCTTTGCATCAGGTGGCCAAAATATTGGAGCTTCAGCTTCAGTCTTTCCAGTGAATATTCAGGGTTGATTTCCTTTAGGATTCATTGGTTTGATCTCGTTGCAGTCGAAGGGACTCTCAGGAGTTTACTCCAGCAACACAGTTCAAAAACATTAATTCTTTAGCATTCAACTCTCTTTATGGTTCAACTCTCACATCCATACATAACACTGGAAAAACCATAGCTTTGACCATACGGACCTTTGTCAGCAAAATGATGTCTCTTCTTTTTAAAATGCTGCTAGCTTTTTCATAGCTTTCCTTCTAAGGAGCAAGCATCTTTTAATTTCATGGCTGCAGTCACCATCCACAGTGTTTAAAATCTATTCTGTTCCCATTGTTTCCCCATCTGTTTGCCATGAAGTGACAGGACCAGATGCCATTATCTTTATTTTTTGAATGTTGAGTTTTAAGCCAGATTTTTCACTCTCCTCTTTCACCTTCATCAGGAGGCTCTTTAGTACATAGAGTTAGGAGCACATAAATAAAAACTGAAAAGGACTAAGAAAAAAAAATAAAAAATACAGTGAAGAAGGTAATGTCCAACAGATGTAAAGAAGAGTCTTTTGGACTCTGTGGGAGAGGTGAGGGTGCGATGATTTGAGAGAATAGTATTGAAACATGTATATTATCATATGTGGAATAGATCACTAGTCCAGGTTCAATGCATGAGACAAGGTGCTCTGGGCTGGTGCACTGGGGTGACCCTGAGGGATGAGATGGGAAGGGAGGTGGGAGGGGGTTCAGGATGGGGAATTCATGTACACCCATGGCTGATTCATGTGAATGTTTGGCAAAAACCACTACAATATTATAAAGTAATTAGTCTCCAATTAAATAAATTTAAAAAAAGAAAGTAATGTCTAAAAAGACATATTACATAATCTAATATCTGGCCACAAATTTGACTGTAAAGATCTTTTCCAATTGATGAGAATATCATAAAAATATTATTTGTGTATGTTTATGTAACTGAATTATCAAATATTGCATTCAAAAATCATTAAATGTTTTTATATGTATTATATATATTATATTATGTATTTAATATATATATTCCATTTCTGAGAATGGATTCCAATGTCAAGAACTGATTCCATTGTTTCAGTGCAATAATTTTTTCCTTATATGAAGTCAATTTCTTTTACCAGTTTAAAAGATGTGTTCTACTTCCCTTTGGAGCAAGATGTACAGATTCAACTTCCCTTTAAAAATAATGTTCATCACAAATGTAATAATTGCTTATTTTCAGTCTTCTTCTCCAGTCTGAACATCCTTAGTGTTCATTCATGTATCATCATAACAATGTTCTTAAGACTCCTTTTCACCTTTTCTCTTTCTGTTCTCAAAACTGGGCACCACATAGAGATATAATGAGACCACCAATATACAGGTGGTTTGACTATCATCAATGGTTCACCACTAAAATTTATTGAGCTTTTCCAATGAACTGTGAAGTTGCATTTTTTTTTCCTTTTTATATATAAAGAAACTGGAATTTACAAAAATTGAACTGTATCTCTGTGATCATATAACTCAGCTTAAGAACTGAGATTTCAATCTACATTTAACTTTGTGGAGAATACTAAATCATTATAATTCAGACTGAGTAATCAGAATTTAAGCATCTGTATTGTTCCATTGATTCATGACGAATTTATGGTTAAGAAACCAAGTACTATAAAACTTCCCAATATATGATTTCTTTATTTGAAATATAAGAGTATGTCTCCTCAATCCTATATATACATGTACAATCCACATTTTAAAACAAATTCAGAATAATTATGAGATCTTAAATGAAGGAATTCTTTAAAAACTTAAGTAGAGAATAGGAAATACTTTACTAAATTTTCACCTTGGATTCAGAATATTAGAAATTTATATATTTATGGCATGAACACATGTGTTAAAGCAGTGGTATTTATCTTGACTGTGTTTTTAGTTTTTCCTCAAAATATTTTTGTTAAAATATATCTTAAATTTTATCTATTATTGGAATGAAAAGCAAGTGTTTATATAGTGAATTTATATTTTCCTGGAATACTTTTCACTAAATTATACAAATAAAATTATAGATATAAGTATTTATTAACAAAGGAAGAAAATTTCAAATGTCCTTTGAAGACTTAATATGACACAAACACATACCAATTAATTGTCAAATGTGCTAAGTAAAGTAATTGCTTTGTCACTTGCTAAAGGAAAATCTTACATTCCACATCACTTTTTCTAAGGCTTATTATATATGTGGGCAGATATTTCAGGAATCTTATACATTTTAAACTTTATTTTTTTCTTCAGAATTTAAAATGTATTATTGTTTTAGATTTTCTAATTATGCATGAGATAATATTACTAAGTAGTATGCTAAGCTTCCCTTTAATTGACAGGTTTGAACTTTAAGTATTTAATTGGTACTTCATAATAAAAATGACTGAAAGTCCACTTTCAGAGAATTCTCTAAGGGATGAAATGTCTTCATTACCAGCAAGATGTAATTAATTTTAAATTATTTCCACTTTTGCCAAGATATATTCATATACTAGAATATACATTCCATAACTCCAGTGGTAAAGATTCCAAAATGACACTGAAACAATGTTGCATAATCAAAACTGGAATGTGCAATATAAAGTGTAAATTCATAAATGAACCATGCCCTTTTATTGGTACCTGTTATTAAAACTGGAATGAAAGTTTTCCTATTTGAATCTCACAGAAAATGAGTCATTTTGAATAGCTGAATTCTCTGTCTAAATGAGAATGTTTAAGTAGCCAGAACATTTAAGACACATTTTAATCTTTTTGAAGAAATTCCTTCTGTAAATTATTCTATACACTATATATATTTAGCCACCCTTTTTTTTCCTGTAGCCAAGCTAGCTCAACTTGAATTGACTGTTCTAGATTATCATTATGTTTTGTGGCTTTTGACCTGACTTACATATATTTCTTATATAAATTCCTGGTTTCAAAGTAAGTGGGTTATACACAAACTGGAAGCAAGATTGCCGGGAGAAATATCGATAACCCCAGATATGCAGATGACACCACCCTTATGGCAGAAAGTGAAGAGGAACTCAAAAGCCTCTTGATGAAAGTGAAAGTGGAGAGTGAAAAAGTTGGCTTAAAGCTCAACATTTAGAAAACTAAGATCATGGCATCCGGTCCCACCACTTCATGGGAAATAGATGGGGAAACAGTGGAAACAGTGTCAGACTTTATTTTTCTGGGCTCCAAAATCACTACAGATGGTGACTGCAGCCATGAAATTAAAAGACGCTTACTCCTTGGAAGGAAAGCTATGACTGACCTAGGTAGCACATTGAAAAGCAGAGACTACTTTGCCAACAAAGGTTCGTCTAGTCAAGGCTATGGTTTTTCCTGTGGTCATGTATGGATGTCAGAGTTGGACTGTGAAGAAGGCTGAGCACCGAAGAATTGATGCTTTTGAACTGTGGTGTTGGAGAAGACTCTTGAGAGTCCCTTGGACTGCAAGGAGATCCAACCAGTCCATTCTGAAGGAGATCAGCCCTGGGATTTCTTTGGAAGGAATGATGGTAAAGCTGAAACTCCAGTACTTTGGCTACCTCATGCGAAGAGTTGATTCATTGGAAAAGACTCTGATGGTGGGAGGGATTGGGGGCAGGAGGAGAAGGGGACGACAGAGGATGAGATGGCTGGATGGCATCCTGACTTGATGGACGTGAGTCTGGGTGAACTCCAGGAGTTGGTGATGGACAGGGAGGCCTGGCGTGCTGCGATTCATGGGGTGGCAAAGAGTTGGACATGACTGAGCGACTGATCTGATCTGATCTGATAGGAAATTAAGTGCCTATGACTAGAAACATATATATTCATTACAAACATTTATAGTTCTAAATTAAACTTTGACAGCTCCTATGACAGTAGATGGCTGTACATTTATTTGTGTAATCATAAGTTACTTGGATTACATTGAATGAATGCATTTGTCATATTATTTCAAATAATCAAAAACTGAAGCTAGAACAGTATTGTTATAGTGAATTACCTCACTTGCATCCATTCTCTTTAAATTCTGGGATACTAGATTTATTTATATTTTTTACAATTACATAACCTTGGTGTCCCCCCTTTTACCCCACTGACACTGTTTTACTTCAGTCCATTGATCCTCTATTCAGGTGGGAGTAGGGGTATTACACAGAGAAGGAAATGGCACCCCACTCCAGTACTCTTGCCTGGAAAATCCCATGGATGGAGGAGCCTGGTGGGCTGCCATCTATGGGGTCGCACAGAGTTGGACACGACTGAAACAACTTAAGAGCAGCAGCAGCAGGGGTATTAGAAATTATGTATTACAGTCACCTGAACACATGAAGATTCCAAAACCGCCTCATCCTCCAGAGTTTCACCTGTTGATAATTATTGCTGGGTGAATCACTGTTTTTGATGGAAGTGTGTCTTCCTTACATATTTAGAGACTGAAATGTGGGAGATTGGTTGAGGCTCCCAACGTCACTTTCCTATCATCTTGTAGCAACTGATTGATGCTTCAACTTATAGTCTCAACAGACTCCTCTCCACCCTCATTCCCACTGTCAATCCGTCCTCCACACAGCTACCAGATAATTCTAAAACTCAAAACAATCATTTAAATCCTATAGTTTATTTTCTTGACTTCCTATTGCTTTTATGATTAACCTTACAAACCATATCATGAAAAATATAACCTCAATATATTGTCTTCATCATAAACAATGTGTTGTCATAATTTCATCTAAATTTATACTGTAAATTAGAATACATTTTATATATTTAGCTTCTAAATAAGAATATTAAGGTAAGCTTATTTTAATAGATTTTAAATACATTAAAGACCTGGAAAAGCTAGAATAATTCCCTGATAATGATCTGCATATTCTTTGTGCTCATGCTCAGTCACTCAGTCATGTCCAACCCTTTGCCACCCTGTAGACTGTAGCCTGCCAGACCCCTCTATCCACAGGATTTTGCAGTCAAGAATACGGGAGTGGGTTGTCGTTTCATAGGAAATATGTTTTACGAGAAAGGATGCTAGGTGCCATCTCCATGATGTCATAACCTATTTTGCAGACAGTCATAGTTGATAAATTTATATTGCCTTTAGAGAACCAAGTAGATTATATTTATTTTTGTAGCTAAAAGAGTCTTAAACATGTGATGTACTCTAGTCGACAATATCCACACAAAATTAGCCGTTTTTCCTACTTATAAGTTTGTTTACCATTGGAGAGTGGGGGTGGATTCACTGTCACCTGAACATTGGCTGTGGGTAATTTTATCCCACAAAAGTAAAGATGTAAGTGGATGGATTATTACAGCATACAGTCTTTAGTATTTTTCCACTGTAGAAGTTTATACTTTTGTGATGTCCATTACAAACTTCAAAACAAGAAGGAAATTTCTGCTTGTAATACTTTCTAAAAAGAACAAATTGGTTAGTTTTAAAACCAATTAATCTAAAAATGAGAACACCTGTCTCTTCTTAAATAGTGTGATGTTTTCCTATGAATTCAGTTTGAGATAATGCAAATCTGAATAGCCATGATTCATTTCTAGTTGTCTGTTTCTTCCAGTTTGAAACAAATGAAAGCTTCCTGTTATTGAGTTTCCTGGAAAGGAAAGACAAGTGATTGTTCAGTTGCCTGTGGAGATATTCTTAGTGAAGAGGAACTCAAATGCACTTGGCGATGATTGACTGACTTTAAGAATAAGGTAGCAGAGTTTAAGAGGCACTTGCTCATTTGTAAGTCGTAGAGTCTAAATGAGGAAAACCATTAGGTGATGGCTTCTTCAGTTTTCTGTCATGTTTGCTTGTGAACTAATGACCATTTTAAGCATAGATCTTAACTGAAAATTATTCTAAAGAAAGTCATTCATCACGGTTGCATTCACAATTACTTCCACATGAATAACTTCTTATCTCTTAACCTCTTTTCATGCCTAAGCAGCTCAAAAAATTCATATGCAATAAATGCATTTTACATGAATGGCTTTATGTCAGGCCACTGAGGAGAAATTGAAGAGCTATTCATTGGATTTTTCTGTATATCAAATAGAAACAATAATAGCTATTTTCTAAAAATGAAAAAAAAAATCAGTGTGAGCTCAACCTAGATTTAAAAAAAGAATGTATCAAGAATGATTAAAGAGTAACTACTGATTAGAATTCTTGAGTTTCATTTCTTTCAGTTTATATGTGACCTTGAGGAAACCATTTGCACTCATCTCTGTTTAACTATGACTAGAAAGTACATACATTATGCAAAATTTGAAAATAAAATATAGAAACATAAAGGAAATGAATCACTTTTTCAGCTTATCAGCTACCGTCTGCAAGTGAATACTTTACAGCTGCTGCTGCTACTGCTAAGTCACTTCAGTCGTGTCCGACTCTGTGTGACCCCATAGATGGCAGCCCACCAGGCTCCCCCATCCCTGGGATTCTCCAGGCAAGAACACTGGAGTGGGTTGCCATTTCCTTCTCCAATGCAGTAAAGTGAAAAGTGAAAGTGAAGTCACTCAGTTGTGTCGGACCCTTAGCAACCCAGTGGACTGCAGCCGACCAGGCTCCTCTGTCCATGGGATTTTCCTGGCAAGAGTACTCACAGTAAATAGAAGTCACTTTTCCAGATTATCAGCTAATCTGTTCAAAGGAACACTTTTCAGCTATTCATAGGGGGTTTTTATTGTTTCTTAGAATTATATGTAGTTCAGAAAAAAAACCCAAAGATCCTTTTTGGAAAAGGGTTTTTTTTTTTTTCACTCCCCCAAAAGATTATTCTGTGACCTTTTCAGAAAATATATCCAAAATCTGCTCCTGCTTATGTCTCTTATCCCACGTCCCACTCCCTTGCAGTTGGCACTCAGTGCAAAGATGGCCCTGTGCTACTTCATGTAAATGAACTTCCCCGTGTTCTGGTACCTTGATGCTGCCTTTCTTTCTTCACTCAGGAAGCCAAGTCCTCTGTACCTTTTGTGATTGGGATGATCATAGAATTAATCACCCAAATTGGGACACTTGACAAGAAAAGGACAGCTAGTGAGACAGGAAGTGTGAAAATAGATGTCAACAGCGCCGTATGGAACCATTATTTAAGAGCCATCTAAAATATTAGCTCCTCTGTGATGGTTTCTCCCCAAACAGAAATGCTTGTCTCTTGTTTTTATTGCTGTTGACCTCCATTATGACACTTAACACATTGTATTGGGTTGGCCAGAAAGTTCATTCAGGTTTTTCCGTAACATCCTTGGAATAGTTTAAACAGTAATAGATTTCATCCTAACAAAGTAGAAACAAATTTCAAAAGGAAAAAAGAAAACAGTTTGCATCCCTTCTGGTGTTTTCAGTTTTATAATCGAACAATTTGATTTTGTGGTAGAGTTGTTTTCCCCTATTCTTTAGAATTTTTAAAAGGTCAGCACTTAACAGCCTGTGTTTTTTCTTCTCTCAGGATCACTTTATTTTTTCTTCTAAAACACAGCACTCTTTGCTTTTCCAAAGAATTAAATAGATTTCTCAGAAGTTCTTGGCCTTTTTTCCTTACATGGACAATTAAAATGAAATTTGGTACTACTTTCCTTCTTTCAGTTCTTTGATAGCTTTTCATCCACACAGAAGTTAAGCAATGAAAATTTATAACAGAAGAAATTCGAAACTCTGGTGCCTAAGAAGGATATTCAGACTCTATGCCACATGATAAAGAATATTTTAAAGTATCAACTGTTTAATTTTAGACCAATGTTAAGTACCCTACAAAAGAGTATATCCAAATTAAAGTCCTTACTTTTATTTTTTTTAATTTTATTTTATTTTTAAACTTTACATAATTGTATTAGTTTTGCCAAATATCAAAATGAATCTGCCACGGGTCCTTAGTTTTAATTTGAAGGTTATACTTTCTTAAAAATTACTACAAATTTGGGGCAGAGAATATGGGGGCAAAACATTTAAACTGAGACTCAGTTGCCTCGTTTGTTAAACACTGATAACTAGAGCAATTACTGTTTTGATTTGTTGTAAGGATAAACATAGATTTATAAAATCCTTAATAGAGAATTTAGCAAAGTGTTAGATATTTAACAAATATCACCAACATTATCATTATCCTTATTTTTATATTATCTTTTATAGCAGTTTATCATTACCCAAACCAATTGATAAACCAGTTGAATTGGTTTATTGAATATATAACAAAATGTCCACACTATCAGGGGAAAAACCCAAAACACATATTCCTTTTTAGATTAAATTTGACCACGTGAACAAGAATGTGAATGTGAAAGTCACTCAGTCGTGTCTGTTTCTTTGCGACCCCAAGGACTATATAGTCCATGGAATTCTCCAGGCTAGAATACTGGAGTCGGTAACCTTTCCCTTCTCCAGAGGATCTTCCCAACCAAGGGATCAAACTCAGGTCTCCCATATTGTGGGCAGATTCTTTACCAACTGAGCCACAGTGGAAGCCGAAATTTGACCACAGTTCAGTTCAGTTCAGTCACTCAGTCATGTCCGACTCTTTGCAAACCCCATGACTCGCAGCACGCCAGGCCTCCCTGTTCCTCACCAACTCCCGGAGTTCACTCAGACTTATGTCCATTGAGTCAGTGATGCCATCCAGCCATCTCATCCTCTGTTGTCCCCTTCTCCTCCTGCACCGAATTCCTCCCAGCATCAGAGTCTTTTCCAGTGAGTCAACTCTTTGCATGAGATGGCCAAAGTACTGGAGTTTCAGCTTTAGCATCATTCCTTCCAAAGAAATCCCAGGGCTGATCTCCTTCAGAATGGACTGGTTGGATCTCCTTGCAGTCCAAGGGACTCTCAAGAGTCTTCTTCAACACCACAGTTCAAAAGCATCAATTCTTCGGCGCTCAGCCTTCTTCACAGTCCAACTCTGACATCCATACGTGACCACAGGAAAAACCGTAGCTTTGACTAGATGGACCTTTCTTGGCAAAGTCATGTCTCTGCTTTTTAATGTGCTATCTAGGTTGGTCATAACTTTCCTTCCAAAGAGTAAGCATCTTTTAATTTCATGGCTGCAGTCACCATTTGCAGTGATTTGGGAGCCCCCAGAAATAAACTCTGACACTGTTTCCACTGTTTCCCCATCTATTTCCCATGAAGTGATGGGACTGGATGCCATGATCTTCGTTTTCTGAATGTTGAGCTTTAAGCCAACTTTTTCACTCTCCACTTTCACTTTCATCAAGAGGCTTTTGAGTTCCTCTTCACTTTCTGCCATAAGGGTGGTGTCATCCGTATATCTGAGGTTATTGATATTTCTCCCGGCAATCTTGATTCCAGCTTGTGCTTCTTCCAGCCCAGCGTTTCTCATGATGTACTCTGCATAGAAGTTAAATAAGCAGGATGACAATATACAGCCTTGACGTACTCCTTTTCCTATTTGGAATCAGTGTGTTGTTCCACGTCCAGTTCTAACTGTTGCTTCCTGACGTGCATACAAATTTCTCAAGAGGCAGGTCAGGTGCTCTGGTATTCCCATCTCTTTTCAGAATTTTCCACAGTTTACTGGGATCCACACAGTCCAAGGCTTTGGCATAGTCAATAAAGTAGAAATAGATGTTTTTCTGGAACTCTCTTGCTTTTTCCATGATCCAGCAGATGTTGCATTTTGATCTCTCGTTCTTCTGCCTTTTCTAAAACCAGCTTGAACATCTGGAAGTTAACGGTTCATGTATTGCTGAAGCCTGGCTTGGAGAATTTTGAGCATTACTTTACTAGCATGTGAGATGAGTGCAATTGTGCGGTAGTTTGAACATTCTATGGCATTGCCTTTCTTTGGGATTGGAATCAAAACTGACCTTTTCCAGTCCTGTGGCCACTGCTGAGTTTTCCAAATTTGCTGGCATATGGAGTGCAGCAACATATATGAATTCTCAGTTCCTATCATGTCCTAATCACCAAGTTAAACTCCTCCATGCTCAAAGGGTTTAATGAACAGTAATGATACTTCTCCTTTGTCTCAGAGAAAACAAATGTAAAATAGCCATGACACAAACAGTAATGATGACAAATGTTTAACATTCGGGCCTTATTATGTGGCAGGCACTCTGCTTCATATTTGTGATTTTTTTTTTTTTTTAACCCTCACCACAATCCTAAGAAATGTAAATGCTATTGTTTTCTTTTTGTAGATGAAATGGACACTGAAAGACTAATACACCCACTCCCCAGCATCCATAAGTGATATAACTGTATGAGTACCCACAGGTCTTGTGTCTCTACAACCTGTGTTCATAACCATGGTACTACAGTGCCTCACTACTGAAACCCATGTGTTCTGGGATATGTGGCTTTGATTAGAATTAGTGAAACATAGCTCAGCCTTGTAAGTGTGGTCTAACAAAGACTAGCTTCTTAACCATCTAGTAACAATGAGCTAGGAATGCAATAAATAAACGGAAAAAAAACTACACACATACATTCATGTATATTTATCTTTATAAGATTCCCTTAGTACAACTGAAGCAAGACATATGCTGTCAACATGAGATTCAGCAGGAGTGATTGTTGTATAGGGATATTGAATAATACTTTAAAACTAAGCAACTTGTCAAAATTCATTAGCTAATTATTTTCGTATTACTTCATATTAATTCTGCTGTAGGAGGTCCATTGATTTAGATCATACCTGAATGGTCTAGTGGTTTTCCCTACTTTCTTCAATTTCAGTCTGAATTTGGCAAGAAGGAGTTCATGATCTGAGCCACAGTCAGATCCTGGTCTTGTTTTTGTTGACTTTATAGAGCTTCTCCATCTTTGGCTGCAAAGAATATAATCAATCTGATTTCGGCGTTGACCATCTGGTGATGTCCATGTATAGAATCTTCTCTTGTGTTGTTGGAAGAGGGTGTTTGCTATGACCAATACATTTTATTGGCAAAACTCTATTAGTCTTTGCCCTGCTTCATTCCATATTCCAAAGATTATACAGTGGAAGTGAGAAATAGATTTAAGGGACTAGATCTGATAGAGTGCCTGATGAACTATGGATGGAGGTTCAAGACATTGTACAGGAGACAGGGATCAAGACCATCCCCATGGAAAAGAAATGCAAAAAAGCAAAATAGCTGTCTGAGGAGGCCTTACAAGCATCTGAATGCAGAGTTCCAAAGAATAGCAAGAAGAGATAAGAAAGCCTTCCTCAGCGATCAATGCAAAGAAATAGAGGAAAACAACAGAATGGGAAAGACTGGAGATCTCTTCAAGAAAATTAGAGATACCAAGGGAACATTTCATGCAAAGATGGGATCGATAAAGGACAGAAATGGTATGCACCTAACAGAAGCAGAAGATATTAAGAAGAGGTGGCAAGAATACACAGAAGAACTGTACAAAAAAGATCTTCACGACCCAGATAATCACGATGGTGTGAGCCAGACATCCTGGAATGTGAAGTCAAGTGGGCCTTAGAAAGCATCACTACAAACAAAGCTAGTGGAGGTGATGGAATTCCAGTTGAGCTATTCCAAATCCTGAAAGATGATGCTGTGAAAGTGCTGCACTCAATATGCCAGCAAACTTGGAAAACTCAGCAGTGGCCACAGGACTGGAAAAGGTTAGTTTTCATTCCAATCCCAAAGAAAGGCAATGCCAAAGAATGCTCAAACTACCGCACAATTGCACTTATCTCACATGCTAGTAAAGTAATGCTCAAAATTCTCCAAGCCAGGCTTCAGCAATACATGAACCGTGAACTTCCAGATGTTCAAGCTGGTTTTAGAAAAGGCAGAGGAACCAAAGATCAAATTGTCAATATCCGCAGGATCATGGAAAAAGCAAGACAATTCCAGAAAAACATCTATTTCTGCTTTACTGACTGTGCCAAAGCCTTTGACTATGTGGATCACGATAAACTGTGGAAAATTCTGAAAGAGATGGGAATACCAGAGCACCTGACCTGCCTCTTGAGAAATTTGTATGCACGTCAGGAAGCAACAGTTAGAACTGGACATGGAACAACACACTGGTTCCAAATAGGAAAAGGAGTTCATCAAGGCTGTATATTGTCACCCTGCTTATTTAACTTCTATGCAGAGTACATCATGAGAAACACTGGGCTGGAAGAAGCACAAGCTGGAATCAAGATTGCCGGGAGAAATATCAATAAGCTCAGATATGCAGATGACACCACCCTTATGGCAGAAAGTGAAGAGGAACTCAAAAGCCTCTTGATGAAAGTGAAAGTGGAGAGTGAAAAAGTTGGCTTAAAGCTCAACATTCAGAAAACGAAGATCATGGCATCCAGTCCCATCACTTCATGGGAAATAGATGGGGAAACAGTGGAAACAGTGTTGGACTTCCTTTTTTTTGGACTCCAAAATCACTGCAAATGGTGATTGCAGCCATGAAATTAAAAGATGCTTACTCCTTGGAAGGTAAGTTATGACCAACCTAGATAGCACATTGAAAAGCAGAGACATGACTTTGCCAAGAAAGGTCCATCTAGTCAAGGCTATGGTTTTTCCTGTGGTCATGTATAGATGTGAGAGTTGGACTGTGAAGAAGGCTCAGCGCCAAAAAATTGATGCTTTTGAACTGTGGTGTTGAAGAAGACTCTTGAGAGTCCCTTGGACTGCAAGGAGATCCAACCAGTCCATTCTGAAGGAGATCAGCCCTGGGATTTCTTTGGAAGGAATGATGCTAAAGCTGAAACTCCAGTACTTTGGTCACCTCATGCGAAGAGCTGACTCATTGGAAAAGACTCTGATGCTGGGAGGGATGGGGGCAGGAGGAGAAGGGGACGACAGAGGATGAGATGGCTAGATGGCATCACTGACTCAATGGACGTGAGTCTGAGTGAACTCCGGGAGTTGGTGTTGGACAGGGAGCCCTGGCGTGCTGCAAGTCATGAGGTCGTAAAGAGTTGGACACGACTGTGGGACTGAACTGAACTGAACTGAACTGAGGGGGTCCATTCTTCCCTGCACCCTTTTTGGCTGTTGCTTGATAAGAAGAGTGGTATTTAAATAAGGATAATTCGTAAAGTTTCCAACCTCATAAATTCAGGTCAGAAAAAATTATAACGTGTCTGGTCTTTGGTGTATTGAAAATCATTAACTCAGAGCTGAGATAATGACAACAGAAGTTCAGTATATAACTGAAACCCTTCATGTTGTTTTTATAAGTAACCCTGCATGATCAAGAAGTTCCCCTGGAGTTCTCCTGAACTATAATTGAAGATATTTGTTTAAACAACTTTGGTCATATTCTAATAATATAATTTCCTTTAATGAATTATGAACATCTAGGCTTGGGCTTCCTTGGTTGCTCATCTGATAAAGAACCCACCTGTAATGCGGGAGACATGGGTTTGATCCCTGGGTTGGGAAGATCTCCTGGAGAAGGGAACGGCTACCCACTCCAGTATTCTGGCCTGAAGAATACCATGGACTGTATAGTCCTTGGGGTCGCAAAGAGTCGGACACTACTGAGCAGCTTTCACTTTCATGCTTGGACTAAACTCATCTGGAGCCAGTTGTAGGCCATCAATCGTAATTCTAAGAAGGATTCTCATGAAAATAGTCCTTCCATGTGTATAATATAATATAGATAATGTGATAACCATATTCTGTAATAACCACTTACTGTTTTTCCTTTAATAGTGCACTTTATGGCACAAAAGTCAAATTGCTTTTTTGTGACCAACTTTTATTTTCTCAGCCATATTCTAGTACTGATGTTCTCCTTCATACTGACATATAGGACTCCTGTCCTATGCAGTTAACTGTGCGATTTGATCAGACTGAAGAGATAATTGAGGATCCACTAGCCTCAAACCTTCCATGAAGTTAGCACAGTGTCACCTTTGATATTCAGTGGGAGACAACTCAGCCCATCAATATTCAATATTGCCATTTTGGTTTTGAAACTGTAGGTATGACCTCATGCTCTACTGCACAGATAATCTACTTGAGAATATGTTTATTTTCAGAAATAAGATTAGTGATGGGTAATCTTATTTGGGTTATGGTAAGATGGGTAATCAGTAAAGTCATCACTAAAGTAGAGGCTATAGATAGTCGCTTTTGGAAGGTTTATGTGATTTTTTTCTTGAGATAACATTTCTATGAGCATTTAGAACATAATGGCTATTTGAGTACAGCACTAGCACTTGATGTAAAATATTAATGGTAAGACACAATGATTTGTATATACCAAAACATGGAAGAAACTTTGAATTAAATTGAAAGGATTTGAATTCTATTCATTCTCTAGCTATTATTTTTTAATAGATTCTCACATTTATCTCACAGAAATAAGATGTTGGATTCTAGAGTACAGTGAAGAATTCTAGAATTCTTTGTCATTGTAGCAATGAAATATAAAAAAAGAAAAGTAAAATTATTATGATGCCTCATGGTATCATGATGGTGGTTGTGGTTTAATCACAAAACAGTGTCTGACTCTGCAACCCCATGGACTGTAGGCAACCAGGCTTCTCTGTCCATGTGATTTTTCAGGCAAGGATACTGGAGTAGGTTACCATTTCCTTTTCCAAGGGATCTTCCCGGCCCAGGGATCAACACTTGTTTTCTGCATTGCAGGCAGTTTCTTTACCAACTGAGCCACCAGAGAAGCCCTTTGTGTCATAAAATAAGGCTAAATTACTTGTTCTGTACTAAAGGAGGATACAGTAACAAAGTCCAGCACTTCTATATAATATTAGCAGCTCATAGTAGGATTTAACAATATTGATTGATCCCTAATGTCCCTAAAAGTGCATTTTCAAGATATAAAAGTATTTCAATATAGTTAATTTCCAGAAATGAATATTCTCCTTAATGAGTTAATGCTTTATCATCACCAAAATTTAGTGATTTAGCTAGTTTCTCCATTTTTTGTAAATATTTTTGTCTGAACTTTCTAAGGCATCTCCCCTTTATTGACAGTTAATAAGCACTTTAGGAGGTATGATAATAAGCAATTTTTTTTAAATTGTATATTAGCTGTCTATATATTCCCATTCAAAAAGTGATAAATTAAGATGTGTTACTTGAGTTATAGGTGGTTGAATTAATTGAATCATGGCTATGTTAGTAAGTTTTTGAATGGCCAAGGGAAAAAAGCTGAAGTGATTAGCTTCCTTTTGTAAGGTGTGCTTATTAAGGGAAGAAAATACTTCTGCTACCCAGACACACAGACACATTTCTACACAAACAAGATGATTTTATTTAAATTAAGAAAAACTCAATTCAAATTGGCTAAAGCTAAAGGAAGGAATTAGATGTCTGACATACGTAGACTTCCAAAGACAGAGGCTTGCTTCAGACCTAAAAAGGAAGTGTTCATTTGTATTATCAAGGCTCTATCTCACTCATCCAGAAGCTCAGCTTGCTTGTGATTGACTCCTGTTTCATGACTTCCTCCACATGCAGCGAGATGATCACTGGCATCTCCAAACATAAGTTTTTCATGGAGCTCAAGTTCTTTTCAAAAGAATGTTCTTTCTGTCTGCCGGGAGCCGGCATATTGCATATTGAGTGCATATTGCATATTGCATATTGAGTGCAGCACTTTCCACAGCATCATCTTTCAGGATCTGGAATAGCTCAACTGGAATTCTGTCACTGCCGGGAGCCAGCGTGAGGAGCTCTACCCATGACAAAGGTCATGAGGAAGGAGGCTCGGCATACACAAAGGCGGGATCGAGCCTCAGGAGTCCCCCTGGAAATTCTCGAGCATTTACACCCAAAACCAGAGTCTGCCTACTTTCTGCTTTGTGCTTTCACCTACACCTCTGACTTTACGGGGGGCTGTCCCCCGCTACCTCTCTGAAAAAAGAGTTAGCTTACAGCTCCAGTTAATAATTCCTGGGTGTGACAGTGTTTCAACCTACAAACTCCTTTGGAAATCCTCTAGCCTGCCTGAATAGGTTTCTCTGGCCACATGTGATTGTTCAGAGCCTCCCAACTGTGAGAGGCAGGAGATGTTCTGAACTGTCTAAACACAGATTCTTTTGAGCAGTTAAAAGATTGATTTTAGAAATTGTATTGGTGAAGGGATTTTCACTTGTTGGGCCAATGTTTGCTGCTAAGTTTCCATATCCCTTACCTGCTGTGTCCCTGGCGGTGTATTGATTAATATAATTGTAGTAGCTTTAATGTTTGTAGTAGCTTTAATGTTTGTAACCTGGGACCCTTGAATTAATTCTTTTTCTTGTTATAGCCCACCACACCTTTGCTCTGTAGGAATGCAGCTTTATCTAATGCTTTTGGAGGGTGGCTCCTGACCAATCACCTTTAGAGAAAAATAAGTTTTCTGAAGAAAGGGTCTTAAAATGTTAACAGGCCTCCGGGCCAGAAGATGATGCAAATCACCTAAGCTTTTGCATATGATAAGTTTACAGAAAGAAAGCCTGGCTTGCTGCCTGACTCTACCCCTTCCCCCATTATCCTCTATGCATAACTTAAGGTATAAAAACTACTTTGGAAAATAAAGTGCGGGCCTTGTTCACCGAAACTTGATCTCACCATGTCCTTCTTTCTCTTACCTTCTGGCTGAATTATTCAGCCTCTTTTCTCCACTAAATTTCCTCACTGAGCTATCCTTATTTCAGCCTCTTTTCTTCACTGAATTTTCCTACTGAGCTATCCTCATTCTATTACTCTTTATATCTTTGATAAATATTTAAATAAATAGGTCGCCTATGCCGTCTCTCCTTCGAATACCCTGGATCAGCTGGGGCTGGACCCCGGCATCTGTCTATTAACACTAGCAAGTTCCAGGGAAAATCGTAATAGGATCTTCTGATATATTTGATAGAACTGTCCGAGTAACCAAGTTCACTTCAGTTGTTCAGTCATGTCCGACACTTTGCAACCCCATGGACTGCAGCAGGCCAGGCCTCCCTGTCCATAACCAGCTCTCGGAGTTTACTCAAACTCATGTCCATTGAGTCCGTGATGCCATCCAACCATCTCATCCTCTGTTGTCCCCTTCTCCACCTGCCCTCAATCTTCCCCAGCATCAGGGTCTTTTCAAATGAGTCAGCTCTTCGCATCAGGTGGCCAAAATATTGGAGTTTCAGCTTCAGCATCAGTCCTTCCAATGAATATTCAAGACTGATTTCCTTTAGGATGGACTGGTTGGATCTCCTTGCAGTCCAAGG
The DNA here is from genome assembly GCF_002263795.3 of Bos taurus. Taxonomy (NCBI): domain Eukaryota; kingdom Metazoa; phylum Chordata; class Mammalia; order Artiodactyla; family Bovidae; genus Bos; species Bos taurus. The sequence continues at coordinate 77,370,896 of NC_037333.1, forward strand.
GACTCTCAAGAGTCTTCTCCAAAGCCATAGTTCAAAAGCATCAATTCTTTGGTGCTCAGCTTTCCTCATGGTCCAACTCTCACATCTATACATGACCACTGGAAAAACCATAGCCTTGACTAGACGGACCTTTCTTGGCAAAGTAATGTCTCTGCTTTTGAATATGCTGTCTAGGTTGGTCATAACTTTCCTTCCAAGGAGTAAGTGCCTTTTAATTTCATGGCTGCAATAACCATCCGCAGTGATTGTGCAGCCCCAAGAAATAAAGTCTGTCACTGTTTCAACCATTTCCCCATCTATTTGCCATGAATTGACGGGACCTGATGCCATGATCTTAGTTTTATGAATGTTGAGCTTTAAGCCAACTTTTTCACTCTCTTTTACTTTCAGCAAGAGGCTCTTTAGTTCTTCTTTACTTTCTGCCATAAGTGTGGTGTCATCTGCATATCTGAGGTTATTGATATTTCTCCCAGCAATCAAACTCTATACTTTTACTTTATAAATATTTTCACTTTTATGACAACTTTAACTTTTCATAGATAACTATAATATAAATGCCAAGTACCTCTAAATTATGCTAATAGTGCTTTGCTATTCTTTGAGTGTAAAGCTAAATTCTAATTTTTTCAAATTCTTTTGATTAAGACTGCAAACATAAAAGTGGGATAAATCTGCCAAAAATGAACAATTTGCACAAAGAGTTCAGACTTTTCAGCTGACAGCATTTTAGCACACAGAGGGGTGTTGTCAAAATTTCGCTACAGGCAGTTTCATTCTATACAATGATATAGTTTAGAGTTTATGAAAAGAATTACGTGGTAAAATTCACTGTCGTCATCCTTGGAGACTATCCATACCCTTTTATTTCTTGGTGTAAAAATCTAGTCTTATCATATTTGAAGCACTCTGGTCCCACTATTGGAAGCCTATACATGGGATACCTTTTGCACAGAAATTTCTGAATTCATGTCTTTTGTGGGTGTATATTGATCTCCAACAACTAACTGAACATGCTGGCAGGTCCTGCTGGGCTCTCTTCATGATCGATCCTCTCACAGATTCCATGGATTAATGAAAAGAGAGGAGAACAGTTCTGAGCTAATTGGCCTGATTGTGGGGAAAATAAGCATCTCCTTATTTCTTTTCTTTGGAGAAAAAAAACTAATTTTATGATCAAAGTGAAAGTAAAGTCTCTCAGTTGTTTCCGACTCTGAGACCCCATGGCCTGTAGCCTGCCAAGCCCCTCTGTCCATGGAATTCTCCAGGCCAGAATATTGGAATGGGTAGCCATTCCCTTTTCCAGGGGATCTTCCCAACCCAGAGATCAAACCCAGGTCTCCCTCACTGCAGGGGGATTCTTAACCCTCTGAGCCTCCTCTTCCTGACATAGAAATTGAACCTGGGTCTCCTGCAGTGCAGGCAGATACTTACTGCTGAGCCACCAGGGAAGCAACTATATCATTACACATATAAAGAACTTCTTTGATCCTGGACCCATAATTAATATATTTGAAATTTTCAACTCCTTTCAATTGAGAAATAACTTGTGGTAAATTTCTTATACTACAGTATCCAAAGTTCTCATTCTAATTCTCCTATAGGTATGCCTTCTCTAATTTTTACTGACTCAGGAGCTGTGAGGAAAAATGCCTGAAGGGCATCATTTGAGAGTAACACATGCTCAGTAGCTTTTACTTGGAGACCTGTGCTGTCTCACTTCTCCATTTATAGCATTTATTCAACCAAATCCAGGCTGCTCCTCTTCATATTCTGTACCCTTCCATGGGGACCAGGGCTAAGCGCAAAGTGTAAGCATTTTTTGCCATCCACCTATGAACTTTTTTTTCAAGTACATTTAATGTGCTTTATCATTCTACTTTGTGAATAAGTGTTGCTGTATATTTTCTATTAGAGGGGAGGAAAAGAAAATTTAACATGTTATGTTTTTCTTAGCATGCTAGGATAATCTTTGAAGCAGAACTCTAAAAATACAAGCACAGCAGGCCATCTTCCTGGCTCTGTACTCCAGGGAACAAACTTCTTTATTGTGAAGACCCTAATCTATACTTTTCTTGTTGTTGCTTGCTTCTGTGATCCTAGAAGCAAATTTTCATTTGCTAGTTCTCATTTGAAGTAATTTGAATAACACTTTTCAGGCACCATAACCCTTTATTTTTGGGGGCTCCAAAATCACAGCAGATGGTGACTGCAACCATGAAATTAAAAGACAGTTACTCCTTGAAAGGAAAGTTATGACCAGCCTAGATAGCATATTGAAAAGCAGAGACATTACTTTGCCAACAAAGGTCCATCTAGTCAAGGCTATGGTTTTTCCTGTGGTCATGTATGGATGTGAGAGTTGGGCTGTGAAGAAAGCTGAGCACCAAAGAATTGATGCTTTTGAATTGTGGTGTTGGAGAAGACTCTTGAGAGTCCCTTGGACTGCAAGGAGATCCAACCAATCCATTCTGAAGGAGATCAGCCCTGGGATTTTTTTGGAAGGAATGATGCTAAAGCTGAAACTCCAGTACTTTGGCCACCTCATGCGAAGAGTTGACTCATTGGAAAGACTTTGATGGTTGGAGGGATTGGGGGGGGCAGGAGGAGAAGGGGACAACAGAGGATGAGATGGCTGGATGGCATCACTTACTCGATGGACGTGAATTTGGGTGAACTCCAGGAGTTGGTGTTGGACAGGGAGGCCTGGCGTGCTACGATTCATGGGGTCGCAAAGAGTCGGACACAACTGAGCGACTGAACTGAACTGAACTGAACCTTTTATCCTAAATACACAGTTCTAGTCTTTCCTTTATGGCATTAAATATGTTCAATTCATTAAATACAGATAAATAAATAGAATTATAGTGTCAATTTATCCAATTTTTTACAATTTATTGTAATTATGTAATTGTCACCTACTTAATAAATGTTTTGAGGGGAGTAAAATTGATAAAGTTACAATAGAAGGTTTTTTTCCCCTGCTTTTTATTTTGTGTTGGGTTATAGCCAATTAACAATATTGTGACATTTTCATGTGAACAGCTAGGAACTCAGTCAGACACGTACATGTATCCATTCTCTCCAAACAGAAGAGTGTTTTTAAAAAGATCTACTTTACATAAACACATTGGGTTAAAGTCTGTACTTGGAGAATTGCTGTGTATCTCATTTGATAGAGACATCTTCAAGAGCCCCATAAATGTTTTCTGCTAGAAATGGACAAGATGAGAGAGGTGAAATAGTTATAAATTTGTAACACTTTTTAATTAAGCAAAATTAGTTGCACTGTGAATTTATTTCCATATGTGATGGAAATTTTCCCAGAGTTTTACTATTTGCCTTGTTTATGATTTGAAGCGTAGTGTTTTTAACATTCATCTTGATTGTCTATGTCTTTATTGTGAATTTTCACCAGATGAGACTGGGTGCATTTATGGCCATAAATGAATTTTCATCAGAAATGCATTGACAATGGCACCCCACTCCGGTACTCTTGCCTGGAAAATCCCATGGACGGAGGAGCCTGGTGGGCTGCAGACCATGGGGTCGCAAAGAGTCGGACAGGACTGAGAGACTTCACTTTCACTTTTCCCTTTCATGCATTGGAGAAGGAAATGGCAACCCACTCCAGTGTTCTTGCCTGGAGAATCCCAGGGACGGGGGAGCCTGGTGGGCCGCCATCTATGGGGTCGCACAAAGTCGGACACGACTGAAGCGACTTAGCAGCGGTAGCAGCAAAACATTCAAGTGAGTCCTAGAACAGCACAGAAGACATGGAAACTGAAGTTGTTATCCTTCCAGCTCTCATGGAGTCTTATACCTGGATTGTCCTATGTAAAGTCTTTGTGTGTTCAGTGAGCTTACTCTTCCAGTAAAGGCAGGGAAGCCTGGTGTGCTGCAGTCCATGGGGTCGCAAAGAGACATGATTGAGCAACTGAACAACAACGCAAATTAGAGAAGTGAAAGGGTGTTTCAGTTTAATATTTATAAAATTTTAACAAATGTTTAAACAAGTTTAGAAATCCTAGAATAATTTGAGGGTGTGTGTTTATGTGTGCATGTGACAATAAATATAAATATGCACACAATTGCTACTCATATTTTCCCACATAGCACACAACTTCTGGAGAACATACATTTATAAATATTATGTAAGTTTTCATTACATAAAATGAGTATAAAGCCAACATCATCTTTTTTATTCTTTAGAATTTGATACCTAGGCTGCATGTTGAAAATCAGGTTAAATAATTGTTATCTTTTTGATATTATTTTGATAGTTGAATTTAATTATAAGAAAATAAGTGGATTCAAGAGATGAAAAGACTATGCCCTTTATGCATTTCTTGCCATAAATCAGATGCCATGGAAAACACCTCTTCTTCTCTCTCTTAAAAAACACTTTTAAATATTGTGAATCATATTTCCAAATATCATAAGAGAATTAGGAGAGTGAACATGACAATTTTAGTCTTACAGAGTCACAGTATCTGCCTTGTGCTGGTCCCCTGCCAGTCTTTCCTGAGTCACCCGAGGAGCTTTTACTTGTTAATAATCAAGGTCATTTTTGTCTTTCTTATAGATGCAATTAATAAATATTTGTTGAACAATTACTCTGAGACACACACATATTTATTGGGCTCCCTTTACCTTAACAAGTTGATTTTTCACTTAAATCCCATAGTTTTTACCTCTGATTATAGATTTCAAGAGTTAACAGTTTACTTATTTCCAACACTTGGTATCAGTCATATGAGTGAAAGTCACTTAGGCATGTCCAACTCTTTGTGACCCCATGGACTATACAGTCCATGGAATTCTCCAAACCAGAATACTAAAGTGGGTAGCCTTTCCCTTTTCCAGGGGATCTTCCCAACCCGAGGATCGAACCCAGGTCTCCTGCATTACAGGCAGATTCTTTACCAGCTGAGCCACAAGGTATAGTAGGCATTCATTAAATATTTGTCCTAATGAATAAATGAGTAATTGAGGATATTAATGAGAGCTACTCACCATTTCTTTTTATTTTGCCATTATTTGAGATAAAGAGTTATTTTACTCAGTTTTTGCAAGTTCCATGATCAATAACTGGTATAAAACTAACATTTGGTATTTTATTTTAAAAATTTACAAACTCTTGGACAATGATATATCATCAAGAACATCATAATCACTTTATTACCACAATGCTGCACAAAATTATATTCTTAACATGCCAGATATATCTAATAGTAACAAGAAATTCAGCAGATACATAATAGCCCACATTTTAATATCCCACTGCACAATTAGATTCTGAATGTTGGAAAACATGACAAAGAATGATTCCAGTTTAATCCAAAATTTTCATGTCTTAATTTCCTCCTCGTCAAAATTAGATAATAAAAAAGCAATTTTAAAAAATAAATTATTTTTCATTACTTACACTTATCATTTATATTGACTGATGAATTACGTATCAGAAAATCACCACACAACAATGAAATAAGCCAAAAGGAAATAGTAAAGGGGTAGGAGTGGTAAAGTAATGTGTGTTTAATGAACCTTGATTCTATACTAGACACTAGTCATCTTTATGTCACTATTGATTTCATTCTCACTGTAAATCTGTGACCTAGATAATTTTGTGAAAGTGGATTGACTCCATGTCTCCCTTTTATATAAAACTTAATTTTCCTATAATGCAGCATTCCTGGCATTATTTTGTCCAGCCAAGTTTCTACACTTTCTCCATTCTCTGTCATAAAAATAAGAGAAATAAAGGAGAAGAAAGGATGAGTCAGCAAAGCACAGAGAATTTTTAGGGTTGTCAGTTCAGTTCAGTCACTCAGTCGTGTCCGACTCTTTGTGACCCCATGAATTGCAACACGCCAGGCCTCCCTGTCCATCACCAACTCCTGGAGTTCACTCAAACTCACATCCATTGAGTCAGTGATGCCATCTAGCTATCTCATCCTCTGTTGTCCCCTTCTCCTCCTGCCCCCAATCCCTCCCAGCATCAGAGTCTTTTCCAATGAGTCAACTCTTCGCATGAGGTAGCCAAAGTACTGGAGTTTCAGCTTTAGCATCATTCCTTCCAAAGAACACCCAGGACTGATCTCCTTTAGAATGGACTGGTTGGATCTCCTTGCAGTCCAAGGGACTCTCAAGAGTCTTCTCCAACACCACAGTTCAAAAGCATCAATTCTTCAGCGCTCAGCTTTCTTCACAGTCCAACTCTCACATCCATACATGACTACTGGAAAAACCATAGCCTTGACTAGATGGACCTTTGTTGGCAAAGTAATGTCTCTGCTTTTCAATATGCTATCTAGATTGGTCATAACTTTCCTTCCAAAGAGTAAGCATCTTTTAATTTCATAGCTGCAATCACCATTTGCATAGGAATCTGGAATGTTAGGTCTATGAATCAAGGCAAATTGGAAGTGGTCAAACAGGAGATGGCAAGAGTGAACGTCGACATTCTAGTAATCAGCAAACTGAAATGGACTGGAATGGGTGAATTTAACACAGATGACCATTATATCTACTACTGCAGGCAGGAATCCCTTAGAAGAAATGGAGTAGCCATCATGCTCAACAAAAGAGTCTGAAATGTAGTACTTGGATACAATCTCAAAAATGAGACAATGATCTCTGTTCATTTCCAAGGCAAACCATTCAGTATCACAGTATTCCAAGTCTATGCCCCAACCAGTAATGCTGAAGAAGCTGAAGTTGAACAGTTCTATGAAGACCTACAAGACCTTTTAGAGCTAACACCCAAAAGAGATGTCCTTTTCATTATAGGGGACTGGAATGCAAAAGTAGGAAGTCAAGAAACACCTGGAGTAACAGGCAAATTTGGCCTTGGAATACGGAATGAAGCAGGGCAAAGGCTAAAAGAGTTTTGCTAAGAGAATGCACTGGTCATAGCAAACATCCTCTTCCAACAACACAAGAGAAGACTCAACATGGACATCATCAGATGGTCAACACCAGAATCGGATTGATTATATTCTTTGCAGCCAAAGATGGAGAAGCTCTATACAGTCAGCAAAAACAAGACCGGGAGCTGACTATGGCTCAGATCATGAACTCCTTATTGCCAAATTTAGGGCTGTGAAAATACTGATATGATACCATAATCGTGGACTGATATCATTATACATTTGTCCAAATCTGTTGGCTATACAACACCTAAAATGAGCCCTAATACTAAATGGACTTTGGGCAATTATAAAGTGACAGAGTCAGTTCATCAGTTGTAATAAATGTACCACTGTGGTGGGGAGCATGGATAATGGCTACACCTGTGTGGGACAGGATATATAGGAAAGCTCTACCTCTTCCTTAATTTTGCTGTAAATGTTTAACTTTTGTAAAATTCCTCATAAAAAATGATAAAAAGACAGAATACTAAAATTTGTATAATTATTATGCTATGTCTGTCTCTGCCCTTAACTAGAGGGTGACCTTAGGTGAGTCCTATATCTTCAGTTCAGTTGCCTAGTCATGTCCTGACTCTTTGAGACCCCATAGACTGCAGCACACCAGGCTTCCCCATTCATGCTATTTCCTGTAAATCACAAGAGTTGGGCTAGATGATTTCCAAGGAAAGTATCCCATCTCTGATTTTTGTTTTGCCTAGTTTTGTATAGTTGTGTTTTATGCTTATCATTTATTTACAGTCATCAAGTTATGTTGCCTTGTGAAATGATCTCTTTTTTGATTAAAAGAACTTTGTCCTATCTATACTATTGGCTGTATTTTAGATGATTGTACATTCTTAATAATGTGATGCAGGAATTTGTATGCATTATAAACATGTGGTTAAGCAGTTGAAGCTCTAGAACTGTCATTTAGAGCAGTCCTGACAAAATGCAGAATCTCAGTGTGTTATAATATGGCAGCAATTCAAATAAATAAATACATGGTAGATTGTGTATATGTGAGTGTATTATAAGGGCATAGAATAACTCCAGAATGATATACTAGATAAAAGAGATTGCCTGTGGGAAGTATCAATATGATTAATCCTATCATTTTATCGCAGTTAAATGTGTACCACATCCATGTATTAGCTATTCAAATAATTAGTTCATTAATATGAACGGAATGTGTTTAAGATATATATATAAGGCTTCCCTGGTGGATCAGATGATAAAAAAGCTGCCTGCAGTGCAGGAGGTCTGGGTTTGATCCCTGGGTCAGAAAGATCCCCTGGAAAAGGGAATGGAGACCCACTCCAGTATTCTTTTCTAGAGAATCCCATGGGCAGAGCAGCCTGATGGGCTACAGTCCATGGCGTCTCAAAGAGTCAGACATGACTGAGCAACTAAGCACATCACTATTTATTGTATCGTGTCTTAGTTTTCTATCACTGATGGAACAAAGTACCACAAACTTAGAAGGATAAACAATGGTAATTTGTTATTTCTTTATATTTCTCTAAGATGGAAGTTCGACATAGGTCTTATTAGACTAAAAGTAGTTCTTTCTGTAGACTGTAAAGAATCTTTATGTTTATCAATTCTAGAAGCAGCCCTGATTCCTTGATTCAGGTCCCCTTCTTCCATCTTAAATGCCAGAAATGACTTATTTAGTGTTTCTCACATTGCATCAATCTGACTTACTCTTCTGCCTCCCTTTTTGACTTTCAAGAACTACTGACATAAGGATAATCTCTCTATCACCACCATAATCACATCTATAAAGTCCTTCCTGCCATATAAAATAACATATTCACAGATTCTGAAGATTAGGAGATAGGCATCTTTGAAGAGATGTTGTTCTATCTTCCATAAGCTATAAGCAGAATATCTGAGGAGACTATAATTCCTAAATCAGAATTGCTCTGAAAGAGAAAAAGTCTTAGAAACAGCCTCTTGTATGGCCTGTGCTGATTGATCAACTGAAGTTTATGACCCCTGTTTTCATGCTAACATCACAATTCTGGTCATTAGGTTAGCCTATGTTTTTTTCCAATCTAGCTTTTCACAGTTCTGCACCCTGAACACATACTGTCAGTGGAATAGGTCTGAATATTACCTACTTCAATTGTATTTTCTTCTATGCAGAGCATGGGGTTAGTACAATGATGATAAACATTAGGAAAGAAAGAGTTGTGTATGGAGAGGAAGACTGCCTCAAAAGTCTTTTTTTCTAACTGTTGGATTCAAAATGATTCAAGGAGATCTGTGTTACTGAACCTTATCATTTTTAACACCTCCATTAAAATAAAATTAAAAATTCCAAGGGAAGACTAATACAGTTAACCTATTATTAAATAGTACATAATGTTTTGTCCATTGTTTGAGGAAAATAATTTTAGAATCCCAATTGTTCTGTGATTTAGTAATGTAAATACTTAGTTTTAGGTTAGCTTAGAAAAGGAGAACTAGAAATTTCAGAATTTTAGTGTATTTGCCTCTCTCCGCCCTCGTGGGTATATTTATAGGATGTGGAGGCAGTAAGCTATATTCTAAGAATATGGTCTCTGGACTTGAAACCTGATTCCCACCCACACTGTTGTGTAACCTTTGAAAATACACTTAACCTTATAAAGCTTTAGTTACTGCATTTCTATAATAGGAAGCAACATTTACCTCACATGGTGCTTCTTGATATTAGTCTTGTAGAAAATAATCATTTTAATTAATATGTTCTTCAGTATTCAAAGTGTTCATTCCTCTTTGTTCTTATAGGACTATAAAAACTACTAACAGAGGACTGTAGTTTTTCTGTAAACACTAGAAATTCAGGAAAGAGAAATGCTCTGATTCATTTTCCTTTTTTTATTCTCTTTCTAGTTTATTTTTGTAAACCTTGCTACAATAGGTTTTTGAGACTTCAAGGAATAATTTTGAAGTGATGCCTCCAAAATTCAGTGTTTGTCATTTTAACCACCAAGTCTATTTTTCACACTTGTGAAAGAAAGGGAAGCATTTGTATGGTTTTGTAAAATAGATTCCCCCTCTATATCTGTGAGCACCTGAAATTCATCATCAATATAAAACATTCCTCCATCCAATACAATTTCAAACCTACAACCAATGAGGTATTTTGCAGGCCGACAGGTTTCATTTCTCTCGGATATGAAAGGCAATTCTTCCTGAAAATTGCTCCATTGAATTTTACATTAAATTCCTTTCACAGTGTATCTTCTTAATTTTTAGGTATCATAATGGTATTGTGGTTGTTTTAAAGAACTCTTATTTTAAAGACACATACTCAAGTAATTTACAGATGAAATTATATGATATTTGGGGTTTGCATCCCATATTCTGGGTGGGATGGGGAAAGAGGCTTGGGAGGAGACCAGTGAAACAATATAGGCCATGATATCGGAAACAACATTGCCTCCAAAAATATGACTCAGGGAATTGACCATTGTAAGACAAAAAGGTATGAACTTGGAGCAGTTAGTGAAGAAGTAACAAGGCTTGTTTATGCAGCTTTCTCAGCCCTGTCTCTGGGACAGTGATGCCTTCTGTCTTCCTGGTGCAGAGAGGATACCTTTCGCATGGGAGATTTATGTCCTGCTTTCAGGGAGACCAAGAAGGGCCAGAGTATCTTTATGTATCATTTCTTTCTCAAGTAACTTTAATTCAGATAAATCAGAGTGGCATGCTTTGGGGTGGTATAGTCTATTCTCCTTCACATGTATTTTTTAATTCTTTCCTTTTTAATACATTTTTCAATTTTTATATTATTTTAATTGGCTTTTTCTGTCTACCCTCCTTTGTGGATTCCTGTCCTGTATCCCTCCCACTCATTTTATTGGCAGGCGTTACCTCATATCCTTCCTTCTACTGCCGGGTGCCTGCCATGCTCATTAACTACATTGCTACTTGCTGTTCCCTCAGTCTCATCTTTCTTCAGATCCTGTTCTTCCCTCACTTCACTTTCTTCAGTCCAGTGCTATTGTTGTGCTCTGACTCTCACCTCTATCTGGGTACGTATCATACTTCATTGCAATTACCTAAACATGTGTTCAAGCTGCAATCTTTTTATTGAATCATTCTAGTTTCTTGTTTCTATGGTTACTGTTAATACTGATCACAGAATGGGATCGGGTAATGAAGAAATATTTGCTGGATGAAATACACACCAAACATAAACAAAACACACAGAAGTTACCTTCAAATTACTCTATTTGTTTTCTGTGTGGCAAGTGATATCTACAGAGAATCCCATCAATGACCTTTGAGCCTCCTTCAATGACTTTATATCCTCAATAAGTGTAGTTGTTTCTCTGTTACCTCATATGTTAGTAAAGTCACTGAAAATAAGTGTGAGTAATTGGATGAGGGGGGGAATGGAAGCCAGAGTGAAAAATAGTCATTAAATTGGCAAATTTACAACTCTTTTCTTCAGTAATTACCTTTGATTGGTGTTACATCTTCACCTGAAAGCTAGCTTTTTGAATGCCAGACAGTTATAGTCAGACTATATGAAGACAGAAAAGCAAGCTGTTGTAATACTAGGCACACCCAGTTTTCCATCAGCACATACAACACACTGATCTCTGCTATTTTTTTTTTTAAATCAGTAGCTGAGATTATTTACCCAGTTTTCCATCAGCACATACAACACACTGATCTCTGCTATTTTTTTTTTTTAAATCAGTAGCTGAGATTATTTTCAACAACAACAAAAAAATTAAGCTCTTTTTTGAGGAGGCTCATCTACTTTCAGAGTATTTGAAAAACTTAGAAAAAACCTCATATGCCATTCTTGAAGGCAGTGTAGTGTGTGTCGCCCCCCTGCGCCCTTTCACGGGTCACTTCTCGTGGTGATGGGCCTTGCATAACTCAGTGAAGCTGTGAGCCATATTGAGCAGGGCCATCCAAGACAGGTCAAAGTGAAGTGTTCTAACAAATGTGCTCCACCAGAGGAGGAAATGGCAACCCACTACAGTATTCTTGCCTCAGGAACCCCATGAACAATATGAAAAGACAAAAAGATACAACACCGGAGATGAGCACCTCAGGTCAGGAAGTGTCCACTGTGCTACTGGGGAAGAGCAGAGGACAGTTACTATAATAGCTCCAAAAAGAATGAAGAGGCCAAGGTGGAAATGACACTCAGTTGTGGATGTGTCTGGTGATGAAAAAGCTGGCTTGAAATTCAACATTCAAAAAACTAAGATTATGACATCCCATCTCATCACTCATGGCAAGTAGAAGGGGAAAAAGTGGATGCAGTAACAGATTTTATTTTCTTGGGTTCCAGAATCACTGTGGATGGTGACTGCAGCCATGAAAGTAAAAGATGCTTCCTCTTTGGAAGGAAAGCTATGACAAACCCAGACAGCATATTAAAAAGTACAGACATCACTTTGCCGACAAGGGTGCATATAGTCAAAGCTGTGATTTTTTTCCAGTAGTCATGTATGGATGTGAAGGTTGGACCATAAACAAGACTGACCACAGAGGAATTGATGCTTTTGAATTGTGGTATTGTAGAAGACTCTTGAGAGTCTTTTGGATTGCAAGGAGGTCAAACTAGTCAATCCTAAAGGAAATCAACCCTGAATATTAATTGGAAGGACTGTTGCTGAACCTTAAGCTCCAATACTTTGGCTATCTTATGTGAAGAATTGTCTCGCTGGAAAAGACCCTGATTCTGGAAAAGATTGAGGGCAAAAAAGATGGGGCTGGTAGTGTATGAGATGGTTAGATAGCGTCACTAACTCAATAGACATGAATTTGAACAAACTCTGTGACGTAGTGGAGTTTAGGGAAGGCTGGCATGCTACAGTCCATGGGATCACAAAGAGCTGCACATGACTTATTGACTGAACAACAATGATAGGTTCCCACCTTCCACATGGAATCATTATTATAGTAGGGCAGAGAAATGGAGAGGTATCACTTGCTATCATTCTAAAGCTTGTAAAAGGAAAATGAATCTCATTAAAAACCCCATGAACAAAAATATGAGATCTATATTATTGTTTGTAAGAAGGGTAAAATGTCATATCTCTAGAGGAAATAATTAAGTTCAGAAGTTGAAAATTTAAAGCAAACAAAAAGAAGGCATGAAATGTTCCTCGATGGCCATAAACTATTAAATTTGTTTACAGCACTGTATAGAAAATGAGGAAAATTTGATTTGAAAGTTGGTGTAACTGGAGAAACCAGTGGGGACTTTGTTATTAAAGTGTGTTTTTATTTCAGGAACAAAGTTGTATTGCCAACTACATACTGCTATATTTTATTTGTGTGCTCTTTTACTTATAAGTGACATTATTAATGTGTCTGTGTGTAAAATTTGAAATAAATATGTTAGGAAAACCATCTGATAGCAGCACATTTTGGTCTTTCATTCTTAATTAATAGAAATAGATTTGGACTCATCCATATTTTTATCTTTTTACAATTTCCTATAAAAGTCAGATAGTATCTCTTGCCTTTTCTTGAACTTTTCAAATGCTATTCATAGAAATTAAATTAGGCCTTCCAGATTATTGTTTAAAATTGCAACCTGCCAGTCCCACTTCAGTTCCCCTTTAGCCTATTTTAATTTGTTTCCATTGCCTTCAGCATCTCACATATATAATATTTGTTGTATTAATTGCTTATTGCCTATCTTCCCCTATGTAAGAGTGTGGATTATCATTTGTTATGTGCTACCTAAGAAGGCACCTGTCACATATTAGGGACTCCATTTATTTTGTGTGATGAATTAATGAATGAATGAATTTATAATAGTAATAATCATAAAGCTAAAAATTCTAAGCAATTTGCCACGCACCAAGCACTGTTCTAATTGCTGTAAGTGTGTTAGTTCCTCAGTCGTATCCAACCCTGTAACTCTGTGGACTGTAGTCAGCTAGGCTCCTCTGTCCATGGAATTCTCCATGTAAGAATACTAGAGTGGGTTACCAGTCCATTCTCCAGGGCACCTTCCCAACCCAGGGATCAAACCCTAGTCTCCTGCATTGAAGACAAATTCTTTACCATCTGAACCACCAGGGAAGCCCTATATGTATAAATTTAATTTTCAGAATACCCTATGAGCTCCGTGCTATTATAATCCCCCTTATCCAAATGAGGAAATTAAGGCACATAGAAGTTAAACAGCTCTATAGTTACTAGCTAATAACTTATGTTGTTAATAATTCTATGGCTCAAATGTGGCAGAATCCCAATACTATGATAGGCAGTTCTGTGTCCTGGGCATGATTTTACCTGTTACACTAAGCTGACTTTAGTTTACAGACCTAGCCAAATAGAAAAAAAAAAAAAAAGTACATATTTTTGTAAATAAATAGTTTTCAACCCTTTAAGGTGTCTACACACCTGAAAGTTGATGACCCAAACACCTTGAGAATAATAGCTTGCTGAGACTTCAGAGGTAAGAGGGAGTTGAGGGCAGTTTTCTGCAGGCTACTGTATCCCCTTTATCACTGTTCCTCTAACATCACTCTTGACAACCACTGGTTTGATTTGGCTTTTGAAAGTCACCAATTTCTCAAGATGTCAGTTTTCTTATTCTAAAATGTTTGGGACTATATGCTATCAAATGTCTTCAGACGTCCAAATTCTATGGTTCTAAAAATGTATTTCTGTGTTCTGATGTGCAAGTAAGGTATTGACAGAAAGAGAGGGGAAAAGCCTTTTCCTGTACCTAGTGCTGGCCAAGTCTTTTCTATATTTGAACTTCAGTAGAAATCACACAGAATTCCTAAATGAGATGCAAATTAAATGAAACTTGAAAGAGAGATTGAAGATAGAAAAAAATGGCTTTTCCAAAATGCAAAATGGCCCTTCAGGTTCTGCTAACAAGCACCCTTAATTTTTCTATATTTTGGGCATGCCTAACACTGGATGGTTCATACATTTTCACTTCAGAATATAAGCTGCTCTTTCTCTTTCTTTTCCTGTGTATATGTGTACTTTTTGGCCAGATCATTTTTTCCTCTTCTCTCTCAATGTGGATGACCGAAATCTTGTTTCTATGTTTATTTGGTGAGATTATTCCCTTCCCAGTTGTCTTAATATTAATTATTTCAAGGTTTTACCAATCCTAATTTAACTACACTATCAGCTTAAAATGAACAAACAAGCAAAAGACCCTGAAAACCATCTCTGTGATAGGGGAACCCTAATATGTCCCTAATGAAAAGTAAAATGGTACCTGTCGGCTCAGCGGTAAAGAATCCGCCTGCCAGTGCAGGAGACACAGGTTTAATCCCTAATCCAGGAAGATCCCCTAAAGAAGGAAATGGCTACCCACTCCAGTATTCTTGCCTTTGAAATCCTATAAACACAGGGGCCTGGGCACAGGGGGATATATCCACAGGATTGCAAAGAGTCAGATGCAACTTAGTGACTAATAACTGCTTCTTTAGAAATCATTTCCACAAAAGTTTAAAACATAGAATTTACTGTGTGACCCAGCAATTCCAATTCTAGGTATATATATTCAAGAAAATTGCAACATATGCCTACACAGAAGCTTGTAGATGAAGGTTCATAGCAGAATTTTTCATAGTAGTCAAAAGGTGGAAATTATTCCCAAAGTCCATCAACTGATTAATGGATACAAAATATATGGTATGTTTTACAATGAAATATCTCCAATTTCCTTGAAGAGATCTCTAGTCTATGTACATACATGTGTATACATAAATGCATATATATGATACCTTCATACAAATGACATCTTCATACAAATGACATCTTCATACAATGCAATCATACAATGCCATCTTCATACAAATGCATACAAATGTATTCATACAAATGCATACAAATGTATGCAAGTGAATCTTAACCTGGGAATATATTTCTTATAAGAAACAAAGATCACAGATCATAATCAAAATGCTATTTTAAGTGTATATAGCTCTAAGGATCTATTAAGGTAGAATCAATAACTAATTATAACAATGAAGGTCAAAAAATATAAGTGAAAGTCACCAAGAAAATTTAGAAATATTGTTAAAAATAGGGAAAATAGAATACTTGCACAATGAAATATTCTTATAACCAAAGTATAGAAAACTTCAAAAATATTTTTATTAAAAAGCAATTCAAACAAAAGTCAATTTAAAATATATGAAGACAAACTATTTAGAATGTCTATTCTTCAAACTGTTTACAGAATTAATGTAATTCTTATAAACTTTCAGTATGATTTTTTTTGCTTTGAAATTTAGAAAACTGCATTAAAATCAGAAGGAAAAATAATCAGATAATATCCTTTTTAATTTGGAAAAGTAAGGAGAATATCATATATTTAGATATACAAAGCTGTGGTTACAAGGATGAGGTGAAACTAGGTATCAGTTCAGTTCACCTTCTCAGTCCTGTCCGACTCTATGATCCCATGGACTGCAGCACACCAGGCTTCCCTGTTCATCACCAACTCCTGGAGCTTGCTGATGCCATCTAACCATCTCATCCTCGGTCATCCCCTTTTCCTCCTTCCTCCTAGTCTTTCCCAGCATCAGGGTCTTTTCCAATGAGTCAGTTCTTCACATCAGGTGGCCAAAGTATTGGATTTTCAGCTTTAACATCAGTCCTTCCAATGACTATGTAGGACTGATTTCCTTTAGGATTGACTGGTTTGATCTACTTGCAGTCCAAGGGAGCCTCAAGAGTCTTCTAGAACACCACAGTTCAAAGGCATCAATCCTTCTGTGCTCAGCTTTTTTTATAGTCCAACTCTCACATCCACACATGACCACTGGAAAAACTACAGCTTTGACTAGATGGACCTTTGTTGGCATAGTGATGTCTCTTATTTTTAATATGCTCTCTAGGTTAGTCATAGCTTTTCTTGCAAGGAGCAAGTGTTTTTTAATTTCATGGCTGCAGTCATCATCTGCAGTGATTTCGGAGCCCCCCAAAATAAAGTCTGTCACTGTTTCCATTGTTTCCCCATCTATTTCTCATGAAGTGATGGGATGGATGCCATGATCTTAGTTTTCTGAATGTTGAGTTTTAAGCCAACTCTTTCACTCTCCTCTTTCACTTTCATCAAGAGGCTCTTTAGTTCTTCACTTTCTGCCATAAGGATGATGTCATCTGTGTATCTGAGGTTATTGATATTTCTCCTGGCAATCTTGATTCCAGCTACTAGGTATAAGACTAGGTATAAGACTAAATTATGGAGGAAAATGTGTCAGATGTTTAAAAACATGTATTTGATATGCTTTTTACTCTCTTTGCTCTTTTTGAAGCTGACCACATTTTTCTTATTGAATATTATTCACCATAAATCCACGAGAAAATTTTATGGCAGTTAATTATGGTTTTAGCTGGTCCTGGGGTCATTATCTGACTGATGATGGGCAGGGCTGGAGCCTGGTATGTTTGGCCACAGGGACCTAGGGTCCCAGGACTAGTGCCTGTGCACTGATATGAAGGACCATATCCTGGGCTATCTGGTATACAGGGTGGTATCCTGGGGAGGCTGTGGGCTCAGGGGATCTTAAGGCAGCCCCACCCAGTTAGTTACTTGTCCTGATGCATCCCAGTACTGATGTAAACATGCTGGTGGTCAGGGCGAGGTCCCAGTGCTAAGAGACTTCAGGAAAGATTCCAAACTGGCACTTACCAGTACCATTGTCCACGTGTAAGAATGACTGCCACCAGTGTCTATATCTTGACAGTGAGCTTTAGTTTCCTTCTGCCTCTTCTCAACGTTCTTCAAGGTGAGCTAGTGGGTCTGACCTAAAATTACTGCTTCTGCCTTGAGTCCTAGAATGTGAGAGACTGTGTGTGTGTCCTTTTAGAGGGGAGTTTCTCTTTCCCACCGCCCTCTGACATTAAGCCCCTACTGGCCTTCAAAACTAAAATTGTTCTAGGGGTTGGTACAATACTCTCAGACTGCGGAGCCTAATGTGGCGCTCAGACCTCTCACTCCTTGGAGAGAACCTGTGCAATTGTAATTACCCTACCCCTGCACTGCCTAAAATATGTGGGTGGAGCACTCTGAAGTTACATGATTATCCCAAGAGCAGAGGCAAATGTGCCATTTAAAGGGACCATTTACTTCAGTTTGAATATAGAGGTGACAGTTTCAAAGCAGTTACTTGTCAGAATTTAATCACTGAAATCTACACACATTACTTCCAGGTTTAGTATACTTTCTTTGAGAAACATAATACAGAAGAACAAACTTCAAATTTGTTTGTCAAATGCTTTTGTCAAAAGTCAAAACGCTGCTGGCCTTGCTCTTTGCCTATTAGTTACTTACATTTTTTATTTAAAATTTTTATTACATTTTTTATTTAAAAATATGTGTATACTTATATAGTACCTACCTTTGAAACCTTATAGTGATACTGGTTGCATAAAATGAGATGCTGTATGTATGAATACGTAGTGGCTGTTATGATATGTAGTAAAAGCCATGTTCCTTAGTTAGACATAAAATCAACACTTTTATATGCTGAGGTTATTTCGAACCAATATGAAATGACTCTTATTTTCATTTACATGATCAATAAAGTTTGAAACTGATTCATTTGTAACAACACAGGACCTTAAAAATAAAAATGTTTTTGCAACAAAGTATGTAACATAAGTAAACATCCGATGTTTTTATAATTAATATAATATGAAATTTTTAATATGCTCTATTACACATGAACTTGATAATAGTGCACAATTGCTCTCTTATTACTTTTATAATAGTCCTTTTAGTATTCCACTGAAACATGGCCAGTGAATGCACAATATTCTTAGCTACCATTATGAGGGGCTTTGTATATTACAACCTTTTCACTGTGTCTGCTGTTAGCTAGAAAAATGCTGGGAGCAACAGCAGCTACTATCAACAGGGAGCCATATTAATTATTTGAAATGTGCCTCATAAGAGGAATCAGCAGACTTTATTACAAGTCGAATATTACTTGAAACGGGAAGGTTACTCTAACTGTTACCATAATCTATATATCGTTAACTTTCCTTGTTTAGGAAAAGAGATTAACAACCCTGTAAAGTGCTTTAGTAAATGTATAAAATACAACTGCATATCCCTTGTAGAAAGAAAATGATGGGTTCTCTACTTGTACCCAATATTTTTTTCATATAAAGTGGCTTTAGTAATTGAACTCCGTAATTATACTTTCTTGCCTTAAAATTCAAATTGTTTACTGGATTATCAGTCTATAAGCTATAGCTACTTTGAGCATTAGAAAATCCTTTTGTTTTTAAGTTAGAATTGTTTTTTTTTTTTTTCCAGTCAGCAATTTGGTCTTCAAAGGAACTTTAACACTTTAACTCATACAACAGAAAGTGTATTACAAGTTTGTGTGTGAGCTGACAAAATACAAGAAACAGAATGAATCCATCTACCTGCTTTTTATATTGTGGGTAGTTATTATTTTTCCATCAAATACAATAAGCAAGTAGAAATAGTTTTTAAACAATAAGTAAAATGTTGAAAAGTAATAATAAATATAAAGTTAATTAGGATTGTAAATAAGTGCTATTAAAAGTGTTATCTGACATGGATGCCTGTCTGCAGATTGTTACTGATCTTCCTTGAAATAAGTGCCAAAATCAAAAGTCAGTGTTTAGAAACATTTAAAGCAAAGAGAGTATTTAATGTCTCTTTAGAAATGAAAAATGGGGACTGTATTTTATATGTCTTGTTTTCAGTTTTTATATTTCATTTTTCTTGCCAGTCACTTTTATGGTGTTTTTCAAAGTGTCATTTCACAATAAACATGATTTAAAAGCAACAAGTTCAAAATTGGAGAAGGAAATGGCAACCCACTCCTATATTCTTGCCTGGGAAATCACATGGAGAAAGGAGCCTGGTGTGGTTGAGTCCATGGTGTCACAACAGAGTCAGACACTACTGGCAACTAAACAACAACAATAAAATTAGCTTAAGAAGGACTGTTTTAATTGGTTGACGTTTCGATGACGCATAATGTTTGCATTCTATAAGGCTATGAATTCAGTGTAAAGAGAGATGTGTGAAATCATAAAACTAACCAAAAAGTATAAAAACATTATTATAGTATTTTAACATTTATTTTTGGGTCCACAGGGCAGGCACATCATGGACAGGTATCATACATCTCTCCACCAATTCACCTTGACTCTGACCTGGAAAGACCCCCTGTTAGAGGTGAGTTGTTGTATTCTTTTTTTTTATATATTATTATTTAAAGAAAAAGAGAGTCTATTCATTATTTGATGAAGACAATTAATTAAAGATGATTATAAATATGTATGTTACAGTGCAGTGCCTGTTTAAAAAAAACAGGAGGAAAATGGTTTGTAATGATAACAGAGAGTAAGTCTTATTTATAAAATAAGATGTGAAATATTTTTTTGAGAAATGCTTGTAAACCAAATAAAAGATGTGGCTCCATAGTGAAAGACTAGTTGAAAACCAGCCTAGATTTAAAGATTATTATATAATCATTTCCTTTTTTATTGGAACTTTCTTCTTCTACTATCTTTTTATATATTTTTTTTAGTAAATTAAGATGTCTTAAACTAAGTTACATTGACAAATTTATTTCCTTGCAAATTGATGTTTTATGTTTTATTTTTCTTTTAAAAAGTCATTTTAGTATTAATAACATTTATTTTTAAATTGTATAAATTTAAATTATATATTTAAATTGATGCCATATGTTTAAAGATTTTTAAAAATAACTAATCATACAAAACAGAAATTAAAAGTAACATTTATCTTATCTACAGAATTTATCTTTCTACTTTTAAAGGATTATTAATAAATTTTAATGTTGTATAATGTTTAATCTGATGTAATAATAGATACAACTTTTAGTTTCATAAATACCAAATATCCTAAGGTTATTTTTTTTATTTAAAGTAATATAGTATATTTTCTTATACTTTTAAAAATATGCAATAAAAATCACTGGATCTGTCTTTTATGAGCATGTTCTCCATACAGTTTCCTCTGCTAGGAGTCTCAATTTTTTCTTTGCTACCCGTTAAGTTTCTACCAGTGTTTCAATGCCCTGCTTTATCTTCAGTTCCTCTGTTAAGCCTTTGCTGACTATGTATTAGGCAGAAGCTAAGTGCATGCCTCTGTCCTCTGCGCCTGCCTCAGTTATTGTACCTAAAGCAGTGCATTTTATTTTTTCAGGCTAAATGTTTCCCTTTCTTTTTTGTAAGGTCCTTGAGGGCAAAAGTGTCATAATTATTATTTCTCCTCCAACCACTGGTCTGTGCTTGACACATAATGGGAAGTCATACAATGATTTCTGAATGTGACAACCTATATTGTGAAGGATGCATCCTCATTTTTTTAAAGAAGTAAGCTGAGCAGGAATAATAAGAAATTTCACAAAGAGGACACAGAATGTACCAAAATATGGGTTTGTAAAGGTTGTGATATTTTTAAGGAAATATGCTAGGTGCACAGTAAAATGAAAGCAGTTTTAGACGAAGAAACTGGAAAGATGTAATGAGGCAGACTGTAAAGGATTCTGTTTCATATGCCAAGAAGTTTGTCTTTTATCCTGGAAAAACAAAGTCATCAAATATTTTTAGATAAGTTAGTGGGGTGTTACATTATAACATCACCAGTTCTTGATATTGGAAAAATATCACTGTTAATGTAGATGATGCAAGATTGACAGAGAGAGGCTGATTCAATAATCTAGGTAAAAGATGAATAGGAAATTAACAGTGTATTGGTGGCAGGGGTAGGGTCTGAAAAGTATTTTGAAGAAACATAGTATTGATTGAACAGATTTAAGGGAAAGAGCAGAAATACCTCTAAGATTGCTTTACTGATTAATTACCTGAATGCTTATAATGTAATTTCTCCTCATGAGGGAAATATGAGTTATGAAAGGATGTCTTGTTTTAACCTTGCTAATTCTTAGTAGAATGTCATTTCCACCAGGGGTGGAGGCCTACTTATGCAAGTTAGTGACTTTAATTCAGTTCTTCATACATAGTCCTAGTATAAATTGGGAAGCATACTGTACAGTCATGAGTAGAATAGTGTAATAATCCACTCTGGAATTTAGTGGCTTAAATCAAGAAACATTTTTTATAGTTCTCAGAGTTGGTTGCATTACATGTGTACTGCCTTGACTGAGACTGGATATTTAGTACTTAGCAGACTGGTCGGTTTTTCAGGGGAGGAAACTCACTAACAGGTTTGATAGCCATCTTGATGTCATCTTGGGGCTTCCCTTGTGGCTCAGACGGTAAAGCATCTACTGCAGTGGGGAGACCCAGGTTTGATCCCTGGGCCAGGAAGATACACTGGAGAAGGAAATGGCAACCCACTCCAGCACTCTTGCCTGGAAAATCCCATGGACGGAGGAGCCCGGTAGACTGCAGTCCATGGGGTCGCAAAGAGTTGGACACAACTGAGCAACTTCACTTTCTTTATTTGATATCATCTGGGTGGTAGCCATATGACTCTCATCTAGCAGGCTAGCACCAGCTCATTCCCATTGTGACAGGATTCCCAGCAGTAAGGAGGAAAGTCCCAAAGTTCAGGTATTGTTCAAGACTGCTTGTGCCATGTTTGTTATGTCCTATTGGCCCAAGTCAGTCACATAATCATCCCCAGACTTAAGAAATAGACTACATCTCTTGAAGAAGGAACCACAGTCTGAAGGACTATGGACAGAAGAAGGAGAGCAATTCGGGCCATGTCAACCTATAGTATTCTTGCCTGGAGAATCCCATGGACAGAGGAGTCTGGCAGGCTACGATCCATAGGGTCGCAGAGTTGTACATGACTGAAGTGACTGACCACACCTACAAGCAACCTACTATAGCTAGACAGATAGAATAAAATAAGTTTAGAATAAAATTTGACAAAAATTGAGTGATAAAGGGATTTAGAGACAATAATTTTAAACTTGGGAGTTCTAGAACTTTCTTGTCTTTAATTCCTCAACTGCTACACAGAAGACAGAAATAAGCACTCAACAATGTCTTTGTGAGGATTAGGGATAATATAGACTAGAGTCTGGCATTTGATAAGCCCTAGATAAATTGTGGCTATTAGTATGTACTTTTGGGTTTGCTGTTGTGGCATATAGGAAGAAATTTGGCATGGAGGCCAGGCAGACCTACATGACCTTAAGCAGCTTCTGTCTGTCATCTGTAACGCAAGGATAGTAATGCAACCCTGGCAAGTTTATAAGTGAAATAGTGTCAATTCCTGGCAAATAACTTGACATAAACTAGACTCTGAAGAGTCGGTTGGCATTATTAAGAACTTCACTTTAAAGTGGCATCATCTTAGTAAAAGTAGTGATGATACTGACGTGGTGAAGAATGAATTACTGGAATCCAACAGTGTCCTGCTTTATGAAAAAGTGAAAGTATTGGTCCCTCAGTCATGTCTGACTTTTTGTGACCCCATGGGCTGCAACCCACCTGGCTTCTCTGTTCTTGGAATTCTCCAGGCAAGAATACTGGAGTAGGTAGCCATTCTCTTCTCCAGAGGATCTTCCCAACCCAGGGCTCAAACTCAGGTCTCCTGCACTGGAGGTAGTTTTATTTTTTTACCATCTGAGCCACCTCAAATTGTGTCCTCGACCTTAGAAGGATTGTCCTGATAACTTGTAGGTCTCAAATCTTTCTACTATATGCCCAAGACCCTCTTAAACTATGCTGATTAATACAATTACAGTTATAGTTATAGGCTCATGTGTTATAGTTCTGAACCTTTTTTAAATGAACATTTAATTAAAGAGGTTTGTATAAATCACCAAAATTGTAGTACAAAAGATCTTGTGTTTTTAATTAAAACTATCTAATATTTAATTTAAAACAAATATTGGAAATAGTGTAGAGTAGGCAATATCATTACTTTGGAACCAAAAATATTTCAACTATCACTCATTTATCGTCATTTACTATTTTTAATTACACTGTATATTTTTTATGTTTTTATGAAGTCAAATGACACAAATGACCTATAAATGATCTTTATATAGAGAGAGAGTCTCTCATGCATGTTATAGATTTTTATTTGAATATATGCAAAAAGATAAATGAAGTTCTTTATTTTGGAATTCTATAATAATTTTTGTTAGATTATATAGCAATATACTTTGAACTACCTGAAAAACCACACTGCTATTTTAGCTTTTCTTTTTCTATTTTCCTTCCATAATTTTATAAATGTTGAGACTATGAGAGCTATGTCCTGATATTCCCCTCCCACCCACTAAATTACAGTTCACTGTATTATTTCTCTCTCTTCCTATACCAGTTTCCATTAGTGTACATGAATGTCCATGTTTTAAGAATTCTTGCTATATACATATTAATTCCTTGAGTATTTTACAGACTTGACTATATTTTCATAGAATATCATACTTAAGTTATTGACATCAAAAAAGCAATACAAAATGATATTTAGAATGTAGGAAAGAAAGCTGTGACAAAGCTAGACAGCACATTAAAAAGCAGAGACATCACTTTGCCCACAAAATTCCATATAGTCAAGGCTATGATTTTTCCAGTAGTCATGGACAGATGTGAGAGTTAGACCATAAAGTAGGCTAGGTACCGAAGAATTCATCCTTTCAAACTGTGATACTGGAGAAGACCCTTGAGAGTTCCATGGACTGCAAGGAGATCACACCAGTCAGTCCTAAAGAAATCAACCCAAAATATCCATCGAAGGATTGTTTCTGTAGCTGAAGCTCGAAAACTTTGACCACTTGAAGTGAAGAGCCAGCTCATTGGAAAAGAGCCTAACGATTGAAATGAATGAAGGCAAAAGATGGGAGCGGCAGAGGATGAGATTAGTTAGCATCACTGACTCAATGGATATGTGTTTGAGCAAACTCCAGGAAGATAATGGAAGTCAGAGAAGCCTGGTGTGCATGGGGTCACAAACAGCAGGACACAACTTAACAAATGAACAACAGTAATAACAATACATTTACTAATGTTTTCACTGGGGATTTTTCAGTAGAAAGTATCATTTATCCAACATACAATTATGTATCAGATTGCTTCTGATATTTTGCCATTTTATACTATTCTCACCCCAAACATTTTGTATTACTTGCCACTTTTTTTTAAATAATGATTTTGCTTTTAGTATTTGAGATAGTGAACTAATTATTGGTAATTTTGGAATTATTTTTAAACTGATATTTTAAAAAATAATTATATAATTGTTTTCAGATATCTATATTACATTTTCATTTATTTTTCATGGTTTTAAATTTTATATAATGTATGAATCATTCCAGCTTTAATCTACATGTCACCATACTACCTCCTTTCAGTTTTCTTGATTTCTTTCGCTTTTGCTCTCATTTTTAGGGGGAAAAAGTGTATCTTTCAAAACTGATGCATTTGTTTGTCATAATATATTTCTTCTTTGATAATGTGTATTCTGTGACCAACATGCTTATTGTAACCATATGGATAATATAGTAGCACGTTACCAAATAACCTTGAATAAAATGTTGAAATTTATATTTCAAAGTAGCTGAAGTATATAAATTCAGTAGCACTTAACCCACTGATGAGTAAATTTGAGAGATGCTGTTCTTTAAATCTAATGTGATCATACATGGCATTTGGTCACATAATTTATACCTGTGATGATTATATATGCATTCTGCAATTTACAGATTTTATTACTGAACAGGGGTGTAAATTCCAATAGTTTACTAGTACATTAATGTCACAATACATTACAAGGTAGGTAACCAGAGCTGCCACTATAAATAGAAAAATAGTCACAGCCCTCACTATAAACTACTTAATAAAAATAAGATCCTGAATCAGCATTCACCATTACAGTAATTTTACTCACCACACATCTCATTAATCAGGACTTAAAAAGAAATAGTTTCATCTAGAAGCCTTATTATTTTTAAGCCCTACATTATTAAAATGTTTGTTACAATTTGTACTGAATTTAATGGGGTTGATTATATATTTCTTATGCATATACATTCTCTATGCTTTTCAGACATATTTCCCAATTTTAGTATTACAATTGGAAATGAAAGTCTACTTTTGTAATTTTGTAGCAGATTTGTAAATAAGAACAAGGGAATTCTTCAGTTCAGTTCAGTTCAGTTGCTAGTCATCTCCGACTCTTTGCGACCCCATGAATCACAGCGGGCCAGGCCTCCCTGTCTATCACCAGAGTTCACCCAAACTCATATCCATGGAGTTGGTGATGCCATCCAGCCATCTCATCCTCTGCCATACACTTCTCCACCTACCCCCAATCCCTCTCAGCATCAGAGTCTTTTACAATGAGTCAGCTCTTCTCATGAGGTGGCCAAAGTATTGGAGTTTTAGCTTTAGCATGAGTCCTTCCAAAGAACACCCAGGACTGATCTCCTTTAGAATGGACTGATTGGATCTCCTTGCAATCCAAGGGACTCTCAAGAGTCTTCTCCAACACCACAGTTCAAAAGCATCAATTCTTTGGTTCTCAGCTTTCTTCACATTCCAACTCTCACATCCATACATGACTACTGGAAAAACCATAGCCTTGACTAGACAGACCTTTGTTGGCAAAGTAATGTCTCTGCTTTTCAATATGCTATCTAGATTGGTCATAACTTTCCTTCCAAGGAGTAAGTATCTTTGAATTTCATGGCTGCAGTCACCATCTGCAGTGATTTTGGAGCCCCCCAAAATAAAGTCTGACACTGTTTCCACTGTTCCCCCATCTATTTTCCATGAAGTGATGGGACCGGATGCCATGATCTTCGTTTTCTGAATGTTGAACTTTAAGCCAACTTTTTCACTCTCCACTTTCACTTTCATCAAGAGGCTTTTTAGTTCCTCTTCACTTTCTGCCATAAGGGTGGTGTCATCTGCATATCTGAGGTTATTGATATTTCTCCTGGCAATCTTGATTCCAGCTTGTGCTTCTTCCAGCCCAGCATTTCTCATGATGTACTCTTCATATAAGAATAAGCAGGGTGACAATATTCAGCCTTGACGTACTCCTTTTCCTATTTGGAACCAGTCTGTTGTTCAATGTCCAGTTCTAACTGTTGCTTCCTGACCTGCATATAGGTTTCTCAAGAGGCAGGTCAGGTGGTCTGGTATGCCCATCTCTTTCAGATTTTTCCACAGTTTATTGTGATCCACACAGTCAAAGGCTTTGGCATAGTCAATAAAGCAGAAATAGATGTTTTTCTGGAACTTTCCTGCTTTTTCCATTATCCAGCGGATGTTGGCAATTTGATCTCTGGTTCCTCTGCCTTTTCTAAAACCAGCTTGAACATCTGGAAGTTCACGGTTCACATATTGCTGAAGCCTGGCTTGGAGAATTTTGAGCATTACTCTAGTAGCTTGTGAGATGAGTGCAATTGTGTGGTAGTTTGAGCATAGCAGGGCTCAATAGAAGCTGCAGTTCTGAAGGTCATGTGTCCACACCAAGGATCCTTTCTCCCTAACCTTTATTTTGCTTCCTAACTACTCACAAAATACTCTGCACCAGAATAAGATCTATCACAGACAGAATCACTCAAATTCTTAGTGTTTAGGAGGGAGTTTGTTTGGGGAGCTGCGTCAGAATCCTAAGCAGAGTTGAATATTGACATTCAGCTATACCAGTTGAGGCACCCTCTTCAGTTGAAACTGTTGTTTTATTGTTTGGTTTGGTTTGGTTTCATTGTGTTTTCTATAAAATTGGCTGACAGCTTTAGCAGTTAATGATGGAACCCTTCCTATAAATTCTTCACAACATCATTAGCAATTCAATTCAGATAAGTTCCTGTCAATAACCAAGGAAAGACATTAACTTCTGAGAAATGTCTTCCTAGTATGTAACTAACAGTGATATTTTGAATATTATGCTGCAGAAAAATTTGACTGTTCCCAGATACATTCTGCCTTCCAATATGATAAGACACTAGTAATAAAGCTGGCAAAGAACATTGTTATATTTTGTATACTATTGTGTATAATCTTCTTTTAGGTAGGTTCTTATATTTGATCATAAGCCTAATGTGATGTGAACTGCTAAGTCGCTTCAGTCGTGTCCGACTCTGTGCGACCCCATAGACGGCAGCCCACCAGGCTCCCCCATCCCTGGGATTCTCCAGGCAAGAACACTGGAGTGGGTTGCCATTTCCTTCTCTAGTGCATGAAAGTGAAAAGTGAAAGTGAAGTTGCTCAGTCGTGTCCAACTCTAGCAACCCCATGGAGTGCAGCCTACCAGGCTCCTCTGTCCATGGGATTTTCTAGGCAAAAGTACTGGAGTGGGGTGCCATAGCCTTCTCCAGTGTGACGTGAACAGTCATGTCCAACTCTGCAACCCTTAAACTGTAGCCTGCCAAGCTCCTCTGTCTGTTGGATTCTCCAGGCAAGAATACTGGAGTGGGTTGTCGTTCCCTTCTCCAGGGGATCTTCCCAACCCAGAGATAGAACCTGGATCTCCTGCTTTGCAGTCAGATTCTTTACCATCTAACTACCAGGGAAGCCCCAAAGGGGATGTTGCATTAATCTAATAATACTCAATACTAAAGGGTGTGTTGCATAAGCCTAATACTCAGTACTCAATACCAATTTATACATTTTTAAACTTCTTTTTCTGTAATAAAATGAGTAATATAAACATGGTTCCATTGGCAGATAATCAATGAATAGAATAATGTCAGGCATTAAGTTTCACTTCCAAACTGAATTACATTCAGCAAATCCACACACAGAAAATATTGTTTCAGCTCAAAATAAACAGATGGTCCTGTGTAGTGCATATATATATAAAGTAGACTATAGCCAAAGATATAGAGTCACAAATTTGAGATGTTAACACACAACATTATTTAGTGAAATATAAAAACATTTTATATTGATTAAAATAAAATAAGTTCAACACATCTGGCATTCTTACTGAGGAGTCTCCAGGCTTCTTTAATGTGCTATGATAATGTTTTTCTAACTTATTTGGTTAACAAATATTATGGTGAAACATAATTGCCAAGTTTTATCCACCCTTATCCTAAGGTAATAAAAATTAAATTTGCATATAATGAAGTACTTTGACCATGTTGGATAAACTGCCTACAGTTGCAAATGCCAAGCTTTTTTTGTTCTGTTTATAGTACACTGTGAACACATACAAAATAGATACAGAGAGTATATAGCTTGTTATTATTAATGGTAAACACCACTCCCTTTCATTAAGTATGTATCTTATGTCAGACACAGGAAAAAATATTTTATACACATTGTCTTCTTTAGTCTTATAAGGATCCTGTCACTTTTCATTCAGGCTTATTGGTCATCATCATTCTATTTCTAACATCAAGCATACAACTATAATACAATAAATTAATAATTGAATTTGGGCTGAATTTAAGTGAAGTTAAATTCTAACTCAATGGTAAAATGTACTTTTTTCTCAATATCTTTAGGAATAAGTCGGAGTGTTTTGTAAATTGTAATCTACTTTCAAAATATAAATTATTGTTGAAAAGTCAACATTTATCATTTGAATTAATTTAGTATACTCCTGCAGGTCCCTTGTGGAAGATAGTTTATGTGTTGAGAATAAGTATCCAGAGAATAGTGTGATCTGGTAGGTTATCTCATTAGGTTCCTAGTCAGCTTATCTTGGTGTTCTCTCCGTGAGCCTGATTGAGAAGAGAGCTTGTTTGAACTCTCCTTCCCCATCGGTTGATTAAATAATATTCTTAGTATCCAAAGGGTATTAAGTGAAGACAGAAGCTTGATACTGTTATGATATGTACATTCTCCTTCAGATTTGGTGTGCCTAATGGCAGATCCAGTGATAATGGTCCTTGGCTTGAATGTGAAGATTCCTCCATTGGAGCTATTGTTCAAGGCAAGCAAATGTCTATGGTATTAGGATATCTCTAAGAAGCTATGACCATGATTCAGTTCACTGAACTTCACGCTTCCCCACACCTCCCAACCACCCCTGGCTCTCTGTGCTCCCTCTTAAGATTGCTCAATGGCCCAGCTTTCCTAGGAATGCTACTATAGGTTCCAGTACTTACTTCTCTTTGTCTTGTTTTAGTTTTAGTCTCATTAAGATACATGAGGGTAGAACTGCTTTATTTTGTTCAGAAATAAAATATTTAATGTTTTCCAGATGTCATAACTTTACAGTGAGGTAATACTAGTCATTAATAATAATAGCTAACATTGATTATACAAATTAACCTTAAGACATATGATCACCTAAAAAGTATCCATATGATCCCCTTTCTCCCAATTCTCAAAGACAGTTTCTCATAGTTTTCATCAGGATGTTCCAGTAGATACTACTTTTTTGAGTTGACTTGGTATGAACACTTGATATTTATATTTAGTGTTTGTCAAGCTCTATTCTAAGTACTTGACGTGGATTAGTACTTCAATAAGTTCCCAAATCCCATGAATCAGATAGTATTATTGTTGTAACTTTATGAATGAAAAAACTGAGACATAGAGAATTTCTTTAACTTCACAAATGCCATACAAGTATTAACTATTGGAACCAAGATTCAAATCGAGATATCTGAAATCTGGTATAACAGTTTTTCATTTATACAAACTGACTTAATTTCTAAAACTATGTATTACAGCAAGTATTTAGTAATAAAATATCATCAGCAAGCAATGGGAGTCTGACCATTCATAGTAGAGTATTTTTTAAAACAAATTCACCACTCTCAGTATTCATCTCAAGAACACAATATGATACAAGCAGTTCAGACACTTATGTACTACTGCTCAATGAGAAATAATTTGTATGTGTGTGTTTCTTTCTCTATAAAATAGAATATTTTGTTCTGTTGTCATTCTTGTTACCTTCTACTCTTCATAAAATGTGTTACTTTTTCCTCACAAAAGGAGTGTATACTGTGTTTTCCAGTATTCTCTCCCCAAAATGGTTATTTATGTAATCACTAAAAAAAATGTTATACATGTATACTCAAAATAATTGTACTGCCAGGAGCAGACTGCTATCAGTTGTATTAACCACCACCACCAGAGCCTGGGATGGGGAAGAAGGAATTGTCTTGAACTCCAAATATAGCAGTCACCTGCATCCCTACCTGCTGAATACTCACAGCTGCAAGGTTCTCATTTCTTGGTATACCCCCACAATACATGCATACAAATACATATGCCATTCAGAAGTACCATCTTTAAAAACAATTCTTGACAATAGATTTAGAAGATTGGTATGATAAATTTAAAATATATAGTAAATCCTAAAACTTTAAAATATCTTCTACTTTTACTGTCAGTTGCCTGAGATGTGATAAAATCTCTTTTCTCCAGGTTCATCTTTTTTTATCTAGATGGTAGTAGGTGAGGCTGTCACAGATACATCATATATATCATAGAAATGAGGAAAGTGAGGATCATGTTTTCTTAGTTCTAAAAGATATATGTATGGGAAGCATTGACTTTGGGTATTATTAATCCCATGACACCCAAAAGCAGCATTGCCTTTACACTAACAGGCACTTGGCACCCTCAGTGCTGAGAAACACTTTTCTCTTAGCTGATTATAGCTTTGGGTCCAGCAATAATTTCCAGTTCTTCAGAGGCCAGCGGGGAAAAAAAAAAAAAAATTCCCTCACTGGAGTAGTTAGTCCTGTTGTTTGGCATCAGGATTTTCTGGGTGGAATATTATGAAAGTATGCAGCTACAATTCTAATTCTTGTATTTAATCATGATAACCTTAGTTTATGTTAGGCTCAAAATCTTGCAAGCTAACTCAGCAGTATGTGAACTGAGAACTACCAGAAGTATAAGCTAGATTTTGAAGAGGCAGAGGAATCAGAGATCGTAGAGAAAGCAAGGGAGACTCGGGGAAAAAAAAAAAAAATCTACTTTGCTACACTGACTATGCTAAAACCTCTGACGGTGTGGAATACAACAAACTGTAGGAAATTATTTAAGAGATGGGGGTACCAGACGACCTTACCTGTCTCCTGAGAAACCTGTATGCAGATCAAGAAACAAGAGTTAAAACCAGACATTGAACAACTGACTGATTCAGTGTTAGGAAAGGAGTTCATCAAGGCTGTATATTGTCACCCTGCTTATTTAACTTATATGCAGAGTACTTCATGCAAAATGCCAGGCTTAATGAATCACAAACTTGAATCAAGATTGTTGGAAGAAATATCAACAACTTTAGATATACAGATGATACCACTCTAATGGCAGAAAGTGAAGTGGAGCTAAGGAGCCTCTTGATGACAGGGAAAAAGCTGGCTTAAAACTCAACATTCAAAAAACTAAAATCATGGCATCTGTTCCTATCACTTCATGGCAAATAGAAGGGGAAAAGATAGAAGTAGTGACAGATTTTCTTTTTGGGGGCTCAAAACACTGTGAACTTTGACTGCAGCCATGAAATTAAAAGATGCTTGCTCCTTGAAGAAAAGCTATGACCAACCTAGGCAGCATATTAAAAAGCAGAGACGTTTCTTTGTTGTTGAAGGGTCTTATAGTCAAAGCTATGGTTTTTCCAGTAGTCATGAAGGGTTGTGAGATTTGGACCATGAAGTAGGCTAAGCACAGAATTGACGCTTTCAAACTGTGGTGCTCCAGAAAACTCTTGAGAGCCCCTTGGACTGCAAGGAGACCAAACCAGTCAATCCTAAAGGAAATCAACCCTGAATATTCGTTGGACGTACTTATGCTGAAGCTAAAGTTCCAATCTTTGGTAACCTGATGCGAAGAGTGGACTTATTGGAAAAGACCCTGATTCTGGGAAAGATTGAAGGCAAAAGGAGAAGGGGATGGCAGAGGATAAGATGGTTAGATAACATCATCGACTCAATGGACATGAATTTGAGCACACTCCAGAGATAATGGAGTTCAGAGGATCCTGGCATTTATAGTCCATGGTGTTGCAAAGTGCTGGACATTACTTAGTGATTAAACAACAATAACAAACCTTAGTTTGCTAACTATATATGATCATGGACAAATCCAATAACAGCAACAAACTCTCTCCCAAGATTTTTTTAAGTATCAAACACCAAATATGACACTATATGTGAAAGTGCCTCATACACTATAGATTGCTGTACATATATTATTAATATAATTTAGCACCAGTGCTTTATTGCTTTAGTCTAAATCTCATTATACCTCATACACATTAAGATCCAGAATATAAGTCCTCAAGAGGGTTTACAATGTTTTAATACTCCTTAAATCCTATTGGCATATCTATGAAATTTTCACATTAAAAATATCCATGTTTACCCTGTGAATTTATGTACATTTAAAATCTCAAAAATGTATCAGACAATAAAGCTATACATCAGCTTTTTTGTCCTTTCCTGAAAGACTGATTTTTATTTAATATTCTGTGCTGTTACATCTTATGAATAGGTTAGGTTCTGCGTTTATAGAGTAAGACTAGAAAAAACCCACAAAACCCACCTTGAGATACCCTCAAAATTATGTATAAAATATAGTTTATCCAACACTGAGTTGGATGTCAGAAAATGTGAATAAAAATACCTCAATTTTCTCTTGGAAGTAGAGGTATTTTTGTGATGATCGTGTGGGAAGACATAGAACCAAGGAAACATAGCTCTTGAGGTCACTCTGGGCCATGTGTCCCTTGAGTAAAATGGCAAATGGACTCTTCTCTCAAATCTTTTTTGAGTTAATGTCGTTGAATTTAAGTCAAGTTAATTTTGCAATGACTATACTATAGGGAATAATTAGGAGAAGGCAATGTCACCCTACTCCAGTATTCTTGCCTGGAAAATCCCATGGGTGGAGGAGCCTGGTAGGCTGCAGTCCACGGGGTGGCTAAGAGTCGGACACGACTGAGAGACTTCACTTTTTACTTTTATGCATTGGAGAAGGAAATGGCAACCCACTCCAGTGTTCTTGCTTGGAGAATCCCAGGGATGGGGGAGCCTGATGGGCTGTCGTTTATGGGGTGGCATAGAGTCGGACAGTACTGAAGCGACTTAGCAGCAGCAGCAGGGAATAATTATTATGTGCCGAACACTGTACAGGAGATGGACAATACAGTGATAAACAGGAGAGAAAACCTGGGCTTAACCTGGTAGTGGAAGAAGTTACCAGTATATAAATATAGATTCAACAACCAAGGTTATGAATAGGTTATGATTAGATGTATAAAGGTGGTATATAAGTGGATGGTCAATAAAAACAGTTCTAGAGAGATAAATATTGACCTGAACTGTGAGATCAGAATGAAAATGAGTTAGCCATGATTAAAGTTGAAGGATAGTGTAATCAAAGCCCCTGACATAGACAAGTCATGGTGTTATTTTTTTACTAAGCAAATACTGATTAGAGCTTCATATGTGCCAGGCACTCCTGGGACTGTGCAGTTTAAAGGTCTGTCAACACTTCTGTTCTCATGGAACGTACACTCTAGACAGTGAAAGACATAGTAAATGAACAAAATAATTAACAAATATGTGGATGTGATTAGTTCTGAACGTAGAGGGAGGACTGGGGATATAGGCAATGCATTTAGTCAGGACTCAGACTATACAAGACTTTTTCAAGGAAAAACCAGAGCTTGACAGTAAAGTGGTTAAAATGTTTCTTTTTTAGAACTATTGCAGTAGAATAAAGACCCTGGTATAGACGGGGCCTGCTCTTCAAATACAGCATAAACTAGTGAGAATTTAT
Source organism: Bos taurus (assembly GCF_002263795.3). NCBI lineage: Eukaryota > Metazoa > Chordata > Mammalia > Artiodactyla > Bovidae > Bos > Bos taurus. Next base: position 77,405,464 of record NC_037333.1, read on the forward strand.
AGCCAAGGAACAGGGCAGGGATCAGTGGATGGAAAATTACTAAGAGGAAACATCAGAGGTGAGGGTAATTCTGAAACCAACTTCATAGGATTCTAGCTGAAGACGGTTCAGGGAGATTGGACATCATCAGATGTCCAGTGGTGGAGGATGAGGAATATGATCAGATATGGAAGGCAAGCAGATACTGAGGGTGGGGTTCTAATTAAACTAATTTAGCAGAGTCATTGTTAAAACTGGATTTTACAAGTGCATGGATGGACCTGAAAGAAGGTTCAGGAGTTAATTAAAGTTGGTTCAAGCAAAGAATCTCCGTTGGCCTTGTAGGCCATGCAAGGAGTTTGGGTTTTATATTAAGATCTTTAAGGATCCCTGAGTAATTTTTACACAGAATTTTGCATAATCTGGTTTTGATTTATAAAAAATCACTCTAGATACAGTGTGGAAAATGGCATAGGATCCAACCATATCGTTGTGTCCCTTATTTAAATTTCATTTAGAGAATTCCCTCCTGTCACTTGATTTTTTTTTTTTTTCCTTAAGATTGTCTTTTCTACTTCCCACTCCATTTTTCACCTTATTGGCCTTTGGGTAATGTGTGACTTCTCTGATCCAGAAGTAGAGAAGAATTTGGAAATTTGCTGTAGGGCTAACTGCTGAGCCCTTTAGAAGCAGAACCTGAGGGAACACATGCCTGGATTCCAGAAATGCATGGGAGTTATAGTCCCTAGAGGGAAGAAGGGCATTAACTGATAACAGATAGCCCAGGAAAACACTGTATTTGCTATGCCCAGTCTGGGTACACTGAATATTGACCCTGTTAAAGCAAGAACAGCCTTAGATTCTTGACTGGTGATTACTAGACTGTTAACCTATTGGTCAGGTTGGTCTGCATTGCATCTGGAACTGGGAAAGCCTTCAGTGTTCACAGTTGATCTGATGTGAAATGAAAAGACAGAAGCTACATGAGGGATTATAGCAGATCTTTGTGTACTAATCCCAGCCATTCAGTTTATCCTATAGAAACTAAAAATTACTTTGGGTATAGAAGGCTTCCCAGGTGGCACTAATGGTAAAGACCCCACCTGCCAATGCAGGAAATTTTAAGATATGCGGTTCCATCCCTGGGTGGGGAAGATCCCTTGGAGGAGAAAATGACAACCTACTCCAGTATTCATATTGCCTGGAGAATCCCATGGACAGAGGAGACTGGCAGGGTACAGTCCATAGGGTCGCAAAGAGCCAGAAACGAGTGAAGCAACCTAGCACACATGCATAGGAGGCATTAATACCACTATTTTGCATAGGAATTTTGACTACTTTGTTTAGGATTAGATTGGGAATAAAGAAAATTAGTAGGCTATTTCAAGAAAGGATTCTTGGGACTGCAAACTTAAAGACAGTAGGTTTGGGAATACAGATGACATGATGGATTCATAGACTCTGCAGTTAAAGTTATAATAGCATGGTGGGTTTTTGGATATATTGGGGAGAAAAAATATGTAATTCCTTGATTTATAATTCAGATAATTTGGGTGAATATTGATACTGTCCTGGAAGACAAGGGAAATTCGTATTCAAACTAAAGATCACCTATTATTAATTATTTGAATATACATGCAAAATGAAACGTGATTGGAGCTTGTTTCCTTTCAGTCCACAGGAGATACGAAAAATAATTTCAGGGGTGTCTGAGACCTTTAACCTTTTACAAGTAATTGAATTGGCCCTTTGGTCACCAGGTGGTTAGTTATCCCAGGATGTAATTTATTTAGAAGAGTATGACTAGTGAATTTATGGGATACTGAGTCTGATAAAGTTCTTTCCTGGAACCTGAAAGGCATGCCTGCCAGATTTTATTTAGGTTTTAATGAATGAATAAATGAAGGCAAGGCTATAGAGTGAAAACCACCTCTGGTCATCAAATGGTCCATGCCTTTCCTTTGTTTCACTCTTTTGAACAATTGTACTCCTTCATTTCCAGTGTGTATGTTCATTTGAGAGGGGCACCTCAGGGCATACGTGTTTCCTTTTTTTTTAGATAAAACCATTCTTGAAGATGAAACACAGAACATACAGGCTGCACTGCAAGCACATAAAACCTGGGATACCAGCTGGAAAATGTCTTAGCCTTGTACTTCTGATTTCTTAAAGTTAAAAAAAAGGGGGAGTGGTAGTGGATAAACATTCACGTTTTGTGTCTGTTGTTTTTCTCTGTTATATAGAAAGGTGATGTTGATGTCTTACAGAACAAGACTTTTTAGAAGCAAATTCTCAGAATTTTAACACCCCCCAAAATATGTGGTATTATTTTTCTTTGTAAAATCTATCCAGCTAAAATATTTTCTGATAAGTTTAAATGTATATGAATTAATGCCCTGGAGAGTTTCTTGAGTACTTCATTTTGCATTTTACTGAAATGTGTATTTTGAAAACATTGGTGAAATTTGTCATTTCCCACCTTGCCCCAGCAGCAGCTGGAGCCTGGACCATTTTCAATGGCTGAAGCTCAGGCAGCACTAATCTAAGGCAAATGACATATTAAAAGCTACCTCACCACCTCTTCTTCTATTAGATGTGCCTAAGGTGAAAGAAAGAGGATAATATTGTATTGAAGTTCCAGCCATTTTCCTTTTTCTCCTCTTCCCTTTCCATTCCTATTACCTTAAAACTATTAACTACTGGTCATGCTCTTAACATCAAAATACTTACAGGAAAAGATTTGTTTTGAATGAGCAGATGGACCAGTTCTAAGACAAGCTGCTATATTAATAAACATGTGTGGTGCTTTATCTGCAAAGGAGCCTATTTTGACATTTCTCCTGGATGATTTGTATAACCTATCACTATCACACCTGGAGCAGGGACAATAAATGGGCACTTAATAGTCAAGCAGTGTGTGAACACCTTCATTATAACTTCATTATGTCAGATATAATCATCTATTACTGAATGTCAGGCATTTAATTTATGAACAGTTACCCTACAGAGTTAGTGGCCATAGAAATGAATGGGCCATTCATGTCCCTTTTACTGTAAATTTCCTTCTCCCAGTACCATCTCCTTTTTTATACATACAGTATTAATTTGACATCTTTTGGGGATTTTAGAATATAAGATGTGTTGTTTATATTTATGAAATTTGAGAAGAGGGTAAATGTGAATCACATGTGATGTACAATTGCATATATTAATATGCATATCTATTTACAATAATAGTACAGTTCTATCATTTACTTATGAACTTTTATTTGATTTTGATAAAGAAGTGATAATGCTCTTAGGAAAAAGCAAAAGTTTCCCCAGAAATCTATAATGATATAAGGTGCATATCATTAATAATACTGTTGTTTAGTCATTAAGTCATGTCAGATTCCTTTGCAACCCCATGGATTGTGTCCAGACTCCTCTGTCCATAGGATTTCCCAGGTAAGAATACTGGACTGGGTTGCCATTTCTTTCTCCAGGAGATCTTCTGAACCCAGGGATTGAACCCATGTCTCCTGCATTGGCAGGTTGATTATTTATCAGCAAGCACCAGAAAAGCCCTAACAATGCTGTACTGTGCATCTAAATGTTCATTGAGAGTAAATTTTTATTCTATGTATTTTTAGCACAAAATAATAATAATACCAACAATAATAATAATTCCATTGGACCATAATCAGTAGTCAAAAGTAAAAGTTGCTCAGTCGTGTCCAACTCTTTGCAACCCCATGGACTATATACAGTCCATGGAATTCTCCAGACAAGAAGACTGGAGTGGGTAGCCTTTCCTTCTCCAGGGGATCTTCCCAACCCTGGAATAGAACTCAGGTCTCCAGCATTGCAGGCAGATTCTTTACCAGTTGAGCCACAAGGGAAGCCCAAGAATACTGGAGTGGGTAGCCTATCCCTTCTCCAGCAGATCTTCCCAACCCAGGAATCGAACCAGGATCTCCTGCATTGCAGGCAGATTTGTTACCAACTGGCCTATGAAATTAAAAGACGCTTACTCCTTGGAAGGAAAGTTATGACCAACCTAGATAGCATATTCAAAAGCAGAGACATTACTTTGCCAACAAAGGTTCGTCTAGTCGAAGCTATGGTTTTTCCTGTGGTCATGTATGGATGTGGACTGTGAAGAAGGCTGAGCACCAAAGAATTGATGCTTTTAAACTGTGGTGTTGGAGAAGACTCTTGAGAGTCCCTTGAACTGCAAGGAGATCCAACCAGTCCATTCTGAAGGAGATCAGCCCTGGGATTTCTTTGGAAGGAATGATACTAAAGCTGAAACTCCAGTACTTTGGCCACCTCATGCAAAGAGTTGACTCATTGGAAAAGACTCTGATGCTGGGAGGGATTGGGGGCAAGAGCAGAAGGGGACGACAGAGGATGAGATGGCTGGATGGCATCACTGATTCGATGGACGTGAGTCTGAGTGAACTCCAGGAGTTGGTGATGGACAGGAAGGCCTGGCGTGCTGCTATTCATGGGGTCGCAAAGAGTCGGACACAACTGAGCGACTGTTCTGATCTGATCTGAACTATAAGGGAAGCCCAATCAGCAGTGGCACTACCTAAATGATATGTATAAGAGAGATAGTGAAAAGAGAAGCTTCAGTTTGTGAGAGAGAAGCTGAGGGAAATAGGAGAACCAGAACTAGCATTTTGTAGTTTTTCATAATTGATGTTCTTACTGGCATCTACAGAACCCTTCAGCCCTTTTCTCTGGACTTAAGAAAATACAGCCAGAGCTTCACCATATCTGTTTCCAAGTTCAGTATTAGAGAGAGCTTCAGTTGTTATGAAGACTCCAGATCTTCAAACTGAAATTACTATCTGTGAGAAAGTTCTTTCAGAGGTGTCTCAACTGCTGTCTGTTTAGAAACTTAGGACTGGGGTGATGGTAGGATCCAGTACATGGAAAGAGAAATCTCAAAGTCTATTGAACAATCAGTGCCACTATTAGACTTTGACCTCTCAGATTAGAACAACATGAATAATACAGACAGAAAATTATTAACAAACTGACAACAGAATTAAATGGTATGAGGATGAATCTACATTAATACCAAAACCATATTACAATTGCCTTTGGCTGTTTGAAAGGTTGGTGCTGCCAACAAGAAGCTTCCTCCTATATATTAATAATACAGACCTGCTTTTCTTCCACCCAGTTCCAGCTTTTAATGTGATGAATGGTAGCATTCACACAGGAAACTAGGTGGCAGAAGATTATGAATTTCTTCATTAGAATTATAAACTTAAAGAAACCATGTATTTTGGAAGGATGTCTCACATAACTGAAAAATATCATTGAGGATAAAGAAGGGGAGGATATTTAGTTTTAATATCCGAAAGAAACAAAGGCTCTGGTAGTGTGACAGAATGCATTTGCAAAACCTGACTACACTGACACATCTCTAATTGGCATGGACATAGCTGCCTTTGATTTCTGTTCTCTATAGATATCAGTGATCAATAGTCATATTAGTCTATAGACTATTTCATTGACTTGAATGACTGGAAAGTTCATTAAGGGACCTGAGTTGTACAAGGTGATCTTTTAACAACCAACCCAAATACTATGGTTAAGATTTATGTGATGAAAACTCATGCTGAAGATGACATAGAATGATTTTGGCCAAGACTCTTCAGGGATGCAAGCTCCCCAAATGAACTGATTAGACTTCTCTCTTTTACAGATCTAAACCCTTGAGCAAGTGTAACCAGAATCATGGGAGGCTGGTATGAAGGCTCAGTTGGTTGGCAAAAAAATTTCCAAACCTTCAGAGTAAGCTTCACATAGGAGGGCCCTGAGATAGTCAAAGCACTAGATGGCTGACTAGACCTCAGTGCCTATTCTAAACTACCAGACTGCACTTTGCAGGAATCTCATTCACTTACTTTCCTTTCCCCTTTGTCTTACATGTATCTTTCTCACAACTTCATTAGATCTCCATTATCAAAGATTTACATCATTTGGGACCATATTGGAGCATATATCATGATATATAATTGGTAGGCAAAATATGGGTTACCCTGAAATTTCGTGTAAAATTCACTAGCATAATTTTTGCAGGGACACTTGGTTCATACTACATTTAAAAATGTACAAAGGTGAATACCTTGCCTTTTTGCTTTCAGCTATTATTACAATCTTTAAAATCCATGTTACTGAGTAACTTTAGTTATCATCCATACTGAAAGTGGGCTTAACTCCTGCTAAGATACAGGAGCCTGGCACGCTGCAGTCCATGGGGTCACAAACAGTCCAATACTACTTAGAGACTGAACAATAAGATACAAAGAAAATTCAAGAAAATATATGATCAAAGATTTTACATGTTTAATAAGAGAAGTGGAAATGTTAATCAAAAGAGAAATGTTTTTTAAAAACATTTAATGAAATAGTTCATGGATGGTAGAAAATAGTACAATAGTAATCTGTAATAATAACAGTGGAAGTCTGTGATCTAACTATAATTTTTTCAAGGTGTGTACAATCACAGTGAAAAGACTATAAATTTACAAATCTTACCTTGAACACTAACCATTTGACAAATGTTTATGGAATTTAACAGAAAATTTTAAGATACAGCATCTATTTTAGGCCATAGGGTAGCAAAATGTAAATTGCTTTCCATCAGCAAAAAAATGGAATAATTCTAAAATGTAAGCAAAATTCTTTTCCCTCTAATATAGTTAGAATCATTATTAAATCAGATACATTAAACTGCTGGGAATTTGGGGACAATAATTAGATTTATTTACAGAAGTTGATTGACATATACCCAGTCTAATGAAAAATTACATACATTTTTGAGAATTAAAGCTTTTTACTGATTTTTTTCTTTTTTCATGTTTCAAATAGTTTGGGGCTTAATCTTTTCATCTTCTAAACTAGAAATAGTTGCTTGATTAAAGCTCCAAAATTCTATGTTCTCTGAGGAACAAATATTGTATAATTAGGGTCCTATCAAATTATGTAAACTCATTATTGTATGCACTGTTGAATAATATATGCGATGCAAATAATTGAAACCTTGGAGTCATAAAGTTGTAAAAGCTAAGTGAAAACAATTTAAGTGCATTCTTTCTTTTATCAAAAGCACTAGAATTTTTTTTTTTCCTTTTTGTAGTCTATGTTTTAGAATAGCCAATGTTAGATTACTGACATGAAATGTTATATTCTCTTGATCATTTTACCAATAAAATTTGAATATGTGATATTCAGGCCATTATGCATTTCTAAATCTGAAGTACCCATAATTTCAAATCAAGAGACATGTAAAACCCAAATGTCTTCCTTATGCTAATATTTTTCCTTGAATAAAAATATTATTCATGAATGCTTATTATAGTACTCATTAACATTTCATATTTAAGTGACTGTATTTATCATGAAACAAATTTATTTTTGTGGAACTTTTTGATGTCTTCTCAATTAAGAAAGGAATTGGTGAGTGGTTTTTATTTATTCTGTCATGTGAAATCTTTGCCTTTGAACACATGTAATTTAAAATGACTTTTACTCAGCTTCTATCCAACTGCAACTGTAGGAGTAGTACTGCATAATAGAAGAAAATCTGAAATCTAATACTTAGGAAATATCTTTAGAAATGCTATTAGCAAATAAAATAAGAACAAGAAAGGTCACCACCAACTGAATGGCAGTTTTAAACCTGGTACAGTATTTGGTGCTTCACATAGATTATTTCTAATTCTTATGAAAACTTGGGAAAGTAGGTCTCTTTATCCTCTTTACAGGAATAAGCTGAGACTTAGAGAAGATGCTGTAACTCATCCAGTGTTGTACAGCTATTAAGTGCTAGAGCTGGAATCCTGCAGAAGATTCCAAGCAGCTGCTGCTGTTGTGTTCAGTTGCTAAGTTGTGTCCGATTCTTTGCGACCCCATAGCACGCCAGGCTTCCCTCTCCTTCACTGTCTCCCAGAGTTTGCTCAAACTCAGGTCCATTGAACTGGTGATGCCATCCCATCATCTCATCCTCTGTCGCCCCCTTCTCTTCTTGCCCTCAATCTTCCCCAGCATCAGGGCCTTTTCCAATGAATCAGCTCTTCACATCATGTGGCCAGTGTTGGAGCTTCAGCTTCAGCATCCGTCCTTCCAATGAATAGTCAGGACTGAATTCCTTTAGAATAGACCAGTTTTATCTCTTTGCAGTCCAAAGGACTCTCAAGAGTCTTCTCCAGCACCACAGTTCAAAAACATCAATTCTTCAGCCCTCAGCCTTCTTTGTAGTCAAATTCTCACATCCATACATGACGACTGGAAAAAACATAGCTTTGACTATATGGACCTTTGTCACTAAAGCAATGTCTCTGCTTTTTAATATGCTTCAGTATTCTTGCCTTGAGAAACCCCCCCCCCCCGCCACCAAAAAAAAAAAATTCCAAGCAGTAACCATATTCTTATAGTCAGTAAAATATATAATAATAGTAGCAAAATACCAATATCTCTTAGGAAACAATGTAAAAACAAAAACAATTGTGATAACCTTCTAGAAAGTAAAGATCACACACTATTATCAGGTATTAGTAATCTCCCAGACATGGAGCTTGAAAGAATGGTATTGAATTATTATTTTAAAGTGAAATGAATCCCATTTGTCAGGATGTACTAAATGCAGTTAGGAGTAAGCTTTAGAACTGTCTTGTTTGTTGCTGTTGATAACTTTTGTTTCTCATCAAACTCTCATTATCATTGGTCACATTTCCCAGACCCCAAGTTGTAGCTATATGTAATCCACATTTTGTTGGTATTAGTAATAATTACACTTGCTGGATTATATCATGGGGCAAAGAGGAAGAAATGTGTTCATAAATCTCTTTGGTCATTTCATTATATATAAAGTTAAGTATCCAGTTAAAAATCAAGAAACCTTGTGAAGTTTCTGAAAAATCAGTGCTATTTTATTTGGGTTCATGGTAGTTTAAAATTACTTAAATGTGAACCTGTCTCTGTAAAAAGGAAACAGAAATGAATAGGAAATTTTTCATAAGTTTCTCATAGCAATTTAGCATTTGTCATATTTAAAGAAAGATTGTCAAGCAGGTAAATTCGAGACCATTCTTGTATTTGTTGAAACTTCGGTTTTGCTTCTATGAAGTAAATTAGAGCTACATACAAACATGTACAATTGAGTTACTTTGGTTACATATGGATATAGGTTTATCTAATATGTGGAACATCTTGAAGAATCCCCAACTCTGTTTATATTAATGAGTGAAGTTTTAACACAAGCAAAGCTGTAACTTCTCTGGCGGGAAGTAAAACAAGGTCTGTGCCATTTATCTTTAAGAAAATGTCTGAATATGCAAATTCATTTAATTTCTTCTCTTTGTTATATTTTATTGTGAAGGAGATAAGGGAGTTGGTTTAATTTAATGACAAAATAAAAGGCTCTGTCTGTAACTCTCATTCATTCATGTGTCTTAAGTGTCTAGAAAAAATGGAAATGACCTTTTAAGACCTGAGTTGAATACTAGTGAGACTAGTACAGAGGTGTTCTGCTGCTGCTGCTGCTGCTGCGTAGCTTCAGTCGTGTCCGACCCTGTGCAACCCCATAGACGGCAGCCCACCCCCCATCCCTGGGATTCTCCAGGCAAGAACACTGGAGTGGGTTGCCATTTCCTTCCCCAGAATCACTTAATATAAAGGGTTGTATTGATAGCTGCTATTGCTGCTAAGTTGCTTCAGTCGTGTCTGACTCTGTGCAACCCAACAGATGGCAGCCCTCCAGGCTCCTCCATGCCTGGGATTCTCCAGGCAAGAATACTGGAGTGGGTTACCATTTCCTTCTCCAGTGCATGCATGCATGCTAAGTCGCTTCAGTCTTGTCTGACTTTGTGCGATCCCATGGACAGCAGCCCACCAGGCTCTCTGTCCACGGGATTCTCTAGGCAAGAATACTGAATGATTTTCTATTAAGGAAACTTCATGGGTAGGGTGGAGTGAGGGAGAGCAGGAAGGAAGAAGGCATGTGCTGGACTATTTAAAACTCTCATACTTTGTGCAGTAGTTCTAAAATTCTTTGTTTTTATATAACTATAAAATTTATAGTTGAAAAAAGAAAAAAATTCCATAAGAATACATTTTTTCTTGTTAGTATTCTTATGCTTTTTTTTCTTTTTAATTGTCATAATTTTCCAGGTTTTCTTCTTTTTAATGATTTGGTTACTTTTGATTTACTTATAGGTTTTTAGAGATAAGCAATATGAAAAGTTACAGATTATAAAAGTATGGTTCTCATGTAATGGTATAGAATGTCATCTATTTAACTTTCCCAAAGATATCTAATGTGATTAAAAAATCCAATTTACATATGTTAAAAGATAAACTAAGACATATTAAAATTTAAGAATTTGTTGAAAAAAAAATTGATCAAATCAGGCAACATACAATCTAGCACATAGAAAGGAGATTTGAGGAGCTATACAAAATGAAAGACTTTTACAGGCAGAAGGGAGTGAAATCAAGAAAGTTATACTAGGCAAAAATGCAGACTAATTATTGCGAGGTTACTTTCCTTTAGGGGATGGCAAGGGTCTATCAGCAGATTATCTAACTAGTGTGCATGCCTGTGTGTCCTCAGTTGTGCCCAACTCTGTGATTCCATGGACAGTAGCCCACCAGGGTCCTCTGTCCATGGGATTATCCTGGCAAGAATACTAGAGTGTGTAGCAATTTCCTTCTCCAGGGCATTTTCCCTACCCAGGGACCAAACCCACATCTCCTGCATTGGCAGGCAGGTTCTGTACCACTGCACCACCTGGGAAGCTATTGGGCAATTCCCAGCTGACTGATTTAAGACTCCATTTCTGGGAGAGACAAAACTGTACTGGGACTTACCATAAGCAGTTCCATTTGGGGCTTGTTGTCTTTTTTTTTTTCCACATATAAGGAAAGGGAATCTCTAAGAGTTTGTGACTGATAATAACACATTTTGACTATACTACCCTTTGTAAGTCTAAGTCTGAGCTAACTCTTCTGAATCAACAAGCAGCTCCATGTATTGCCTTTCAGTCAGTTCAGTTCAGTCGCTCAGTCATGTCCGACTCTTTGTGACCCCATGAACCGCAGTACACCAGGCTTCCCTGTCCATCACCAACTCCTGGAGTCCACCCAAATCCATGTCCATTGAGTTGGTGATGCCATCCAGCTATCTGATCCTCTGTCATCACCTTCTCCTCCTGCCCTCAATCTTTCCCAGCATCCGGGTCTTTTCCAATGAGTCAGAACCTCGCATCAGGTGGCCAAAGTATTGGAGTTTCAGCTTCAACATCAGTCCTTCCAATGAACCCCCAGGACTGATCTCCTTTAGGATGGACTACTTGGATCTCCTTGGAATCCAAGGGACTCTCAGAGTCTTCTCCAACACCACAGTTCAAAAGCATCGATTCTTCAGTGCTCAGCTTTCTTTATAATCCAACTCTCATATCCATACATGACCACTGGAAAAACCATAGCCTTGACTAGACGGGCCTTTGTTGGCAAACTAATGTCTCTGCTTTTTAATATGCTGTCTAGATTGGTCATAACTTTTCTTCCAAGGAGTAAGCATCTTTTAATTTCATGGCTGCAATTACCATCCGTAGTGATTTTGGAGCCCAGAAAAATAAAGTCAGCCACTGTTTCCACTATTTGCCCATCTATTTGCCATGAAGTAATGGAATCAGATGCCATGATCTTAGTTTTCTGAATGTTGAGCTTTAAGCCAACTTTTTCACTCTCCTCTTTCACTTTCAGCAAGAGGCCCTTTAGTTCTTCACTTTCTGCCATAATGTATTGCCTTTAACTGACCTTTTCTAGCTTTGCTTTTCTTTTTCATTGTTTTATTTTACTAGTTACTGTTCTAGGGCCTTTAGTAATAGTAATAGTAGTGTTAGTTACTCCAGTCGTGTCTGACTCTTTGTGATCCCATAGAATGTAGCCTACCAGGCTCCTCTGTCCATGGGATTCTCCAGGAAGAATACTGGAATGGCCCATGCCCTTCTCCAGTGGATCTTCCCAAACCAGGGATCAAACCCAGGACTCCTGCATTGTACACAGATTCTTTACCATCTGAACACTGAAGCCTTTAGGAGGTTATAATAGAGGTGTTTGTTGTTTGCTTAGTTTTCTTGCTGTCCCATCTTGAAATGACATTTTTTCCCAAAAAGAATGGGTCAGATAATTAGGGAAAGCTATATTCCTGGGTTTACATCTGGATTTGGATGAAGGAAAAGGTTGAAGAATGCCTCTGGATGATCTATCAAAATATGCTACTTAAGGAAGTGATTACACCTTCAGCCAAGGGGAGAGATGGTTTGTGTGTTTTGGTTTAGATTATGTTTTCTTAAAGGATTGCTTCCTTCCATCCTTCCTTCTCTTTTTATTTTCCAAGGCTAATAAAAATTTCCTTCTCAAACTTCCTCTAATTTCTAGGGAAAGTAATAACTAAATTCCAGGTGTCCTTTATCAGTATAAACGGAAAATGTACACTGGCTAATTTTTAAAGTCAAATATTCCATATTTTACATTAAAGGCAGCCTTTCTGCCACCAGCCTCCCCTTTTCTTTCTTCACTAAGGTTTCTCCTTTTTTTTTTTTCCCTCCTCTGTTTTGCCTAAACAAATGCAACCATGACAACAATAAAAATCCTGGTTCAAACCTTCAACATTTGAAAACTCAAAAGTATGACAGTCTTATGGCAAAACTGAAAATCATTGGTCTCCATCAGTCCTTTCCAATATGCTGGAGGCTCACTTAAGTATTTGCATATAAATTATGTAGTTTCTTAAATTTTCATATACATCCTCAGGCCTAACAGATAGTCTCAGATGATTTTCAAGTCAAAATCACAATAACCAGTACCCTTAAGGAAGTTCTTTTAAACTTTTCTGTTCTCCCTACCTTTTCATCTCACTGCTCATCTTAATTGACTCAAAACTTCATGTCAGCGCCACATAGCTGGTAGAGATTTTGAGAATGAAAAATGAGGGAAAAAGTTAACAAAGCAACACAGATTTGTTACTAAGAATATTTTACAGAATATTTTACAGAAGAAGGACTGCACCTTGTCAGGCTTCGCTGTCCTTCACTGTGTCCCATAGTTTTCTCAAACTCATGTTCATTGAGTTGATGATACCATTCAACCATGTCATCCTCATTCCTCCCCTTTTACTCCTGATCATTTAAAACCATGAGATAATTTCAAAATTGTAGAATGGGAGAAAAAAAATTTTATTGGACAAATAAATTATCATGAGGAAAAAAATTCCACAGTGAAATCATTTGTACCTGCTTGCTATTTTCTTGAATATTTGAGTTCCTTGCTGCCTAAAGGACTTTACTCTTATCTTTGCAAACACTGCTATTAGAGTAATACTTGTAGTGGGAAAGGAGAGGGCATGGGAAGAGGCCAGCATGTATAGAGATAAATGACTGAAATTTGACTGTAGTTATCCCTTGTAGAAGCCAGCAAAGTTGACACTGTGGGTATTTTGCAATCATTTGTTTAATTAGCTGAAACTCCTAAGGGAAAATTTTATGAAATGGCAAACTTCCAAAGACTAATTTAAATCTGTTTTTCTATGTATGACAGAATTTTTGTAATACAGAGCTGTTAAAAAGGTACCAGTGTATAAAAGTCCATACAGTCAAAACCTTTAATAGCAAAAGCAATATTTTACAGAGAAATGTGAAAGTAAGTTAAAATAAAGGTTAATATAGGGTAAAATATTATTCACCTGAGAGAATTGAGATACATGCTTGCAGGTGGCTAAGAAAATCATATTTTGACTAAGAGGATTATTTTTAACAGTCTCCACCCCCACCCCCAAGCCTTTCTTGTTTCCTTTGGATTTTTCTGTGTAGGTAAGTATATAATTAAGTTTACATTCTGTTTTTACCTAGTGGGTTTTTCAAGCTACAAGATAATTCATTTTTGTAACAACTAGAGGCTATTAAGTTTTCATCATCCCACTTTAGTACTTTCAGAGTTTAGATTTAGGTAACTGGTTGATTCGGAGAAGGCAATGGAAACCTACTCCAATACTCTTGCCTGGAAAATCCCATGGACGGAGGAGCCTTGTAGGCTGCAGTCCATGGGGTTGCTAGGAGTCGGACGCAACTGAGTGACTTCACTTTCACTTTTCACTTTCATGCATTGGAGAAGGAAATGGCAACCCACTCCAGTGTTCTTGCCTGGAGAATCCAAGGGACAGGAGAGCCTGGTGGGCTGCTGTCTATGGGGTCACACAGAGTCAGACACGACTGAAGTGACTTAGCAGCAGCAGCAGCAACTGGTTGATTAGAGGCTAGAGAACTAGGTTTTCCTTTGCATTTGGTTACAAAGACACAAAAATACTGTGAGTCATCCTCCTAGGGGATAAAACAGCAGCTGGCCATAAAACCAACTCCTCAGGTGTTTTTAGTTGTTGTTTTTTTTTTTTTTTTAATCTACTGTATCATTTAGAAAATCAAAATCTTATTAATGTACTGATTGCAGTTGAATAAAATCCATTAGATTTGTTATAATCCTGAAGTTAGAGGAAGACTTTATACAAGCTCTGGTTGAAAGCAGTTTGCATTTTGTGTGAAGCTGCATCATTTGTTGTCTGCAGTAGCTGATGATTTTCTTGAAAAGATCAGCTAAATGGAAGCTTCTAGTCATGAATGCATGTAGTATACAATGAAGATGTAGTTTACACACTGGAGATTGGAAACAGGTGTTCCGGAACTGGTTCTATATGGGATTGCTTTCAGTAGGAGCCTATGAGGAAACACACAAGAAAAAGAGCAACTCATAATTCTTATGATTATTACCTCATTCATACAAGTGCCAAATGACTCAAATGGAAAAAGGGTACCATAGGAGTAAAGCTTTCAAAACGTAGGCCTAGGTGGGAAGGGTGTGACAGTACAGACACAGACAGAATCATTGTTCATGCTATGAAATAGTTTCATTTCCTTCACTCTCAGAAGTTGTCTAGTTGACATCATTTCTAAATTTATAGATATAAACATATAGATATGTAAAATCCATGTAGCAGAGACAACTGGATGTCCAGTGCCTGTTTACCTTTTCTTCAGTGGTAATGGGGCCTTCATTTACAGCTGGACCCTTGGCTACTGGGAATAAAGAGATTTTCCCTTACAGTTAAGATATGTCCTAGCCAACAGTATATAAGTAGAGGTGATTTGTGAAACTTCTAAGAAGTGTTCTTGGATGAAGGTGGCATTCTCCTTCCCTTCTTTTGTCCTCCCCACTGCCTGGTTGTAATATTCTAGGGGAGCCATTATAGATCACAAAGTAGATTTTTATGTATTAGAGAAGTGATGAATGTGATAAAAGGTACCTGCTTCCATATTAGCCCAGGAAAACTGTTTTGTCTTGAGAGAGAGAGAATATGGTCTCTTGAGTTAACCATTCTTAGGTTGGATTTTTTTATCACCAACAACTGAATCTCATCCTGTTATACTCTAACATGAGATCCAATAATAATTTCACTAGTAGACTGTGCCTATTGTCAATTCATGAGGGTCTCTGATTCTCAGAAGTGTATAAAAATGCAAAAAGTATATTTTTATGTGGTTTCTCTTTCATCTTTGCTTTCCTTTCTTTTTTTGCAGTTCTAGTTTTACCATAGCAATTGCATTCAAAAAAGTTTTCAGAGAAAAAATTAATTAAAAGCTATATATTTATCTTATTAATGTACAAGTTGGGAAAAGACTGGCTAAAAGTAAATAATGGCAATAAATTTTCTGTTTGGTAGGTTGAGCATTACTGCTTTAAAGATTGTCATTGATGTAGCCTTTGTATCCATTCCAACTGTCCTTGCCTTTTGCAAACCTCTTCATATCTTTATGTGGTGGCTCAGTTGTAAAGAATCCCCCTGCCAATGCAGGAAGCACAAGAGTAACGGGTTCGATCCCTGGTTTGGGAAGATACCCTGGAGAAGGAAAAGTGAACCCACTCCTGTGTTCTTGACTGGAAAATCCCATGGACAGAGGAGCCTGGCGGGCTAATGTCCATGGGGTGGCAATCGGGCAACTGAGCACATAAGTACCAGCCTTATATCCATTCCAACTGTCCTTGCCTTTTCTGCAAAACTTCTTCATATCTTCATAGATATATAATTTTAAAAATTTATTGTAGTACAATTGCTTTACAATGTGTTAGCTCCAGATGTACAGCAAAGTGAGCCAGTTATACATATAAATATAGCCACTCTTTTTTTTTTTTTTTTTCCTCTATAGGTTGTTACAGAGTGTTGAGTAGAGTTCAGTTCAGTTCAGTTCAGTTGCCCAGTCATGTCCAGCTCTTTGCGACCCCATGAGTAGAGTTCCCTGTGCTAAACAGCAGGTTCTTGTTAGTTACCTTTTTTATATGTAATCGTGTGTATATATCACTCCCAAACTCCTAGTTTAGCCCTCCTCACCTTATTCCCTAGTAACCATAAATTTGTTTTCTGCATCTGTGACAGTACTTCTGTTTTATACATAAGTTCATTTGTACCTCTTTTTTTTTTTTCCAGATTCCACATATAAGCCATTATCAAATGCTATTTGTCTTTCTGTGTCTGACTTACTTGACTCAGTCTGACAGTCTCTAGGTACATCCAGGATGCTGCAAATGGCATTATTTTGTTCTTTTTATTTGCAGTATTCCAGGAGACTCAAACTGCATTCATAGCTTTCGGCCTATTTTCTTTGCCTTATCTGACCAGCTTCCTCATTGCCTTGTGCTGTGGTGTATCTCTTTCACAGTTAACAATACTCTGTGTTGTGACTATTTACATGCCACATGTAAATGTGACTATTTACATGCCAGTCAAAAACAATGGAAATGTTAGTTCCTACATGCCAGTTATCTGTCCAGACTAATGGGCACATAGTAGCTACCCATTAAATATTAGGAAAGAAAAAGAGATGGAAGATAGGAAAGAAGAAAGGGGTTGTCCTTAGAGTAAGTCAGCTTTCTTCTTAATATTAATCAGAAGTATTATGTGGATAAGTGTAGTCGTCATATACACTACTAGTGTGTACAATAAACTTTTTTATTACAGTTTTGTGTTTTGATAGTTTAATTCTTGGTGTCTTAATTTTATTTTTTAGACATAAATTCTCTTGGAATGATCCCTTTTCATTTTTGGAAAATTTCTTGTGAGGAAAAGTAAGAAACTATTCATAACTATTGATCATAAGTCCTGTTATATGTTTCTTCTTTTTATTAACAATTATTATACTC
The DNA here is from genome assembly GCF_002263795.3 of Bos taurus. Lineage (NCBI taxonomy): Eukaryota > Metazoa > Chordata > Mammalia > Artiodactyla > Bovidae > Bos > Bos taurus. Next base: position 77,422,696 of record NC_037333.1, read on the forward strand.
CACTATGCTCTATTTAATGACCCAGAATTTGCTTAGTGGTAATATTAATCCTTAATGACAGAAATCAATAACTATTGTGGGAAAAGTGTGGCATTTGGAGGAAAATTGAAGAGATTATAAGGATACAGTAAAATAGTTAAACTGAAACAGTGTGAATATTTATATGATGAGATGTAAACCAATTTCTGTGAACAATTACCTCCACCAGTACTATTCTATTAATGTATACTGCTCAGTGCACTTTTATAATATTTATTGTCATTACATTATTTTATCAGTGATTCTTCCATTCTTTCGTTACAAAACTTTATATTTGCATAATATCTTCATTAAAAATTATATACTTGCTCATGTAGGACATGTTAAAAATTAAAAAAGAGTAAAATTAAAAATTACTCATATATACACTTCCCACAAAATTGCAGTGTTGTCATTTTAGTGTATAGCCACCTTACCTTCTGTTTTGTTTGTACAGGGAATATTATTATACATTCTATTTTTCAATCTATTTTATTAACTTCAAAATAAGTCATGAAAAAAAGTTTACATCAACGAATATTTTTCTACAGTATTATTTGTGTTTGTATTATATTTCATTTGTATGGGTATATTTAACTGTTCTCATATTATGAGATATTTAGTATAATTCCAATTAACTCATATTATAAATAGCTCTGCAGTGAATATTCTTGCAAAGTGTGTGATTATATCTTTTGTGCCCATCTGTGATTGTGTCCTTAGACTAAACTCCTATTTAATGAAATTCCTAAATTTAAGGATAAGCATAATGCTACCACAACTTTTAAAATATTCATTGACAGTTGTCCTGCAGAAATGTTACACTGATATACAATCTAAGTAGGGCTCTCCCCCACATCTCACTATTTAGAACCACTTAGAAAAATGTTTAACAATTTAAGTAGAGGGGTGTGCGTGTGTGTGTATATCACTTGAAAGTAGATACTATACTTTTTGTATGAAGAATCATTAAATTTTTATCTTAGAATTCTATTTGCTTCAAAGTCCCAGTTGGGAATTTATGTTAAGTGAAATAATATTTATGTATTAAATAGTAGTAGAATGGAAGAATATTTTTAAACCATGTACTGTATCTAAAAATCTAATATTATAAACCACAGTCTTTTTTTTTTTTTTTTTTTGGTGCTGAAATATATTAGCTCTTCTAACTCTGAAACCACATAAGTTAGTTTCCTAAGGAGGCTATAATAAATAATCACCATGTTTTTTAATGGCTTCAAACAACAAATTTATTCACTCCATAGTTCTAGAAGCTAGAAGTTCAAAGTCAAGATGTCAGCTGGACTATAATCTCTTCAAAGCTTCTAGAACAAGATCCTTTATTGCCTCTTAGCTCCAGAAGTTCCTTAGCTAGAGGCAGCATAATTCCAATCTCTGCCTCCATCTTCACACACTGTCTTCCCTGTGTACCTCTATCTCTAAGTGCCAGTCAAAAAAAGAAAAAAAAAGATAAACACCAGTAAAGTTGGATTTAGCACCACCCTTCTCTAGTATGACCTCATCTTAACTTGATTACACCTGAAAAGATTCTTTTTTTAATAAAGTCAAACCACATTCACACAGGGTCAGAAGTTTCAGCCAAGCTCTCTTTGGAGGACATATTTTAACCCATTACCCCATATATCTTAAAACTTATCCTCAATTATTATCTATTTTGATAATGAGGTAATAGTGGTTCTTACTTGTGGGTCAATACTTTTAATAGTATTATCTCATACAATGATAAATCAATTCAATCACCAAACCCTTCACCTTGTGACTACTTTCTGTTCCAGAGACCCTCTTATATACAAATAATAGGAAAATCAAAGTTCACTGAGGATTTTCTGAGACATGCCACTGATATCACAGGTGACTAGATTATGACAGACAGCAATGAATAAAGTTCCAACCCATTCAATCTTCTGTTCATACCAGTTTGTAGAGAAGTACTTTATCAAACTGTCCAAATACTTTAAAATAACCAAACCAACTCACATAGATAGTATATGCATTTTAACAAGTTCAGCTTTTAACAATATACAGTAAAGTTATAGTTATGTTTTCTTCTAGTGAAAAATCTTAGCCACTGTTACAAAAAAATTCATATTTAGCTGATCTGAATATCTTTTTTCTCTGCTTTAAGTTCTATTGATTCTTTTCTTATTTTGAAAAAAAAAAATTCAACTATTTTTTTTTAAATAAGGGCACTTAACCATTCTCTATAAAAGTCCTGTGTGCTATCCAGTGATGTTTAGCTTTGTATTACCAATGAATTATTGCTTCCTTAGGGCACAAACTTCTAAATGCTGTCTGCTATATTTGCTACCTGGCTTCAGTTAGTGTCAAGTTCTCTGTATCATTAGGATAGATTCTAATGCATATTCTGCTTTCCTGTAAAAAGGAATATTGTATATACTTTTTGTGAGATGTGGCTCAAAAACTGGATCCCCCTTCTTTCATCAGGCACAGACTGGTATATATTAACTCTTACTATGTAACCCCATTCAACAGTGCTTGTTGGGGGTCTTTTTATCCATTTTATATAGAAGTTATATATGTAACCTTTAGAACAGTTCTTGTTCTCATCTCTGATTTTAATTGTCTTTAGGTTAAGTTTTCAATTCTTTCTTACAAATATTGTATTCGTTTAATATCTAAATGCCAGCAACAACTTTATTTCTTACAAAAACCAAGTGCAATCAGCATAACCAAACACATTTAGTTTATTCTTAATTTGAGGACTGCTTAAAATATTTTCATACTCCAGTGAATATTGCCATGATTGTTTTAGGTATAAACACATTACATGTAAACAAAATGCTTCTGCAAAGCAGATTGACTTGAAAAATATTCCTTTGAATTATGATATAGCATATTTAAGCAATTTTTGGCATTATTTTATTTTCCTAGTTTCTCTTACTGAAGACATCAGAATCTAACTCCTAAGAGATAAGTAGTAACATCCTCTGATCCAGGTCTTGATGAAAACAGTAACTAGTAATTCTTTAACTCAGGACAGTGGCTGGTCAGTCTATACTCTCTTAATATTTATTAGGCACATGCCATGGGCCACATGCACTCTGCTTCTTAACCTTATGATTATCTCCTTTTATCCTCACAATAATTCTGAAATATGATTATTATTAATTTTTCCATTTAAAAGATGCAGACAGTGAATCTTAGAGAAACTGTATTTTCTTTCCTAGCTTTATTATTCAATTTACTAGATAGTTTACCATCAGTGAAATACAATAAGTAGGACAGTTTTGATATCAGACTTTAGATTGTCTTATCATTATTATATGATAGCTTTAGTGACTAAGTTAATAGTACTGATCCATTTTAGATCCTTTGTCCTAATTTTAATTCTAGGCTTAAAAGTTTCAAATTATGCAGGCAAACTGTATTGTTAATGATAGAAAATGTCAGCATAATTGTGCTAGTTTCCTGGGATCCTTCTAGAACGCATTTTCTTTGCAGCATTTTGCCCTTAAAGAACATACAAACATTAAATACTGAAGAGGCTCTGGAGAAAAGAGAAGCCTCTTGATTGTTGGTGGGAATGTAAATTGATATAGACACAGTGGATAACTGTATGAGTTTCCTTAAAAAATGAATAAAACCACCATATAACCAATAACCCAGTACTGAGCATATACCCTGAGGAAACCATAATTGAAAAAGACACATGTACCTCAATGTTCATTGCAGCACTATTTACGATAGCCAGGACATAGAAACAACCTAGATGTCCATCAACAGATGAGTGGATAAAGAAGTTGTGGTACAAATATATAATGCAATGTTACTCAGCCATGAAAAGAGATACATCTGAATCAGTTCCAATGAGGTAGATGAATCTAGAGCCTATTATACAGAGTGAAGTAAGTCAGAAAAATATTGTATATTAATGCATATATATGGAATACAGAAAGATAATACCGATGAACTTAACTGCAGGGCAGCAGTGGAGATGCAGACATAGAGATTATACTTGTGGACACACTGGAGAAGGAGAAGTTGGGACAAATTGAGAGAGTAGCATTGAAACATATATATTACCATACGTAAAGCAGAAAGCCTGTGAAAATTTGCTTTATGACACACGGAACTCAAACCTGGTGCTCTGTGACAACCTAGGGAGATGGGATGGGGTGGGTATATTAAATAAATTGATTAAAAGCACAAGCAAAACAAATAAACCAAAAAAGGAAGATACTCTGGACCAGGCTATTACTTCTTTATAATAGCACTAATTTTTTTCCATGTTATATAGGATTGTACTTAAGTGGAAATTTAAATATAGATAGAAAAATCTGAATTTTTTTGTCAGTAATCTATATAAAAATTATCCTCTGTGCACCAAAAGGGAAGATAAAAAAATGCTTTAGATACAACAAAATATAAATTATCCCCATCAAGATATATTGCTATTGAAAATTCTGTCCCCAAACCGAATCATCTTTGCCAGTAGCATTCCCCATTGAAATAAACAAAAGCATATTCCCTAATAATGAAAGTGAATTAAAAAGTGAACCAATGTCATTTTTCATCATTCATTAGTAGAGATTTGAAGAGTTGACTCATTGGAAAAGACTCTGATGCTGGGAGGGATTGGGGGCAAGAGGAGAAGGGGACGACAGAGGATGAGATGGCTGGGTGGCATCACTGACTCGATGGACGTGAGTCTCAGTGAACTCCGGGAGTTGGTGATGGACAGGGAGGCCTGGCGTGCTGCAATTCATGGGGGTGCAAAGAGTCCGACATGACTGAGCGACTGATCTAATCTGAGTAGAGATTTGAATTGAATGCTTGTATAGTTTATTCTAAAACAGACATAACTTTATCTTCTTTATCTGCTATTTTTATTATTTATATTACCTTGATATTCAAGTCTTTTATCTATTTCTTTTTAAATATAGTGATTTATCCAAAAGTCATATTATGCAGAGAAATTATGAAATCTTTAGTATTAAGTGAACAAAGATGTATAGATCAGTAAAGATATATATTAATTTCAAGAGCATTTATTAAGTACTTATAATGTGAATAACAAATTAAGGTTCTTATTCAATGCATTCAAGTGGCACTTTTAGGGGGTAGTTACTACAGTAACTTTGATCTTGTTAAAAATTTCACCTTAGCTCCATTTCTCCTGATATTATATTTAAAATTATTTTTTTCATTTAAAGTATTATATAGAATAAACCTCTCCAATGACATGTGATACTGTTTGTGTTTTTAATATAACATAATGAATATAGTGGATTTACTTCTTTAAATTTTGAAAGACATTGTCAACATACTATAGTAAAGATTTGTTTTGCTATACAACTAGAAAAAACATAGACAGCTTTTACTTTGTCAGGAACTGATGATATAATTCGGAGAAGGCAATGGCACCCCACTCCAGTACTCTTACCTGGAAAATCCCATGGATGGAGGAGCCTGGTGGGCTGCAGTCCCTGGGGTCGTGAAGAGTCAGACACGACTCAGCGACTTCCCTTTCACTTTTCACTTTCATGCATTGGAGAAGGAAATGGCAACCCACTCCAGTGTTCTTGCCTGGAGAATCCCAGGGACGGGGGAGTCTGGTGGGCTGCTGTCTATGTCGCCCAGAGTCGGACACGAATGAAGTGACTTAGCAGTAGCAGATGACATAATTATGTGTTTATGGAGGAAAAAAAAATGTCATAGCTAAAATATATATTGTTAATGTCCAAATTTTTCCTAAGCAATTTTAAATTTGAATCTTTAAGTTTGCATGTTAGGAGACTGCCAGGATGGTGGCCATATTATTAGGTTTTTGTTTACTTAGGACAGTTTTTTAAGATATTTTATTTATTTATTTTTTAATAAAAAAAGTGGGGGGGGGAGTGCGGAGTTTGTCTGATTTCTCTAAACTCTACTTCGTTAACACTATTATATTGGTGTGCTACTTAATACAATTAATGTAGATGCCATGGTTATTTAATCTGCTTGTTTCATTTAGTTCAAATGTGTGAAGTTTAAAGTGGAAAACTTTTATGAATGAAGGTTCAAAATATGTGGAATTATCAGACAGATATTTCTGCCAACAGTTCAGTTCAGTTTGTTTAGAACTCACCTTCTTCTTAGAACTACTTCTAACTTTCATCTTTTGAAACCACCAGCTACTGACTCTAGAAGAAAGACACTTGTTTTGTGCCCTGGAGGTGTATGCATGTCAGAGCTTATCCCTCTTTGTACTCCTGTTCTTAATTAGCACAGTGTCCAGGCCAGAGGTGGGGGTAGAGTTTCACACTGGCAAGATTTACTAATCTGGTATTCACTGATGGCCTTAAGCAATCCCTGTTTCTTAAAGAAATATAAACATATAGGATAAATGTAAACCAGTATCTGTTTAAGGATCTCCTGGGTTTCACACTGCAATATCCTTAAGAAATACCTGGCATGCAGATTCCCAGGATCCATCTCCCAGATTGTAACCCTTTAGACTTATGACGTAGAGAAGGAAATGGCAACCCGCTCCAGTACTCTTGCCTGGAAAATTCCATGGATAGGGGAGCCTGGTAGGCTAGTCCATGGAGTCACAAAGAGTCGGACACGACTAAGCAACTAACACACACACACACACACACACAGACTCATGATGGTGGAATAGAATTTGCATTGTTAATAATGTTGATAATTGTAGCTGATTTATCTCTCTGATCTGGAAAAATGAAGTAAAAGTCGCTAAGTCATGTCCCAGTCTTTATGATCCCATGGACTGTACATGCCACGGAATTCTCCAGGCCAGAATACTGGAGTGGGTGGCCTTTCTTTCCTTTCTCCAGGGGATCTTCCCAAACTCATGTCTCAAACCCAGGTCTCCCACATTACAGGCAGATTCTTTACCAGCTGAGCCACATCCCTGTAAAACTACTATTATTATTGACAGTTTGTGTTACAACTGTTTATTAAATACTTGTCATGTGCTTGACAACATAGCATGTACTTTTTAAAGTTGTTATTGTTGTTCTGTTCAGTTTATAAGTCATGTCCAACTCTTTGCAGTCCCACAGACTGCAGCATGCCAGGCTCCTCTGTCCTCCTCTATCTCCTTGAGTTCACTCAGATTCATGTTGATTAAGTCAGTGATATTATCTAACCATCTCATTCTCTACTTGCCCCCTTCTCCTTTTGCCTTCAGTATTTCCCAGAATCAGTGTCTTTTCCAGTGAGTCACCTCTTCACATTAAATGGCAAAAGTATTGCAGTTTATGCTCCAGCAACAATCTTTCCAGTGAATATTGAGGGTTGTTTTCCTTTAAGATTAACTGGTTTGATCTCCTTGCCGTCCAGTCTCCATCACCACAATTTGAAAACATCAGTTCTTTGGCCCTCAACCTTCTTTATGGACCAACTCTCACATCTGTACATGACTACAGGAAAAGCAATAGCTTTGACTCTAGGGACCTTTCTCGACAAGGTGATGTCTCTGTTTTTTAATATACTGTCTAGGTTGGTCATAGCTTTCCTTCCGAGGAGCAAACATGTTTTAATTTCATGACTGCAGTCAGTGTCCATAGTGGTTTTGGAGCCCAGGAAAATAAAATCTGTCACTGCTTCCACTTTTTCCCCTTCCATTTGTCATGAAGTGATAGGACCAGATGACATGGTCTTAGCTATTTGAATGTTGAGTTTCAAGCCAGCTTTTTCACCCTCCTCATTCACGCTCATCAAGAGGCTCTTTAGTTCCACTTCACTTTCTGCAATTAGAGTGGTATCATCTGTATTTATGAGGTTGTTGATATTTCTCCCAGTGGTCTTTTTTCCAGCTTGTATTCCATCCAGCCTGACATTTTACATGATGTATGTTGCATACTAGTTAAATAAGCAAGGTGACAATACACAGCTTTGCTGTACTCCTTTCACAGTTTTGAACCAGTCACTTCTTCCATGTCTGATTCTAACTGCTGCTTCTTGACCTGCATACAGGTTTCTCAGGGGACAAGTAGGTGATCTGGTACTCCCATCTCTTTTAAGAATTTTCCACAATTTATTGTAATCCACACAGTCAAAGGCTTTTGCATAGTTAGTGAAGCAAAGTTCAGTTCAGTTCAGTCGCTTAGTCATGTCTGACTCGGCAACCCCACGGACTGCAGCATGCCAATTCTCCCTATCCATCACCAACTCCAGGAGCTTGTCCAAACTCATGTCCGTCGAGTCGGTGATGCCATCCCGCCATGTGTTGTTCCCTTCTCCTTCTGCCTTCAATCTTTCCCAGCATCAGGGTCTTTTCCAAGGAGTTAGTTCTTCGCATCAGGTGGTCAAAGTATTGGAGCTTTGGCTTCAGCATCAGTCCTTCCAAAAGTAGATGCTTTTCTGGAGTTCCCTTGCTTGCTCTATGGTTGATCCACTCTTGGCAATTTGATCTCTGCTTCCTCTGCCTCTTCAAAACCCAGCTTGAACCAAAGTTCATGGTTCATGTACTGCTGAAAGCCTAGCTTGAAGAATTTTGAGCATACTAGCATGCTTCCATGGTGCTGCTGCTGCTGCTAAGTCGCTTCAGTCGTGTCCAACTTTGCGACCCCATAGACAGCAGCCCACCAGGCTCCCCCATCCCTGGGATTCTCCAGGCAAGAATACTGGAGTGGGTTGCTATTTCCTTCTCCAATGCAGGAAAGTAAAAAGTGAAAGTGAAGTTGCTCAGTCATGTCCAACTCTTAGAAACCCCATGGACTGCAGCACACCAGGCTCCTCCGTCCATGGGAGTTTCCAGGAAAGAGTACTGGAGTGGGTTGCCATTGTCTTCTCCAGCTTCCATGGTGGCTCAGTGGTAAAAGAATCTGCCTAAAATACAGAAGACTCAGAAGGAGCCACAGGTTTGATCCCTAGATGGGAAAGATCCCCTGAAGAAGGAAATGGCAACCCACTCTAGTATTCTTGCCTACAAATTCCCATGGACAGAGGAGCCTGGCAGGCTATAGTCCATGGGGTTGCAAAGAGTCTGACATGACTTAGTGACTAAATACAATTTCTAGCATGTGAAATAAGTGCAATTGTACAGTAGCTTGAACATTCTTTGTCAATGCCGTTTTTGGGACTGGAATGAAAGCTGAGTTTTCCAGTCCTGTGGCCACTGCTATTTTCCAAACTTGCTGACATATTGAGTACAGCACTTTCAGAGCATCATCTTTAGTTTTTTAAGTAGCTCAGCTGGAATTCCATCACCTCCAGTAGCTTTCTTCATAATAATGCTTCCTAAGGACCACTTGACTTCACACTCCAAGATGTCTGACTCTAGGTGAGTGACCATAGCATTGTGGTTGTCTGGGTCATTAAGAGTTTTAGTGTATAGTGTATTCTCTGTATTCTTGCCACTTCTTCTTAATCTCTTCTGCTTCTCTTAGGTCCTTGCTGTTTCTGTCCTTTATTGTACCAATCTTTGCATGAAATGTTTCCTTGGTATTTCTAATTTTCTTGAAGAGATCTCTAGTCTTTCCTATTTATTGTTTTCCTCTATTTTTTGCATTGTTCACATAGGAAAGCTTTCTTGTCTCTTTTTGCTATTTTCTGGAACTCTGAATTCAGCTGAGTATAACATTTCCTCTCTCCCTGCCTTTCACTTCTTTTCTTTTCTCAGCTGTTTCTAAAGCCTCCTTAGACAACCATTTTGCCTTCTTGTATTTCTTTTTCTTTGGGATGGTTTTGGTCACTGTCTCCTGCACATTGCTACAAATTTCAGTCCACAGTTCTTCAGAAACTCTGTCCACCAGATCTAATCCTTCAAAACTATCTGTCACCTCCATTGTATGTTTATAAAGAATTTGATTTAGGTCATACCTGAATGGCCAAGTGGTTTTCCCTACTTTCTTCAATTTAAGCCTGAATTTTGAAATAAGGAGCTGATAATCTGAGCCACAGTCAGCTCCAGATATTGTTTTTTGCTGGAACAAAAAAACTGTATACAGCTTCTCCGTATTCAGCTGCAAAGAATATAATCAATCTGATTTTGGTATTGACCATTTGGTGAGGTACATTTGTAGAATCATCTCTTAGGTTGTTGGAAAAGGATATTGTCTATGCCCATGGTGTTCTTTTGACAAAACTCTGTTATCCCTTGTCCTTCTTCATTTTTAACTCCAGGGTGAAAAATGCCTGTTACTCCAAGTATCTCTTGACTTCTTACTTTTGCATTCCAATACCCTATGATGAAAAGCATGACTTTTATTGATGTTAGTTCTAGGTCTTGTAGGTCTTCATAAAACCAGTCCACTTCAGCTTCTTTTACAACAGTGGTTGGGATTTAGACTTGGATTGCTATTGTTGAATGGTTTGCCTTGAAAAGGAACCAAAGTTATTCTGTCATTTTGAAATTGCACCCAAGTACTACATATCAGGTTTTTGTTGTTAAATATGAGGGCTACTCCATTTCTTCTAAGGGACTCTTGCCCACAGTAGTTGATATAATGGTCATCTGCATTAAATTCTTCCATTCCCATCCATTTTAGTTCACTGAGTCCTACAATGTCAGTGTTCAATCTTGCCATCTCCTGCTTGACCATGGCCAATCTTTCCTTGATTCATGGACCTAACATTCCAGGTTCCTACGCAATATTGTTCGTTACAGCATCAGACTTTACTTTCACCACCAGACATATCCACAACTGAGGGTCATTTCTACTTTGCCCAGTCATTCATTCCTTCTGAGGCTATTATTAATTGCCCTTGCCTCTTCCCCAGTAACATATTGGACACCTTCTAAACTGGGGGATTCATCTTCTGACTTCATATCTTTTTGCCTTTTTGTACTGTCCATGGTGTTGTCTATGCAAGAATACTCAAGGGAGTTGCCAATTCCTGTGGATCATGTTTTGTCAGAACTCTTCACTATGTACTTTTTAAAGCACTCCAAGTGGAGAAGATCCCCTGGAGAAGGGCATGGCCACACACTCCAGTATTCTTGCATGGAGAATCCCATGGACAGAGGAGTCTGGCAGGCTACAGTCCATAGTGTTGCATAGAGTCAGACATGATTGAAACGACTTAGCATACACTGCTTTTATATCCTTCTGACAACTATTTCTGGTAGAACTATTTCTCCCCATTTTATAGATCATGGTTACCTTCCCCAAAATAGCAAAATTAATAAGTTGATTTATAGAAATCCCTCACTTAAATTTCTTAACATTTATTTGAGTAATCATGCTCTCAAATGATTTTCACAAGAAGAATGAAACAAACAAAACAGTAAACCCAGACTACTCTCACATACACGTTCTATGTCTGCCATGTGATATCCACTTAACAATGGTTTAACTTGTCTCATTAGAATAGCACTGATTTTTAATGTAAAAGTTTGACAAAAATCCCTTTAAATTCAGTTTTTCTTTAGGTTCTGACCCACTTTGGTCTAATTAAACATCCCATCTTGTGCTATAAATGAGTTCTTCACAATCAAGAATGTGCACAGTCAGCAGTAGTCTTCATGAGATTTAGCAGTTATTAAGTAACTTAAAGAAATGTGAATGAATACTTTGCTTTTCAGTGATAAATAATACTGAACGTATTTATCCAGCTTTGTGTTCCACCCTTGCTGCTGCTGCTGCTGCTACTGCTGCTAAGTCGCTTCGGTCGTGTCCGACTCTGTGCGACCCCATAGACGGCAGCCCATCAGGCTCCTCCGTCCCTGGGATTCTCCAGGCAAGAACACTGGAGTGGGTTGCCATTTCCTTCTCCAGTGCAGGAAAGTGAAAAGTGAAAGGGAAGTCGCTCAGTCATGTCCGACTCTTAGCGACCCCACGGACTGCAGCCTAGCAGGCTCCTCCGTCCGTGGGAGTTTCTAGGCAAGAGTACTGGAGTGGGTTGCCAGTGCCACCCTTGCTACCTAATATATTATTATCCTTAACATAGTTCACCCAAACTATTCTAACAGTGTATGTTATATGCCCTACAAGAGCCTTTTTCTCACTAGTAAAACTTAACCAACCATATATATATATATGTATATATAAATCAAGGATGATAAATCAAGAATGACAACATTTTTGCCAATAAGGATATTAATTACATGTGTATATTTTAAAAATTTATTGGCATCAGTTTCATAAGAAGAAAGAACATTTTAGTCCCTGTTCCAGTGATGAAAATGAGAATAAAATCATAATCTCAGAGTAAAAGATGTTACTTTAAGTTATGGATGGAAGTGACATGGATTGGTATATGTTCCTTCACGGGCTCTTCACAACCGCTGCTTTAGGCAGGTACTGGGTTTGTCTTTTCAAGAGCTTCCTAATGACTTATTCCATTGCTTTTGTACTTACTTATAAAAAGCCACCCTTCAAATTTTCAACAGTTTTTTGATTAATGCAATATTTAACATTTCTTTTTGAATTTAAGGTTTTGTAGCATCATTGCTATGATGCATCATTTCCTCTCTAAGTGGCAAGCAATCTGTAGTGGTTTTTAAATTTCTATAAAAGTGCATTCCTAGTGCTTTTCTCTCAGTCTTCTACTTCCTTTTTAGACTAAAAGCATACTTATTATGCTATTGGTGTCTAATATTATCTTTAAAAAAGGATAAAGAAGTTCTCATTTGCAATTTCAAAATAATACCAATAGTTCTTTTGTTTCTATTTCTTTTTCTTACTACTACTGCAGTAGTAAAGAATCTGCCTGCCAACTCAGGAAACACAGAGACACAGGTTAGATAGATCCCTGGGTCAGGAAAATCCCCTGGAGTAGGAAATGGCAACCCACTCCAGTATTCTTCAGTGGAAAATTCCATGGACAGAGGAGCCTGGCGGGCTACAACCCATGGGACTGCAAAGAGTTGGACACGACTGAGCGACTGCACACACGCTACACTGAAGGCACTAAGAAAAGGAATTCTGGAATTAGAATATTTAGGGACTGTATGGTGTGCTCAGTCACTCAGTCATATATGACTCTTTGAGACCCTGTGTCCAACCCTGGACTGTAGCCTGCCAGGCTTTTCTGTCTGTAGGATTTTTCCTGGCAATAATGCTGGAGTGGGTTGCCATTTCCTTCTTCAGGACTACATGGTATATCTTTCATTTTTTAAAGTATGTTTTCATATCGTTTGTGTGTATTGTTTTCTGACACAACTCCCAAGACTGTCCCCACTCAGATGCCAGCCACAAAAGAGTGCCTGACCTACCCACACTTCTGCCTGCCCGACTACAAATTCAAGGGGTAACTATGATTCCCTTCCCCATTGCAGGTTCAATAATTCTGTAGAGCAACCCGTGAAACTCTGAACTCATGAAAATGCTCTATTATTATTTAGGATTATAGCTTTAGATGCAACTCAAGCCAAATTGAAGTAAGAAGATGTGTGGGGTTCTGCACAGCCTCAGTATCCTCTCTGGGTGTCACCTCCCAGCACATTAATGTGTTCATCTAATCTAGAAATTTTCAGAATCCTAGAATTCAACAGTTTTTATAACCAACTCTCCAGTCCCCTTTCCTCTCCCAGGAGGTTAGACAAAAAGGCCTAAAATTCCCACCCTCTAATCCTGTGTTTGGTCTTTCTGTAACCAGCCCCCTCCATCAAGAGACCCCATTCTGAGTCACTTCTATTAGGATGAACTCAGAATTTGTTATTAGTGAGAAAAGACATTCACAATTCTGAGAATTTTAGGAGTTCAGTGACAGGAACTAGGGATCAAGACCAAATATATATATATATATATAATTTTTTTTTTTTTTACCAGAGTTTGTTTTCTGAAGTGAGTGGAATATTATGATCAGATTTTCCTCTCCAGAAGCATCAGTAAGCATTCATAGTGTGTTTACTGTCTCATCATCTGGTAATTTTCTTATGTTCTACTACACAATTTCACTTTTGTCTGCAGCATAATGGCTACAAAAATACTTGGAGAAATTAAAAAGTACTCTCTACTATGAAGTATTATTATTACTTTAATAATTTTGAAGAACATTGCTCCCCTGAGTCACTAAAGAAGCATGTTTGTGTCCCTTGCCTCTGACCCATAAGAAGGTAAACTCAAAGCTACCTGCTGAAGCTTTTTTGTTGTTGTTATATGATTTGCCTTCCTTGAGTTGATGTTTATATATAGTTCCTAATATTTGAAATATATTCTTAATTTCCAGGAGTCCCAGTATCCATCATAAGAATCAGGTTCATTTGTAAAACTCAATATGGGAGAGCCAGATATGGAAAGTATGAACCATGATTACTGTACATAATTTTTATAGAAAAGGGTTCTTTTCAATAGCCCAGACTTGAGATCTATACTTTGAAAGCATTTTTTTTTTGGTGGTAGTTATGGATTTTGATATGTTACAGTTTTCATTTGCACATATGATTTAGTTTATTTGCTAAGAAATCTTCTTTCTTAGCATATTTATAAGCCAGAGTACTTGGGAACTTTTTGTTGTTCAGTCACTCAGTTATGTCTAACTCTTTGCAGCCCTATGGACTGCAGCATGCCAAGCTTCCCTGTCCTTCACCATCTCCCAGGGCTTGCTCAAACTCATGTCCATTGAGTTGGTGGGAATTTATTGCCTCTTTATTGGTAGAACTACATATGTGTGACTATGCTTATACTCGTATTCTTAGAAGGAGTGATGGAATAATGGTGGGCATCCAGAAAGTTGACTAGTCAATATCTTCCTTGCATAATTGAAACCAACCTCAAAAATAAAAGAAACCATGTAGCACTTGATTTCTGAAATGATTCTCCAGTCAAGGAACCAGCTCCTTGGAGGAATGTCCAATTCTGGGACTAAGGCAAAAAGTATACAGAACAAGCCTGGAAAATCTTACAGTGACAGAAAGTAAAGAAAGTCTCAAAAACTAAAACAATGGTGATGTGTCAAAGAGAGATGAGAGTGACCAAGAGGGAAGAGCTCCGATGGCCAAAGTGGAAACAATTTGTGCAACAGACTAAATTATGTAACGTTGGAATACAACTTAACAATACAAGAGGAATATCCATGAATTCATACTAATACAAGTAAATGATTAAACAAGTAAATAAATGGAGGGGGAGAGACTGATTTCCTTTAGTAACTTGCTATCAAAGAATACAATATGGAAGGGGCGGGAGGGAAACCCAAGTAAGTTTACAGTGGAGAAATTTGGGAAGCACTACTTCACTCATAGGATCGATGCTAATATCTTCACCAGTCAGACATGTTAATAGCACATACACTTGACATGATGTGATTGAAATGACACTTCACTTCTGTGGCCATCTTTCTAAAAGACTACATTCCCAGTCTAATCATGAGACAGGGCAAGAGACAAGCCCTAATTTAGGGACATTCTACACATTATCTGACCAGAACTCAAAATTATCAACATCCTTAAAAACATGCAAAATGCAGGAAAATGTCACAGTCCAGAGAAAGTTGCAGAGATGTGGCAACTAAATGTAAAGTGACATCCTGGGTGTGATCCTATAACAGGAAAAAGACATTTAGGAAAAGCTAATAAACTGGTGTTTATTTAAACTGAATATTCATTGGAAGCTCTATTGCTGAAGCTCCAATATTTTGGCTACATAATGCGAAAAGACTCACTGGAAAAAGCCCTAATGCTGAGAAAGATTGAAGGCAAAAGGAGACGGGGAGGCAAAGGATGACATGGTTATAGCATCACCAATTAAAGTACATGAATTTGAGCAAAATCCAGGAGACAGTGATGGACAGAGGAGCCTGGCATGCTGCAGTCCATGGGGTTGCCAAGAGTCGGACGTGATTTAGCGACTGAACAGCAACAACAAATTAGTTATGATAAGTGTCCTACACATTACCTACCGTAATGTAAGATGTTAAAAATTAGGGAAACTGAGTTCTGGGTATGTAGGAAACCAGTTGCAAAGTAATCTTTGCAAACTTTATGTAGTAAACTAGAAACCATTTTTAATTGTAAAATAAAAAATTAAGAGAAAAAAACATGAAACAAAAAATCTCACATTTATAGAGTTGCCTGGGATTTTATATAGAAGAACATTTCTGGAAGCAATCAAATACAGAAACTGAAAAGATTATGGTGTTTGCTTGCTTTCAACAGAAAGGAGTTCTGATTTAAAGACACTGTTTTGTGAGTGAATTGACAATCAATGAAGTATATTGAGATAACAATAGGGGATATCAATAAAGATTATTTTTCACTTTTACCAATTTTTCTGGGCTATTTAAAAGATCATGACAGTTTTAATTTTGTTATTTAGATATCAGCAGTTTGTTACTAATAAAATGCACAACTGTCCCACACTGGGACTTTAATAATCCACTTTAAATCATCTTAAAGTAGTTTAATGACAGTTATGTGCTATGAGTGAAGAAAATACTTTCCTAATATTCACTGAAAGGTGAAAGATATAATTCCTTTAGTTTTTTCCAACAAACATTAATTGAATGCCTACCAGTTGTTAGGCTCTGGAGATACAAACTTAATCCCTAATTTCAAAGAAGTTATGGTCTAGTAGAGGGCAATAGGCATATAATCAATAACAGTAATTAAGTAAACTATGCCTTGGTCCATTGAGAGCACTGAAGAAGGATTCATCAATTGCAGAGGACAGGGACAGTTTAAAAAGGCTTTGCAGAACAGGTTATTCCAGAGCTTAAACATCTTTCATCACGCTAAAAATGTTGGGAAACAAATGCTTAGTCTGAAGCCTGAAAGTAGTATATTAGATTCAGGCAACTGCTAGTATTTGAGAACTTCTCAGCCACAGTCAGAGTAGAAATTCTATAAGAGAAAAGCCTAGAAATACGGCCATACCCCAGGCTATAGGGAGCTTTATAAACTTGGCTAGAGTTTTAAATACCAGAATAAAATAATCAAGTTATTCTAGCAGCTCTTTGTCAAGGACAGTGAAGGTGGCTTGCCTATGAGAAAGTGTTGGGGCCTTATTTTAACTTTTTACCACCTAAGCACTGCTAATTTCCTCCACTATGATGAAGGAGTACACCTAAGTGTGGCATTACAACAGCCGTTAAATGTGTTGGGGTGAAACACTGAAGAAACCTTTGGAAGAGCATAAAATTATAGACAGCTGAGATTAGATGTTGAATGACTGTTTTAATAGTCCACATGAGAGATCCAAATTAAGTTTTAGCGATAATGACAGAGAGGAAGACAAATTTGGGATAATTTGATGAGGCAAAATCATTTGGAATTTAATCATTGATAAATAGTGAGAATAAAGATATCCCAAATGAGTTTTCATTATTGAAAGGAACAGAAGTTGGCTTGTGAGGAAAGATAATGAATTAAGTTTTAGCATATTGAGTTTGAGATACCAATGGGAAGCAGAAGTGACATACCCAAAAGGTAATGAATAACATGATCTAGAGCAGGAGTTGCAATTTTTTACTGCAAAGGACTAGATAATAACTCTTTTAGTCTTTGAAGGCTACTGTCTCTGTCACAGCTACTTAGTTCTGTTGTTGAAACTGGGAAGCAGCCAGGGTCACTATGTAAACAAACTAAGAGAGGCAATAAAATCTTAAAACACTAAAATTTGATTTCATATCATTTTCATGTCATGTAGTATTGTTTCTTTTTTCTAACTATTAAAAAAAAGAACAAAAAAAAACTCTGCTCTCATCGACCATTCAAAAACAGACTGGGGGTAGGGGTGGGAGGGTGGGCAGATTTGGCCCCAAATCCTGTAATTCGCTGACTTTTGATCTAGAAAGAGGTCTGGCTTAGAGATGGGAACTTTTTGTTGTTGTTGGTATTAACCTATACAGAGAAGTCTGAAGTGATGGTTGTGAATACCATGATGTCTATATATTGATGGAGAAAAGAGCATGGCTAGTATGTGGTTAGGGAACCAGAGTTTATGGACTAGGGGTCAGTAATGAGATTTGAGAGGTATCAATAAATGAGATCTGGAAAGTATTAATAAAACAAATCCTATATTTTTAATGAATAATCCTATAATCATTATTTTTTACATATACTATGACTCTGAATACTATCAGCATATAAACTATACTGCTATTTCCATTTTTCTGTGTATTTTTCACTGCTTAGTGTACCACCTACAGTAGAATTTGCATTTGAAAATTGTCTAAAGGAGGATGGATGGTTAGTAAAATATTTTAAAAACCCTTATTTAGAACCGTTTGATTTAACTTAGGAAGTTGTAGGTTGTGTTCTTTTTCTACCTATTAATCTAGATAAGCAAAAAGGAAACTAAATGAAAAGCTTAGAACTTTAAAATAACTTGTATGTTAAGTAATA
This sequence comes from Bos taurus, assembly GCF_002263795.3. Classification (NCBI taxonomy): domain Eukaryota; kingdom Metazoa; phylum Chordata; class Mammalia; order Artiodactyla; family Bovidae; genus Bos; species Bos taurus. The sequence goes on from NC_037333.1 coordinate 77,440,934, forward strand.
ATAAAATAATTAGTAATGGTAATATTGCAAATTAGTGGTTACGTTTACTTTTTTCAGACTTCAGTCATGATGGTCTTAAGTATTTATGTTTTTATTAATTCCTTGATGGTGAAAAATGATTAACTAAAACATTTGTTAATGAAGTTCCTCACCATTACGTAGGTTTCAGTGACCCAAAGCCCCATATTTTTTCAGTGTTCTCTTTCCAATTTGTAAGTTGTTAAAAAGCATGACATAGTAATAATAACCGCATGCAGTTCTGTAAGAAGTAGAAGAAATTCAAATGTGAAAAAGTTAAAAACGTTATTAAATGATGTTTATAATTTAGTTCTGATAAAATGCTAGGAAATTAATGTGATTATGAATCCACAGTAATGATCTGTTTCAGCAGTGTGTGGTATTAAAGTGGCATTATTCTTACTAAAGAGGCAACTACTAAACAGAACTAGTTATCTCATCAGTGAAACCAATTTTAAAGAAAGATAGTGCCTAATTATGTTAGCAAAATAAATGATGTTATGTTTTTCGGATGCTTGTCTGAGTTAGAGAAATATGATCTTATTGCCTTTAGGTTAATAAAATACCACTATACTAAAAGCTGTTTTTCAGAGCACAAATCCTCATACTTAACTTAAAAAATAGAAGTAAATGTGTGTGTGTGTTTATATATATATAGTCATTATTTTGGAATAAAATTTTTAACGACAGGGTATATTTCAGGTTTACCTGTGGAGACATTTGATTCTGTAGCTTCAGAGTGGCAGGGCTTTGTAATTTTTAAAGCTCTCCACGGGTTTTCTAACTTGCATGTCAAAGGTAAGAGACACAGTTGTGCTCTGTGCAAGTATATGTACAAGTCTGTGTATTGTTTACTTCCTTCCCTGCAACTGGCTTTGGACAGCTAACCTGAGAACAGTGCCATTCTCTTCTCTTTCTTTTCCTTAACAATATGGAAATAAACTGAAGCCAGATGAACATTTACGTACCAACATTGTCCAAAATCATATTATCAGAATTGAAGTGAAATGTGGAATTATTTGCCATGCTGATCAGAAAGTGAACAAATTTACCCACAAGCAGAGATAGATAACAGCAGCTGTCAGCTAATCCTTTCTTTATTTTATCTCTCTGAATCTGGGTGGAGTAGACTTTTATGATGCTGGCATCAGTGCACTGTGCTGATGCCAATATCTTGGTCCTTTTGTTAATGCCAACATTATACAAATCTTCTCATCCACTTTACTTCATCTACAGTACTTCCCCTGGGTGCCACATCTAAGAGTTGTCACTGAATGCCTGATTCCCATGCAGTTGCCTCTCAGAGTTCTTTCAGGTTGTTAATAGCTGCTATGAGAGTGCCTGCCATGTGGCAACTACTCTTTGGAGCACTTTATGACTTCTTATTCAATAATTGTCACTGTATTACAAGACAGCTAACATCATCATCTAAGGAAAGGCAAAATTCAGGGGAGATGAATGAGACTCTCCCTTTTGATAAGGGCATGGCAAGGTAGAGTAGCCAAACCTCTTTGTTTCCCCAGGACTTAGAGAGTTACCATGACATGAGCCTTTCCGCTTTAAAACTGGGAATGTCCCAGGAAAGCCATGATATGTTGGTTTCTCTATGGTAAGCCCAAGTTCACAAGAGCATTTAGAATAAGATAACTGTTGCTCAAGATATAATCTGTGCCAAAAACGGAAACCATGGGACAGAGCTATAACTATGAGAAGCCAGAGTCCAGATCAGCCAAGGCATAAACATTTATACGGTTCAGCTGGCCTGACCCACTTTTAGCTAGAGATGTTGGTTGACATTGTCTAATGTGGTTTAGAAGAGAAAGAGACTCATCTATGATAGGATATTGAATAACCTGACCCTGGATGAAAACAAAGCAAACCATTCATTGTCCCCTCACACATGCTCCTTGGTGCTCTGTGTAGCAGCACTGCCAGTAGTATCCTTGGGGAAAACCTCAACTCTGCGTTTCTGCTTGTGTCAGTGGCCTTGCTCGCCATAACAAAGCAATTCAGAAAGTGATCTCTGGACCCCTAGGATTAGCCTCCCCAGGACCTTGTTAGAACTACAAATTCCTGAACTCTATCTCAGACTAAATCGGAACCACTCTGAGATAACACAGGAATCGGTTTAAATTCACTCTTCAGGTGTCTATGATGTTCAACAAAGTGTGAAAAACATGGCTCCAGCAAAAATACTCCAGCACAACTAGTAGGTTTGTGGTTCTCATTCTGGTTATGCATCCAAATAATTTTTTTTTTTGGTGGGGGAGCAGGATAAGAGGTATATATATATTCTTTAATTTTATTTTATTTTTTAACTTTACAATATTGTATTGGAGGTATATTTTTAAATCAGACAAAAATCAGCTTCCTAAGTTGCATTACTAAGGTGAGTCTGATTTAGTATATTCAGGAACCAGTAGATAGGCAAAAGAACACAGGATTTGAATTTCAGAAGCCAATATTTGCAGCCCAGCTTTGCTACTTAAATACTGTGTGACTCCTCTCTGAAAGAACAGGTTGAACCAGATGAGCAGAATGAACTTTTTCTGTTCTTACATTCTGTAATATGCTTGATATCCTGAACCCACTAACAAAGACCAAACATTACTGACAAGGAAACATTCTACTTCACTTAGTGTCTGGACGTCATTCATGCTCAGTAATTCCAGTTCTACATCTTTTACTGTGGTAAATTGGATACTTATGTGGGTAGCAGTAGACAGACAAACACACTCAAGTATACATGAATTATTTTATTTTCAAACATTATTTAACAAAAGTCTTGCAAATATATCACCTTAGTTGGGGAGGAAGTTAGATATTTTATAACTTTAGGGCTATAATTTATTATTGGCAACAAAATGAAAAAACCTCACTGCCAGCATGTGGGCACAGTTTGAAGCGATTGAAATCATACAAACATCACTTAATAAGCATTGATTTTGAGTAGCATAGCTTCAGAAAGGATTGATTTTTAAAGGATATTTTAATTATGCTCTAACAGGTGTTCAGAATGAAATGCTATATTTCAATTATCCATATGAAGGTTTAGTCAGCATTGATTATTCTGAATGTCTAGCTTTGCAAGAGAGCAAAAAGGAAAATGGTTTTAAATAGACTCTTCTGGCACATATTTTATACTACTAGTAGTTACAGTGTCATCAAACCTTGAAAATAGTCTCAATGTATATAAGTGAAAGATGGTGGACACTAAGCCTTTATAGAAATAAGCTGTATCTTTGTAGGTTATCTAAGACATTAAATTCCTGAGTTAAAATTCTAAAGAAAAGGTACCAGTGAACTTTTCTATAAAACAAAACTAGAGTTATGGATGTAGAAAATAAACTTACAGTTACCAGAGGGTAATGAGGTTAGGTATAAACTGGGAGATTGGGATTGACATATGCATACTACTGTATAAAAAACAGATGACTAATGAGAACTTACTTACAGCACAGGGAACTATATCTAATTCTCTGTTATCACCAATATGGGAAAAGAATCTAAAAAAGAGTGGATGTATATATAACTGATTCATTTTGCTGTTTAGCAGAAACAAACACAATACACAAAAGAACTATACAAAAAAGATCTTCATGACCCAGATAATCATGATGCTATGATCACTCACCTAGAGCCTGACATCCTAGAATGTGAAGTCAAGTGGGTCTTAGGAAGCATTACTACAAACAAAGCTAGTGGGGGTGATGGAATTCCAGTTGAACTATTTCAAATCCTAAAAGGTGATGCTGTAAAAGTGCTGCACTCAGTATGCCAGCAAATTTGGAAAACTCAGCAGTGGCCACAGGACTGGAAAAGGTCAGTTTTCCTTCCAATCCCAAAGAAAGGCAATGCCAAAGAATGCTCAAACTACCGCACAATTGCACTCATCTCACATGCTAGAAATTAATGCTCAAAATTCCCAAGCTAAGCTTCAACAGTACATGAACCATGAACTTCCAGATGTTCAATCTGGTTTTAGAAAAGGCAGAGGAAGCAGAGATCAAATTGCCATCTGCTGGATCATTAAAAAAGCAAGAGAGTTCTAGAAAATCATCTATTTCTGCTTTATTGATTATGCCAAAGCCTTTGACTGTGTGGATCATAATAAACTGTGGAAAATTCTTAAAGAGATGGGAATACCAGACCACTTGACCTGTCACTTGAGAAATCTGTATGCAGTTCAGGAAGCAACAGTTAGAACTAGACATAGAACAACAGACTAGTTCCAAATTGGGGAAGGAATACGTCAAGGCTATATGTTGTCACCCTGCTCATTTAACTTGTATGCAGAGTACATCATGAGAAACTCTGGGCTGGAGGAAACACAAGCTGGAATCAAGATTGCTGGGAGAAATATCAATAACCTCAGATATACAGATGACACCACCCTTATGGCAGAAAGTGAAGAAGAACTAAAAGCCTCTTGATGAAAGTGAAAGGGGAGAGTGAAAAATTTGGCTTAAAGCTCAACATTCAGAAAACAAAAATCATGGCATCCGGTCCCATCACTTCATGACAAATAGATGTGGAAACAATGGAAACAGTGACAGACTATTTTTTTGGGCTCCAAAATCACTGCAGATGGTGATTGCAGCCATGAAATTGAAAGACGCTTACTCCTTGGAAGGAAAGTTATGACCAACATAGACAGCATATTAAAAAGCAGAGACATTACTTTACCAACAAAGGTCCATCTAATCAAGGCTATGGTTTTTCCAGTAGTCATATGAGAGTTGGACTATAAAGAAAGCTGAGAGCCAAGGAATTGATGCTTTTGAACTGTGGTGTTGGAGAAGACTCTTGTGAGTCCCTTGGACTGCAAGGAGATCCAACCAGTCCATCCTAAAGGAAATCAGTCTTGAATATTCATTGGAAGGACTGATGTTGAAGCTGAAACTCCAATATTTTGGCCACCTGATGTGAAGAACTGACTCATTTGAAAAGACCCTGTTGCTGGGAAAGTTTGAAGGCAGGAGAAGGGGATGACAGAGGATGAGATGATTGGATGGCATCACTGACTCAATGGACAAGTGTTTGAGTAAATTCTGGGTGTTGGTGATGGACAGGGAGGCCTGGCGTGCTGCAGTCCATGGGGTCACAAAGAGTCGGATATGAATGAGCACTTAACTGGACACAATACAATACCGTAAATTACCTATATGCCAATAACATTTTTTTCAGATTTAGAAACTAAAAATCCATTTAGACTTTCTCTTCAGACCAGTTTTCTCATAAATGATTCTCAGATATTCATTTGAATTTATGAAATTAGCATGAAATGTTGGGAACTGATCTTTAAAAATAGGTTCTCTAAACCAATAAAAATTTCCCTGCTGAATTCAAGTCCTTGATCAGAATAGGAAAGCCAACTAACTAGTTTTCCTCTCAGTGCAAAAGGCCTTTTAGGAGCCTCAGTAAATATTAGCAAGTCCAGCATAAAACCTTGCTTCTTCCTGATCTTGCATTTGATTTGAACATTTCAAAACCCCAGAGTATCAGATATTTAAGTTAAACTGAGCTCACCAGAAAACCAAGCTTTTAGATGTTATTGTGATATTACGACAGTTACTTACTGCCTAAATCACATGCAGAAACTATAGTAATGCTGGCTTTAGAAGATCAGAATTTTGATCTACTATTTCCTTTTGTTTGTGGTAGAATAACTTTATGCTACTGTGGCAACAAATAAAGCCAAGGTCACTAGCAGAAACTGGAGTAAATAATGGAATTTTCAAGCAAGATTCTTTTGAATCTGGTGTTAAACTGACTGAGGGGAAAAATGTTACATTTACTGAATATATAGAGTTCTGTGAATAGTGCCCCAAAGACACATTCAAAGAACAGGTTAGAAAAACTGGTAAAGCTGTGAAACTGTTGAACTAAAATGCAGTCATTAGAAGCATAGTATATAATGTTTCATTTAACTGTATTTTGAGGTTATTTTCTTTGATGGACATACACTATCACATGATACGTACTTTGATCCAGAAAGACCCAAATATCTTAATAATGATGCAGAACCTAGTGATTTTTAGCCTGTTTGGAGAAAATGTAGAGAGTATTACTTATATATGAATGTTTGTAATCCACTTAATTATTTATATCTCACTGAATGAGGTTGGCTTAAACTAAGCGTAAACTATGAAATAAAATTTTAGTCTAGAATAAAATGAGTATTTTAGATAAGAAACTTGAACCATTCACGAGGGCTTAAAAAAAAAAAAAAAAAAACAGAATTAAATGTATTGGTTTCTTCAGGGCCTTCATCTAGCTGTCCTGTATCCTGGGCTTCCCAGATGGTGTTTGTGGTAAAGAGCCTGCCTGCCAATGCAGGGGACATAAGAAATGGGGGTTTGGTCCCTGGGTAGGGAAAATACCTGGAGAAGGACATGGCAGCCGACTCCAGCACTCTTGCCTGGAGAAGCCCGTGAACAGAGGAGCCTGACAGGCTACCATCCATAGGGTCGCAAAGAGTTGGACACCACTGAAGTGACTTAGCACAGCATACTGTTGTATCCTGTATGATTTCACTCAGGATGTAGATTCCCAGGAAGTCTAACTGACCTAGCTTGACTCAGACCAGAGAGGGTCAGGGCATCTTGAGTGGCATTTCACAAGTTTATATACACAAGCTATATAGTTCTACAAAGCAAAATTGAGATGCTTTTCCAAGCAGAAGTGAAAGTCAGGAAAGCAAAAACAATAAATATTCAACACAGAAAGCAAAGTGAGAATTAATTTTTATTAGTCCTGCTAATTTAGGATAGTTTTTGTAACCAGTCTGACACTTTTCCACTTCAGTTAACAGATTATCAACTATCCCTGAAACACACGCACATTCTTTGTTTGCTAGCAAAAATCCAAAAATGCTTATATCTGTTCCTTCTCCCTATTACCTACTGCGAAATTCCTCACCTTCCACACTTCTGGCAGGTGCCCATTTGGCATCTTGACATCTGGGGCAGGATGATTCTTTGTGTAGGGTGCTGTCTTGTGTATTGTGGGATGTTGAACAGCATCTCTGCCCTCTACCCACCGGATGCCATCCCTCTTGGTTGTTACAACCAAAAATCTCTAAATATTGATGAGTGTCCTCTAGAGGACACCATCATCCCATTGGTACTCAGTGAACTCTTTGACCATATTTGAAGAAAATCTCTTTTTTTTTTTTCTTAATGAAAATAAATAGTAAGCCTTCTAATACATTTTAGCTATTTGAAAGAAATTTCATATAGAGAAAGATTGCCCAATATACTATTATTAACATTTCTTTTTGTCATAGTCTGTATTCACACATTAACTAAAGGTTCTGAGTCTAATCATAAAACACCTTTTGTTCTAATCCTACCATATTTCTTTCCTGCCTTTAGAGCCCCCTTTGCCCCACAATCATCATTTCAGCCCAAAGAATAATCTGATTTTTGAAGTTTCAATTTCCATTTACAGTTCCATATGATAGCAAAATTTCCAAAGTTCATTCACAGTAAAATTTCTTCCCAACTTTCCCTCTCCTCGATGCTATAGGAAGCTTGCTGTGTGAACTGGGTGCCTAGCCTGCTTCCTCTCTGTTTTTCCACTGAACATTTTCCTTGTCTTCTGTGGGACAGACTGCCTCTAGCTCCCAATGGTTTAGCATCACAGGTGAGGAAGAGAGGACAGCTGAGGCATAGGGATCATCTTATGTGATAGATTCAGATTGGGCAGCCGATAGTTTCTCCTTAGGAAGATACATAAAATGAATCTGTCTTGGGCAGATATCTGAAAGCTGAAAGGTCCCACTGATAAATATTTGTGTTCCATGTGAAAACAAATGATGCACACTCTTCCAGCTGGATGACCATTCATGATTCCTCCTTATGCCCCTGGAAATTCTTTTATACACCTCTTCTACTAATACCATTTTTCACCTCCAAAAAGTCATCTTGGGCTTCCAGGCTGCACCCTTCCCTGGTCCTTGAGAACTTATGCAGCCTTGCTGTCATCTTGAGAGTAGAGCTATAACCAGTTCTCTGTGCATCTTGGTCTCTTTTCTCTGCTTTGTCAACAAACTCTGGGGCATACATATTAAGCACCTGTGAATCCTTTCTCATTAGCTTTAAATGAGAGAGAAACAATGACAACCCTTCAGTAACTTGATCACACTTGATGGTGGCATATCTCACGGTTCTCACTGTAGTATATTCCTCAGGTTCATATCACTTGTACAAATTGCCAGGCCAGGAGTGCAGAGAACTTCCTTAGGGCTGTCTGCAATTTAATGACAGATTTGTCTGCTCTGGAGCTAGTTAGCCTGTCCTCAGCATATATGTTCTCTGTGGCAGGAGGAATTCAGATTCTATTGGTACTGGCCTAAAGCTACCTCATTCATTTCTTTCGTGTCTATAGTAAGTCTGGAAAACACGCGGATTTCCAAATACCTCCAAGCTTTCCAGTATAACTTCTGAAACCTTATAATTAAGGAACTCCCTGTTCAGCAAGTCTTTTCATTGAAGACTCCTTTTACTTCCTGGCATTAACTAAAATGCATGTCTCCCCTGAGCACACCCTCAAGTCCTCTTTTGAAGGAAAACTATTTTCTTGTGTCTGTTGTAATTCTATTTTAGGGATTAAAGGTAGTGTCACATAGATCAATCTTCCACATGCTTGTTGAATAACAATATTAAACAGGACAAAAAAAAAAAAACAAACAAACAAAGTAAAAACCTCCTCTGTTCTTATGAAGCTCATGGCATTCAACTGTTTTCCCTGAGAATCAACTACAGGCCAGAGAAGGCAATGGTACCGCACCAGTACTCTTGCCTGGAAAATCCCATGGATGGAGGAGCCTGGTAGGCTGCAGTCCATGGAGTCGCAAAGAGTCAGACACGACTGAGCGACTTAACTTTCACTTTTCACTTTCCTGCACTGGAGAAGGAAATGGCAACCCACTCCAGTGTTCTTGCCTGGAGAATCCCAGGGATGGCGGAGCCTGGTGGGCTGCCGTCTCTGGGGTCACACAGAGTTGGACACGACTGAAGCGACTTAGCAGCAGCAGCAGCAGCAACTACAGGCACAGTAGAGATTATGTACAGACTATCAGAAATGTATTGACTTCCTTACAGAATTTTGTTTTTCATTACAACATGAAAAATTCTTGTGTACTTGGCCTTCAAATTCTGTTTCTTAGGTTAAACATCATAAAAAAGGGATTTTGATATTAGCTCATATCTGCTTCTTAACAGATATGCTAAGGAATATTTGCATTATTACTAGTTAGATTAAACCAAACAGAAACCAGAAACTTACATCTAAAGGCAAAATTTTTTGAGATCATCATATCAGCACCTGATAGTAAGTTAAAGAATTAAATTTTAAAATTGAAGAGGAAGAAGACCATTATGAGGGGAAGAGAGGCAGGAGGAGAAAAAGGTTAAGTGTGTGAGAAGGTATTCAGCCAGGTGAAATCAAAGCAAGAAATGAGAAAGGTAGTTAATAAAACATGAGCAGATTCAACCTGATTAAGTATAGGAGTCAGATAGATCTTATTTTGACTCCCTGCAATACTTCTAAGAAGTTGTATTTGGAGTTACTAGCATTGCCTTCCAAATGACAGTAAGGTTTTTTGTTGTTTTTTTTTCCCCCCAAAAAAGCATTACCGAGTAATTTAAGTGAAGTTGATTTTAAGGAGGATCTGGTGGAGTCTAAGATCAAATAGTGTGTATATACTTTCAAGTAGGAACAGTAAAATGCAACTTAATTTTGCATTAATAGTACAGAGAGTCGTTTAAGCAACACATTTAAACTAGTAGATTCGACCAATGTTTATAGTAAAATATAAGCAAATATTTTATTTTGCTATATGAAAGTGTTCCAGTGAGAAAGAATGGTATCATTTGTTTATTTTTTAAAGTTATCTGAATAACCCTTATGTTAAAGTTTTACCAAATGCATTTAGAGTAATTGATAAGAGGTAATGGATTTTTGCTTTCATGATAAAGGTGAATTTATATACTTTTTCCTCTCTATGGGAAATGTCACTTAATCAAAATGTTGCCATTGTATGTTTTTGATGACATTTATTTGTCTGAATATATGCCATATTCCGAAAAAGAAATATAAATGAACTTCTTTTAATACAAGGTACAGCAGAGAACCTTTCAAAATTACTTTCACATTCTGTGTCTTTTATTACATACAAGTTGACATGAAATGTCAATCTTTTATTAGGTCAGTGCCATATATGACAGATTGATTTATGTTTTTGTTAAGTTTCTGATTAAATATGTAGGATAATAAGTGATAATATAAATAATATAAATGTTACCATTTACTTTGATAACAGTATTTAGATTTTTCACACTAAAATCAGAGTAACTTAAAATATGTTCACAGGCAGGATGAGAAAAGTGTAAAATTTTTCTTTAGATTAAAATGTTTAGGCCTAAAATGTGAACATAATGTGACTAGAGTTTATTTTGTTCTCTTAAGGCAAAAATCTATTTATCAAGCCATAAGGAAATTACAAGCCCGGCTTTCAGTTCTTTGTTTAAAATGCACTGTAGTGCAGTATGATTTGCATGTTAATGATGTGAATCCAACTGTATAATAAATGAGAAGGGGAAGATATAAACTAGTTTCATGTAGCGGACTTTTTTGTTTTTCATAATTTATTCCTTAAATGTTTAACTTGAGAAGACTTCTATGATATATGTTTATGTGAAAGCTGATAATTTGTGGTCATCAAATGCAGTGGCATTGACGCCAGAAGTTTCATTCTCAGATTTCTTGCTCAGAAAGTAACTGGACACTAAAGGCATTTGAACATCTTTGGAAGGCAGATCTAATATAGTCAACAAGAGTCTCACAGAGTTTATTCTGTGCAGTGTGATCACTGAAATCAGAAAACATGAAACTACCACGGTTTTTCTTTCTCTCACCAATTTTCCCCGCCCTTGATCCAATTCAAGCATGCAATTGAGATGCTTTGTGTTTTGTGTTTTTCATTAATTTCCTAGTATGCTGTTATGTCTATTCTCCTTAAGTAAAAAAGCAAAATACAGCCATTTTTTAGATATTAATGTGTGATTTATGGAAATGTGTTTTAGAAGCATGGAATCACTAGAAATTGAAAAGCATAATCTGTATTTTTGAAAGCCATCCAATTTCCTTTATTTACAGACTTTGACTCATTTCACAAATTGAAAAGCAACCATCCAGCCATTTCATGTTTAGATTAATATATGTTTAAAATATTCTAAAACCATTATCAGCATGCAGTAGCCCTCTCATTGAATAAGTATAGGTAAGAGGTAAATGAAGAAATTCCTGCAAATCAATGGTTCTCAAATGGAGGTGATTTTGCCAAAAAGGTTATTTGGCTGTCTCTAAAAAAAGACTCTGAAGCTAAGAGGGATTGAGGGCAGGAGGAGAAGGGGATGACAGAGGATGAGATGGCTGGATGGCATCACCGACTAGATGGACGTGAGTTTGAGTGAACTCCGGGAATTGGTGATGGACGGGGAGGCCTGGTGTGCTGCAGTTCATGGGGTTGCAAAGAGTCGGACCCGACTGAGCGACTGAACTGAACTGGAAGTTATGTTTGATGGTCACAACTAAGAGCAGTGAGTACTACTGGCATCTAGTGCATGAAGTCCAAGTCCAAGGATGTTGTTAAAACCCTAACATGCACAGGACAAACCCCACTCCCTAAGACACACACACAAACCCACACACACACCAAAGTGTCAGTAGTATCACTGTTGGGAATTCTTGTTCTCAATAAAGTTGTGGAACCAAATCATACCTTAAATTTTAAATTCTAAATCACATACAACTGTGACAACAGTTAGAACTTTTGTTATCTACTGGTATATAACAAGGTATCTACAGGGGCTCTTCCCGACTCAGGGACGGAACCCAGGTCTCCTGGGTTCGCAGGCAGATTCTTTACTGCTGAGCCACCAGGGAAGCTCCACAAATAACTATAGTTCTTTCTGTTTACTGTTTGATCTATTAGCTATACTATAAAAGACATATTCTATGGTACTTAATACATATGTGATGACTGATAAAATTGCATTTTGATAGATATCAAGTATATTTTTCACATTCATAGAATTCAGAGTTTCTATTTTATAGAAAATATACTCATAATGCGTAATTTTGGGGACATGAAAATTATATAGTCAAATAGAATTTTCTGTTTCTTTCAAATAACTTCATTGGACATTTGAGCCATTTGCATATCTTACATGGATTTCACACATACACAAAATGTTTATTAAGCACCTATTATCTAACAGGAACTGGGTACTAGGTGTGCAATATTTCATTCTCATTCGTAAGTCTATCTTACCCATTTTTTAAAAAAGGGAACGAATACTTTTCCTGGTTTAGAGGTTTGCCCAAAGTTTCAAAGCTAGAAAGTGCAACAGCTGGTACTCATATGCAAACGTCCTTTCATGTGGTTCTTCCTAACTGGTGGTGTTAAAAAAAAAAAAACACTCTGAGATGAATGAAATCTTGAACTCTCAGTCTAAATTAATGTCCTAAAATAATAAACATACACTGAATACAATTATGAGTCATCTAAAAATGATCATTTCTTTCACTCTTCCTCCTTTTCTGATTGCAATCATTACAAATCACAGCTATCATTATGATTAGGGATTTAGCGAAATGAAGTGGGATATGAAAGGGAAAAAATAGTTAAGACTGAGAAGAGTATGTTCCAGAAAGAAACATTTGGATCACTGAAGTTGACAGGGAGCCTTTTTGGGACAGGAAGTAAATCCAGGATTATTAGAAGGGAGAGAACAAGGGCAGGGTGGCTTCAGTGATGCTTAAGAAGTAGGCAGGATGAGGATTAGAGGCCTTTTAAAATCATGTTTAAGCATGTCAAATTTATAATAATATCAGTTGGGAGCTTTTAAAGGCAACAACATTATATTTGCATTTTTCAGAAATCACTCAGGTAAAAGGTGAAAGATTGCAGGTATTTTCGTGATGACTTAACTATTGATAACTGCAACTACCTGGGTGGACCTGATGGGGAATACATGTATACCTGTGGCGGATTCATTTTGATATTTGGCAAAACTAATACAATTACGTAAAGTTTAAAAATAAAATAAAATTTAAAAAAAATAAAGAAAAAAAGTAGTCTCAAAAGTTTCATGCTTATGATTCTACTTACATATCATTCTTGAAAGGTTGAAAGTATAAAGATGCAGAATAGTTAAGAGGTTGCTAGGAAATAGGGATGAGAGGGGAGTGTATAGGTATGAATACAGATAGAACATTCCTGTATCATTCAGGTGTAGACAAACATGTCTACATGAGATACAATCATGCTGAACTATATGCAGATGTGCATAAATGAGTGCAGGTGAAGAACAGTGAAAATTAAACAGTTCTGTACCAATGCCCATTTCCTGGCTTTGACATTATACTGTGGTTACATAAGGATTCACCATTGGAGGGAAGATAAAGGAAGGGACTCTTTGTACTATTTTTTGCAACTTCCTATGAGTCTATGCTTATTTCAAAATAAAAAAGAGTTCTAAAAGGCTATCATAATAGAATAGGCTTAGGTTAGAATGGAATGATAGTAAAGAACAAGAAAGGCAATGTCCTCTAGGCTCAATGACAATCACATTTGCGAGTCCCAATGTTAAGATTTTGTAATGAATCAAAGCAGTTGATGCTAGAGTGCTTTTATTGAACAAATACTAATTGAACAGCCTCTCTGTGTCCCAGGCTGTTGCAGGCACTGAGAATCATTGTTGGGCAAAACAGCAAGAGCCTGTCTTTAATGGGGCTTTTGGGCTATCAGGTGTCTAAAACATGCCTGCAGAGTGTTACAAAATTTTGGCACTCTCCTATATAAAGACCAGGCTGTGCTTCTAAGAGATCAAGCTACTGATTGAATTTTATTATGATTTGTGGACTCCTAAATTATGTGGGCCATCTGTAATTTTGATTTTACAGTAGTTTGATCTTATTCATATCATATATTTGAATATTGATTTAAAATATTGATTTCCTTTTTCTCTCCACTTTGAAACTAAAATCCCTCCGATTTTACTTTTAAAGCTAATTATTGAATTTAACTTTATTGGGATAAAATGATTTGTTATACCCTGTATGCTCCCAAATTTCATGTTCTGAAATACCACAGAGCAGACAAATAATTTTGAAGAAATATTTTCTCCTTATTTAAATTATTCTTACTTAAAAAATATATATATATTTCCCATTGGAGTGCAAGTAACAATATCCTATATCTTTTCTAAAGCTGGTTTGGATAAACTAGGTAGTAGATTACTAGTGGGGTTTTAAATGTCCTTCAGAGCTTGAGGTGAAAAAGATAAACTTTATGACTATACTTCAGGCTGGTCTAATTTCAGTTCTTGTTATATAAATTCAGGAAATAGTTCAACCTTCTAAATTAGGTGGCTGTTTATAACTTTCCTGAAACAGAGTCAGTGGCATGTTAGGATAACCTGAATTTGATTATAATAATGTTACGTTATGTGTGCGCTTAGTCGCTAGTTGTGTCCAACTCTTTGCAACCCCATGGACTGGAACCAACCAGGTTCCTTTGTCCATGGGGATTCTCCAGGCAAAAATTCAGGAGTGGGTTGCCATGCCTTCCTCCAGGGAATCTTCCCAACTCAGGGACTGAACCCAGGTCTCCCACATTGCAGGCAGATTCTTTACCATCTGAGCCACCAAGGAAGCCCAAGAATACTTTAGTGGGTAGCCTATACTTTCTCCAGGGAGTCTTCATGACCCAGGCATCACACCAGGGTCTCCAGCATTGCAGGCAGACTCTTTACCAGATGATCTACCGGGATTGTTGCTGAATATCTATTGTAAGTCTGTATTATTTTTAATAATTTGAACACATTATAACATGTAATATATTGTATGTCCTATATTCAAGTGAATATAGGAATCCACATCTTTAAAGCTTTAATTTTTGCTTTCTGGAGAATTAATTGACCAAATCCACACAGCTAGTAGATGATTATCCAATATTTGAAGTTAAAATGAATGTTCTTTCCAGTACACCTCAGTGTCTTTAAATTTTTTAATATACTGTTTTATGAAGCCTTTGGGTTCTCTTCATAGGCCTCTGAAAATGAACATAATTCTTTTGGAGTTAAAAAAAAAAAACTCAGTATAATCAGTATCCATTTTATTTGCTTGTTTCCCTAGCAATTTAAAATATATGTGAGATGTGCATATGCATGTATTTGTGTGTATGTTTATGCATATGTGTGTGTGTGTATATATATATATGTATATCCATATATTTTAGTAGAGAAACCTCAAAATTATTATTCCAAATTGTAATTTTTTCCTAACAATTTGCTTCTCTGATCCATTTATTACTACCTGTGAAATGCATGACTCCATCTTATTGAAAGAAAAATCACCAGGAGAAAGCAAACTGGGGAGGTTTTTATTATACTATCTGGAATGTGTTCAGTAGGCATGGTTGGCATGATAGTAAAAAGAAAATAAACTATTTGGTATATATTTGAGTGAGGAGAAATTACTAAGTTCCCAACATGAGGACTAGTCAAAACATTTGCCTTAGAGATAAATGTCCTGAATTTTTTTCTTGAATATAAAACAGAAAATACCTTGGCCTAATCATTCAAACACTTAATTCTCTCAAGATAGACAATTTCTATGCAGTATTATTCTTTATAGCATCAGACTTTACTTTCACCACCAGACACATCCACATTATCAGTTATTAGTGAAGTCGCTCAGTCGTGTCCAACTTGTTGCGACCCCATGGACTGTAACCTACTAGGCTCCTCCGTCCGGGGGATTTTCCAGACAAGAGTACTGGAGTGTGTTGCCATTTCCTTCTCCAGGGGATCTTCCCAGCCCAAGGATCGAACCCGGGTATCCCACATTGTAGGTAGACTCTTTATCATCTGAGCCACCAGGGAGTCCCACATCCACAACTGAGTGTCATTTTCACTGCCCTCCACTCTTCCTCAGTAGCGTATTTGGACACATTCTGACCTGGGGGGCTTAACTTCTGGTGTCATATCTTTTTGCCTTTTCATGCTGTTCCTGTTCATGGGGTTCTTATGGCAAGAATAGTGGAGTCCATGGGGTCGCAAAGACTCAGACACGATTTAGCAACTGAACAACAATAAAGACAATTTCTACCCCTTCCTTTATTTTAGAGGAAATTAATGGAATTACCAGTATCTATATAAATATGTAAGTTTCTCAAGAGTCTAGGTCTGTATTTTCTGATACTAATCTTATGGCTTAATATTATGGAAGTAAAAGTTTGAAACTCCTGTAAATTAAATCATACAAAATTTAATCTGGAATGAACAATTAAATTATTTAATACAACTTTATTGAAACCTTAATGTAATGAGATACAGTTACATATATACATATATCTGAACATACTTTCAAAATAAAGCATAGATAATTATTATATTATGCACTCATCATGAATTACTGAGTATTTAATATATGTCAGATAGTATATTTGTATGGAAAAGAGAGTAGAATATCAAATTTCCTTGCATTCAATAAGCTATAGAGTTGAAGAGTTTAAATGTGGTTTTGGAAGGATGAATTACTTTATCAAGTCTGTAATCTATATGCTGATTATTAAGTGACTTAGAAGAATGTTTATGTTTTTACTTGAAATTAAGTATCATTTATATGACGATTATGCAGCTCTCTTTCTTTTTTATAATTTTAATTACCTGAGGAAAATGAAATGTTTAGTGGTCTTATCAGTGTTAGAGAGATGATAGGCACAGTGAAGAGCCAAGATTTGACTGTCTACAACTCATAGTACAATAAGCCTGATTACCCTACCCTATAAACTCCTTGAGGAGAGGGGCCATGTCATATTCAATCTTGTATTCCTATTCCAGCAATGAGTTGGATCTCCCATTTGTGTCACTGTTAGGTTCTTTGGTTAAAAAAAAAAAAAATACTTGAGTTTGTTTAATTGTTGCTTTTAAGAAAGTGCTTAGAATACAATCTAATGACCTTCTTTTTTCCAGACTCTAGACATAAACAGCAAAACAAATAGCTGAGAACTTCAGCCACCTTGAACAAAGGCCTTACATTTTATCAGTTTCTTAGGAACTTGTGCATATATAACAGGGATGACAACATATATATTACTTTAAGCATCTGCAATAGATCAAAGTTTCTAAAATTACATTCTTAAAAAAAAAAAAAAAACTGGAGCTTAAATTATGAGCTCTTCTTCCCTATTCACTTTGAGTGTTTCATTTCCAGAAACAGAATAATTTTCTTTTTCCTGAATTTAACTTCATACTTATAAATAAATCATGTATAACCCATATATTTTGGAACCACTTTGTCTTCATAGGTAAACTACAATTCACAAGTTAATAATAAAACATATGTCACTGCAAATATTAGGTGATAACTTCAGTAACTGGATGTTACTGATGTTACATCATTCAGTAACAATGATGTCAAAACTAGGGAAATAAAATACAATATTGAGGCTGTAAGTAAGGAATTATTCTAAATCCTAATACCAATTCAGCAGCATTACACTCTGAATGTTTTGCTGCTTGATGAGAAATCAGTAAATTCAATTCAGTTGAATTTATTCCCCCAGTTTTTGTGTGTGCATAGTTTTGTAACCAACAAAATGTACTTAATATTCTCATAAATCAAAACTTCTGGAAATTTTACTGTAATGAGAAAATCAACATAATTCTGCTGATTATAACTCAGGAATTCTCAGAAATACGTTCATACTGTTTGAAGTTAATATGTCTATGTGGTCGTTTCAATTTTAAGTAAATAATAGTATTCGAGATGAAGCTGAAGAAGAGTTTACTTGAGAAGGACTAACTCTTCTTTTGTTAAAATAAAGACTCAGGCATTGACTCAATTCCACCAACATTATTGAAGACCTAGTATGTACCAATGAGGAGCATAGTATCCATACTCAAAAGCCATCACCTCTCTTACAGCCCCATGTTCTCGTCTGTATGCATGTGACCCATAGTATTCCAGTCATCTTCATCACCACTGAACCCTCAAATATATGGTCACATAGGAACTTGTTCTCCCTACTTCCATTTCATTTACTCTTGAACACAACAACTGAACTGAACCTAAGTCAGATCATATCTTTCCTCTGCTCAGAACTTACTGTGGCTTCCCACACCAGACAGAGTGAATATTGAAGTCCTCCCCATACCTGTAAAGTCCTATATGCTCAGTCCCTCAACACCTCTGTGCTCTCATCTCATACTGGTTTTCCCTCATGTTGCTCCAGCCACACTGGCCATCTCACTGCATAGAGACTTTTGCAGATGCTTTTCCCTCTACCTGGAAAGCTCCCCCGTTATTCACATCTCTCAGTCTTCCACTTCCTTCAGGTCTTCCTTGTCACCTTAACAGCCAAGCAAAACCTGACACCCTATTAAAAATTGCAATTCCCTCTTCTAACACTTCTGATTATTTTCCCCTGTTTTTCTTTTCTACTTGTCATTAGCACTTTTAAATATTTAATATGCTATATATTCTAATTTCTGTCCTGTTTATCATACTAAAATATGAGCTCTTTGAGGGCAGGAGTTTTTACTTTTTGTTGTTTTTGTTGTTCATATCAGTATCCCAGTGTTTAGAACAGCACGTGGTAAGCAATCAATAATTCTCAGTTGTGTTGAGGAATAAATAACAATATCATGTCCTGTGCTAAGTCACTTCAGTCATGCGTGTCCAACACTTTGCAACCTCATGGACTGTAGCCCACAAGGCTCCTCTGTCCATGGGATTCTCCAGGCAAGAATACTGGAGTGGGTTTCCAGTCCCTTCTCCAGCAATACCATGACTGATAGTAAATGTTTATTAATCTGTTGTTCTCTGTCATTTACTTTGCCAAGTGTGTTGGTAACACTCTTTAATAAATGTAGATCTTTCCCCACAGCATCTACCAATAAAAGGTTGTTTCTTGGGTGCTGGCCACAACATGTATATATCACTAGTTGTACTTACTCTTCCAAAAGCTGGCATTGAGCAGAGCCCTTGTGAAGTCTTACATGGCAGTAAATGGAAGGGAAGGGATGAAGGATCAGAGACAGCTTTGGAAATAGACTTTTATTCTGCTTAAAGTCAAACAGAAAGATATGACCCTGCTTGTAGACATCTCTCTGAAGCACAGCTCTGAGGGAAAAAGTTCTATACTGATCCTTAACATTAGTATTTCTGTATTAAACTAAATGAAGTCCTTACAATGTACTTCATAACAAATTAAACATAAAAATATAATTTTTATCAGTGTTAATGCTTCACAAAAATAATTCAATTTAAATATGATTGTTCTGAGATAAGAATTTTCTTAATGGAGAGTAAAATGCATTGATAAAATATATTTTCCAGCCTATCAACTGTAGATATTCTTAGATGCCCTGCTTGCTGTTTTCCCCATTTATCCATTCCTATCTATTGTGAAGTTTTACAGTGGGGCCCTCCCCTGCTTCCTTGACCTATCCCTGATGGTCATCTACATTGGCTGGGAGCTTATTAACTCTTAGACACAAGGCTAAAAGTTGAGAAAATAATTTTTTCATAACACATTGTAACACATAATCCTGTCATGTTAAATTTGAAAAGGTCTCTTGATGGAGATTGTATCCAATCCAAACTCCACAGAATACATAGGAATTATCAGATGGAAATGAGGGTAGGAATACTGTAGCATATGCAAAGACCCTGGGGCCAAAAGAACAGGACAGCTGGGAAACTACTGGTGATTTCCTATGGTTTAAGAGAAGAAGTAAAGATGAAAAAACATTGTACATGAGCTGAAGGAAGAAACTCCTAAGGGCTATAGGCATGAAGAAAAAGCGATCAGCCTTTGTTTGGAAGGCAGATGGAAAACATTCAAGGATTTTAATCTGGTGAGTCACCTATTCCAGTGTATACCCTAAGAATGCCCCTGGCAAAAGGTAGAGAATGGTTTGGATAGTGAAATTTTAAAGAAAAATAAAGAACATTGATTTTCATTATGTGATGCTATTGCTAAATATAGTTTGGTAGGATACTGTAGTCGCTAAAAATCTGAAATCTGGATCATTTAAATAAAGCATAATGATCATATTAAATCAATGCTAAAAGACAAATACATTCAAATTTGGCAAGTCTGGAATTATAGCAAGCAAAATCTTGTGATAATGTCATTACTCCTTGTGCATTAACCATGTAATTGACACAGTAAGCTGAAGAATCTTCTCACCACACATGTGATGCACATGTAATGGTGCAGCATCTTTATCAGAGCAAACATGATTGCAAACAAATCTCTTCTCTCAGAGCGTTGTATGTTAATTAAAATATCTAACTGAAGAAGGATGTATTTATTCAGAAAGCATTCGTTAGTACCTACATAATTCTCAAGAAGAAAAGGAGGACGGTTGAAAATCAATGACTGAACTAGAAGACAAAGAACTCAAAATGCTTTGCTTGAAACAAAAACTGTAGCTCACTATCAATGAGAAGATTTACAGTTCCTTTCAAAAATTTGTTATTCAAAACGGCTCCTTCAAAAGTCCAAATGAGAGATGGCATTATTGAAATTGGAATCAGAAAAGATAACTTGAAATTGATTTTTAACTATTGCCTTACTACTCCATCAAGCAGTAAGAAGTCAAAAAAGAACTTTTTCCATCAGCTGGAAAAATTTGCACAGAAAATGTGTTAACATCCCAGCAATGACACCACTGACACACATTTTTAAACCTATTGCTTAATATTAATAAAATTATATCACTTAATTTTAACATTAATTAATATCAATACATAATTTTTAAACTTCAAGTTTTTATTATTAAATTTTCTTAATTTTATGTTTTCTTTTTGAAACATCCAGATAATTTTATATGCAAAAAACATATATTAAAATCATTTTTACTGTTGATTATTTTAAGAATTCAGTTTCACTTAGTATTTTAAAATATGTTGCTAAATTTTATATTTGAATTGAATTAAATGCTGGGTCAATAATTTTACTTTATAAATCCTGAATTTGTATTTTGCAAAAGTAGCTAGTGAAATACTACTGTTCACATTTTTTGCTTTTATTAGTAAAATGTTAAAAGACTGCTGTTTTCATTCACTGATGATGATAGGCTGAGCGTAGGTAATGATGACTGGGAAGAAAAAAAAGTTTTTTAATGAGACAGAATCAGCCAGACCTGACAATTTAAGTATATGTGTATAAGGCAAAAGAAGGGAAAAGAGAATACTCTGCTTTCTTGTATGAACTTTGAGTAAATGTAGTTATGAACATTACCATTCCCATAGAGAGAGGAGACACAAGAGAAAAAGGAGGAAGAGAGGAAACAGAAAAATAAGCAAGAAAACAAAATAGCAAATAGCACCTCTGTCCTGTTTTATACCCCAAATGCACTGTGATGGATTTGGCAACTCTGCTGGATTGGCAGAGTCTAGTTGATGGCACAGTAAAGCAGACCATGAATGGCAAACAGAAGGTTCATCACAGGACTCTCTACAGTTTCTTAATCCTGAGATACTTTGAATCTGACTGGAGCCAGTGCCCCTACTGTTTGTTGCCTGTAAGTGAGGCTGAGTAGTTTCTAACCTTACAGTTAGAAAAGCAGTGTATGTATGTGGAGGGCTGGTATATGCTTGTATTCCTATGATGGGAATCTGACTGTATTATACCAGAAAGATGATTCTCTGCAGTGGTTATTTCTATAATATTATTAGGACATTCCTTTGTATACATTATAGATTTAATAACCTGTTAATATCTAGGCTTCACTGTTAGCTCAGATGATAAAGCACCTGCCTGCAATGCAGGAGACCTGAGTTCAATCCCTTGGTGGGAAGATCCTCTGGAGAAAGGAATGGCTACCCACTCCAGTATTCTTGCCTGGAGAATGCAGTGCAGAGTGGAGCCTGACGGGATACAGTCCATGGGGTCACAAAGAGTTGGACGTGATTGAGCAACTAACACTTTCACTTTTCACTTAATATTTCGTCAAATAGCCTAACCACTTTCATTTGGATTTTGGAGTACATTGGGAATAACCACTTTCATTTGGATTTTGGAGTACATTGGGAAAATGCCAATTAAAAAAATCTAGTTAGTAAATAATTTATGAACACACCAATAGGAAACTACTTATGGAGATAGTGAATGACAGGGAAGAATAGCACGCTGCCGTCCATGGGGTCTCAAAAAGTAGGCACGACTTAGTGACTGAACAACAAATATCAAGCTTGAAAGTTCTGATACAATGGGTCAGTTTTTAACAGCATCAGAGTAAAATCACCAAGCTACTCCAATTTGTGTTAAGGAGATTCAGAATTGCTCTTTTACTTTTTAGTTTGTAAGCACTTAAATTTCTGATTTTTTTTTTTTTTTTTTTTTGGTCTCTCCTCTATTTGCAACAGTTTAGAAACTCATGTTACAGTTAATGTGGAAAGAATACTGTTTTCAGTATATAGCTCCCTCCCTATCTATACTGAGTTTGAAAATGGTACAGAGAGGGCTTTAAAATATTTAATCCCCTAATTGTTGAAAAGTCCTGAAGCTTCTTAAAGCTTACTGAAGAGTTGAATTGCACTGTAACTTTGTTTTCTATAATTGAAGTCGAAGAGAACCACAGACAAGACTACATTTAACATTAGTCAAATGACTTGTTTTGATACTCAAGTGGCACTCTCAAATTTTGACATTGGTTTATCTTTCCCATGTTTAAAGCTCCTTGAATCGTCAAATAAAGAAGACTTCTGACATATTAGGATGTCTTTAGGTCCTACTGTGAACCAGCAATGCAGGTGTTTTCTTCTGGATTTTATTTCAGAAATCTCTACCACAGGACCTCTTGGCACGGGAAGTACCACCACCAGTACCACCCTTCGGACCACAACCTGGAGCCCAGGCAGGAGTACCACCCCCTCAGTGTCAGGAAGAAGAAACCGGAGTACCAGCACCCCATCTCCAGCTATCGAGGTGCTTAATGACATTACCACACACGTTCCATCAGCATCGCCCCAAATCCCAGCTCTGGAAGAGAGCTGTGAGGCTGTGGAAGCTCGTGAAATCATGTGGTTTAAGACGCGTCAAGGACAGATGGCGAAGCAGCCATGCCCTGCAGGAACTATAGGTAAGTTTGTCCTGCAAAACTAAGCTAAAGGTGTATTGCTAGTTTGGCTTGCTTTCCTAGCATTTTCTTGTTTATTTGTTGTCGGTGTGGTTTGGGGTTTGTTTGTTTGTTTTTTGTCATGACATATTTTAACATTTGATTACATTCTGGATTCAGCCGAATTACAATTGAAAGCAAAATATTGCCAGAGTTTGAGAATGCACCCTAAAGAAGTCACAGGTGAGAATCTGCTGGTAATATTTATGAGACCAGTAGTTCTCACCCATGCCGTGCAGTTTCTAGGTCAAGTTTCAGTTAAGCTCCAAAGGGACTTCCCTGGTGGCTCAGATGGTAAAGAATCCACCTGCAATCGGAGAGACCTGGGTTCAGTCCCTGGGTTGGGAAGATCCCCTGGAGGAGGGCAGGACAACCCATTCCAGTAGTCTTGCCTGGAGAATCCCATGGACAGAGGAGCCTGGGAGGTTGCAGTCCATGGGGTCACAAAGAGTTGGACAACTGAGCAACTACACACGGCACAGCACAAGTTCCGAAGAGCCAGCTCTTCTACACAAAAGCTCAGAGTTAAATCGCTGGGTTGGTGGGCACTAGTTCTCATGCTTGTTACCATCAAATATATATTACACAAAACTAGGCCGAGGGCTTCTATATTAGATAATCATTGGAACTACATATCATTTAACAAGAGAAAAGATTTAACTATCTTTTATTACCAGTCCTCATAGCCGGCCTTAATAATCAGAGGCTCTTTGTTGTCAGGGATGATGCTGGGAGGAGCCAACCTCCTCTTACCCAGCAACCACTGGAGACATCAATCCTGCATCGTTTTCTGTAGGGAACAGTCAAGAATTGGATAGCTCTTTGCCCTCCACCACCACATCCCCGCCCCCTGCTTTTTTCACGCTTAACAATTCATAATATCCCAAACTCAGAAATAGTTTGATTTCTTATTGTTACATATAAATCATCATAAAATTAATACTTGATACCCTGCATAAAATTTGAATTATTCCATAAAATATGTAAATAAAACAAATAGGCAATAGATGTCATTAGACTAACATTGTTAGGACTCTGTCTCTGGGTTTTATTGATTTGATTACTTCAACAGGTTTGTCTTAACAAAGTTTCAATGTGGACGTGTACTTTTGAATTCCATGGTATATGAAGTGATGGGAAGATCAGAAGATGCATATTGATTTCTATAAAAGTGCACATTTAATTTTTTTCAGCAAAGTGTTTAAAATTATTCTGAAATCGTTCTTCCCGTTATGAAGGTGCACAGTGTTTAGTCCCATTGTTTTCTATGGTATTGGAATCAGAAAACATTTTTAATTTCTCTAGAACTGTCTCCCTAATTTTAGACTCAATTCCTTTATCTCTAAAAGAGAAATAATAATAGCACCAACTTCTTCAGATGTTTGTTGTAGAGCTTAGTGAAGTACTTTTTCTTTGAAAGCAGTTAGCAAACTGTAAAGACCTACAGAAATATGTCGTTATATTTCTGTGAAAATGAAGAAAGATTTAAAGAAAACCTGAAACCCTCCCTCCCAGGTGACTGTGTTATGCTGTGGTCTTACTTTTACCCTTTGTCTGTCCCCTGTGCTGATCCTGTGTTCAGGCCCACACAGTCTTTTCTCACTTGAATTATTGTGATAGCTTCCTCATAGCCCCGCATCACTCCCCGAAATTCATCCTCCATCCTGCTGCCACAGATATCTTTCTAAAACCTAAATCAGCCCATTTGTCTCCTCTGCTTAATGGCCTTCATTGATTTTCCAACACCCACAGATGACAGACAAGGGCGTTTACGATCTGGCTCTGCCAGCCTTTCCAACTCCATTAAATACAACTCCCCTACCCAGCAGACCTCAATTCAAAACACTTGATTCCCAAAGACAGCATATTTTTCCTTTGCCTGGAATGCCCTTACCCACCTTGCAGAGTGATTCCTTTATGACTCAGCTGCTACCTTACATCTGAAAACTCAAGCAATAAGCCCCATGGAGGCTTATTCATTTAATTCATGAAATTATTCCCTGTACCTGGTGTAGTTGTCCGTAAATGCTTTAAAAATACTGAGTGTTTGTTGTGTTATGATTTTCTAATGATAGTTGCTTTGCTTGCCAGGTACTGTAAATGGTACTTTAATAGTCATTACCTCAGTTCAATGATCACAATCTTATCTTTTGCTCATATGTAAAAATATCATGGACATAAAGTCATTATAATGAAGATTGTTTGAATATTTGAAGCAGACCTATTTCTCTCATTATTTTAGGAGTATCAACTTATCTCTGCCTGGCTCCTGATGGAATCTGGGACCCCCAGGGACCAGACCTTAGCAACTGTTCTTCTCCTTGGGTCAACCATATAACACAGAAGGTAAACCATGTGACTGTCAAGGAAGGCTTTGCCAGTTCTAGATCCTCGGTTGTTGAATATAACAGCTAAAAACAAAATAGTCAATATTTGTTTTAATTAATGTGGAAAAATTCTCCCATTTTATTTTAACTCAAGATGTAATGACAGTTCTAATATGCTGTGAGCTAATTCTAGAATTTTTTTGTTCATAAAGGGCAAATCTGTGTATTTCCCCTAAACTGGCATTATGGCTTATAATAGTTTTATTATTAATACAAATTTTATTGTATTGTGAACTACAGATATAAAAGTCCAAGAGGTATTATAAATCAAACAAGCAAAAGCTTCTAGTATTCATACATATGGATTTTCCTGTGGAAATAA
Source organism: Bos taurus (assembly GCF_002263795.3). NCBI lineage: Eukaryota > Metazoa > Chordata > Mammalia > Artiodactyla > Bovidae > Bos > Bos taurus. Next base: position 77,466,868 of record NC_037333.1, read on the forward strand.
TAATTACCAAAAGAAAAAAAAAATCTACCTTTGGAATCTTAATCCATTTGATAAATGTTCTGTAACCTATTCATTTATCAGTGTTAAAAGTATACACATGTGTGACAGAATCTTGCAGACTCAAATTTGCAGGGCTTATTTGGTTGCAATATGTTGAACATTTTTATTATTAATGCACTGTGGAGCTTTGAATTGATTTCATTACAAACAGAGACCAGATGTGCATTTATGCCAAAAGGGCTATGGGATGAATCCTTATTATAGCAATTTGTGCAGATTTATGCACTCCTAAAATGGAGAGTCCTTCTATAGCACATTAGCTATGCTGAGGAATTTTTGAAAGAGATTTTTCCTGAGAAATATTACAAGTGATGGCCTCACTAAAAGCCTGTCTGTGCCATTTGCTCTTTTCTCTATTTGTTTTTAACCAGGCTTATCCTCAATAATATACTGTATAATAATCCATAAATATCTACCCAGTAGATCATTTAGCAGATGAGCCGTAACTATCTATTTACCCTAAATCATGGAAGACCAGTGGTTATATTGACTCCAGTTACCCTCTTACATATGCATCTCCATACTTGTTGCTATTCATAATGATGCTTCTCCAATTTCAGTACTGTTCCTGCCACAGTTTTTATGTTCTTTGATTTTATTACAATGTAGCTCAGACCCCAGGGCAAATAACTTACTGGATGTGATCAGATTAAAAGATCAGTAGCATATCACCTTACATTAGCAACTTTTAAAAAATATTCCCTACATACTTAGCCTGGGGGTTAACATTAATTCAGCAATAATTCACCTAGAAAGCTGTGTGTTCATGATAATTCTTGAATATGGTTGGCGTATTTCATTGCAGAAATTACCGGTGACTTTAACTGATAACATTGCTTAATTCTTTCCTTTCCTCTGCAGACCTTCTAATCTTATGACAAAAGACACAGTTCCTTGCAAAGACCAGACAGTTGTTGCCCATTTGATTTAGGGATGGAATGTTTTTATTTTATAACAGATATGTTCCATTCTTTTGGAAGGTTTCTGTATACTCCTATAGCATCTGTAAAAATATATTAAGATTATATAGTTTAGATAGTTGAAATTTATAATGCCTTAGCTAGATTACTTATAAATTTGTAGAACTGTCAAACGTTTAATCCCTGCAAATCGACTTATGTGCTTATTGCCAGGTCAGCGTTGGAGCTGGTATTTAACTGGGTCTACCTTTAACAAGATGTCATGCTTAGCAACAATACCAGCTACACAGTGAATAGATCATGATGGCCTTTATATCCCATACCCACTTAGCTAGTCTCTCTTCACTTGTCTCCACTCTTTTCCTTGGTGTATCCATTATACCTCCAACTATTTATCCCATTCATTAAACATAATGGTAGTTGAACAGGCTACCACAAAACTCCAACATATTTAAATATTGATGTTGTAAACCTCTGAGAGAGAATCTGCATGCACTTCCCATAGTGATTTTTCTCTGTTTTCTCTCCCTCCTTCCCAAAACATCTTCCACAGAATTCATCCTTTTACTCATTTCCTCCCTCAGTACCCAAGTCCCAACAGCAAACAGATGGAACCTGGGCAGAAAATTTGTTTACAGTGGTATTGAGGGAACAAAGGTGAACTACAAGGGATTAAGAGGAATTCCAATGCTAGGAACACAGATAGAGCTTTCCCCAACCCCAGGCCTATGGTTGCCAGATCAAAGGAATGGTGGAAAATTGGTAACAGAGTGTCCGACTCTGTGCAACCCCATAGACGGCAGCCCACCAGACTCCCCCATCCCTGGGATTCTCCAGGCAGGAACACTGGAGTGGGTTGCCATTGCCTTCTCCAATGCATGAAAGTGAAAAGTGAAAGTGAAGTCGCTCAGTCGTGTCCGATTCTTCCCGACCCCATGGACTGCAGCCTACCAGGCTCCTCTGCCCATGGGATTTTTCAGGCAAGAGTACTGGAGTGAGTTGCCATTGCCTTCTCCAAGCCTCCCCACTAGCCAAACCCAAACAAAAGCCAAAGGGAGAGATGTTGTCTTAAACATATCATGTAAGTCCATTTCTTAAGACAGAGAAAAGGATGGAGGAGGATGGAAAGTGGTCTTCTCTGACTTAAGAAATGGAAAGTATCCAGCAGAGTTCAGTTTTTCTTTACTTCTCTCACCCCTCCTCCCTTTCCCATCCTTCTCTTCCTCTCTTCACTGCCTCTCTCTTCCCTCCTTCCTTTCTCTTGCTCCATCCTCTTTCCTCTGCTCTGACCTCCCCATTTTATGTTTTATGTCATGTTGAAAAACTTAAAGTGAAATAGGTATCTGATCTATTCCTCCCCTCCTCCACTCACTGTGGTTCTGAGAATTTTTAAAGTAGAGGAACACTGTTTACCCCCAATAACAGTATAGATGGGGAAAAATAAAGAGGGAGTGATTCTCTCATTTGAACAGTATATTCAGTTTCCCCTACCCAAGTTTGTGGTACCATTATAGGCTGCAAATATGAATAAATAAATGGATCACGATGCTCACTTTGGTTGGAAAAAGCAAACATTATCATTTTTCTTAAGAAATGAGTTGTGTTTTTTCTTCCTGCAGTCAGGCAAAGAGGGAAGAACCAAGCACAGAATTTTGATCGTTTTGTGATTCACAAATGAAGTCAGGCCACTTCATATGGGTGAAATGATAGATTGAATTTTGAGTGGTATTATAGAGTAGATTACATTTCACTAGAGAAAATGTAAGCCTTTAAAGTCAGAAGAAGTTTGTTAAATGCTGGCCATAATACTTTCATAGTCATGAGATTTAATAAAAAGCCAAATTTGTGTAGAAAGGAAAAGCAAAATACAAAAAGGAAAATTTACCTCAGCAGCAATGGGGAAGTGTAGGGGCAGAGAAAGAAGGAGAAACTGGTAAGTGAGTGGACAAATCGATGGGCAGGTGGACAGAAAGGTAGATACAATGATAAATAGATGGTTGGATAAAAAGATTAGATAGTGAAGCTGAGTACATACGTCTTCAAATTAATGTTTTAAAAACATTTTCCTGTTTATGGAAGCCAACAAATTAGTTTAGAGCTCTGCCTTCTCAGATACATGTGATGAAATATCTGATTTTCTTACCTTTCTCAAAGACTGTTCACTGAAACCATAATCTCTGGCTTTAGTTTGACCTGTAGTTTGGACTCAAGTCTTCAAAAAGGAGTTTATATTTTCTATTTTTGCATATCTGTAAAGAATTCATTGTACTTTATAATCCCTCATATCTTTTTTTTCAATTGAAAACTGTGAATTATAAATGTGAAGACCCTCCATATTTATAATATTTCCATGTAAAGTGAGATCTGCTTCCTACTTCATTAACTGGTCCAAGTATTATATGCAAAAGAAACACCTGAATTGTTACTGGGAAATAGTCTTACTGTTTCTAGCAAACTAAAGTATCTTTTCTTTTGTCTGCACACAAGTTACTGACAGATTTTGAGATAATGTAAGGTTCTTCCTGCATTTTCTAAAGAAGGATGTGTAGATCTAGAAATGGTGTTGCTGTTTTATATTATGTGCGTGCTAAGTTGCTTCAATCATGTCCAATTCTGTGCAACCCTATGGACTGTAGCCCTACAGGCTCCTGTCCATGGCGATTCTCCAGGCAAGAATACTGGAGTGTGTTGCCAGGCCCTTCTCCAGGGGATCTTCCCGACCCAGGGATCGAACTCACATCTCTCATGTCTGCTGCATTTTCGAGATCTTTACCACTAGCACAACCCGGGAAGCCCCAGGTGCAGGTTACAGTACATAATAAACCAACTGTTTGTTCTGAAACTCTGGCTGAATCTTGTACCCGGATCTTAATTTCACCATTCTTTTCGAACCCATAGATCTACTATGGAATAAAAGTAAATTGCTTATTATTTTTATCAGAGATTTGTGGCATTTCCACATCTTCAAGCTTAATTAGCCTACATTCAATTGTAAGGTAGAGGCATTTTATTGTCTATAAACCCACTTGACTCAGACTCACAGAAAAATAGGTAGATCTTTCAAAGAAATGGTAGCTTTATACTTAAACACTGTAACTCCTCCATGAATTATTTTGCCACCTAATTAATGTTTGATGTATAAAATCCCATGAAATGTCAAAGCTTATTTCAAATAAAATGGTTTTTTCTTGTGTCAAAATTTGAAATGCAAATAGTATCCATCTCTGTCATAATTATTATCCTTAACTACAGCAGCAGGGTTTCCCCTCCTTTATTCAAGCCTTAGGTATAATCCCACCATTTCAATACAGGCATTAATTTACTAATCCTCACAAAACTTATAAGATTTCTCAGTATGCATGTACTTATTTCTGAGGAATAATTTTAGCAGAATTTATTAAAAGAATTGTTAGAGATAGACATTGTAATGATGTCTTTAAGCTAGAATAAGCGAAATAACTATTTCAGTCTTGCTTCTTTGCATAGAAGACTTGGGGCAGATGTAAGATATGTGTATATTTTTGTATGGAAATAAGATAATAATAACTGGTGAGTGAAATAAATAGGACAATCAGAAAAAAGAGTGGCTTCTGGATGCCACTGGAAAGACTGTGATTCATGCAGGCCTGATCTGGATAGGTAACTTTTGAACTGAGCTTGAACCTTAAAGTCATAGTAGCTATCAGTCAGTCAGTTCACTCAGTTGTGTCCGACCCTTTGCAACCCCATGGACTGCAGCACACCAGGCCTCTCTGTCCATCACCAACTCCCAGAGTTTACTCAAACTCATGCTCATTGAGTCAGTGATGCCATCCAGCCATTTCATGCTCTGTCCTCCCCTTTTCGTCCCGCCTTCAATCTTTGCCAGCATCAAGGTCTTTTCCAATGAGTGAGTTCTATGCATCAGGTGGCCAAAGTATTGGAGTTTCAGCTTCAAATTTAGTCCTTCCGATGAACATTCAGGACTGATTTCCTTTAGGATGAATTGGTTGGATCTCCTTGCAGTCCAAAGGACTCTCAAGAGTCCTCTCCAACACCACAGTTCAAAAGCATCAATTCTTTGGCACTCAACTTTCCTTATAGTCCAACTCTGACATGCATAAAAGCCATAGCATTGACTGGATGGACCTTTGTTGGCAAGGTAATGTCTCTGCTTTTTAATATGCTGTCTAGGTTGGTCATAACTTGTCTACCAAAGAACAAGCATCTTTTAATTTCATAGCTGCAGTCACCATCTGCAGTGATTTTGGAGCCTCAAAAATTAAAGTCTGCCACTGTTTCCACCGTTTCTCCAGCTATTTGCCTTGAAATCATGGGAATGGATGCCATGATCTTTGTTTTCTGAATGTTGAGCTTTAAACCAACTTTTTCCCTCTCCTCTTTCACTTTCATCAAGATGCTTTTTAGTTCCTCTTCACTTTCTGCCATGAAGGTGGTATCATCTGCATATCTGAGGTTATTGATATTTCTCCTGGCAAACTTGATTCCAGCTTGTGCTTCATCCAGCCCAGTGTTTCTCATGATGTCCTCTGCATACAAGTTAAATAATCAGGGTGACAATATACAACCTCAAAATACTCCTTTCCTAATTTGGAACCAGTCTGTTGTTCTGTGTTTAGTTCTAACTGTTGTTTCCCGACCTGCATACAGATTTCTCAAGAGGCAGGTCAGGTGCTCTGGTATTCCCATCTCTTGAAGAATTTTCCACAGTTTACTGTGATCCACACAGTCAAAGGCTTTGGCATAGTCAATAAAGCAAAAATAGATGTTTCTCAGGAACTCTCTTGCTTTTTTGATGATCCAACAGATTTGGCAATTTGATCTCTGGTTCCTCTGCCTTTTCTAAAACCAGCTTGATCATGTAGAAGTTCATGGTTCATGTACTGTTGAAGCGTGGCTTGGAGAGGTTTGAGCATTACTTTACCAGTGTGTGAGATGAGTGCAATTGTGCATTAGTTTGAGCATTCTTTGGCATCACCTTTCTTAGGCATTGGAATGAAAAGTAACCTTTTCCAGTCCTATGGCCACTGCTGAGTTTTCCAAATTTGCTGGCATATTGAGTGCAGCACTTCACAGCATCATGTTTTAGGATTTGAAATAGCTCAACTGGGATTCCATCACCTCCACTAGCTTTGTTCATAGTGATGCTTCCTAAGGCCCACTTGACTTCACATTCCAGGATATCTGGCCTAGGTGAGTGGTGACACTATCGTGATTATCTGGGTCATGAAGATCTTTTTCATACAGTTCTTCTCTGTATCCTTGCCACCTCTTCTTAGTATCTTCTGCTTCTGTTAGGTCCATACCATTTCTGTCCTTTATTGAGCTCATCATTGCATTGTTACCTTGGTATCTCTAATTTTCTTGAAGAGATCTCTAGTCTTTCCCATTCTGTTTTCCTTTATTTCTTTGCACTGATCACTGAGGAAGGCTTTCTTATCTCTCCTTGCTATTCTTTGGAACTCTACATTCAAATGGGCATATCTTTCCTTTTCTCCTTTGTTTTTCACTTCTCTTCTTCTTACAACTATTTGTAAGGCCTCCTCAGACAGCCATTTTGCTTTTTTGCATTTCTTTTTCTTGGGGATGGCCTTGCTCCCTGTCTCCTGTACAATGTCCCAAATTTCCGTCCGTAGTTCATCAGGCACTCTATCAGATCTAGTCCCTTAAATCTATTTCTCCTTTCCACTGTATAATCATTAAGGATTTGATTTAGGTCACACCTTAATGGTCTAGTGGTTTTCCCTACTTTCTTCAACTGAAGTCTGAATTTGGCAAGAAGGAGTTCATGCTCTGAACCATAGTCATCTCTTGGTCTTGTTTTTGCTGACTATAGAGCTTCTCCATCTTTGGGTGCAAAGAATAGTAGCTATGGGAGAATCCAATTTATGGCACCACTGCCATTAACAAGAAGCCTGGAAATGACTCTTGGTGCCTCTCTCTCATTTCACTCACACATCCAATCAGAGTGTAAGCCTGTCTGTACTTGTAAATCTCTACCAAATCAGGCCACTCTTCATTTTCCCTGCTGCTCCAACCCTAATCCACAACAGCTTTTTCTACTGTGTTAGCTTCATAGTAGGTCCCCTTTCATTCACTCCTGAACCCTCTAATCCATTCCACTGAGTTCCATAAGCCTGAGTAGACCACTCCTATTTAGATTCTTTAATACCTTCAGATTGCTCTTGGCACAATTTCTCAAAATCATCATCACACCTTCCAAGTGGTACTACTGCTCTGCTCCTGCTCGTATCTCCAGCTGCCTGAACCCCAGTCACAAGTACCCTCGTGCAGCGCCCTTAAGTCTCCCTGCACCTCTTTCCTAAAAGCTTCTCTCTCTGCCTAGAAGCTCCTATCCTCATCCCAACCTAATTTTCTCTTTTCTATTTGTCTTCAGATTAAACATTCTTTCTCAGAGAAGTATTTCCTAAATTATTCCCTAACTTCAAACACCAGGCTAAACTGCCTTTAGGGCTTCCCTGGTGGTCCAGTGGTTAAGAATCTGCCTTGCAATGCAAGAGACACCTGTTCGATTCCTGATCTGAGAAGGTCCCACCTGTGTCAGGGCAGTTGAGCCCGTGTGCCACAACTAGCGAGCCCGCACTCTGGATCCTGTGAGCTGCAACTAGTAATCCCGTGCATCACAACTACTGAAGCCTGAACACCCTAGATCCTGTGCTCCACAAGAGAGGTCACCACAAGGAGAAGCCTGTGCACGGCAACCAGAGAAAGTCTGGAAGCAGCAACAAAAACCCAGCACAGCCAAAAATAAACAAATATTAAAAAAAAAAAAAGTTGTCTTTAAATTTGATCCACTGCACTGTGATTCTGGATTGAATTCAAAAAAATTAAAATTAAATAATTGTGCAGTTAATTTATTAATAGCTCTTTCCAGATCCTATTATGGGAAACCACTTTATTTACCATTTTATCCCCAGACATTAGTATGGTGTTATTCATAGAAATTCAAATTGTGGTTAAATAACAAATGAACATATAGAATGATAGAACAGTTTTTTTTGTTTTTTTTTAGAACAGTTTTTGAAATTAGAAATGTTTTATTCTTTAAAACTGTATATATATACATATATATATGTATGAGTATATATACATGTGTGCATGTATACATATACACAATTTATGCTATGTTGGTAGTAGATTGAATTCTAAAGGTATAAAATTTTTTTTTTTTTAATTTCTTTCCCACTTTTAGTACCCTGTCTTCCCAAAGCATGGTTATTCTAGACATCACTTACTTATATAGCATCCTCTTGGCTCCCTCCACAGTCCCCATCAGAATTTTATCTTACTGGGTCACTCTCAACTTGTCTGTTAACTTTCAACTTATTTGATATTTTCTGTTGCTTTCTTACATAGTCTCCATGTCTTTATTACCCCTGTACTATATTCCCATAAAACCTCACAGACATTATCTTATAATTGCATTTTTGAATTAATACCATCTGCTTTTATGTACCCCGCATACCAAGCAGTAGAATGTGAGGTTCCTGAATGTGAGCAAAACTACATATAACATTTGACTTTATTTCTTTAGGAAATAAGTGTCCAAATGATTGTTTAATGAATGAAATATTTTTTAATATTTTTTAATTTTTTTAATATTACTACTACAGTTTCTTCAATTTTAAGAGGAAAAGGGGATCATAATAAATAACTAGTTATATCCATTTTTATTTTACTCTAAATATGGTTTCACATTTTTATTTTAAACATTTTTTTATAATTTATCTGTACTTTAGGTTTTTTTTTTTTTCTGTTGCAGCTTTCTTGTTGGTGAACCTTGAGTTCCAGACTTCTTTAGTGGAATTAATTCAATTTATTCTTCATAAATAAACACTTCTTGAATGCTAAAACATAATAACTATTTTTAAGATAAATTACTGATGATTTTTGTATTTGACTCACCATTTACAACAACACACTATCTGTCATTGACACATACATTGGCAACATCATTATCTTTTATGTTGAAAACAGTTATATTTTGACTTGTCATCTATATTTTCAGCTTTTTCATTACTGTATTTTAAAAAAAAATTAAATATTTATATTAGGGAATTATATAGGCCTTCTTTTTTAGCTTATCATATCCTACCCCAATATTATAATACTTAATGTTGAAAACAACATTTGTACAACTACGCAGAACCAAAAAAATAAATTGAATTGCAATATGAAAATACCTATTATTTTTTTCTGTTTGTTAAGTAATTTTTCTTTTTATAATGTTCCCTGATAGCTGTAATGAAAGTCAGTACTTGAATCTTTAGTTTTGAAGATAATGTGTTAAAGCCTATTATTTATTCTAGTAGATCCCAGCCTTTTTCCAAAAGGACTCATTTAACTGAATCACAAGACTCCAGAGGTCCATATGCCTTGACATTTTCTCATAGAAAAAATACTATGTGGTAATAAAGACATAGAAGCAAACAATACAATAATAATGATAATAGTAACAATGGTAATAAAACAATTACACAAGAGCACAATGCTTAACAAAGTAAAACAATAGTAATTTCACAAATATATTCATTTTTATGAGAACAGCATAGGTGGAACACAATAGCAAATGCAAGACTCTGTGCATGGTGCACTGATTTAAAGAATATTCCTTTGGAATATTATAGGAACTCCAGCTATCTGGATACTCATGTGCACAGGGGTTTTGTAACATTGCTAAGCAATTGTATCTGGTGTTTAGACTTAATTGATGGAATGATGAATCTGAACACTTTATGCATACTAGCATTTTACCAATTTAATTAATGAATACTGAATTTTATAAATCATTAAGTGAGTTAATAGATTACCAGTAAATAGCTCTAAATTGTATATAATGATTAAATATATGGATTATAATCACTTTTATGTCACTTTGTGACTGCTTCAAAGTACTTTCACGATCCATCGGTGGGTCATGAATGCTACTTTGATCTACATTGACTCTGTTACACATTTATCCTTGAACCTTATAATGTATTCCATTTGGTGTTACAAGTATCTTAGTTTTTCAGGCCCTGATATTTTACAAATTCAATAAACTTAGTGCAGGTGTTTTTCTCTTTTTTTCATTTTAAAAGTTTTTAAAAATACCAATTAACCATATAATACTTTAACATATTCTTCTTACAATATATATTCTTGTAAAATTTAAGCATTGAACAAAATGATTCTTCTTTTGATTTCCATCTTTCAATTTTGTCCTATGTGTTTAAACATACACATATATATATATAAACATACAAAATATCTACATATAATATTTATTTTTCATAGCATGTTTATATGCTACTCAAGTAGCATTCATATTTCACAAATACCATGCCTATATATATTAGTATATATTTATAATTTTTATACTTGCATTTAAGTCAATATTACATGTTGAAGATTGATGTTAACAATATTGTTCTCTTTATTACAAAGCTGTTTATAGTATTCCATAATTTTTATATATATGTCCAGTTTTGTACAGACATAACCCATTTTGTTTTCTATTATAAGCAAGCTGGAATGAATATCTTTGAACATTTCCCTTTCATAACAGTGGGATTATTTTTTTACTGCTGATAGTGATAAGAAAAATCTCTGTCTTACACAGTCTTCAGATTTCAGAGTTTAATAGACACTATAATTTACATAGGAAGTATACAAATATACACATCAAGTAGTAGTTTATGACTGTCATATGTATACAAATCTTTGTCAACACTTGGTTACTAAGCTGTTTTTGTGTATTTGAATTAGGATTTTATATAAACTTAAGAATGTGATTGTTAACAATTTAGGTATTCCAATTGCTCCAATTTATTCATTTATTTCTTTAACATTTGGTCCTGCTATGAATATATTAAGTATCCCTGCATAAACAGTGGTAACCAGTTTGAGTTTTTTAGTGTACCCCTTACAGCTTTCTGAATATCGATTAGGAAGATAGCCTTACAAAGAGAGGCCCTTTCTATTTGTGATCCTAAATTCTATATATGACTGTTAAAAACAGAAAAAGAGAAGAAAAGAAAATGTTCTAAATAATGACACTTTTGTATAATAGTAGGGCAGACTAAAATTAGGAAAGATATATGCCGAACCATTAACAATCTCTACAAAATGGGAATGTATAGAGTCAAAAGAAGAGACACTCATTATTTTTGCATTGCATACCTATATCTATATTGCATAAATGTGTTATAATTGTACTTTAGTTTAATTTTAAAAAAGATAAAGGACGTGATAACTTGGAAAATTACACTTATTTACCTTTTTAAAAAAAGTTTTACAAGCCTTCCTTACAAATTAATATATATTCCTGTCTTATTACCCAAAGCTGTCAAATTTGTTCAAGTGATCATAGCATATAAGTTTTATCTCTTTTAACATCTTTGGATTGTTGACAATTTGAACAATTCTTATAGAATATACTTAAAAAATCAGCATGTAGTTTTAGAGAAGGAAAATGCTAGAAACTAAGCACTAGTTTGCTACCAAGTACATGGGGGTGAAATCTTTTACTTAGTAAGAAGATGAAGACCATTTTAAAAAGCAGAGTTTTTATTTGGAATTACATTTTCACAGAGCTTAGCAGACAGTGAGTATTCATTGTGAACTAAGTGTTAAACTAGACATAATGGAAAATTTGTATTGTCCTCTGAGAACACAGTTGTCCACAACACAAACTCATCAATGTTCAATTTAGAAATACATAGAGAAAAATCACTGGGCAAACCTTAGACTTAACCCCTCAGATGGGTAAAGTGAGAATCATTTCTAGAAGTTAGAGTCCTCAAGAGGAGCTTCCTAAAGGCATGACTTTCAAGTTAGTTATTAAAGAAAATAATGGATTAGCAGGAAAACTCAGGGAATGTATACCAAATAAAGAGGGAGTTTAATAACTTACTTACCTCAATGATTATAACATATGCAAAAACAATTGTCCAAAGAAGCCAATAAAATTACTTAAGATCTCTTTCCTTTTTGTTCTATTTTCAAAATTGTAGTTGAAATCTGGAGAGACAGCCGCCAACATTGCTAGAGAACTGGCTGAACAGACACGAAATCATTTGAATGCTGGAGATATCACTTATTCTGTCCGGGCCATGGATCAGTTGGTAGGCCTCCTAGATGTACAGCTCCGGAACTTGACTCCAGGTGGAAAAGATAGTGCTGCACGAAGTTTGAACAAGGTAAGGACCTTAGTTACATGCATCTTTAAAGTTGTAGTAAAATCAGTGAGAATTCCCTGATTAATTTCCCTCTCCATAAAATCAAATCATTCTAAAGAAAACTGCTAGCTATATTCAATTCACTTCACTGTCTCATTATAATAATGCCCTTATTTGACTTTCAATCTAAGGAACAATAAATGATAATCTCTTTGCATATATTTTGAATCATAATTTATTTTCTGTAGAATTCTGTTCTGGATGCTAAATTCTGACATGGTTAATATAGATAAATGCTGCTTCTTTTGTTTCTTTTTTTTTTTTATCCCTTTCAAGCCTTTATTAATATGATTAATAGTAAAACAAATATCTAATCAATAAAGAGAAATTTAGAAAATAACAGTGAGAAAAGATATAAATAATACATTATAGATTAAAAAAATAATTTAACCTAATTCATATTACATTTAAAAGCTCATTGGACAAAGTGTTTTAATTTTCCTTTTTATTTTTAAGTAACTTATTTTGCATCACTACCATTATAACTTAATAGGTTTTAATGTGTTTCAGCAACTTTGAATTGTAAGTAATAAAAATGCTTTTAAATTGTAAGGAATTTTATGTGTTTTAATTTATAGCTATAAATCTACAATATATGTTTATATACATTATATACACATATGTAAACATTTGGTATATAACTTATACAGATATAAGCATTGTATTTACTTAAATGTATAAAATATGTTTTATATATATTTATAAGGAGTATCGTTTATGTAACAAAATTTCACATTGTGAAAAGATAATAGAATTGCTGCCATTAGATAACATATATTCTCTTAATGGCATTTTTGTAATAAAGATGATCAGTTATTGAAACTGGATTTTAAGGCCTTAAATATCAGGGATAATCTTAATATCAGGGATACTTCAAACAGCAAGAATTTGGCAGCAACAGACTAATATCCTGTATGGAATTCACTGAATGAATATTCCCCTTTAGAATGAAAAAATAACTTTACAGAGTGGTCTTTGTTGTGTTTATTTCTTTTCTGTCTTATTTGACTAAGAGTATCATGAGATGGAAGACATTTTTAAAATGATGATTGTTTGACATTAAAGAAAAAAAAAACCTAGATATTTTATCCAGCAGTTTTTTCTGCAACTTCATCCTCAGAAAATAGATTCAGTTTTATCAGTTAGATAGAATTTATTACTAAGGTATTTTTTTTTTGGTTATTTTCATGCTGAGTGAAAAGGAATTATTTTGTCACTCACATCCATGATAGAATCTCAGCCCAGCCCCTGACAGAATATAATCCACAGCTGTCTATGTAATCTGGGCATGCTGTGATTTTACCAAGGTTTACTGGATGCTGTTAATGAATATCGCTGCCAGCTATTGTTATTATAATGTACTAGAAGTAGTAATTTCTATTAATGCTACATATCCATAACACTACTTGTTATAGAATATTTTGTATCTTTATTTATAAATGATGTTGATGTCTGGCAATATCAGGTAAAGCTGGCAATTAATGTCACATTCTAACAGGCTACAGCTAATCAGCTTGCCTAGTCTGAATATTAAATAACTACATAATGGGCAAATTTCCATTTGTGAAGCTTTTTAATGCTCTCTTTTGTTTCTTATTTAGCTCTTTTCAGTTGTTTATATAATGTGGTTTGTCATATGTTAATTTGCATGATGGGGTAAAGAGATGGGATGGCAAAGGTTATTCACATGCTTCCTGGCTTGCTACCATTTCCCGTGGTTCCCACTGTTCCCTGAAGCAGTTATAACCCAACAGATTTGCAAAGTCAACTCAGTACAAATCAATTGTGCTCCACATTGAAATTCTGAAGAGTTTAGAGACCTTTTAAACCAAGATGCTAGTCAGTAATCCAATGACAACACTGGCAATTTACTTGTACTGATTACTCACTTAATTCTTTAGAGGAGTAACTACTCTATGCTCACTGAAGAATGTATGAATTAAAGTTGAGAGAGTATTAGCCACACAAAAGGTATCAGAGTAACTGCTTCTTAAAATGGGTAATTTTCTCCTTCAACAATCAAGGCTACTGAAGGAAAAAAAATACTAGAAAAGGAGGAAAACTACAATCTAATTTATAAATTTTGCAGTCATTTATTTAAACTGAACAAATATATGTATTAATAATTCATTTTATCACCAGGAAAAAAAAAATATTTGGTACTGAATACGAGTTGCTGTTAATCTTTTTCCCAAAAAAACATCATTCTATATGCAAATAAATAAATACAGTCTTGTTATTCCACAAAAGTTTCTAAAATGTGTAAAATCTTTTGGTCAAAACCATTAAAAGAAATTCTTCAAGAAATAAAAACAGAGATAAATCAGAAGATTAATCACATTCTTTTAATCAGAAGTTACTTATCTCTTGGTATTTGTCCCTTAGAATCAACGAGTCAAATGAATATGCATTTCTATTTTCTCAATAAATGGAACTTTTTATATGTATGAACAAATGGTTTGTGGTACATGTTAACTACCTAAATTATCTTTAAACCACAAGCAATTTACTATCTTTAAAAAATGGGTTTCAAATCCTTGACATACTTTAATTACTTAACACATCTTCGTCTGTGGCCCACAAGTTAATAACTAACCTCATATGAAATGAATCATGTCAAAAAATAAAGCATATTGATTTTTACTAATTTCTACTAAATTTATTCTAAGATTTCTTTCCATCATTAACAGCTTTATACCATCCAGTTATCACTTGGGTTCTGGAAAGGTATTGGTTACTATTTTTCAAGCCAATGCTGACATTTTGCTGCTGCTTAGCTGTCATTCTCTTCTAGGAAGTAGTGCACAACAATATAAGGTGTTTGTGTAGGTGTGTTCTTTTATTTTTCTTGTTTTCTTCTGTCACTAACTTGTTTTTTCTATTCTGTGTTTAATCTGCTGTCTTAATGGATTCAGCTTCAGAAAAGAGAGCGCTCTTGCAGAGCCTATGTCCAGGTACTTTCTGCGTTTTTATAAATGTGTTAAGTTGTTGAATTGTCTCTGTTGGCAATAGCATGTATGGGAATCTGACAGAAAGATGATAATGTATTGAACTTGAAGAATTTCAGGGTGGTATAGACGGTGGGAATGGAAAGCTATATGAAAGAGCATGTGCTAAAAAGAAATTTGAAAAGTGACAGTGCTCTATCATACAAGAGGATCACAGACTAGCTAAGAGGTGCAACTTTGGTGTGAGAATTTTGATCATCATTGAAAGGTGAGTTGGATATAATATATAAATCTCCAATTTCTTCAGAGGGGGCTTTGAAAACATTTCATTCATATATTGATCTGGTTAATATTTGATTAACAAGTTATCCAGAAATGGCACTCAATCAAATAAGACAACAGTTCCAGGATACTTGGAATGTTATACTTCTGTACCAAATTGATCAAGACATGCTGTAACGATCTTATTCTTCCACTCATTATAAGCACATGAATCCCAATGTGAATGTTTTAGTTAACGTTGTAATTTGTTTCTAAGCAAGGTTAAAAAAAAAAAAAAAGTTTCTATGTTTATGAGTTCTTGTGGAAAGGAATCCCTGAAGCCAGCTTCATAGTTATTTTTAGAAGGAAAAGAAGGGTGGGGATATCAGAAGATAGGAGAGAGAAGAAAGGAGAGAGGTGAAGGAAAGAACAAAGGAAGGGAGGCAAGGTCAAACAACAAAATACTTTAGTAATGACTTCATTCTGCTTTATTCAAGGTAAATCAATCCACGGGTTGCCAGAATCAGTGCTTCACCATCAGTAGCACACTCTTCCTGAGGGATATTGGGCAAGAGTTAGTTTTATGGAGACAACTCGAAACAGGGATTGCAAAGGAAGTTGGGGATTTCCTTATAAGGCTAGCAGATCCAGTTTTCTAGGGTAAAGTGAGCTGGGTTAGAGGATTGTGATTGGCTCCTTGACAATCATTTCCCATAAATGCAGGTTTAGATTTGTGATATGGGCCAGGCTACTGAGGCAGCTTCCATTCTGTGGGTTCCAATATACAAATTAACTTTATCAGAAGGAAGAAAAATATGAAACTGTGTAGCTGTAAATGTTATTCCCTATGTGGATATATCAGCATTTTTAAAGGGGAAGGTCAACTACATTTGTAAAGAAGGATGTCCTCAAGACCCATGTTACTAGTTCTCAGATTGGTAGTCCAGAAATTAAACTGTATCCATTTATTCACAATAAGGGCATTGTGCGAGACAGTCATTTAAAGCGGGGGGGGGGGGGGGGGGGGGGGGGGGAAATCTGCATAACAGAGGTTAGGAAGAAAACCTTTTAATTTGTATTCTTTCTTATAAAATAATGAACTGTTGTATATAAGCAACTGTTCAGGTTTTTCTCATATTTTGGAAAAGAAATTACTTTGGGAGGTATATGTATATATACTTCTTTGTGTGTGCAACAGATAGAAAAATTGAAGTACTCTTCAGAACTGAAAGCTGAGGATCATTTTTGAGCAACATTAGTATTGTTTTTGATTGCAATCTATGTTATCCTTTTAATAGGGCCTTGGAAATAATTAGAATTAGCCTTTCAGTATTTAAATCTCTATGAAATGCATGGCCATTCAAACAAGAATCTCTGATGGAAAATTAATAGCACAGTTTATTCAATGGCTGATTTCCTGTTGTTATAATTGACTGGCTATGAATAAATGTTTCAGCTATTGACTAAACATCTGATAAGACCAAATACAAACAGAATATTGGTGAAGTGGAAATGCTCTGCTTGCTAATACATGACATTATTTCTATTCCTTTTGTATAGATCATTATTCTGTGAAATTCTAGACTGAATAATACCTAAATCTTTAGTCTATTTGGCTTTTAAAGACATGTTCTCTATTATTTCTATATTCAGAGCACATTCTAAGCTACCTGTGAAATAGGAATGAAATATACCAGAAAGGTTTTTTGCACTAAATTTGAAAAAAAATATTTATTATAAGATACTTAATTTTTTTTTTCCTTTCCATGGGCACAAGCAGTGATTCTTCTAGATATGATTTTGACCATCTAAATACATTTAACATTTAATTATTTAGAAGTACAGTGTCTATTTTATGAATTATCTAGATCCATTCATTACTTCTTGCTTCCCACTTTTTATTTCACACACACACACAATAACAGTGAAATCTGGACTGTCGATAGTCAGCTATGATAACTGATCTATAAGTGAGCAATTAAAAGTTAGTTGCTTTGATTTTTTAAAATAATATATGAATCTCCTAAAACTTATTATGCTTTTATATCAAGAAGTTTAATGAAAAT
This sequence comes from Bos taurus, assembly GCF_002263795.3. Classification (NCBI taxonomy): domain Eukaryota; kingdom Metazoa; phylum Chordata; class Mammalia; order Artiodactyla; family Bovidae; genus Bos; species Bos taurus. Next base: position 77,484,363 of record NC_037333.1, read on the forward strand.
AAAAAAACTGGGTCCAATATATTTTATTTTTCCTTATTCAGTTGTAATTTTAGATTACCCTAAAAGTTTTGTTGACTATTAAAATATAGGTATTCACATATGTCAAATTAAAATATCATTACCATATCCCAGACACAATGCATATCTTCATTTAGAAGAGGGTTTTAAGTTTTATGCCAGAGAAGACAAGTAAGGCTTGTGTTCCATATGCATATTAATATATATGTTACCATATATATTATTACCAGGAGGGGCCATAGAGGTGAAGATGAGTGAATTGAAATATGGAGAGATCCAATGACTGGAACTAGGTCACACAGCTGGCACTGATGGCACTAATGCTTCTATCCTGGTGCATCCAGTGCTTCTTCAACACCATCTTAAGAATAACAGTGATGTAATATGAAGAATAAATCATTTATTAGGCATTGTGACCGTCACTGAAAAGCATTTTGCATAAATTCTTATTTCATATTCTTTTGCAGGAACTATTAAAATTTACTGACATTCATTTTTTTCCATTTTAAATGCTTTAAAAGCAGGACATTTTCCTAGTTAAGAAATATGTTTTGACTTTTGCCAGCAGTTTCCTTTCTCCTCCAAATCCCATAGGTGGCATGGACTCCCTGGAGACTCACAGTCAATCTTGCTTGATGGTAATGGAGTCTGCCTGCCAATGTAGGAGATGTGGGAGATGGGGGTTCAATACCTGGGTCATAAAGATCCCCTGGAGGAGAAAATGGCAACCTACTCCAGTATTCTTGCTTGGAAAATCCCATGGAGAGAGGAGCCTGCCAGGCTACAGTCCATGGGGTTGCAAAGAGCTGGACACAACTGAGTGACTGAGCACACATGCATCGTTATTGATGTGAATCTTTTGAGTCATTCTTTGGAAACCACTATTATTTGCATACTTAGGCCAAGGATTGATTTAACAATTAGTAAATAACTGCAAAATTTTTTTTAAAGACACACACCTGGTTTCTTCTCTTCTTCGCATTCTTCCTTCCATTTTTCATTTTTTTAAAAGGCAGATAGTCTATGTTTTAAGTCTTACAAAGTATTTGAAATAAGCCCTCTTTTTATTAGATTTTACTTATTTTATTTTATTTGGACTTAATATTTACTTATTTATTTATTTATTTTGTTTGTTTCACCTTCATTATCCACTAGAAATCTGTATCCTAGGTATTAGTGCCGGGGTCCAGCCCCGGTGGATCCAGGGAATTCAAAGTGGGGACGGCGTCGGCAAGGATCAGGAAACAACTGCTTAATTAAACTTTAATTAAGGACATAAAGAGTAACAGAATAAGGATAGCTCAGTGAGGAAATTCAGTGGAGAAAAGAGGCTGAAATAAGGATAGCTCAGTGAGGAAATTCAGTGGAGAAAAGAGGCTGAATAATTCAGCCAGAAGGTAAGAGAAAGAACGACATGGTGAGATCAAGTTTCAGTGAACAAGGCCCGCACTTTATTTTCCAAAGTAGTTTTTATACCTTAAGTTATGCATAGAGGATAATGGGGGAAGGGGTAGAGTCATGCAGCAAGCCAGGCTTTCTTCCTGCAAACTTATCATATGCAAAAGCTTAGGTGATTTGCATCATCTTCTGGCCCGGAGGCCTGTTAACATTTTAAGACCCTTTCTTCAGAAAACTTATTTTTCTCTAAAGGTGATAAGTCAAGCGCCACCCTCCAAAAGCATTAGATAAAGCTGCATTCCTACAGAGCAAAGGTGTGGTGGGCTATAACAAGAAAAAGAATTAACTCAAGGGTCCCAGGTTACAAACATTAAAGCTACTATTTACACCAATTATATTAATCAATACACTGCCAGGGACACAGCAGGTAAGGGATATGGAGACTTAGCAGCAAACATTGGCCCAACAAGTGAAAATCCCTTCACCAATACAATTTCTAATCAATCTTTTAACTGCTCAAAAGAATCTGTGTTTAGACAGTTTAGAACATCTCATGCCTCTCACAGTTGGGAGGCTCTGAACAATCACATGTGTCCGGAAAAACCTATTCAGGCAGGCTAGAGGACTTCCAAGGGAGTTTGTAGGTTGAAACACTGTCACACCCAGGAATTATTAACTGGAGCTGTAAGCTAACTCTTTTTTCAGAGAGAGGTAGTGGAGGACAGTCCCCCGTAAAGTCAGAGGTGTAGGTGAAAACACAAAGCAGAAAGTAGGCAGACTCTGGTTTTGGGGGTAGATTGCTCGAGAATTTCCAGGGAGACTCCTGAGGCTTGATCCCACCTTTGCGTATGCCAAGCCTCCTTCCTCATGACCTTTGCCAGGGGCGGAGCTCGCTCCCCGCATATTAGCACAGTAAAAGCAACCTCAGCTTCAACTGTAAAAAAAATAATAATAAACTCACACAGTAGTTAACAAAAACATTCAAGAATTACTAGTTGAGCGCATTTGCACAATAATCCTCTCAGTACTGGGAATACAGCAGTGCCCACAACAGGTCAAAATCCCTGTTCACTCTCCTAGGGTGAAATATCTAGTAGCAGAATATAAACAGTAAATATATGGTATGTGAGATGATAATAAATGTTATGGAGAAAAACAGAGCAAGAAATGCATCACTGAGGTGAGGTGACATTTGAGAAAAACTATGAAGGGGTGAACTGTGAAGATATGTAGGAAAAAGCACTCTAGCAAAGAAAACAGAAAGTTTCTGAGATAGAAATAAGCCTGTGTTGTCTAGGAAGCCAATGCAACTGGAATGAAGTGAAAGAGAAAAGGATGACAGGACGTCAAGGGCCCAGATCTGACAGACCTTTGTAAGGACTTCAGCTTGTATTCATAGAGAGGAAACCACTCCAGGGTTCTGAGCAGAGGGATGACATGGTCTGATACGTTTTAAAATTAGAAAATAGATGATAACAGGAAAAGTAAGGACTGAAAGAGGGTAACCATTTGGGCAATAACAACTACTTAAAACAGGATATGAGTATGGGATGCTCAAATAATTTTTCTGGTTCAAGGTTTTTTTTCAAAGTGGAACAAATAGGATTTACTGTGTGGATCACAATAAACTGTGGAAAATTCTGAGAGAGATGGGAATACCGGACCACCGGACCTGCCTCTTAAGAAACCTGTATGCAGGTCAGGAAGCAACAGTTAGAACTGGACATGGAACAACAGACTGGTTCCAAATAGGAAAAGGAGTACATCAAGGCTGTATATTGTCACCCTGCTTATTTAACTTATATGCAGAGTACATCATGAGAAACACTGGGCTGGACGAAGCACAAGCTGGAATCAAGATTGCCAGGAGAAATATCAATAACCTCAGATATGCAGATGACACCACCCTTATGGCAGAAAGTGAAGAGGAACTAAAGAGCCTCTTGATGAAAGTGAAAGAGGAGAGTGAAAAAGTTGGCTTAAAGTTCAACATTCAGAAAACAAAGATCATGGCATCTGGTCCCATCACTTCATGGCAAATAGATGGGGAAACAGTGGAAACAGTGTCAGACTTTATTTTTTGGGGCTCCAAAATCACTGCAGATGGTGACTGCAGCCATGAAATTAAAAGACGCTTACTCCTTGGAAGGTAAGTTATGACCAACCTAGACAGCACATTAAAAAGCAGAGACATTACTTTGTCAACAAAGGTCCATATGGCCAAGGCTATGGTTTTTCCAGTGGTCATGTATGGATGTGAGAGTTGGACTATAAAGAAAGCTGAGTGCCGAAGAATTGATGCTTTTGAACTGTGGTGTTGGAGAAGACTCTTGAGAGTCCCTTGGACTGTAAGGAGATCCAGGCAGTCCATCTTAAAGGAGATCAGTCCTGAGTGTTCATTGGAAGGACTGGTGTTGAAGCTGAAACTCCAATACTTTGGCCACCTGATGCGAAGAGCTGACTCATTGGAAAAGACCCTGATGCTGGGAGGGATTGGGGGCAGGAGGAGAAGGGGACGACAGAGGATGAGATGGTTGGATGGCATCACCGACTCAATGGACATGGGTTTGGGTGGACTCCGGGAGTTGGTGATGGACAGGAAGGCATGGTGTGCTGCAGTTCATGGGGTCATAAAGAGTTGGACACGACTGAGCAACTGAACTGAACTGAAGGGATTGTAAGGTGAAGTGTCTGGAAAAGAGAGGTGTTGGAATGACCCACAGTGTTTTGCCTGAGCAACTGGAAGAATGAATTTGCCCGTTACTGAAATGGTCTATCTGTGACCAATTTGGGAGGAACATGAAAAGAACCTCACTAAAAGTATGTTAAGTTTCTTATCAGATATGCAATATTGATGGTAAATTTGCAGTTAGGTATATGAGCTTAAAATTTAGCTGAATGTTCACGCTAGAAGTAATCATTTAGTAATGTTTCAGGAACCAGTCAATCCTAAAGGAAATCAATCCTGAATATTCATTAGAAGACTGATTCTGAAACTTAAGCTCCAGTACTTCAGCCACTTGAGGCGAAGGGCCAACTCATTAGATAAGACCCTGATTCTGGGAAAGACTGAAGCCAGGAGGAGAAGGGCGTGACAGAGGATGGGATGGTTTGATGGTCTCTCTGATTCAATGAACATGAGTTTAAGCAAGCTCCAGGAGATAGTGAAGGGCAGGGAAGCCTGGCATGCTGCAGTCCTTGGGAAGGCAAAGAGTAGGACATGACTGAGCGACTGGAAAACAACAAAAACAAAAACAATGTGAGAGTGGCATTTTCAGTCAATGTTTCATTTCCTAGATGAGTTTATCAAGGAAATGAGCATAGAGAGGAAGGAATCTAGGGCTGAGACCCAGGACACTGTCATATGATGAGGTCTGGGAGAGGAAGAGTAACCAGCCGCAGAGAAGGAGGAGGACCTGAAGAGTATGGCATCCAGGAGTCAACTCAAGTTCTTATCTCACACAAAAGAAAAAGATGTCAGGTGCTGCTGAATCTGCTCAGAAACACAAATACAGCTTTTCAGTGATAAAAGTAATGTCAACATTTGATGAATTTTAAAAGATTCTAAAGCCCGGATACATAAACATTTCTACCTATTGCTTCTTTTTTTTCTCTCTCTTTAATACAGGCTTTCTGTGAACCTAAGTTGCTACTTGCACCTTTGACAAAGTGAAAATTGAATTATGCCAGTTTTACTTGTGTGCCTTTGGTGGATGAGACAAGAAAAGATTCTAACCTCCATTTATACTCCTAGGAAGAAATTAATGAGTATTTTCAAGTTCCTTGTTTGGTCACTTAATTGGCTGTGTGACAAAGAGCTCCGTGGTGCATGTCAAACAAGTTTTTGAGTCTTCTAATGATTTGTGCTTTGCTTGACTTGTGATACTATTCTTTGTGGCCTGTGAGGCTGGATATCCTTGTTAAAGTGGCTAGAATAAATTGGCTAGTGGTGTGCATACAACGTAGTATATTAACTATAGCAATGGGGAGTACTTTTAGCAACTCTTTCAAGAGATTTCAGTGTTTGCCCATAAGCATCAAAGCCAACTCAAACTTTCATTTAATATAATTAAAAGGACATCTGAAAGTAGTTTGAATCACGCCAGGTTCTTGAGATTTGGTAACCCTTTGTTAAAACACTATGAACTTAATGTATTTCACAGCTTGATAAATCTGCACTTGATTTGTGTAAGAGAGAAAATATAAATCTGTACCCTGCATGTTTCTGGTGCTCTGAACCTATTGCTAAAAGACATTGAGATCAAAGAAAGTGACTTCCGTGTAAAAGTAGTTTTCTTTAGATAAAGAAGAGATATGAATTCTTTTTTATACATTGTAGTCATTAAATAAGGCAATTGTTGAATCAAAAGATAGTAAAACCATATGTAATATAAGCAGTGTAAATTATACAGGCTATTATTTAAGATCTTGGACAGGTCAGTTCATAAATCTAGTGATTTGAAAACTTCCAAAGGATAATGACAGATATTGATGATGGACTTTCTGCTTTGACGTGCAAAGAACATCATTTTGGGAATCTCTCAAAATCCTCGTGGCTAGTGTGTCAGATCAGGCAGAGATGGCTGCTTTACAAAGTTATTTCCAACTCTTCCGTTTTGCACATTTCCTATAAATCAACAAAATGTTCCTGTTTACATATATATATATATATAGCTAGAATATATATGTGATTTATATATATGGAATATATATAAAATAAATATAGAATATATATATATATATATATATGGTTTGTAAATGCTTCAGGAAGTAATTCTAATAAGGGTGGGAGAAAAAGGCCTTTTATTTCTATATAAAATACTTTCACCTAAAACAAAAGTATTTTCTCACTTTTTTCCACCAAATTTTATTCTCTCCTTTCTTGATTAAAGCCTGGATCATTATTTAATTGTAAAATTGTTTCTTTAAAGTCCATTCTAGTTCATCATTGCTCTCTGAACATGAGTTTACCTTCAAAGAAGTTTTAAATACACAGAACATAAATATATATTATTTCTATGCAAACATAAGAGAGTACACATCAATTTACCTTACTATGTGTCTTTAAAAGCCTTATGATCATATACCTAACCAGAAGGAAAAAAATACACTTAAAATAACATTAGAGATTTAAAAACCTACTTTCTGAACCTATCATAAGCATTTCTGGTGCAGGTTAGACAAGAAATGAAAGCTTTAAGGTGTCATTTGCAGTAAAGTAGTTGCCTAATGACTTGGAACCAAACAAATGATTTTTTTATTCTACTACTAACAGAATTATAATTTTTATATTTTCACTTATCTCATGTATGAACTTTTTACAGCCAGTAGTCACAGAAACTTAACTATGGTAACTTAAACTAGGACTTTATTTTCATAAATAAAAAGGAAATACAGTTGAAGCAGTTCAAGATTAGTATGAACACTCCATTTCAGAGACCAAGGCTTCATCTGTTTTTCTGCTATATTGTATTTAGCACCTGGGCTTATCTTCAAAATGACAAGATGCTTACTTAGCATCCAATCATCACTTCATGCTAATTTCTACACAGAGAGGAGGACAGTAAACTATTCATTTCTGTTACAACTTTCCAAAAATCTCACCCAACTACATTTAATCATTTCTCCTACTCCTAACTGTATCCCTTGGCTGTTTAGTTTACATAAGTAAATTCTTCTTTGATAGATACAGTTTTGCAGCTGGGCATAGTGTCCAATGATTCTGTGTCTAAAACAAGAGAATTATTGGGAAGTAGTGTTCTTAGATGAAATAAAAAAAAATTTTTTTTTCATATTTGATGGTACATATTGATATATTCATCCAGTTTTGATATGATATCTGCCAGAAAGTTATGATGATACAATACCAATGGTTACTTTTAAATCCTAAGTAGAGATTAAAATGTCCTTTTGATTGTTATATTCTGAAGGCAATCATTTTTGTTCAAAGGAAAAAAAAACAAGGTTATTTCAAATTATTTCCAGATGGCATTTCTTTCTTTATAAGTACTTTTCTGAATGGATAATATAGGTATATGTTACAAAATTCAAAAAGTGGAATAATAGATATGTCTCCTTCCCACTCAGGCCACATGGCTAACTCCAAGGCATGCCACTGATGTTGTGATGTATTTCGGTGGTGTCCCCTCGGAGTTGAATGGTGCAAGCAGCCCTGCCTCTCTCCCTAGTAATTCATATCTCTTTCCTCAAAACAATTACTGTATCAACCTCTTAAATATCTTACCATGGAAGACTAGTTTTGCTCACATCCATATTTTTATAACGTTTCTTTATAAATCTTGTCATACAATTGCAAAACAGTGTTTGTTCTCCTCGCCTATGACTAGGACGTTGAGAGTAGCTGTGGCAAACTCATGTTATGTGGTAGCATTCCACTACTGAAAGAATGAACATATACTGATGATCAAAGGCAGTCTTGCATCACAGTTTATATCAATAAAACAAGTTTATCAGTAGGAAACCAGTTGAATAAAATGCTACACCAAATAGTTGAATACTCTCTAGCCACAGAAATGTTTTTAAAATGCAGATTGATCAAGACTTGATCCCACTCAAAGACTGTCTTTTTCCCTTAAAAAAAAAGTCCTGTTTTGGACTATAGTGTTTGAGAATTTGACTCCTCTTGCTGATTTCCCACATCTTAGCTGGCCTCTTCCATAAACTTGGAGTCTACACTCCCAAATGACCTAAGGACTTGCATTTCATATTTCTGTGCCTTTGTAGTCACAGTGCCTTCTACTTGGATTCCTTCTCTACTTCTCCTTCCCTTCTTCTCAGTAGCATTCACTTATCTGACAACATTTAGTTGATGCATGAATAGGATTATTCCTGTTTCCTGAAGACCATTTAAATTGTACTTAGCACATGAAAAATGACCTCTAAATATTTACCATTTAATTTAGGCCTTCGTCTAATGTTTCCAATTGCTTGATGGTATTTGCACTGAAGAGTATGAAAGGCAAAAAGATATGACACCAAAAGATGAGCCTTCCAGGTCAGTAGGTGGTCGATATGCTACTGAGGAAGAACAGAGAAATAGCTCTGGAAAGAATGAAGAAGCTGCATTAAAACAGGAATGGATCCAGTTGTGGATGTGTCTGGTGGTGAAAGTAAAGTCTGATATTGTAATAAAAATATTGTCCAGGATCTGGGATGTTAGGTCTATGAATCAAGGTGAATTGGACATGGTGAAGCAGATGATGAAAAGAGTGAACTTCAGCATTCTAGGAATCAGTGAACTGAAATGGATGGGAATGGGCAAATTTAATTTAGATGACCATTATATCTACTACTGTGGACAAGAATCCCTTAGAAGAATTGGAGTAGCCCTCGTAGTCAACAAAAGAGTCTGAAATGCAGTACTTGGGGGCAATCTGAAAAATGACGGAACGGCCTCTCTCTGTTTCCAAGGCAAACCATTTAACATCACAGCAATGCACATCTATGCCCCAACAACTAATACTAAAGAAACTGAAGTTGAGCAGTTCTGTGAAGATATACAAGACCGTCTAGAACTAACACCAAACAAAGATGTCCTTTTCATCATAGGGTATTGGAATGTAAAAGTAGGAAGTCAAGAGATACCTGTGTGACAGATAAGTTTGGCCTTGGAATACAAAATGAAGCAGGACAAAGGCTAACAGAGTTTTGTCAAGAGAGCACACTGGTCATAGCAAACATCCTCTTCTAACAACACAAGAGACAACTTTACACATGGACATCACCAGATGGTCAATACCCAAATCAGATTAATTATATTCTTTGCAGCTGAAAGGGGAGAGGTTCTATATAGTGAGCAAAAATAAGACCTGGAGCTGACTGTGGCTCACATAATGAGCTTGTTTTTGCAAAATTCAGGCTTAAATTGAAGAACATAGGGAAAACCACTAGGCCATTCAGATGTTTCCTTAATCAAATCCCTTATGATAGTTGACTAATAGATTCAAGGGGCTAGATCTGGTAGAGAATGCCTGAAGAACTATGGGCAGAGCTTCATCACATTATACAAAGGCAGTGACCAAAACCATCCCAAAGAAAATTAAATGGAAGAAGACAAATTGCTTGTTTGAGCTGAGAAAATAAGAGAAGCTGAGAAAAGAGAAGCAAAAAGAGGAAAAGACATAACCAACTGAATGAAGAGTTTCAGAGAATAGCAAGGACAGATGTGAAAGCCTTTTTAATTGAACATTGCAAAGAAATCAGAGGAAATCAAAGAATAGGAAAGACAAGAGGTCTCTTAAAGAAAATTGAAGATACCAAAGAAACATGTCATGCAAAGACAGGCACAATAAAGGACAGAAATAGTAAGGACATAACAGAAGTTGAAGAGATTAAGAAGAGATGACAAGAATACACGGAAGAACTATACAAAAAAAGGTCTTAATGACCTGGATAACCACATGGTGTGGTTACTAACCTAGAGCCAGACACCCTGGAATGTGATGTCAAGTGTGCCTTATGAAGCATTACTATGAAAAAAGCTAGTGGAGGTGATGAAATTCCAGCTGAGCTATTTCAAATCCTAAAAGATGATCTGTAAAAGTGCTGGACTCCATATGTCAGCAAATTTAGAAAAGTCAGCAGTGGCCACAGGACTGGAAAATGAATGTAATGATACAGAAGTTTTGAACATTCTTGGTTCATAGATAAAGCAAGTGGATTCCAGAAAGATATCTACTTCTGCTGCATTGACTACACTCAAAGCCTTTGATTGTGTGGATCACAACAAACTGTGGAAAATTCTCCACAAGAGATGGGAATGCCAGACCACTTTACCTGCCTCTTGAGAAACCTGTATGCAGGTCAAGAAGCAAGAGTTAGAACTCTACATGTAACAACAGACTGGTTCAAAGTTAAAAAAGTAACACATCAAAGCTGCATATTGTCACCCTGCTCATTTAACTTATATCCCGAATACATCACACGAAATGCCAGGTTGGATGAAGCACAAGCTGGAATCAAGATTGCTAGGAGAAATAGCAACAACCTTAGATATGAGGATAATACCACTCTAATGACTTAAAGCTAAGAGGAACTAAAGAGTCTCTTCATGTGGTAAAAGAGGAGAGTGAAAAACTAGCTTAAATTAAACATTCAAAAAAACTAAGATCATGACATCCAGTCCTATCACTCCACTTCATGGCAAATAGAAGGGAAACAAGTGCAAACAGTGACAGATTTTATTCTCTTGGGTTCTAGAATCACTGAAAATGGTGACTGCAGGCATGACATTAAAAGACGCTTGCTACTTGTAAGCAAAGCTATGACAAACCTAGTGTGTGCATGCTAATTGCTTCAGTCAGGTCTGACTCTTTGTAACTCTCTGGACTGTAGCCTTCCAGGCTCCTCTATCCATGGCATTCTCCAGGCAAGAATTCTGAAATGGGTTGCCATTTCCTCCTACAGGGGATCTTCCTGACTCAGGAATCAAACCCATGTCTCTTACATCTCCTGCACTGGCAGACATGTTCTTTACTACTAGCACCACCCAGAAAAATCCTAGACAAATCTAAACAGCATATTAAAAAGCAGAGACATCATGGTGCCAACAGAGGTCCATGTAGGCAAAGCTATGGTTTGTCTTGTAGTTACGTACAGATATGAGAGTTGGACCATAAAGAAGACTCAGTGCTGAAGAATCGACGCTTTCCAATTGTGGTGTGGAGAATACTCTTGAGAGTCTCTTGGACAGCAAGGGGATAAAACCAATACATCCTCAAGGACATCAACCCTGAATATTCATCAGAAGGGCTGATGCTGAAGCTGTAGCTCCAATACTCTGGCTACCTGATTAGAGGAGCCGACTCATTGGAAAAGACTCTGATGCTGGAAAAGACTGAGGGCAGGAGGAGATCGGAGCTACAGAGGATGAGATGGTTGCATGACATCTCTGACTCAGTGGAAATGAGTTTGAGCAAGCTCCAAGAGATAGTGAAGGGCGGGGACGTCTGTTGTGTGGCAGTCCATGGATTCACAAAGAGTTGGACACTTCTTAGCTACTGAACAACAACAGCAACAACATTTCCACCACAGTAGAAATTCTCAAAACACTTCTCTACATCACTGTCACCAGCCCCTCTCCTTTTACTGTCTCTTAATTTCACCTCATCAGACTTTGCCCTCACTACCTTACTGCAGCTGTACTAGTTGAGGTCATTAATGATTTCATGCTGATGAACTCAGTAGTCAGATGTCAATTAACTGTACTTAACCAGTCAGAAGACACAGTTGATTTCTTTGTCTTCCTTAATACACTATCCTGAAGAAAACCCATTCTCTTGATTTTCCTCCTCTTGATGCTTCTTTGCAGTCTCCTTTCTTCACTCCTTTTCTTCTAAATCCATGGGTTTGGGTGCCTCTTAGCTCAGTCGGCTCTTGTTTGCTCTTTGTTCTGACACTCCTATGTGATCTAGTTGATTTAAGTGGCACCTATGTGCCTAAGACTCACAGATGTTATCTACAGCACAGACCACTTTCGTGAACTCCAAAATTAGTTTGAAGGTAACTTTTCAAATCTTCACTTTTTTTTTAAATAGGCATCAAATTCATAACTGAATTCCCAGTCTTCACCTGAAAACTAGTTTCATGTGCAGTGTTCACCTACTCAATTGATTTGGTTCACCCCCGCCACCTCCTGTTTTCTAAATAAAGCTCCAAACATGGGCCTCTCTAAGATTTTGAAATATGCAAAGCATATTTCCACTTGTTGAATTGCATTCTGTTTATTCACCCTTTTGGAATACCTCCTCCAAATATCTACATGGATAACTCTCTCAGCAACTTTGTCTTTTTAAAATCATTACATTTTCAAGGAGGCCCACTTGGACCATCCTAAGTAAAATCAAAAGCCACCCTGTCCCCAACCCTACCCCTAACTCTGAATCCCCCATAGATAGATGATTGGTAGGAAGACCTGATTTACCCCTTGTCTGTTTGGTTAATGTTGTATTTAAGCTTGAAATTCTCATGGAGCCATTCTAATACAAAGCTTGTACTTCATGTTTCTACTATTATAATGCTTGTCATGCTGTATTTTACTTGTTTATTTCCCTGGCTTCACTCTATTGTTATCACTTTGAAGGAAGGAAGAATAACTATCTCTCTTTGCAGTATCTCAGTTAAAGGCACTTAATTAATATTTGTTGAATGAATGTTGAGTAAGTAAAAAGTTAATGGCAACCCACTCTAGTATTCTTTCCTGGAGAATCTCCATGGGCGGAGAAGCCTGGTGGGCTACATCCATAGGGTTACAAAGAGTTGGACGTGACTGAAGGGACTTAGCACAATTTCTCTAACACAACATAGATTTGACAGCATTCAATCATTTAATTTTATATAAGATTTAAAAATAATACAGTCAGTTACAGTTTGTTAAATATATTTTTAAATAAGAAGTTTCTTGAAGAGGCAGAGTCTTTTGTAAAATTTCTGTTTTATCTTGTTCTACTATTAAAGGTTCTTATTACTATATTCAAGTCAGTTGTATTATACAGTCATTTTTATTAAGACTTGAAAATGCCAACATTTCTCTGTAATATAAAAGGGAGTTCAGAGATTAGTGGTTTTTATATGCTTAGTAATATTAAATAACAGTGATTATTAAAAAAATCTTAGGTTTATTGATCAGATGTGTAAATATCAGTCACCCAGCTTGACTTCTAGTAAAAAAACTTTAAGTTTAAAACTGTTTTGAAGACTTCTAACATTTGCCCTTTAAAATTTTGATTTGAATCAATGTCTAAACATAGATTGGAGTACAATGTGCCCTATTCAGGAATGATGTTAAACTTTTGCTCTATTTTATTTTATTCTCAAATGACAAACTTATTACAAAGTCAAAAATGAAGAGTTAAGGTTTTTAAAAATTTTAATTATAAATCAATGTAAATTATATATATATATATATTATATATATAGAGAGAGAAAGAGAGTCAGAGAGTCAGAAAGCAAGAAATTGGAGCATAGAAGATCTGAATACTTATTTTTCTTTCTCTACATAGCCTGAGATTTATACGTGACATATATTAAACATGGAGAAGGAAATGGCAACCCACTCCAGTATTCTAGCTTGGAAAATCCCATGGGCAGAGGAGCCTGGCAGGCTATAGTCCATAGGTCACAAGAGTAGGACACGACTTAGCACTATCTTTCTTTCTTTCTATTAAACATAAATATATATATATATAATATAGTAAGAGAAACAATGTTCAGCATGATTACTGTATATATTGATAAAAAATATTGTGTTCATGAGAACACAGGAAAAAGATAAAGATGTGGAGATAAAAAATAAAATTTCACTTTTCAAAAGGATGTCAGCAACTTAATTTAAATTTATCCACTAAGGGGAGATAATTGCTCTTAATATTCTAATGGGCTGCCTAATGATTATATACATATATATGAACATATGCTTCAACACAAAAGAAAAAAAATGAAAATTCATTAAAAAATAATGAATGACCTCAAGAACTTAAGATCTAAGTTTATAAATCCTTTATGTAAATATACTTAATGGCTGTAGATTTTCTACACAATACAGCCCAAACTGCTATCATACTGAAAATCTTCTAAGATCTGAATTATACTCACCATTTCTCTCACTTTACTTTTTTTACACTTTTTTTTAATCTATCTTTTCTTACATCATGCATTCTTCTCACCCCAAGCACAAACCATTTCTTGCCTCAATACCTTCGTTTTTGTCTTTTTTAATCCTTAACTTGCTTATTATGTTCTTCAGCCTCAAATTTCCTTCTCTTAGGTAAAAAAAGCTTATTTATCTTTTAGTGTCTGATTCAAAACCAAACACCTCTAGGATCTTTTATCCTTCTCAGCAAGAATTCAGTACACTCTGTCCCATGCTATATGTTTACCTTCTGCTTTGGAGTGTAGGCAAATTGAGAACAGATGTTCTTATTTTTCCTAACCTCACCCAGCAGTGATTTCCCTAGTTCTTTGCATATCATACATATTTAATAAAATATGAGTTGCATTGAAAGTTAAAATGAATTACCCTTCATTCTCTGCAACTCATTCTGCCTTCCTTCCAAACCATGCTGATATCTGGTCATTCAGAAGACTTCTTGGGTGACATAGCAAAAAGTTACAGGAGTAAAAAAAGATGTTTTCAGTTTCCCTATTGTATTAATGATTTGATAGTAAAAGTAGGATATTTTTGTTTAATGAGCCTTTATAGAATACTAAAATGTCTCAAAACACTAAAATTTACCCTGGAAAAATGAAAATGAACGTGATATGTCCCCTGAGGACATCAGAATTTAGTCAGAATTTAGAATCAGAATTTAGAAAGCCAGACCCACATATGAATAATTCTATTAAAGGTGAATAAGTACTAAAAATGGGAGCCCATTTTGACATCGAGTCTCTGATGATAATGATTTGGATAATACTGGCTTAGTTAATAGATCTTTTCATTTGTACTTAATCTTTGCTCTTATAAAATCAGAGATTTTTTTTTTTTTTCCTACTGATATGAAAAGGGAGAAAACTCACTTTCATGTGAATCTTCACCAGATGGCAATAATTCAGCAAAGAGTTATTGAACACTTACTGTGTGCCGGGTGGTTTTGGGCACTTACAAATGACACAATCACTACCTTCATGAAGTTTACCTTTTTCCGAGTGAGTGATCTACCAGTTAAATAGTTTTTTTAGGTAAATAAATATCTGACACACCTTAGATAATGATACCTATTACAAAGAAGACAAAACAGATAATGGATTTAAGTGGGTGACTCTCCTTAGATATGCTGCTAAAGGAAGACCTATATGAGCAGCTGATACCTGAGCTAAAACCTGAATGAGATCATGATTAACAAGCTTGTCTTCAAAAAAACTACTATGATGGTATAGTTGTATATCCTTTCAAAGGCATTCATTCTGTTTGGATCTTTATTTTAATGGTTTTCAAGCAGAGAAGAAGGGTAACTAAGTTTCCCAGGTGATTTGGTTACCTAGTTACCTAGTTTAAGATTTAGAATTTACCTTGGTAAGAAATGCCATTGATATATTTCTCACCATGGACCCTTTTATGTATTCTTGCTAAGGAATTCTAGACTATTTCACAAGGACATTCTCCTAGAAAAATGATGAAAATTGATATTGGAAGATATACAGCTATTTTTCACGAAAATTTCACAGTAGTTAACAACAAATAAAAACACTGTCCCTTTTGAAATATATGAAGTGTGATTAAACAGTTTAAAACACCTTTTAACAAACATGCTATAGTTAAATGCTCAGTGTAAAATTAGTCAAATGAATTTGCTTAAGATCTGAATTTAATGATGAGGGGTCAGATAATATTGTGCAATGCCAATATATGTCAGGAAAGATATGGGATGTCCATAATTCTGGTATGAAGCTAACTGACTTTTCACACTTTCTAATTTATGTTTGATTTTTAGGAAGGCAAAAGTGACTTTAGAGTCTAGTCTGTAAACTGTTTAATAAGAAAAGTAGTATCTTATATAGTATGCCCCTAACCACACTCAAATTGAAATATGATGCATCTTATTTTCTTATGCAGTTCACACTTTGTTAATTGGTTAGAAAACATCAAATTGCCCAAAGGCACACTGAAATGTGTGGTGAAACCAGAATATAAATTCCCAGGTCCATCTCCTATTCAGTTTCTTGTGTTTTGAAAATATAGTGGGGTGAATTAACATTTAGTTTCTGGCAAAGATATTTTAATTAAATTAACATCCCCAAATTTTAGATTATTTCAGTCTATAATGTCAAAACCGTTAGGTATTTTTGTTTTTCCTTTTCAACCTTTTGTGGTTAGAATATATTTTAAGATTTATCCAGAATTAGTCTTATTTATTATAACTTTAGAATATAAATCTTAGGTCAATAAAAAAAAAAAAATGATAGCAGATGAGAAATTGATGAGAGCCATTGATCAATGTCCCATTACCTCACTTTAATCAAATGCATTGTGTATTTCCTGTTCAACTTTGGTTCTAAACTGTAGTTAAGTTCATTTCTTTGGAACCAAATAAAATGAAAAAGCAACTTGTATTTTAAAGAAATGTTTTTGAGGTAGTGAAAGCAGTACAATAACTAGTTTGACCAGAAAACCCCCCAAAATGAAAGCTTTATTACCAAGTGTCATCATTTGTGTGTAAAATATATAAATGTATGAATATATATAGGGAAAATGAAATATAGATGTTATTTTGCTGTTGAATATTGTGACTGTTTATTTGGTCTTCATGAAACTAGTAACAGGGACATGTTGAAAGGTTGTTGTTGAATCACGCGAACACACCAGGATTCTTGGCCCCCGGAGGAGAAGAATTCAATCCGGGGCCAGAGACGAGGCTTGATCGCTCAGAGCTTTTGTGTAATAAAGTTTTATTAAAGTATAAAGGAGATAGAGAAAGCTTCTGACATAGGCATCAGAAGGGGGCAGAAAGAGTACCCCCCTGCTAGTCTTCAGCTGGATGTTATATAGTCACTAGCAGTCTGTTAATGAAAGAAAGGAATGTCTTAAAATTCAGAATGGCACCAGGCCCCTCACCCGTAAGATGCATTTTGGGATAATCTTGGCACCAAATGGTTTATCCTGGGCCATAAAATGATTAACTTGAATCTTGAAGAAGGGCAGACCACCATACAAATAGTTTCATTTACATAGATTAGGGGAACAATATCTGAGTATAACATACTGGTTTGTCAAGTAGGTTCTGGGCCAAGAGGCAGAACCGACTTGGAGACAGAGTTTGGGGTAAAGGCATAGTACATTAGCATAGCTTAAGACAAACATTCCCGTAAGAAAAAGGCATTGGTTATCTCTAGGCGAAACCAAGTGTCATTATGGCAACACAGTATTTTAAGAGAAACCTCCCTTTAAATTTGTATAGAGAAGGAAAAAATATTGTTTTAAGAGAGAGAAAAATGTCTGACACTTGCAGGCTATTTCCTCCATTTGGAGACCCCTGGCCTTCCTGCCTGTTACCCTCTCAACGTCAACAACCTTTGGAAAGCTTACACAAATTGTATTAATTATAAAGCTATTAAATTGACTTAATTATGCTATCTCACTAGCAGAAAACAGATAAGTTAGTTCAAGCCTCTAGAATACATATTATGAATTTTTTAAAAAATCATGTATCTATTTTTTACAGTTAGTCTTTGTTGCTATGTGTGGGTGTTCTCTAGTTGCGGTGAGTGGGGGCTGGTCTTCTTTGCAGAGCATGGGCATCTCATTGTGGTGGATTCCCCTATTGTGGAGCACAGGCTCTAGGGCACACAGGCTTCAGTAGTTGTGGCACACGGGCTCAATAGCTGAAGCTTGTGGGCTCTAGATAGCACAGGCTCAGTAGTTGTGCATGGGCTTAATTGCTCCATGGCATGTGGAATCTTCCTCTACCAGGGATCAAACCCTTGTCCTGTCCAATGGTAGGTGGATTCTTACCCACTGTACCACCAGGGAATATTATGAACTATCAAATACACATGTTCTTCCCATTCCTCCATAGTAGTTAAGTTGTGTATCAGTTCTGCTTATGAGATTGGGTTGTAGAAGAGGCATTCCTTCCAGATCTCACTTCAGTGTGAATATTTTGCAATTATCAGGGATGACTTGTGCTTTATTCAGTGAATACCTCTCTCCTTCCCACACTGAACTTTGATATCAAATTAAAATACAGATAGGATTGCACCTAAACACTTGTTATGAGCCAGGAGACCTTATGAAATGATTTCATTATCATCTCTAATTTACAGAAGAGTACAAAAAAGTTAAAAAACTTGCCCAATAGCACACAACTAGTAAGGTGGCAAAGTACAATTGCAGACTCAGCAGATCTGGTTCCAAATCCCACACTGATTTTAGCATCTGAGAATTCTGTCTCAATTCATGTGTTGACATTTCCTATTATATACTTAGGCAATCATAATAGGTGCTATTTTAAAAATAAATAAATACTAGGTTTGTGTCTTAACCCACCCAGATTTTAGGACCTGTCATTTCTGCAATAAACTTGGAAATCATTTAGGCTTTAATAGAAAACTTCTATTAAACCTTACCTCAGGGAACATTCTGGGAAGATAAAGCAATGTTTCTGTTCTGCCCTCTATAGATTTTATTTTTTTTTAATTTAACAATGCAAAAGGAAAAGAAGCAACTATAGTCAACTCTGAGATGTTCTAAATAGGAAACTGTTTACAAATGGGGTGCTTTAGCTAAAATACTGAGTCTTTAAACTGACAGTAAATACATCAGACACACTCCTTATTATCTTAGTTTTGCAACTGAAAATGTATAAGGTGCAATATTTTTTCATTATATATTTTGAGCATATTTTAACAACTGCTTTGTGGGACAAAAATATTGCACCTTATACATTTTCAGTTGCAAAACTAAGATAATAAGGAGTGTGTCTGATGTATTTACTGTCAGTTTAAAGACTCAGTATTTTAGCTAAAGCACCCCATTTGTAAACAGTTTCCTATTTAGAACATCTCAGAGTTGATTATAGTTGCTTCTTTTCCTTTTGCATTGTTAAATTAAAAAAAAATAAAATCTATAGAGGGCAGAACAGAAACATTGCTTTATCTTCCCAGAATGTTCCCTGAGGTAAGGTTTAATCAATGTAAGGTGCTTCACTAATGTTAAAATGGTTGGTCCATAAAGAACTGGCATAGGTTTTGTCACATATGGAGCTTTCAGAGCATTTCTAATGAATTAAGAAGATCAGTGAATCCCAGAAAGAATACTTCCTTGCACTCAAGAGGTCAATGTCCTCTGTTTGGCTTCAGAGAATACATAAACTTTTTTGTTGTTTGATTTCTATCCGGCACCTCCTTTTTTTGGCATGTCCTGTTGGCATCACCCCATAGAGAACTTCCTGGAAAGCAGATCAGATTGCTGTGATCCAGAAATGCTTTTGTCTGGTTTCTAGGTCATGTTTTAAACACAGAACAAATGACAGAGCTAAGCATACTATGTGGAGATACTCAGTCATTAAACTCATGAGGGACTTTTTTTTTTTTTTTTTAACAATGCAAAGTACTCAACTTGCAAGTAGAACTATTTTATGTACAAAGCCAGTGATGTAGATTTTTAGCCAGAACTTGGAAAAGCTGGGAAAAATATCAAGAAAAACTTTTATCAAAAGGCAGATTAGTTTTTGAAGTTGGTGTTAATTGGCAGCAAGGTGTTTCATTATGAAGCTGAATTTTTAACAGTTGTTACTTGGTTACTATGAAAACACCAGCCAGAAGAAAACACTGCAGCTTAAGGGGTATTCCCCCAGTCTCTGCCACTCCCTCTCCCAATGTGTCAATACTGTGAGTCCTGTTTTAGAACACCAATGTACTGCCTGGAAAGTGCCTGTGTTTGCTGTTTATTCAACTTATTTCCGGATTAGATGCATATTTCATAATCAACAGGTTCAAGGAAGATCACTTTCAAACTGCCAGTGGTGTATTTTTCTGTTGTGCAATTCTCTATGTTTGAGTGAAATCTTAAGACCTTAATGGAAAATTGTCTTTTCTTGCAACCCAGAGTATTGAGCTAACCGTGGGAAATATATAAATTGTAACTAGAAAGACAGTTCTTTTGGATGAAGCAGAGAGAACCTTGGTACTTTATCTCTATGTGTGAGTGTACTTACTGCTGTTTTTTTTTTTTAAGGAAAAATGCTCAAAGGCCATAGGTAGCAAGCTCCAAGTGCTTACTCTCCTTCCTAGTAGTAAACAGCACAAATGTTTCTCTTCCAAAGCCCTGGGAGTATGTATGCTTTGATATTTTTCCCATAGTGACATTTTACTAGCTGGCTAAGAAAAAAATTGGTTTGCTTAGTGAGTTCTTTGGAGAAGGCAATGGCACCCCACTCCAGTACTCTTGCCTGGAGAATCCCAGGGACAGAGGAGCCTGGTGGGCTGAAGTCTATAGGGTTGCTAAGAGTTGGACACGACTGAGCAACTTCACTTTCACTTTTCACTTTCATGCATTGGAGAAGGAAATGGCAACCCACTCCAGTGTTCTTGCCTGAAGAATCCCAGGGACAGAGGAGCCTGGTGGGCTGCTGTCTATGGGGTCGCTCAGAGTCGGACACGATTGAAGCAACTTAGCAGCAGCAGCAGCAGCAGAGAGTTCTTAACCTATACATAACAAATTCTTGTATTGTCCTGTCTTTAGTCATCCTTTTGATTTCTATTATGTTCAGCATCTAGTTTTATGGTGATGTATAGAGGAAATAATTTTTGTGGTGATGTGATGGAAGTGTTAGTTTGAATTACTTGCCAACAGTTTCCCAGCCAAATAATTTAATTATGTGATTATAGTCTTATTGAAGCCTTTGCTATTGATTTTAAGAAAGAAGCATAGCTCTATTTGTTGTCCTTCAGAACAAAAAGCAGGTTTTCCTGTTGTCTTGCAAAGTCTCAGCTAGGATTTTACAGCACAAAATAATGAATGCTTCCACTGCAGCATGTCACAGGGGAGGCTGGGACAATACTGAACTCATGCACACCAGTGATTCTTACTTGCTGGGCAGCATGTATGCCTGGATTTCTGACAGCCCTGTGGGTTCACTAGAGACCTCTGTCATTCTGTTCATCTTCTTGTAGGCAATGGTCGAGACAGTTAACAACCTCCTCCAGCCACAAGCCTTGAATGCCTGGAGAGACCTGACTACAAGTGATCAACTGCGTGCAGCCACCATGTTGCTTGACACTGTGGAGGAAAGTGCCTTTGTGCTGGCCGATAACCTTTTGAAGACTGACATTGTCAGGGAGAACACAGACAATATTCGTAAGTGGCTTTTGTTATACAGAAGGGCCAGAGAAGGACAAGAAAGAACTATCATCTTGTTCAGCAGAAGAGGGAAAAGAAAAAAGTATCATCTATGGTGGACCACATATTATGAGTGGTACTTTATTTCAGGGGAGATAAGTTATTGTTTTTTCTATACTTAGGAGGGTATCACTTGTTGTTAGCTTAGGAGTGTCCTCATAATCACACATGTGTATTTCCAAGGACATTTCAATACTGACTATATTAGCCTGACCTGAGATCAAGGACAGTGAGACCCCCCCCACTTTTTTTTTTTTTTTTTTCAATTTTTATGTATGAAACTGATGTATACATATAAGTTTCTATCTATGGAGGGTAGTATTTTAAATTTTACCCTACGGGTCACTTCAGTTATAATAAAAATCTCTCTGAATTATAAACTATAAAGAAGGTAGTAATTTAAGTTAAAGTGTTAAAAATAATTTTTGATAATTGTGTTGCTAGCTCATAAAAAGTATAAATCTGATTAGTGTGTTTAAGGATGTAGCTGACAGTTTTATTTCAGAAGACTTGATAAAATTATTTCAAAGTTATTAGGTTTAAAGATAAATCAATATTGATATAATAGTAGAGTGCCAGATTATAAAAAGATTTCACTTAATTCATAAAATAAAGATAACATTTTGAAAGTAAACTGATAGTCAATGACAAATTGTATTTGAGCTTTAATTTTAAATTCTAGGCTTTATAATTGATAGTCTTACCTATCTGATTTTTAATAATTTTATTTGCTTTATTTTGAAAAAAATTGAAATACTAAAAAAAAAAGAATTTCTATAAACACTGAACTACTATAAAGTAGAGCAGATGAAGATTAGTTCTAGTGTTTTGATTTCAGAAATGTTTCAGTAATTAGATTATCTTAACTTTGGCATGTTTCTCAATGAGTACTGACATCTTTTTACCATTAATAGAATTGGAAGTTGCAAGGCTGAGCACAGAAGGAAACTTAGAGGACCTGAAATTTCCAGAAAACACCGGTCATGGAAGCACTATCCAGCTTTCTGCAAATACTCTAAAACAAAATGGCCGAAATGGTAAGTTAGAATGTGTCTATTAAGTTTGATGGAATTGAACTTGTCATTAATTCATTGAGTCTTAGGTTGGAATTTTAGATGGACTTGAACTTGTCATTAATTCATTGAGTTTTAGGTTGGAATTTTAGATCTGCTATCTAAAATCTTTTCTCTCCTCTCACTCCACTGATCTCTTTCTTCTCCTCTTTTTTAGCTTCTGCACTAACAATATTTTAATGATATTTGCTCTACAAAATTCCCAGTTATATTTGGAAATTGTTGTTACCTTTCAGATGTAGAAAAATATCAGAAACTTGAATGTGAGGAAAATTGATAGACAACAAAATCCAGAAGTTCTGACTTTTTCCTTTGGAAGGAGTAACACCCACCAACTTGACAGATTTTGCTTCTAACATTTCTAGTGGAAATTTTATTTATAATTTAAAATTTATAAATACATCATTTGCTATAAACTGCATGGACTTTGAGGGCATTATGCTAAGTGAAATAAGTCAGATAGAGAAACACAAGTATCTCATTTACATGTGGAATCTTAAGAAAAAACAAACTAGCTAACTGATAAAGAAAACAGACTACTGGTGGCTAGAAGTGAAGGGTGAGGGTAAGCAAAATAAGGGTAAAATGTAAAAACTTCTATTTATGAAATAAATAAGTCATGAGGATGGTGACTATCATTAATGATGCTAGATTACCTGTTTTGAAAATTGATAAAACAATAGATTTTAAAACTTCTCTCAAGAAAAAGAAAATTAACTCTCTATGGTGATGAATGCTAACTAGACTTATTGTGGTGTCATTTCATAATATATACAAATATCAAGTCACCATGTTGTACACCTTAAACTAACATAATGTTATATGCCAATTATATCTCAATTTAAAAAAGAAATCAAGACTGGACTGTCTAGATCACAGAGAGCATGCTAAAAACGGAGAGGAGCTGGAGCAGCTGAGGCAGGAAGGAATTGGACTAGGGAGCATGTGATAGGTCTGTGAAATCATTTTATTTCTTCCTAAGTGTAAGCTGGGATGAAGAACTCTCTGTCAACACATGTATACCTGTGGCGGATTCATTTGGATATTTGGCAAAACTAATACAATTATGTAAAGTTTAAAAATAAAATAAAATTTAAAAAAAAAAAAGTAAAAGATAAAAAAAAAAAGAACTCTCTGTCAGTAGGATAAACTGATGTGGGCCAAGAGCCAAAGAAGGGAAACCATTAGGAAGAATCAGGAATCTGATTTCGCTCTACAGAAAATCTTAGCACTGCCTCAATATTCACACTTAGTAACAAAATAAATACAATTTTAAGTTAGGGCTGATAAAATTTCCAATACTAAAGAATTTTGTTCTGCTGGCAACAAACATAATCTGTTTTTCTTGATATTATTTTAGTCTCTTCTTTTTCAAAACGATTTACCTTGTAATATGAAACATCAGCTCTGAGCTGGTTGTACAACATGAAGTCATCTTCCTATCACATAGCAGGTTAAAAGATATCACCTCCTTATTTAAAAATGTTAATATTAGTGAGGCTTGAGACATACTGTCTATGAGATTATTTTTTTAATATTTATTTAATTTTAATTATACTCAGTTACTATAATCTAGTACTAAATTGATCTGTATCTACTGGTTCCATTGTCCAAAAGCATCTATTTACATTTTCTGTATGCTTTGCAAAGGAAAAGCATAGAAACATCATCAAAAATAAGTTAATAAGGATCTCCATGAGAACAAGAAGCTTTCCCAATATGTTCTGTGCCTGGCACATGGATGCAATCACTAAGGGTTTATCAAATAAATGTATGGATTTTCAGATATAAAGCCAATGAAGATTGAAATATGTCTACATTAGTCATATAGACATATAGTTTACATAGTTATATAGTTTTGAACTTATTTTATTTGCTAAATTAATGTGTGCATGTGTATGTGTGTGTTTTAGGCCACATTTAAGCATGAATTCTGGAGTGGAGATTTTGTAACAATTATATATGTTAAATTGCACTGGTAAAGCAAGGTGGGATGACAGTCTGATGCCATTCCACAAGGGGAAATTGGTATGAATTATCACCAGTTATAAGCCAATTAAAATAGCCGTTGTTTCTGTCAATGAGAAAAATACATAGCCATTCCTAAAGTTTAGCCCGCCAAAAATTAACATTTTTATGTTAAATATAGAGGAAAAGAACTAAAATTAAATGCTATGTTGTAACAGTCAAAAAGTATTTAGTACATTATTGTTTGTATTAGAAAGTATAAGAATGCCCCTTTCCGTTATGTGGCTCGGATAATAATCTCTTTACTGGATTAGAAATCTTATAGTATTACTGAGACAGCTAGATAATCAGGTCCAGAAAACATACAAGATCAAGGAGGCCGACAGAAGCCTGTGTCATCACAAAGAAACAGTTCTGTGAGACGTCACTGCTGCCACAAGGGAAGGGGCTGCTGCTGCTGCTCCACCTCCTACTTCCTTGAGTCACTAATTCCCCATCTGAAATCTGAGGCTAGTGCATCTGACTGGACACGTTGAACTTATGTGCCCTGAGCAACCTCTTTGAAAGGCAAGCTGGGAAAGCAAATATATGTCCCTTTTGTGTCTGTAAGTATCTAAGAGTAGGGCATTTCCCAAACGTGGGAGTGCAATTTAGATATTGGACAGCCCCCTCCTTCCTCAAAAAATGTATTAATTTTTATCTTTATTCCCACTTCACTTTACAATTCAGGGATTTCCATGTCAGTTACTACAGTGGTCAGGACAGTGCCTGTCTCTTGGGGAACCAAAATGGATTTATACTGGAAGGAAGACATAGGGCTTTAAGAAAGGAAATTATGTAAAATTTAAGAGAAACATACTAAAAAGTTAATTTTACAGGGGATTTATATGTAAGAGATTGTCATAAGAGAAAAAATAAGGTAGAAGGACATAAGAAGATGTCATCTTGAATATGATAGTTGAGGTTTAAGACAGGTAAGGAATTTTTAAAATTCATTGAAATAGTTAATTTACACTGTTATATTTACAATATAAATATCCATTGTTTTCCATTATGGTGTATTGCAGGATATTAAATATGCTGCACTCTATAGTAGGGCATTGTTGTTTAATCATTCTCTACATAATTTGTATCTGCTAATCTCAAACTCCCAATCCTTACCTCTCCCAGACTCCCTCCCCTTCAGTAACCACAGGTAAAGATTTTGAATATTTTATTTTGTTTTAATTGAAATTGAGAAATAATTGGAATATAATAATGTACTTAAGTGTTTGATCTCCTTGCTTGATCTGATCTGACAGCAAACAGATCAAACAAGTCAGTCCTAAAGGAAATCAACCCTGAATACTCATTGGAAGGACTGATGCTGAAGCTGAAGCTCCAATACTTTGGCCACCTGATGCAAAGAGCTGACTCATTGAAAAAGACCCTGATGCTGGGAAAGACTGAAGGCAGAAGGAAAAGAGTGGAGCAGAAGATGAGATGGTTGGATAGCATCACAGATGCAATGAACACAAACATGGGCAAGTTCCAGGAGATGGTGAGGGACAGGGAAGCCTGGCGTGCTGCAATCTGTGGAGTCACAAACAGTCGGACATGACTTGGCGACTGAACAACAGGATCTTAAGTATTTAGCTTGATGAATTTGACAGTTATACATTCCTCTGTTACATCACATGAAATAAGATGAGTGATGTTTTTAAAGTGCTGCACTCAATATGGCAGCAAATTTGGAAAACTCAGCAGTCACAGGACTGGAAAATTTCAGTTTCATTCCAATCCCAAAGAAGGGCAATGTCAAAGAATGTTCAAATTTTTGTACAGTTGTGTTCATTTCACATTCCAGTAGGTTATGCTTCAAGCTAGGCTTCAGCGGTGTGTGAACTGAGAACTTCCAGATGTAAAAGCTGGGTTTAGAAAAGGCAGAGGACACAGAGATCTTATTGCTAGCATTTACTGATCATAAAGAAAGCAAGGGGATTCCAGCAAAGCATCTACTTCTACTTCATTGACTCAACTAAAGCCTTTAACTTATATAACATATAAGTTATATATAACTTTATAAGTTATATAAGTTATAACTTTAACTTATATAACATATAAGTTATATAAGCATATAACAACAAACTGTTGGAAAATTCTTAAAGAGATAGTAATACCAGACCACCTTACCTGTCACCTGAGTAATTTATATGCAGTTAAAGAGGTTCATGACATTGTACAGGAGACAGGGATCAAGACCATGCCCAAGAAAAAGAAATGTAAAAAAGCAAAATGGCTATGTGAGGAGGGCCTCACATGTAGCTAAGAAAATAAGAGAAACAAAAAGCAAAGGAGAAAAGGAAAGATATACCCATTTGAATGTAGAGTTCCAAAGAATAGCAAGGAGAGATAAGAAAGCCTTCCTCAGGGATTAATGCAAATAAATAGAGGAAAACAACAGAATGGGAAAGACTAGAGATCTCTTCAAGAAAAGTAGAGATGCCAAGGAAATATTTCATGCAAAGATGGGCTCAATAAAGGACAGAAATGATATGGACCTAACAGAAGCAGAAGATATTAAGAAGAGGTGGCAAGAATACACAGAAGAACTATACAAAAAAGATCATCACAACCCAGATAATCATGATGATGTGATCACTCACCTAGAGCCAGTCATCCTGGAATGTGAAGTTAAGTAGGCCTTAGGAAACATCAGTACGAAAAAAGCTGGTGGAGGTGATGGAATTCCAGTTGAGCTATATAAAATCTTAAAAGATGATGCTGTGAAAGTGCTGCACTCAATATGCCAGCAAATTTGGAAAACTCAGCAGTGGCCACAGGACTGGAAAAGGCCACTTTTCATTCCAATCCCAAAGAAAGGCAATGCCAAAGAATGCTCAAACTACCTCTCAATTGCACTCATTCACACACTGGTAAAGTAATACTCAAAATTCTCCAAGCCAGGCTTCAGCAATATGTGAACCGTGAACTTCCTGATGTTCAAGCTGGTTATAGAAAAGGCAGAGGAACCAGAGATCAAATTGCCAACATCCGCTGGATCATGGAAAAAGCAAGAGAGTTCCAGAAAAGCATCTATTTCTGCTTTATTGACTATGCCAAAGCCTTTGACTGTGTGGATCACAGCAAACTGGAAAATTCTGAAAGAGATGGGAATACCAGACCACCTGACCTGCCTCTTGAGAAATCTGTATGCAGGTCAGAAAGCAGCAGTTAGAACTGGACATAGGATAACAGACTGGTTCTAAATCAGGAAAGGAATACATCAGGCTATATATTGTCACCCTGCTTATTTAACTTATATGCAAAGTACATCATGAGAAATGCTGAGCTTAATGAAACCCAAGCTGGAATCAAAATTTCCAGGAAAAATATCAATAACCTCAGATATGCAGATGACACTACCCTTATGGCAGAAAGTGAAGAAGAACTAAAGAGCCTCATGATGAAAGTGAAAGAGGAGAGTGAAAAAGTTGGCTTAAATCTCACCATCAGAAAAGTAAGATCATGGCATCTGGTCCCATCACTTCATGGCAAATAGATGGGGAAACAGTGGCAGACTTTATTTTTGGGGTTCCAAAATCACTGCAGATGGTAACTGCAGCTATGAAATTAAAAGATGCTTACTCCTTGGAAGAAAAGTTATGACCAACCTAGACAGCATATTAAAAAACAGAGACATTACTTTGTCAACAAAGGTCCATCTAGTCAAAGCTATGGTGTTTCCAGTAGTCATGTATGGATGTGAGAGCTGGACTATAAAGAAATCTGAGGGCCACAGAATTGATACTTTTGAACTGTGGTGTTGAACACTCTTGAGAGTCCCTTGGACTGCAAGGAGATCCAACCAGTCCATCCTAAAGGAAATCAGTCCTGAATGTTCATTGAAACGACTGATGTTGAAGCTGAAACTCCAATAATTTGGCCACCTAAAGTAAAGAACTGACTCGTTTGAAAAGATCCTGATGCTGGGAAAGATTGAATGCTGGAAGAAGGGCACGACAAAGAATGAAATGGTTGGATCACATCACTGACTCAAAGGACATGAGTTTGGGTAAACTCCAGGAATTTGTGATGGACAGGGAGGCCTGGTGTGCTGCAGTCTATGGAGTCACAAAGAGCTGGACCTGACTGAGTGACTGAACTGAATTGAACTAAAAGTAGCAACAGTTAGAACTGGACATGGAACAACATATTGGTTCAGAATTGGGAAAGGAGTACAAGAAGCCTGTATATTGTTTCTCTGCTTATTTAACTTCTGTGTAGAATATATCATGCGAAATATTTGACTAGATGAATCATAATCTGGAATTAAGATTGCCAGGAGAAATATCAACAACCTCAGATATGCAGATAATAACCACTCTAATGGCAGAAATTGAGGAGGACCTAAAGAATCTCTTGATGAGGGTGAAAGAGGAGAATGAAAAAGCTAGTTTGAAACTCAACAAAAAACTAAGATCATGGCATGTGGTCCCATCACTTCATGGCAAATAGAAGGAGAAACTGTAAACAGTGATAGACTTTAATTTCTTTTGCTCCAAAATCACTGTAGATAGTGACACCAGCCATGAAATTAAAAGGTGCTTATTCCTTGGAAGGCAAGCTATGACAAAGCTAGACATCAGAGACATCACTTTGCAGATGAAAGTCCATACAGTCAAAGCTATGTTTTTTCTAGTAATCATGTACAGATATGAGAGTTGGACTATAAAAAAAGGCTAAATGCCAAAGAATTGACATTTTTGAATCACGGTGCTGGAGAAGTCCCTTGGACTGCAAAAAGATCAAACCAGTCAATCCTAAAGGAAATCAACCCCGAATATGCATTTAAAGGACTGATGCTGAGCTCTAATACTTTGGCCAACTGATAAGAAGAGCTGACTCACTAGAAAAGACCCTGATTCTGGAAAAGACTGAATTCAAAAGGAGAAGGGGTGCCAGAGGAAGAGGCGGTTAGAGAGCATCACCAACTCAATGGACATGGATTTGAGCAGACTTCAGGAGATAGTGAAGGACATGGAACCTGGCATGCTGTAGTCCATGGGATTGCAAAAAGTTGGACATGACTTATCAACTGAACAACAACCCAGAAAATGTCCTGATGTCTCTTTCTGGTTTTCTCACCCCATCTCCCGACCTGATGAACTGCTTTATTCTCATTAATATTTCTAATTACAAATTTTATCTGTTCTTAGACTGGAATAATAAAGTGTGTACTCTTTCCATCTGTATTCTTTAACTCTGTATAATA
Source organism: Bos taurus (assembly GCF_002263795.3). Lineage (NCBI taxonomy): Eukaryota > Metazoa > Chordata > Mammalia > Artiodactyla > Bovidae > Bos > Bos taurus. Next base: position 77,513,929 of record NC_037333.1, read on the forward strand.
TTTTGTGGATTCAGTCATGATGCTCCATCTATCATTTGTTTGTTCTTTATTGATGTATAGTAATTCTGTTATTTTAATAAGCCATAATTTGTTTATTCTCCTATTGACATACTTTGAGTTGTTTCTATTTTTGGACTTTTGTGAATAAGGTAGCTATAAACATGCTTATACAACCTTTTCTTTCTTTGTGTGTATATGTTTCCATGTATCTAGCAAGGGTAGATATATGTTTAACTTTATAAGAAATTGCCAAATATTTTTCCAAATAGTTGAACTCCCACCAATAGTATGCAGAGGTTCATTTGTTCCACACTTTTACCAACATTAGTGTGGCTAGTCTTTTGTAGTGTGAGTTGTGGAGATTCTAGTGGGTATTGCTATCTCAATATTATTTTGATTTTTACTTCCCTAATTATGAATAATGTTGACAGTTTTTCTTGTATCTATTAGCTTTTTATATATCTATAATAAAGTATAATAATACTTTGTAATAGTTTTATGTGTTTTGCCATTTTAGTATGAAATTAATTATTTGTTGAGTAGAAGAAATGCTTTATGTATTTATGAGTCATATGCATTTATATTTCCTAGTTTGTGGCTATCTTATTAATTTTCTTAATATTGTATTTGGTAGACACAGATTTTCAATTTTGATAAAGTTTAGTTTGCCATCTTTTTCTTTTATAATTAGTGGCTTTCAGGTCCTATCCAACGAATCTTTGCTTTCCCCAAGATCACATAAATATCTGATATTTTGTTCCAGACTCTCTTTGATTTGAATGAGATAGGGATTGAGGGTTTTGTTTTTTTTTTTTTTAGTACTGATATGTTATTTTCGTATCATTAGACTCTCCTTTCCTCATGAATGATTGGCACTTTGGTTGAAATGAATGTTTGAATTTTGTTGTGAATATATATAATATAATATAAATTTGATTATAATCTAATTAGAAACATCTAGTCTAAAAAGGATGTACAAGCTAATTAGTTTCTTCCCAATTTATATGTACTTATTTTAGGAGAGATCAGAGTGGCCTTTGTCCTTTATAACAACTTGGGTCCTTATTTGTCCACGGAGAATGCCAGCATGAAGTTAGGAACAGAGGCCATGTCCACCAATCATTCTGTTATCGTCAATTCTCCAGTTATTACAGCAGCCATAAACAAAGAGTTCAGTAATAAGGTTTATTTGGCTGATCCTGTGGTGTTCACTGTTAAACACATCAAGGTAAGAAAATGTTTATCCACATTATATTTGTTATAAGTATGAAGTATATTAATTTCCTTTCATTGTCCCTATTATTTGACATATAGAGATCCATTTTCTATAAAATAGTGACTTTTTTCCCCAAAGTGAGGGAGGAGAGTAATTCTTGTATATGTATATCAATTCAGTTCAGTTCAGTCGCTCAATCGTGTCTGACTCTTTGTAACCCTATGGACTGCAGCATGCCAGGCTTCTCTGTCCATTACCAACTCCTGGAGCTTGCTCTCAAACTCATGTCCATCGAATCAGTGATTCCATCTAACCATCTCATCCACCATTGCCCCCTTCTTTTCCTGCCCTCAATCATTCCCAGCATTAGGGTATTTTCCATTGAGTCAGTTCTTCGAATCAGGTGGCCAAAGTATTGGAGCTTCAGCTTCAGTGTCAGTCCTTCCAATGAATATTCAGGATTGATTTCCTTTAGCCTTGACTGGTTTGATCTCTATGCAGTCCAAGGGATTCTCAAGAATCTCTCCAACACCACAGTTCAAAAGTAGCAATTAGGTAAAAGTATAGATGGATTTATAAATACTTAATTGTAATTAAAAAGAACTAGAAATATGTTCAGTGGAACTGGGCATAACTACACATCTGACATTACAAGTAATTATGCCCTTTGTGTGTAGATATAATTTTATGCATATGCAAAGATTGTAGTGTAAATTGAACGAAAAATTTTAAAAACTGTTCTCTCAGAGAGGCTTTCCTGGTGACTCAGATGGTAAAAAATCTGCCTGCAATGCAGGATTCCCAAGTTTGATCCTGGGGTTGAGAAGATCCCCTGTAGAACAGAATGGCAACCCATAGTTCTTAGAGTACTAAGTATCTTTGCCTGGAGAATTTTCATGGACAGAGAAGTCTGGTGGGCTACAGTCTATGGTATAGCAAAGAATCAAACAAGACTGAGCAATTTTCACTTTCACTTTTCTTCCACTTTCACTTTTATCATCTCAGATGTTTATTATATACAGCAATTCTTTGCTTTGTAGGATATATTAATTGATGTGATTCTGAGATAATACTAGTATCTCTTCAATATTATTTTTAAATGAATTCACCTGGAATCAAGGGGAATAAATAACATATATTCATATATTCACATTTATTTAGAATTGATAAGCCCCACTTAATATGAAAACATTGGTAGACATCTCCAGAAATATTGGAACATAGTATGAAATTTTGTTAGATGTAAATAAAATGCCTACTTAATTTGCATGATCATAAAGTAGTTATTGGCTTTACTGATTTTTTTTGTTTGTTTTTTTCTGTAGCAGTCTGAGGAAAACTTCAATCCTAACTGTTCATTTTGGAGCTATTCCAAGCGCACAATGACAGGTTACTGGTCAACCCAAGGCTGTCGGCTCCTGACAACAAATAAGACACATACTACATGCTCTTGTAACCACCTAACCAATTTTGCAGTACTGATGGCACATGTGGAAGTTAAGGTAAGATATATAGCGTATGATAAAATTCCTTAGCATACAGTTAAGACACTAAATAAAAAGTCTTACCTCTGCACCTATCTTAGTATTCTAGCTTTTGTAGTAATTCTATTCAAGAACTCTCTGATGTTCAACCCATACCATAGTAGATGATTCAAATAACTCTTTTTTTTCTAGTATCAATATAGTTCATAATATTGAAATCTGATATGAAATAAAATTTTGCTGATAAAACTTCCCCTGTTATTCCCTGCTTTTATTTTGTATGAATAAATGTCAGACCATATCCTCATGACCTGGACAAGATAGGACCTCAGCATTACAGGCCAGGGCAATGGGGTTAAGAAGCTAGAATCTGTTAGGCTGAAGACTAAGGAGCCATGCATGAGATCAAATACTCTCAAAATGAGTGTTGGGAAAATAGCCATTAAACACATTGTAATAATGGTTCTGCCCATTCAAAAGACACAATTATAAGGAAAAATTCAGGTAATGGATTGTTTCCAAAATCATAAACATGACTAACTTGGATGCATCAGTCTCTTTCTAGGTGATTGGTTGTCATGGAAGGCAGGATGAGTATTTAGATTTCCGATATAGCTAGGATATAAAAATACAAAGGGATTACTAACTTGGCTATAGAGATTGATAGATGGGTTATAACAAGAAATTATGACTGTGAATTCTCTTCTCATCTTCCTGATGTGAATAAAAATAGAGGAAGTATCATTGGTTTTCCAGTGCATCTTAAAACATGAAAACCATGGCAAAAATTTTATCTACCTGATATCATCGATCCAATAATTTTATCCAAAATTTTATTTGGCTCTGTCGAAGTTAAAAATGATAAAGGTAGAAGAAAACAAAATCCAAGCCCACTCAGCACCTAATAAATTACCTTAGCTGTGTCAACACAGTCAAATTTGGTCTTTTAAGGACTACAAACAGTATTTTGTCAGAACTTCACAAATTGATAAGCTAAGCAAGATTGGCCACACTAACAAATATTAGATTTAAACCTGGAATGTGTTCGTATGACTCTAGGATTCTCTCTTTTCAGCTTAGGGTATAAATTCAAACACAGGAAAATGTATCATATTTCAAGGAAGAAGAAAATACAATTTTTTGCTCAGTTCATTGCAATAACAATCTCTACTCAGTCCATTACACAAGAATCTTGACTGTGACCATTATTGTATGTCAAAAAGAGATAAAATAAATGGAAATCAGTATTTTCCTTCAGCAGTCAGTAACAAAGTATGCCCTGGATTTCTTATATCACAATCTCTTGAAGTTATGAGAATCATTCCCATCTTGATCATGCAATGTGAATTTGACACTTGAAAAACGAGAAGCAAACAGAATGATCATCTCTGAAAGTCCAAAAGAAAATGCAGCAACCAAACTTACATTAGACTAATGTCTAGAAATGAAGGCTAGTTTATTCATGCACAGTGAGATATGCAATAGCCAGTTAGAATAGATATTTACATTGTCTAGTTATCATTCTCTAATTCCACAGGAAAATCTATAAAGAAAACAAAATTACATTGGAGAATTTTGCTTGATTAGCTTGAAAAGAGCAAGAAGAATTAGCTGAGTCTAGATGCTGTTGCTATTAATCTGTGGTGCCCTGATGTATCTTCACTCCAGGGCTCTACCGATGTACTGAGTTGCTCTTTTCTATCATCTGTGTTATCCCTGCAATTCATTCAGTACTTCCTTCTTTCTTTTAAAGAATATTTTTCAAGCACCTAAGTAAAGATATTGATGTGTTACACAATAGGTTCTGAATAAATGTAACTCCCTCCTTCTAATCTGCCAGAGATACCAGAAGATTCTAGCATTCCAGTGGAACTTAGGTCATTCATGATGCTTACATTTTTAAGGGGAAGGAAAGGGCAGAGAAATGAAGCTTCAGTCATAATTGTGATAAGCCTTATAATTGATACCTACACTGTGATTTAGGACACAGAAGGGGTTCATCTAAGGCAGGACTGATCAGAGAGAGGGCTTATCAAAAAAGTGACCTACGCTGAAGGATAAGTAGGATGAATTTAGTAAGGTAAACTGTGTAAAACTTGCATCAACCACATTCTTGGAACAGTTTGCCTTGGGTACAGTATTCTCTCTTATCTCTTTCCTACCTCAGCAACTGGTCCTTTTGAGCTTCCTTTGCTGGTGCCTCCCCATCTCCACAGCCTCTTGTGTTGCCCTGGCCAGGAGTGTAATCCTAGACGTACTCCAGGCACTATCCATTTCTCTGTAGTTGATCTCATATGGTGGTATGCTATAACCATCATCTCATGATCCCCAGGTTTCATCTCCATTTCTTAACTCCAGACTCCTAGATTCAATAGTTAACTTGATATATCCATCTAGACTTCTAATCAGTGTCAAAATTCCAGAACAATGCTTTTGGTGTTTTCCTACCAGTCTTTTCTTTCTTAGTAAATGGTTACTCTGTCTTTCCAAAAGCTCTGGAATAACCCATCCCCACAAAAGACTGTGGGAAGTAAGAGAAAGGAGGTCACTGGTCTCAGCCAATTTACAGTTTATCAAGGGAGAGAAGCATTAAGACTGACTTTTGAAGGAAAGGGATGCACTAAAGTGACAATAGGTCTTCCCAGGCGGTGCTAATGGTAAAGAACTCACCTGCCAGTGCAGGAGAAATAAGGGTTCGATCCCTGGGTTGGGAAGATCCCCTGGAGGAAGGCATGGTAACCCACTCCAGCATTCTTGCCTGGAGAATCCCATGGTCTGAGGAGTCCATAGGGTCACAATAGTCAGACGCAACTGAAGTGACTTAGTACGCACACACATGAAGTGACAATATTACTGAAAACCTGCCTCTGTGCACCAGTACCAAAATGAATCTCAGATGCAGAATTTTGGGCGATTTAGGAAAGAACATTGCTTTACCAAGTAAAGGGGGCCACTGCAGGTTAATGCCCTCAAAATTGTGCATCCCCACCTGAGGGGCTGTTGTGAGGAGTCTTATATTTAGAGTTTGTAGGCAGGGTTGCTGATGAGGATCAGGGTGCATGCGGGGCCTGCATTCCTTCAATCCAGAGGTCATCTGGCATCAGGTGGTCTTTGGATGAGCTTCTGTGGTTTTTGAGGTTCTTCTGTGACCTTCTGTCTGCAATGAAGGAGGCTTCATTAAGTTAACAACTTCCATTTGGTGGGGGTTTTGGTTCTGTACAGAACTCAAAGACATTGCTATGTATATGCCTTAAGGAGGAACCAGAACCCTTTCCCAAGCCTGCACTATTATTTCTTGACTGCTCCTTCCTTGTCTCTTCATCTCTTCCCTTTTCTTATTAGCAACTGTTTGAATCTGTCCTTTGGAACTCAGGGAAGATCATGGAGGCTGAGTGAAGCCTGTTTCATATTAGAAACGGGGAACATGGAAAGACATTTTTGCCTGGGAGCCCCACAGGGTCCTGCTCAGTCCTACACAGCTGATTAACTACTTTTGAGTTTTCTCTGCTTCTCTTGTCTATGGAAACATTTGATTTTCTTCTCTTTTAGATTTTCTTCTCTTTCCATTATGAAAGTTTATATAATATAGTTTTATACCAAACTGTGGTAGTATGTATGGCATTTAAAAAAAACTTTTCATTATTGAAATCATGTGCAGATTTGTCTGCTGTTCCGTAAAATGTTGAATACACTAAATTCAAATATCTGTCTCTTCTCCTACTAGTAATTCTCTTTGTGAACAATCTATTTAGGAGGAGTATTTTAGTTTGCAGGATCATAAGTTTCAAACTAATTGAGTAATGTTTCTACTGTGGTTTTTGAGAACACAGTAACAAATGCTTTAGAAATCACTGATAGCTGTTTCCTCTACTCAAATGATAATTCTTTGGGAGAGAATTTAAAAAGTCCCCGTGATCATTCCTGTCAGTTCAGCTTGATGTTGATTTTTATTATGTTTAAAAGGCTTCATTTTCCTTAGTTTGATGCTTGCATCTCTCTTTCGCCCTCTCTTTTCTTTTTAGCTTAGTATATCCTATTGCTTCTACCTCAACATTACCCCAGTCCAAGTATAGGTATTATTTTTCTGTTTAAAAACATTGTATTTTTTAATTTAATATTGATTTAAAACAATTTGAACAATTTCAAACAATTTTGAAATTTTTAACTTCATACCATGGTTTCTGTGTGTCAGGTATTTTATAACTAGATTTTCTAAGTTAGAAGGAAATACACTGTAGGGTTCTGCAGTGGGACATGAAGAAAAGTACTTGCTTTTTAAAAAGTCTAATTTTATTTTTAAAGTCCAAAAGAAAAGTTAAGAGTTTAAGAGAGGATTTTATTAGTGAAAAATAGAATGTTTAATGTTTGTTGATAAAGGTTGTACACTTTCATTCCCAGTTTTTTTATTCTCATTTTATATATTGTCATCTGTACTGTAATGGGTTTGAGGTGAAAGTAGAGATTAAACTCATAACTGTTCTTGGGCTCCAAAATCCACGTGGATTGTGACTGCAGCCATGAAAATAAAAGATGCTTCCTCCTTGGAAGAAGAGCTATGACAAACCTAGACAGGGTATTAAAAATCAGAAACATCACTTTGCGGACAAAGGTCCATCTAGTCAAAGCTGTGATTTTCCCAGTAGTGATGTATGTATGTGAAAGTTAGACCATAAAGAAGGCTGAGCACCAAAGAATTGATGCTTTTGAACTGTGGTGTTAGAGAAGACTCTTGAGAGTCCATTGGACAGCAAGATCAAACCAGTCATTCCTAAAGGAAATCAGTCCTAAATATTCACTGGGAGGACGGATGCTGAAGTTGAAGCTCCAGTACTTTGGCCATCTGACACGAAGAGCTGACTCATTAGAAAAGATCATGATGCTGGGAAAGACTGAGGACAAGAGAAGAAGGTTGGATGGCATCACTGACTCAATGGACATTAGTTTGAGCATACTCAGGGAGATAGTGAAGGACCGAGAAGCCTGGCATGCTGCAGTTCATGGGATCACAGAGTCAGAATATGAGTTAGAGACTGAACAACAAGAGTATATAATACTTTAATTGATGTATTTATTCAGAGGGAAAATAAAAAAAAAAAAAACTAGGTAACTCACAAATTGAATACCCTCCAAATATGTAAAATTCCATGAAAACAAAATGGTTTTAAAAATGTAAAATTTTATTGTATAATCTTAAATATTAACTCTATCAAAATTTTTGACAACCTCTTAGAACCAAGAACTATTATTGGATTTTCTTATCAAACAATTTCATAGTAATATGTTTCCTTCATATATTTATTAAAATCTGAAATTATTTATTTGCTAGTATGCTGTTTTATTGAAGAAGGCAATGGCACCCCACTCCAGTACTCTTGCCTGGAAAATCCCATGGACGGAGGAACCTGGTAGGCTGCAGTCCATGGGGTCGCAAAGAGTCGGACACGACTGAACGACTTCACTTTTACTTTTCACTTTCATGCATTGGAGAAGGAAATGGCAACCCACTCCAGTGTTCTTGCCTGGAGAATCCCAGGGACGGGGGAGCCTGGTGGGCTGCTGTCTTTGGGGTCGTGCAGAGTCGGACACGACTGAAGCAACTTAGCAGCAGTAGCAGCAGCATGCTGTTTTATTGTCTGCCTCCTCTGCTAGACCCTAAGCTCTGTATTATGAACAGAAACCTGAAAGAAATGAGAATCAATCTTACAAATCATCTGGGGAAAGACTCTTCTAGGCAGAAGGGACAAGAACAAAATCCTGAACTGGGGGTAATTCTGATGTGAACTGCAAGAACAGTGTAGTTGGAGTGGAAAAAAATTTTTTTCATTACTTATTTTCTCCACTCTTTATAGAACTTTAATAGAAAAAGATGAAACAGTGGTAAACACCCACATACTCCTTATTTGGAATTACATTTAAATTTTTGACACATTTGACTTTAACTTTTCTCTGTATGTACATAGCATATATAATGTATTATTTGACTCCTTGAAAGTAAATTGCTGATTTTATAACATTTAATTCCTAAATCTTGCAGCAAATGTGTTTCAGGAAAAGTCTCTACCATTAAAACACACAAGAAATTTAACTTTGACTCAGTATTATCATCTACTGTATAATTCATACACAGGTGTTCTAATTATCCTGATAAATTGCTTTATAGCCATTGTGTTTCCACTTAGGACCTAGTCAAACATCATGCGTTACCTTTAGTTGTGACATTTCTTTGGTTTTCTTTAGAAGTAACGCCACCTATTTTTGTCTTTCATGAAAATGACATGTTGCAGAGTTCAGGTTATTTGTCCTATAGAATGTTTCACAATCTCAGTCTCTCTTATTGTTTCCTCATAGTTAGATCCAGGTTACATTTTTTGGGCAAAATAATACCTTGTAGGAGATGCTGTATCCTTCCCGTTGTGTAGCTCACACGGTGAAGAATCTGCCTGCAATGCTGGAGACCTGAGTTCAATCTCTGGGTGGAGAAGATCCCTTGGAGAAGGGCATGGCAATTCACTCTAGGATTCTTGCCTGGAGAATCCCATGGACAGAGGAGCTTGGTGGGCTACAGTCTATGGGACTGCAGAGTCAGGCGCAACTGAGCGACTAACACCTTCACTCCCACTGGAAAAGGAAGCCACTTATAGGAGTCACTAAGTTTGATCACCTTGTTAAAGTTACATTGTATGGGAACATTTAAGTTTTTAATTAAGAGAAACGTGGATGAAAAGTTAGTTTTATCCATCTCAATTTATTTCATTGTAATCACTTTATCCCACCCTTCATTTGTTCCTCAAATATTTAAGTACTGTTTTTGGGACGGACAAAATTTGTGGTCTAGTTTGTAATACTAGTAATCAGCAAAATTAGTGTCTTATGAAAAATGTCTTATTGTTGTGTTAGAGAATGCTGTAGAAACACATGGTGGGCATGCTGTTATTCAGTCAAGTCTGACTTTTTGCGACCCCATGAAAAATAGTTGGTCACCTCCCTCTGTCTATGGAATTTTCCTGTGAAGAATACCACAGTGATTTGCCATTTCCTCCTCCAGGTAGAAACACATAGGGGAAAGCCTTAATTTGACCTTAAGAGATCGAAGAAGATGCTCTAGATGAAATGCCATAACTTTAAGCAAAATGAGTGACGGGGTTGAGGTAGCATGAAATAGGGTTCAATTTTTTATGGTGTGTATTTTCAGTAAATTTTATATTATTTTAGAGAGTATTAGTTGCATTCTTCCTCTTATTTGTTTTATTTCTAAGACGTAGCATTTTTAAGCAAAAAACAAAAACAAAAAAAAAACAAAAAACCCTGCAATCTTCTAACACATCCTAAATCCTTACCCTTAAATTTCTCAGGTTCTTGGTTGTCTTCAGTATATAAACATGGCTAAAAATAGCAGCTGGAGCTGCATCTGCAATTCTAGTGAGAAATACTTTACAAGAAAAATAAGTAATCAAGTTTAAGGGATTGCAAAAAGAAGAGATTTGATAAGGACTTCAAGCCTCAGAGAGGCCAGTGATAGTAGGAACTAATATAATTTCTTTAATGTCTACTTACATTGTCTTATTTGATCCATAGCACCATAATAGGTATTGTCATCATAATTTATTTCCTTGTTTTATAATCTGAAGGGAAGTTAGGATAAGAAAATTTAGGAAACTTAGTATCCTGATTCCAGCTAATTGCCTCTTCTTCTACAGCACATTATCTGAACTCACTGTACCCATTATTAATCAGGTAAATGAGGGTAATAAAATTATTTTCTAACATTGTCTCAGGGTTAAATTAGTGATTGAACAGCAAAATCTATTAAAATCATGTTGAGAATTATAAAGATTTCTGAAAATATAAATGTTTAATTCACTATATACTCAAGTGCCCTCAAAACCTTTGAGCTTTTGATCCTAGGAGTAGTTAACTATCAAGACTCCAATATTTAATTGAGTTTCTAATAATAAATAGTCCTCTACTGGTACATGAAAGAAAGACATTTAGACCAGTGCTTTGCATCACTGTTCAAAGTGACAGATTATTTTTTTTTACAATGAAATTGTCAAGTTATAAATGGATTTACAGCAAGATATCATCATAACTGCCCAAAACTTCCCAACGCTTCAAAATGGTTATGTGGACATTGTGAATTCCTATAATGTCAGCACCACCAAATTCAATTTAACTACAATCATAAGTTAGTACTAAGTATACATAATCCTTTCATTGATTGGATTTCTTCTTCATGTGTGAGATGATTTTTAAGATAGACCAAATGATGAAAAGACACTTACTCCTTGGAAGAAAAGTTATGACCAGCCTAGATGGCATATTAAAAAGCAGAGACATAACTTTGCCAACAAAGGTCTGTCTAGATAAAGCTATGGTATTTCCAGTAATCATGTATGGATGTGACAGTTGGACTATAATGAAAGCTGAGCACCGAAGAATTGATGCTCTTGAACTGTGGTGTTGGAGAAGAATTTTGAGAGTCGTTTGGACAGCAAGTAGATCCAACCAGTCCATCCTAAAGGAAGTCAGTCCTGAGTATTCATTGGAAGAACTGATACTGAAGCTAAAACTCCAATATTTTGGCCACCTGATGTGAAGAACTGACTCACTGGGAAAGATTGAAGGTGGGAGGAGAAATATCACTATTTCCTTCTTTTTTATGTTTGAATAATTTTCCATTGTGTATACTATATCTTCTTTATTCATTCTTCTGTCAGTAGACTTTTATGTTGCTTCCATGTCTTCACTTCAGTACAGTCGCTCAGTCGTGTCCAACTCTTTGTGACCCCATAGACTGCAGCACCCAGGCTTCCCTGTCTACCACCAACTCCCAGAACTTGCTCGAACTTGCTCATGTTCATCAAGTCAATGACACCATCCAACCATCTCATCCTATGTCATGCCCTTCTCCTTCTGCCTTCAATCTTTCCCAGCATCAGGGTCTTTTCCAGTGAGTCAGCTTTTCACGTCAGGTGGCCAAAATATTGGAGCTTCTGCTTCAGCATCAGTCCTTCCAATGAATATTCAGGACTGATTTCCTTTAGGATTGATTGATTGGATCTCTTTGCAGTCCGAAGGACTCTCCAGAGTCTTCTCCAACACCATTGTTCAAATGCATCAATTCTTCAGTACTGAGCTTTCTTTATGGTCAGCTCTCACATCTGTACATGACTACTAGAAAAACCATAGCTTTGACTAGACAGAATTTGTCTGCAAAGTAATGCCTCTGCTTTTTAATACGCTGTCTAGGTTTGTCATAGCTTTTCTTCCAAGGAGCAAGTGTCTTTTAATTGCATGGCTGTAGTCACCATCTGCAGTGATTTTGGAGCCCAAGAAAATAAACTCTGTTACTGTTTCCATTGTTTCCCCATCTATTTGCCATGAAATGATGTGACTGGATACCATGATCTTCTTTTGTTGAATGTTGAGTTTTAAGCCAGCCTTTTCATTCTCCTCTTTCACTTTCATCAAGAGGCCCTTTAGTTATTCTTAGCTTTCTGCCATAAGGGTGGTGGCATCTGCATACCTGAGGTTATTGGTATTTCTCCCAGAAATCTTGATTCCAGCTTGTGCTTCATCCAGACGGGCATTTCCCATGAAGTATTCTTGCATATAACTTAAATAGACAGAATGACAATATACAACCTTTACATACTCCTTTCCCTATTTGGAACCAGTCCATTGTTCCACTCTGGGTCTAACTGTTGCTTCTTGACCTGCATATAGGTTTCGCAGGAGGCAGGTAAGGTGGTCTGGTATTCCCATCTCTTGAAGAATTTTCTACAGTTTATTGTGATCTAACAGTTGAAGGCTTTGGCATAGTCAATAAAGCAAAAGTAGATGTTTTTCTGGAAATCTCGTGCTTTTTCTATTATCAAATTGATGTTGGCAATTTGATTTCTGGTTCCTCTGCCTTTTCTCACACCAGCTGGAACATCTGGAAGTTCTTGGTTCACATACTGTTGAAACCTTGCTTGGAGAATTTTGAGCATTTCTTTGCTAGCATGTGAGATGAATGCAATTGTGTGGTTGTTTGAACATTCTTTGGTATTGCTTTTCTTTGGGATTGGAATGAAAACTGACCTTTTCCAATCCTGTGGCCACTGCTGAGTTTTCCAAATTTGCTGACACATTGAGTGCAGCACTCTAACAGCATCATATTTTAGGATTTGAAATAGCTCAGCCTGAATTCCATCACCTCCACTAGCTTTGTTTGTTGTGATGCTTCCTAAGGCTACTTGACTTCAGAATCCAGGATGTCTGGCTCCAGGTGAGTGATCACACCTGGGTCCTTAAGATCTTTTTTGTACAGTTCTTCTGTGTATTTTTGCCTCCTCTTCTTAATATCTTTTGCTTCTCTTAGGTCCATACCATTTCTGTCCTTTTTTATGCCCATCTTTGCATTAAAAGTTTCCTTGGTATCTTTAATTTTCTTTAAGAGGTCTCTAGTCTTCCTGATTTTATTATTTTCCTCTATTTCTTTACATTGATCACTGAGGAAGGCTTTCTTATCTCTCCTTGCTATTCTCTGGAACTCTGCATTCAGACGGGTATATCTTTCCTTTTTACTTTGCCTTTGGCTTCTCTTCTCTTCTCAGTTATTTGTAAGGCTTCCTCAGACCTCCATTTTGACTTTTTGCATTTCTATTTTTGAGGGGGACGTTCTTGATTGACACCTCCTGTACAATGTCACAAATCTCCATCCATACTTCTTCAGGCACTGTATCAGATTAATCCCTTGAATTTGTCACATCCACTGTATAATCATAAAGGATTTGTTTTAGGTCATACCTGAATCATCTAGTGATTTTATCTACTTTCTTCAATTTAAGTATGAATTTGGCAATAAGAAGTTCATGACCACATCAGCTCCTGGTCCTGTTTTTGCTGACTGAATAGCTTCTCCATCTTCGGCTGCAGAATATAATCAATCTGACTTCAGAATTGAGCGTCTGGTGACATCCATGTGTAGAGTTGTCTCTTGTGTTGTTGGAAGAGGGTGTTTGCTATGACCAGTGTGTTCTCTTGGCAAAACTCTTTTAGCCTTTGCGCTGCTTCATTTTGTACTCCAAGGCCAAATTTGCCTATTGCTGCAGGTTTCTCTTGACTTCCTTCTTGTGCATTCCAGTCCTCTCTGATGAAAAGGACATGTTTTTATTTGGCGTTAATTCTAGAAGGTCTTGTATGTCTTCATAGAACCATTCAAGTTCAACTTCTTCGGAATAGTGGTTGGGGCATAGACTTGGATTACTATGATATTGAATGATTTGCCTTGGAAACAAACTGAGATCATTCTGTCGTTTTTGAGATTGCACCCAAGTACTGCGTTTTTGGACTCTTTTGTTGACTATAAGGGCTACTCCATTTCTTCTAAAGGATTCTTGACCTCAGTAGTAGATACAAAGGTCATGTGAATTAATTTCACCCATTCTGGTCCATTTTAATTCACTGATTCCTAAAATGTCGACGTCAACTCTTGCCATCTCCTGTTTGATCACTTCCAATTTACCTTGATTCATGGATCTAACATTCCAGGTTCTTATGTAATATTGTTCTTTATTGCCTTGGACTTTATTTCCATGACCAGTCATATCCATAGCTGGGCACTGTTTTCACTTTGGTTCCATCTCTTCTTTCTTTCTCAAGTTATTTCTCCATTCTTCTCCAGTAACATATTGGGCACCTACCAACCTGGGGAGTTCATCTTTCAGTGTCCTATCTTTTTGCCTTTTCATACTGTCCATGGAGTTCCCAAAGCAAGAATATTGAAGTGATTTACCATTCTCTTCTCCAGTGGACCACGTTTTATCAGAACTCTCCACCATGATCCATCCATCTTGGGTGGCCTCACATGGCAAGGCTCCTAGTTTCATTGGGCTAGACAAGATTGTGGTCCTTGTGATCAGTTTGGTTAGTTTTCTGTGAATGTACTTTCATTCTGTCTGCCCTCTGATAAATAAGGATAAGAGGCTATGGTAGCTTCCTGATGAGAGAGACTGACTGTAGGGGAAACTGGGTCTTGTTCTGATGGGTGGGGCCATGCTCAGTAAATCTTTAATCCAATTTTCTGTTGATGGACAGGACTATGTTCCCTCCTAGTTTTTTGTCCTGAACCCAAACTATGTTAGGGGTAATGAAGGTAATGGTGATCTCTTTCAAAACAACTTGTGCATGCACCTTTTTATTCAGTGCCCCAACCCTATAGCAGGCCACTGTGGACCCTTGCCCCCACCGGAGACTCCTGGACACTCACAAGTTAGTCTGGCTCAGTCTATCGTGGGGACACTGCTCCTTTCTACTGGTGTCCAGGGCACACAAGGTTTGTTTGTGTCCTCCAAGAGTCTGTTTCCCCAGGCCTGTGGAAGTTTTGTGACCAAATCCCACTGGCTTCCTAAGTCAAATTCCCAGGGGATTCTCAGTCCCTTTGCCAGATCTTCAGGTTGGAAAATTTGTTGTAGATCCTAGAACTTTCTTAACAGTGTAAGAGTTTCTTTGGTATAACTGTTCTGCAATTGTGTTATTACTACCTAAAAGTTACAGTTACTACTTAAAAGTTACAGTTAGTATTTAATACTAATTAGTAGTAGTGCTAATATTGTGAAAACCTATAATTATATTTTTAAATGTTTCTTTCTGTCCTCTGATACAGCAAAAATATTTACTGTATATTTAAATTTTTAGGCTATATTATTACACATTTTATAAATGTGAGAATTAAATAAGTTAGTACAACAAAATAATTAAACAGATATGATATATGTTTAATAAAAATAACTATGACATGTTTTTTTCTATGTGTAGTCTTTATCCTTTTTTTGGTAGTGTTAAAACTGAATATACTGTATAGTAAAATTCACTCTAACCTGTAGTTTTCATCTTATGAAACCAGATTACATTAATTCTTAATGTCAATACAATATGATGGCATCAAAATAAATATCTTCTCAACAAAACTTTTCAGCAAAGAATACTTAGGACTTTACTTAATCACTTGCTTAGTAGGTTTTTAGACTTGTGGGTATTAGTTCCCAGCTCTCCAAAAATTCCCATTCACTTTATATGTACAGGCTTTTTTTGGTAAACCAGCTGTTTTTCAATTTATTCCTTTGCATCTCTGAATTTACCATATAGTCTGTCCATGTCCAAAATATTCATGATTTAGAACCATTTTCAAGCACATCGAATGTCAGCATAAGATAAAACACTATTAGAGATAATGGCTTTAAAGTACTTAAATAGTTGTGAAATTATGAAATAAAGATTGGAATCCAATAAAGTTTTAGTTTTAATATAGAAATCATAAAGTCCTATTTAACATAACTGCTCTTTTCTGGTGAGATATTTTTTGTAAATAAGCTTAAATCCCAAAAATAAGCAATGTTTTTCTCTGTAATTTTTTTTTTTTCCTAACCTACACAGAAGTTCACACAACTCAGGTAGAATAAGATAGAGTATCTTTTATCAGATTCCCTATAGCCGCTTCAGAGCTTATCAAACAGTTTTGGAAAAACATATAAATGTGTCATATTATAATATTTTTCTCCATTGTCATCTGTCATATATATAAAATTCAGAGAAAGACATTTTCCTTGCTTTCCATACTTTGAAAATAGGATTTTATGAAAGTCAGTATTATAGCATCTTGTCTATGGCCAGCCCCAGTAATAGTCATCCTGAAGGCACATGTCTCAAGGAGACTGTCTCCTTCCATTTTCAGAAAGTGAAAAGGCTCATTAAGTACTTCTACACACTTTGAGGAAACTGAAAAGTGACCAAATAATTTCATTATGAATCCTCATTATCACAAATAAGCAAATCACATCCCTTTTTAGAAGCCTTTTCTACAAGGTGTACAGGACATTAAGTGGGTAAGAGCTGTTCATTTTCTTTTGTAAAGAGTTTATAGGCTGGATTACATTTTCCAAAATTTACATTTGCAATGTCTATCGAATATGCAGATTGATAAGCAAAGTCTGTTTTATGTCTGGACAAGATATTAACAGTCTTTTGTGTCTTCTGAAGTTTAATCAAAATCTTTATGGAAATCAAGAAGACAATTGAAACTTCATTTTTCAAATTGAAATATATAAGACGTAGGGGAAACATTATTTTGTTTCTGAGATTAAACACATCATTTTTTTGTCATTAGTAAGATCTGACAGAATCAGCTTTACACTGCTGCTGCTGCTGCTAAGTCACTTCAGTCGTGTCCGACTCTGTGCGACCCCATAGATGGCAGCCCATCAGGCTCCCCTGTCCCTGGGATTCTCCAGGCAAGAACACTGGAGTGGGTTGCCATTTCCTTTTCCAATACATGAAAGTGAAAAGTGAAAGTGAAGTCGCTCAGTCGTATCCGACTCTTAGCGACCCCGTGAACCTCAGCCTGCCACTATAAGGAAGCAAAACATTGATTATCAAACTTTCCCCTTTTGTCTACCCATAGGACATTTCATTTGCAACCTCTGAATCTGGAAAAGTACATCAGGAAAAATGCACCTTTACAGGTGTACAGACAAATCAAGGGAACAAAGCATTAATGCATGTTTACTTTTTTGGAATACTCAAGCTTATCCCATCGTTCACTTCTTTCAAACTGAACCTATCTCTGATCTCTGGAATAGTATCATTGTCTTGGAGAACATTTTCCCAGGGTTCCAAATTTTATTGCTAAAACTAGGACATTCCTGAGCAAACCTGGATAGGTAGTCACTCTGCCATTGATGCTGTATCTGCCACATTACTAGTTGAATAATCTTGGGTAA
Source organism: Bos taurus (assembly GCF_002263795.3). NCBI lineage: Eukaryota > Metazoa > Chordata > Mammalia > Artiodactyla > Bovidae > Bos > Bos taurus. Next base: position 77,531,391 of record NC_037333.1, read on the forward strand.
ATTACTTCTCTGTGCGCCAGTTTCTTCATCTGTAAATTGGAAGTAATAATAGTATAATGTCATATTGTTTTATAGGACTAAGTGACTACCCTAATAAAATAAATTAGCACTTGTAGACGAATCTGGTATTTTGAAAGTTGTGTGTCAGCTATCATCATCATTATTGTTATCACCATCATCATCATCACTGTCAGAAATGTTAAAGATGAAATTTTCTCTCTACCTCACTTCATTTCTTACCCTCACCCCAGTTCTCTAAAATCTTTTTCTTATTTACTGCTTGATTACATCATTTACTTAAAAATATTCTAATTGGCCAGTAACTATTTTTTTTTTAATCAACTGTACTTTTTAAAAACCTATATCCCCATGTAATTCTCAGCTACTGTAGGATACTTAGTTTCCACATTTCCTACTATTTTTTTTTTTTTCTGTTTCCTTCATTAATGTAGTGGTGAATCTGGCTCACCAAATGTGATGAAATTTAAAAAATAATAATTCAAATCAAGTAAATCTTACATAACTTAGGCATACAATGCTGTGCTTCTAAAACCAAAGAGATATTCTGAGTAAGTTCTGTTGAACTCTGAAGACAGTGAATATGTATGTTTTTGTGTGCTCTTACTTGCCAGTGTTTCTCTCAGCAATTAAAGTCTGAAAATATTTGATTGATTTTTTTTCAATTTGATATAAATTTGGAAATTACTGCTGAGTTATTTTGGTTAATTTACTGTAAAAATCATAAGAGGTGCAGCCTAATCATTCTTTTTATTGTTACTCAACTTTGACCTTCACCCTATTCCACAAAGAAAATCCTTATTTCCTCAAACCATTGAGCCCTTTATTTTGCCAAGTATTTGTAGGGTGACCTTTGTGTTTGATGATCTGTTAGAGCAATGCAAGAAACTATTTCACAGAGTTCTTACCACATTTATCAGAAAATAGGACTTTCATAACAACACTGGCTTCAGTAAAATTCTTGAGTCAGAACAATGCCTTATGCTGATGTGATACATTAATAACAAATCTAGTGCTCCTACATTGGCAAAGAATAAAAAAATGAAACTCATTTTAGCTATAATGCAAGTACTTCAGAACAAGATATGTTTGAGAGGCAATTTAAAAACCATTTTATTATACCTTAGTAACTCTGACTCAACATTAAAATAATACATTTTAATACAGAAAGTAAAACAGATTCTTGAAAATTACTGGCCAACAATTAATAATTATTATAGGGTAATTGTTTAAGTAGTGTCTGGAAAATTCAGCTTTCTAAAAATATATAAAAGAGAAAACATCCAGAAGGGTTCAGAATTAATTCATACAGTTTGTGTCCCATCTGGAAACACTCATGAAGTTAAAATGAAAAGCATTTCAAAATCTATTTCTCCATCTTGTTTGCTGACTTACTTTTTGGAAAATAAAGTTGGAAATATCAAAATTTACATAAGGGTCTTAGTTGACTCAGATTGAGTTATTTTTATATCATGAGGCAAAAACCACATTTCCCTATTCCATGAATTTGGGCTTTGTTTCATTAAATATACCTATTGGTTTATTTAAGAGTTTTATATTGACAGAGTGAGTTTCATAAAACATCATTGTTTAAGCCATCTTTTTCCTTTGTTGAAGTACTTATTCCTTTTGTGGTATTTGAATTACTCAGTAACCCAACAGTGATAGCACAAAGCAGATTCATAGAGATGAAGAAAAAAGGGAAATCAGAAACTTTCTGAAATATCTGCATTTCATATGTGAATATAAACTTCATAAAAAGCTGGAAAAACAAATGTTATTTTCATAAAAATTTCTTTCTAAAATGGAAGAGTCAGTGAATTTCCTGGAAGTATATTCTGATGAATCATTCTGCTTGTAAGATTTTCTCTCATAGTTCTCCATCATCTTTAAGATGTTAATTGTCTTGAAGTTTTTTCATTCTTTTTATTTTTTGTGAATTTTCCAAATGTTTATAGTAACGAACAGTTTATGGTACAACTCTGGAAAAATAGGTATAGAGGTGAAATTAAGTACTTTTGGGCTTTGTTATTTAAACTTCATAAACACAATTGTATAGTAATGAAGGGCTTCCCAAGTGGTCCTAGTGGTAAAGAACCCTTCTGCCAATGCAGGACTTAAGAGATGAAGGTTCAATCCCTGACCTGGGAAGATCCCTTGGAGAAGGGTATGGCAAATGACTCCAGTATTCTTGCCTAGAGAATCCCATGGACTAAGGAGCCTGGCAGGCTATAGTCCATAGGGTCACAAAGAGTTGGACACGACTGAGGCAACTTAGCACACACATATAGCAATAAAGGTTGAATTCAGATTCTAAAGTTAAAATCTGTCTCCTCATATGCTATGGATATATTTTGCTCTTAATTTATAATAACCCAAATATTATTAATGATATAAAGTAAACTTACAATGTTATAAGAAGAAATTAGGTAATTAATTAGTCGGTTGCAATAATGTTTGATATCTTTAGGCAAAATAACATTAACATTTGTTCTTGTTACAGTTATTATTTTTCTGTTCTACCCTGTGTTATTCATATAGACTTTTGACTTTTAAATGAAGTTTGCTGTCAAGCATGAAAAAATTTAAGATTATTTTTAGATTGCTGCTGTTGCTGCTAAGTCGCTTCAGTCATGTCTGACTCAGTGCGACCCCATAGACGGCAGCTCACCAGGCTCCCTCGTCCCTGGGATTCTCCAGGCAAGAACACTGGAGTGGGTTGCCATCTCCTTCTCCAATGCATGAAAGTGAAAAGTGAAAGTGAAGTCGCTCAGTTGTGTCCGACTCTTAGGGACCCCATGGACTGCAGCCTACCAGGCTCCTCCGTCCATGGGATTTTCCAGGCAAGAGGGATGCCATTACCTTCTCCATTTTTAGATTAACCAAGAACAAAGAAACATTGACTTCCTTACTTTAACATATATTATCTTACTTACCACACAATAACCTGAATCCTCTGTTATTTTATCTCTATGTATATGAGGTTTTGATACTGTAAAGGGTAGGTGGTTGTTCAAGATAACAATTGCAAAATTAGAGTGACAAGGTTAAATCCACATCTTTTAACTCTCAGATTTACTCTGTGGTCCTCTTATTTCCATGCAGATTTTTGCCTTTCTTCTCATAATTGACCCCTTGATATATCCACATATTTTAAGATACTGTGGTTTAACAGCCTCCTCATTCTCCAGCTCTATTTTTTTTTTAATATCTTGCTCAAGATTTTAGAGCAGATGATTTATGAACCAAAATGGGAGTTCCCTGCTGGTCCAATGGTTAAGACTGTGCTTCTACTGCAGGGGCAGGGATTCAATCCTTGGTCAGGGAAGTAAGATCCCACATTCCTGCATGTCACGTGCCATGCGATGTGGCCAAAAAAAGTCCCAAAGATTGGGCAGCATGATACAACTTTTAGTTTATAATATAAGGCCATTTCAGAAGAGAGGGATAATTAGAGAGAATTTCATTTATTCAGTTCATATATTAATTGTGCATCTACTCTAGGATGCAACTTTATAGGACCTGGGGATACATTGGGGATCAGAAGATAAAACAACTTATTCTCTTGGAGTGCAATTTCTAGTAGAGGCCACAGATGATAAACAAATACTAATAAAATATCTAATATAGGTAAATGTTAAGGGGAAAAATAATGCAGCAAAAGTAATAGAGTCAGTTGGTTAAATGAATTTTGCAGTTTTTGATGGGATGATTCAAACAAAGCTCTGTGAGAAGGTGACATTTGAATGAAGTAGTGAATGAAGGTAGTGGATTAAGTCACACAGCTATCTTTTGGAAGAGCATTCCCGACCAAGAGAACATCAAGTACAAAGTTTGTGAAGTTGGAATGTGCTTGACATATTCATGGGCCAGAGGAGGCCAACTGGGGTTGAGTAAACTGAACGAAGGGGAGAATAGAAAATGTTTCCACAGAAGTGCAGACTTCTGGGACCTTGTAGATCTTTGTAAAGACTTTGGTTTTTACTTTTATTGAAATGGGAGACGTTGGATGCTTCCATCAATGAGTCTTATTATCTGACTCGCTGATGGAAGCATCCAATGTCTCTATCTTGTTGAATAGAGAGGAAAGGGCAATACATGAGGGTCAAAGTAGGGAATTCATTTAGGAGGCTGTTAAAAAAAAATCAGGTGGTTCTAACCAGTGTGGTACAATTGAGATGACTGGCAGCTGTCAGATAGAAGACAGGATCTACGAGATTTCTTGATGGATTAAGAGTAATTTTTGCGTGTGTGTGTAAAAGGAATCAATACGATTCTTAAGTTGGCCAGAAAACTGCAAAGAATGAAGTGTTGCTATTTACTGAAATTAGTAAAACAGAGGGAAATGTAGATTTGGGAGTGAGAGTGGAGGGAGAAACAGGATAAGGGACTCAGTTTTGAACATAATGTTTGATACTGATCCTTTTTAAATTCCAATGGAGAGTAAATGGAAGCTAAAGCTATACTGATGTAAGAGGGTCCAGCTCCTAGGACATTTGGTCTAAATGGTGCAGGGTTATAACCATTCAAAAACAAATATTAAGCATTTTTTATGTGGCATATCAAGTACTGAGTGCTAGAATATAATAATAAGATATAAGCTTAAAAAGATCTCAAGTCACATAATGATATGTAGTTCATGTCAAAGGTGATTTGAGTCATATAGTGTTCACAAACATGAAACCTTGGAAATAAGAATACTTGATCTGTTATAGCATTGTTAAAGCTATACTAGGAGTTTTAGTCAATTGACCATCCTCTTGAAAAAGGGTTGGTTTTTATCATGGTTTGGTCTCCTGAAATTTCTGTTATGACAGATATAAAGAACGCTAAACTCATAGATCTTGTTCACATTTAATGCCCGTCATTCTTTCTCTTTCATCTTACTGATAAAATTCAAGTGGTGAGTTGCATTTGATCATAGTATGGTATATATAAGGTTGTTGATGTTTGTTTTCTGAGCTAGACAGTATTACCTGAAAGATGATTATTAATTAATTGCTAGACTTTTTTGTTCCTCGTTTGAGTGTTTTGTACTTTTTGTACTGTTGTTTTGACATTTGGTATTCTTCTCTTAACAACTGTGCATGAGGTTTTTAAAAGACGTGTGAAGGCACTGAGTAAAGTATATATACGTTTCTAATAAGGCAACTACCCAGGAAAGGCAGAAGTTATTTGGTTTCCTTTTTTCTTTTTTTTTAGTTTTATAGGTCTTTAGGATACCTTTGAGAATGTATTATATATGCCATTATGGAAGACTGCTGTGCTGAACGTTGGTACTTGATATTCAATTACAGCATCTTTCCTTTAAGTCAAAGAAGAGAGCAAATAGCCCTCTGTTCAAGGAACCAGTAGCACTAACCACTCTCCAATAGTAACAGTAATTTAAGCTGTCAGAGACCAACACTAGTCTGTGTCCCCTGGAGAAAAAAGCAGTTAAAGCAAAATTTCATGTGGTTTTTCTTTCATGATTTGAGCTCCTTCTGAGAAATACATCTAGAGTTATGCAGGAATATATCAAAACTGTTTCATTGACAGTGTCCTAGCAGAGTTCTTTATCAGATAACAACTGTGAAGTTGTATCTGGCGGTATGTGAAGTGCTGTGATGCAGGTTGCAGCATGGTGGCTCACTTGTAAGGAGAATTTCCACATTCAGAATAATCTTTATATGAAGTTTCCATAAAACATAAAAGGACAAAGTCTGGATAAAATAAAAAATTAAAAAAAACTGTATGTATGTATATATTTCTAAGGTGAGCTAACAATGTGGGAGACAATGAAATGTAAATAGTAACTCCATCCTAAAACAAAAATCAATGTGTATGATCTCTACAGTTAAAAAGATGTCAATTAGAAACACATCTCTTTGTTTTCTACTAAAAAATTTGCTATGCACATGTTATTCTTTTTTCTTTTCTTTTTTTTAAATTTTATTTTATTTTTAAACTTTACATAATTGTATTAGTTTTGCCAAATATCAAAATGAATCCATCACAGGTATACATGTGCTCCCCATCCTGAACACTCCTCCTTCCTCCCTTTATGCATAGATCCATAAAAATCAATGTAACTGAATTGTATCTTTTAAAATTTTACATAAATGGAATCATACTGTATAGGTACTTTTTCTACTTGCATTTTTTTAAGTCTAATATTAGATTTTTGAGAAGTATTCATGTTTGGGAGTGTACCTCTAGAACACTAATTTTCTATTCCTCTTTTGAATATCATTTCCTAAGAATCAACAAATATTTATTTATTCCCCTTTTGATGGAAGTTGGGTCTTTATGACTTTTCAAGAAACCTAGAAAGAAAAAAGGAATTGACAGATAATTTCTCAAGTCTGCTCCAACATGTTGGCACATAAATGTGTTGGGTTACTGTAAATTCTAAAGCTTCACAGAGTGGTTTTGGATGGGGGCAAACTATCATAGAGTAGAAATAGAGTTTTGAATCTTAGAACAAAGACACAAATGAGATTGTGGAAAAACCTAGAAACATGTCAGGTATGGAACTCACAGGTCTATAAAAGAGCCACCAAATGCAGTTTCAGTGTGGAAGGTCTCATGAGCATATTTCTTTTTTCATAATTCTATTATCTGTTTTGGGCTTCTTATATAGTATAGTGATTTTGAATGCTTATTTTCCATCTGTATGTAACAGGTTCTATTCATGTAAAACCTTACAGGGATCACAATTCTTGATCTCTTTAAGCCCTTCAGTATGAATATAAATCCAAGGACTATCCTTTTTCTTTTAGATCTTCTACTAAATAAATGGTACACATATGTGACTGTCCTTCAGAATTAACTGGGCATCTTTATAAAATCACATACTTTTATAAACTCAACCTTGGAAATTCTGATAAAGGATTTATAGAACAGATAAATTATAATTTTTATTTAAAAAACAACAATAATTCAGAGAACATTTCAATTAAGATACCACTTCCCTAAATGTATAACAATTTTTAAAGAAAATATTCCCTAGCAAGAGTTGTTTAAAAAAAAGTTGTAAAAAAGCAACATGGTGTAGAAAAATGAAAAGCTTTGCCTTGAAATCTTTGGCTGGAACTAAGTTGTTTTGCTTCAACTATTTATATGCTGAAAATGAACATATCTAGGAAATGTGTGAACACTACTGACAAACTGATTCACACCTCAGAGTAAAGATAAAATGCCTTACCTGTGGACTAGGAAAAAATAAATAAGTCTTCTTACTCATTGTTTGTGTGGAGGATTTTTAGTACATTTTTAAAATCATGTTTCATGAATCCAGGCCCTTATAAAGCTTTGTAATTGTTATGTATGACTGGAACTTATGTATTTTCCATCATGTTTCCAGCATAGTGATGCTGTCCATGACCTCCTTCTGGATGTGATCACCTGGGTTGGAATTTTGCTGTCCCTTGTGTGCCTCCTGATTTGCATCTTCACATTTTGCTTTTTCCGTGGGCTCCAGAGTGACCGTAACACCATCCATAAGAACCTCTGCATCAGCCTTTTTGTAGCAGAACTGCTCTTCTTGATTGGGATCAACAGAACAGATCAACCAGTAAGCAACTTATGTTGTTATTAGAAAACAATTTCTCCACTTGTAGCTTTCCAGTTCTCAAAATATTCTTGTTTGAAAGTGTCCTCTCTTCCAGTTGTCTTAGTTATGAATTTTCATATCTTATTCAGTTTTCCCTTTTTCATGTCAATTGTCATAAAGGAGTAGTGAGTATATGGATGTATGAATGTACATTTCTTGAGAAATTCTGTTCATAAATTTGCCTTTCTAAAGAACCATGTTTCTTTATTAGTCTTTATTTTTTAATCACAGAGCTGAATATTGAGGAGAGTTAAGTCATTTAAGGAATGGAGGAGTATCTTTTCTAACACGTATTTGTTGTTCTTTCATAACAAACTTTTTAAAGACAATGGAAATTATGTTGAAAATTGCATGTCTAACATGACTTTTTTAAAATATAAATTTATTTATTTCAATTGGAGGCTAATTACTTTACAATATTGTATTGGTTTTGTCATACATCAACATGAATCTGCCATGGATGTACACATGTTCCCCATCCTGAACTCCCCTCCCACCTCCCTCCCCATACCATCCCTCTGGGTCATCCCAGCAAAAGAGACACAGATGTATAGAACAGTCTTTTGGACTCTGTGGGAGAGGGCGAGGGTGGAATGATTTGGGAGAATGACATTGAAACATGTATAATATCATATGTGAAATGAATTGCCAGTCTAGGTTCTATGCATGATACAGGATGCTAACATGACTTTTCTAATTGACTTATTTTGGAAAATAGTTCAAACTATATATTGTTTTTATAATTTATATACTCATCTCAAGTTTTGTTTTACACTTTTTATTTTTTCAAGTTCTGTTTACATTTTAAATGCTAATGTCATACTTTATTACTAATGACATTTAGCCATATCAAGAAAGGAAGGGAAGGAGGGAGAGAAGAAGGGAGGAAGGAAGGGAGGAAAAGAAAGAAAAGAGGATAACAAGGAATAGTACCAGCCAACTGTTCTTGATAAAAACCAAACAAAAAATATGATCAGTAGATAATATCTAATATATTAAACAAACTTTATGCCCACTTGTAACTTTTGTGAGGCCCTTTCTATGTCCTTGAGATTCATGAAAATAGCACATTTGTTCTCATGACTAAAACTACAAATGAAAACTCATCTTTTAGAAGACTTTTAGGCATAATAAATAATTCATTCACTTAATGCTGTTCTCTGGTATGAGTCCATATGTACAGTCTTTACAATGAAAAAGCAGTTGAATTCATGTTTGTGATTACACATTCATGATTAATTAAAGGGTGCAATTACAGTGATTATACTTTTAATTGGTTATCATATACAAATGTGACAATTTTTCTCAGAAATGCATATAGATGAATAAGCAATCAAAGTACACATTTTTTTCTCCAAAAACTACTCTCTGATAACAAAAGTTAATAGTTGAAGCCCTAACTCTAAAAATCAAGAAACTGTGATATTTCCCAAGAAGAAATCATTTCATTCTCTTTTTAACCTGCAATTCAACTGCTCTTTGATTTTTCCTTTCATTTAGAAACCTTCTTATTCTTGCTTCCTGATGATACATATGGTATGATAAACTTCTCCAAATTTTGCAGACTGCACAAAACTAATTTCTGACAGTAGCATGAGGACAATGATTGATATGAAACTTGGATAGGTGCAGCTCAGCCCAACTGTCTTTACTCTTGTTGCTGGATATGTGTCCTCTTCCTGCATCTTATATGGCAGTTAGGCTTTGCTTTCTCTCTCTGTGGGCCTCCCTGGTGGCTTAGACGTTAAGGAATCTGCCGGCAATGCTGGGGACACAGACTCAATTCCTGGGTTGGGAAGATCACCTGGAGAATGGAATGACAACCCACTCCAATATTCTTGCCTGGAAAATCCCATGGACAGAAGAGCCTGGTAGGCTTCTAAAGCCCATGGGGTTGCAAAGTGTAATACACAACTGAGTGACTTTCACTTCCCTTTTCTTTCTCTAGCTCCTTTGGTGCCTGACTTCCTTATCACCCCTTCATCATCATCTCTCTAACCCAAGGATATAGACCTGCCTTTGGCCTCATTTCTCAAGGATCATACTCATCATTGAATCCATACTAATCAGATCATTTGTATGAATTTGTTGCCTTTTTTCTTATAGGAACCACAGATTTTACTTAGGACTCATAAAAAATAAAGACTTCCCCTCCAGAAGAATGAGAATTTCAGAAACAGACATAAGAAAATTAATATATGGTCAGCTGAAACTTGTAGTACCTTAGAAAATATGACAGAGTAAGGTCCAACTGCCTTTTTTACCAAGCTTGTGTAGACCAGCATTTAGTAAAATAACACAAAAAATAAGAAAATGAAAGCACTTATGGAACAGTTTATTTTTACCAGATCTACTTTTACATCTTTGCAGTACAAACTTCACAATTCAGCTTAAATCCTTTCTGAAACAAGGCAAGGAAGAAATAAACAATAATAAGTAATAATCTCATAAACTATTTTAATTATTATATTTTTATTTTGGGCTATTTTTCTCCTTGGTTTTAGTGTTTCTCCTTCATTTACATTGAAGAATTTAGTATGTTAATAAATACAGGATTATTTATACAGGACCAAGAAAAAAATTTGTGAGATCTATTTTAAAACCTTTAGACTAATCTCTAGTATAATTATCAATAGAATCTTCTTAGAACCTTTTCTTACATGTTATACTTTTTTCTTATTATAATGCTCTGCTTTCATCCATATATATTATTAATCAAATGTTAAATATGGCAAATAGATGAATAAACAGTGGAAACAGTGACAGACTTTATTTTGGGGGGCTCCAAAATCACTGCAGATGTGACTGCAGCTATGAAATTAAAAGATGCTTGCTCCTTGGAAGAAAGTTATGACCAACCTAGACAGCATATTAAAAAGCAGAGACATTACTTTGCCAACAAAAGTCTGTTTAGTCAAAGCTATGGTTTTTCCATTAGTCATGTATGGATGTGAGAGTTGGACTATAAAGAAGGCTGAGTGCTGAGAATTGATGCTTTTGAGCTGTGGTGTTGGAGAGGACTCTTGAGAGTCCCTTGGACTTCAGGGAGATCCAGCCAGTCCATCCTAAAGGAAATTAGTCCTGAATATTCATTGGAAAGACTGATGCTGAAGCTGAAACTGAAACTCAATTACTTTGGCCACCTGATGTGAAAAACTGGATCATTTGAAAAGACCTTGATCCTGGGAAAGATTGAACACAAGAGGAGAAGGGGACGACAGAGAATGAGATGGTTAGATGGCATCACTGACTCAATGGATATGAGTTTGAGTAGACTCTAGGAGTTGGCATTGAACAGGGAGGCCTGGCATACTGCAGTCCATGGGGTCGCAAAGAGTCGGACACGACTGAGTGACTGAACTGAACTGAACTGAACTGATGATTTTTAAATATAGGTTATATTTGATTAGGTTTTAATATATGAATTAAGTATATGAATTTTAAGAATCTTGTCTCAATTCTTTTGCAGACCTATTTTACTACTGTAGTCTTGATAAATATTTATTTTAACTTTATGGCAATTGAAACTTCATTTGATAGTTATCTGACTGACTCATGTGTTCCTTTCCCTAGATTGCCTGTGCAGTTTTTGCTGCCCTATTGCATTTCTTCTTCTTGGCTGCCTTCACCTGGATGTTCCTGGAGGGAGTGCAGCTCTATATCATGCTGGTAGAGGTTTTTGAGAGTGAACATTCACGAAGGAAATACTTCTACCTGGTTGGCTATGGGATGCCTGCCCTCATTGTGGCTGTGTCAGCTGCTGTAGACTATAGGAGTTATGGAACTGATAAAGTGTGAGTTTATGTTTTCTTTCCTTTTTTCTCTTCTTTTTAAATCTAGTTGAAATTGAAACTTTGAATTTTCTCAGAAACTAAGATCTTTATATCACCTTACAGCAATAAATGACAGAACTATAAAAGCAAATGAGGATAATTCAATTCATGGGTTGTACTTTTGTTATTATGTAAAAAGAGATAGTATTCCGAGATTCCACATCTACATCACAGACTTGAGTAATTGTAAAGGGACGATACTTTTAATATCTTTCAGAGCATTGAGACTTTTGCCAACTCAAGAATTAGCTATGTTAAACATGTGTATTCAGAGGAGACTTTAGTCTCTGACACTGAAACCTTGTTTCCTTCCTGACATATCAATTCTAGTCACTAGAAAGTAACTTATACCATTAATAGAAAGGTAGACTTATAGGATCAGGGGCAACTTGTGGTTTCCCTTTTTTCCCCGGGTAGCTACTGGGGTCTAGTGATGACCTTTATTTTCAACATACCTTCAAACTGGTGAGACATACCCATAGAGATGTTAAGCATAATTATGGAAAGAAATTCGGTGAAAAATATTCCTGTAATTCACATCATTATAAAAACTGGGATCCTGAGAATTAATTAGTTTTCAGAGAAGAAAGTTTAGAAAGAAGAACAAGACATCTCTGATGAATACTCACATTTAAGTCATAGATTGAGGAAGGAAATTAAAAATAGAGAAGGAAGAGAGGTGAAAAATAAAGCCTCTGAACTATGGAGAAAGTGAGAAAAAGTTTCAAGGTGGGACTTTATGTCCAAGATAATGTAAGTAGGGTAAGCATGGAGGAAAAATCATTTGTCCTATTTTGATAAAGTGCTAGAAACAGAAGCCAAATTGGAAGATGTGAAGAGATAAGTCAGTGGCAATAGAGTAGAATCTTCATGTGTTAACTACAGCTTGAAAACATTTGATTGAGAAATAGTACAAATATTAATTTATGATACCAGTGATGAAGAATTCTTAAAAGTGAAGGTGCAAGAACATCTAGGGTGTGAAGAATCAAGTTGGAAAGAGGAGATTAGCAGACAGAAAGTATCTTATGCCTCATTTGTATTCAACATATATAGGCTGAATGAAAAGGAAAGGTCCCAGGGGGATAGAAAAGCATAGATTAGACATAAGATGAGAAAAACCTTGATTCAGTACTGAAAGTGGCCTTCGAATTCACCTAGTCCAAGGCATTAATTTTACAGATGAAAAAATCAGGAGCCAGGTAAATTGCCTTGCCCATGATGATAGAAGTAGATGGTGGCAGACATGTAATGAAATAAGTCAGGTTTATTTCCACTAAAACTAGGATGTTTTTGAAATAGTCAGATGACCCCTGTCTTCTGAGGTGTGAAGAAAATAACAGGTAAGATAAATTTGGAAGTGGAGGAATTTTTCCATCAAGTAGGAGATGCTGATCTTTGCTGAATGAACAGGTGAGGTCATGTTGAAAAGACAGGAGATTTGAAAAGCTTTGAAATGAGCACTATGGAAAATGTGTTAAGGAGCCAATTAGATATTAATAAAAAGATTTCCAAGCAATAGTGAAGGCCCAGATGAGGTTAGATAACATCAATTTATACAGAAGTTAATAAGCCAAATTTCATGACTTTCCACTAGCAGTCAGCAGCCTCAATATGCTAGCAATAAAGCAGCTCATTTCCCAGAAGAGAAGATTCAGGAGGGAATGACAAGAGGACTCCACAGTTACAAGGAGCATAGTTAAAATAGAACATGCTTTGGTGTAGAAGCACCAACAGTGTATTTAAAAGAAGACCATATCACTTCTGTTGAATTTTTTATTGAGAACAGTGACAGGCTACATAAAACCATTTGCCTAATATTGCTAGTAGTAATTATTTTTTAATCTAAACCTTGTGAATTGTAGTCAAATCTAAGGTCATTTTGTGTATCTCGGTGGCAATCATGGACCAGATTAGGATTAGATAAAATTATTGTCTATATTTTGCTGTAAAGACATTTTAGGAGATGGAGATTAGATAGATGATAGAATTTAATTTAAAATCTTTTATTGATATAATTTACATGCCATAAAGTTCACCCTTTTAAAGAATATGCTTCCATTGTTTTTAGTATATTCAGTGTTAGGCATCCATCACCACTATCTAATTTTAGAATATTTTTATCCTTTCTGAAAGAAACCCATTAGCAGACATTGCCCTTAAATCGTAGGATTTTTGTTTTAATTAATATGTTTCCACTCTAATATATTAAATTGACTGACATAGTTATTTGTTATCTATCTTTTCTTAGAATCAATACTATATATTCTCTTGTGACTTTGTTAAAGCCTTGGGTATCATTGCTTTAATTTCCTGTACCATACCTGGAAGCTCTCATTTACTGACATTATTACTTTGTAAGAATAGAGGCTAATTTATTTCCCAGGCACTGATTTGAAACAAGCCTTAATGATAATTCAGTTTCACCATTATGATTTTTCCCAAAACAAGGAGAAGTAAAACAGATACAGATAAAATAATGGATAAATGAAAGAAGTATAGAAAAGGATAGGGAAAATTGTACTAAAACTCTATCACAGGTGGGCATAGAGCAGTTAGTGCCTCATTTTTATATTTTCAATAAATTGTCCAGAGACAGACCTTCAAAATACATGGAAAAAAATTTTTGACTTACCCCTTTGGGACTTCATCTAGCCCAGTGTCTATAGAGTTCTGTTTTGCTCTTTGAAGAAGCACGTGTTGAAAAAGAAATGTTACTCAGTCATTTGTATGTACTTGATAAGCTGAAATGAACAGACCTGTTTTTCTAGGGAGTTTAATCAAGATATTGTTTAAAAATACATATAAGCAAAGAATTTCTATACAACCAGAAGAATTTCTGTATATAGAATTATGTATCTTATTGCTTATTATTTTTTTTAATTATTTATATTAATTGGAGGCCAATTACTTTACAATATTGAATTGGTTTTGCCATACATCAACATGAATCCACCACGGGTGTACATGTGTTCCCCATCCTGAACGCCCCTCCCACATCCCTCCCCGTACCATCTCTCTGGGTCATCCCAGTGCACCAGCCCCAAGTATCCTGTACCCTATATCCAACTTGGACTGGTGATTCGTTTCTTATATGATATTATACATGTTTCAATGCCATTCTCCCAAATCATCCCACCCTCTCCCTCTCCCACAGAGTCCAAAAGACTGTTCCATACATCATTGTCTCTTTTGCTGTCTCTCATACAGGGTTATCGTTACCATCTTTCTAAATTCCATATATATGTGTTAGTATACTATATTGGTGTTTTTCTTTCTGGCTTACTTGATTCTGTATAATAGGCTCCAGTTTCATCTACCTCATTAGAACTGATTCAAACGTATTCCTTTTAATGGCTGAGTAATACTCTATTGTGTATGTGTACCACAGCTTTCTTATCCATTCATCTTCTGATGGACATCTAGGTTGCTTCCATGTCCTGGCTATTATAAACAGAGCTGTGATGAACATTGGGGTACACGTGTCTCTTTCAATTCTAGTTTCCTCGGTGTGTATGCCCAGCAGTGGGATTGCTGGGTCATAAGGCAGTTCTATTTCCAGCTTTTTAAGGAATTTCCACAATGTTCTCCATAGTGGTTGTACTAGTTTGCATTCCCACCAACAGTGTAAGAGGATTCCCTTTTCTCCACACCCTCTCTAGCATTTATTGCTTGTAGAATTTTGGATCACAGCCATTCTGACTGGTGTGAAATGGTACCTCATTGTGGTTTTGATTTGCATTTCTCTGATAATGAGTGATGTTGAGCATCTTTTCATGTGTTTGTTAGGCATCTGTATGTCTTCTTTGGAGAAATGTCTGTTTAGTTCTTTGGCCCATTCTTTGATTGGGTCGTTTATTTTTCTGGAATTGAGCTGTAGCAGTTGCTTGTATATTTTTGAGATTAGTTGTTTGTCAGTTGCTTCATTTGCTATTATTTTCTTCCATTCTGAAGGCTGTCTTTTCACCTTGCTTATGGTTTCCTTTGTTGTGCAGAAGCTTTTAATTTTAATTAGGTCCCATTTGTTTATTTTTGCTTTTATTTCCAATATTCTGGGAGGTGGGTCATAGAGGATCCTTCTGTGATTTATGTCAGAGAGTGTTTTGCCTATGTTCTCCTCTAGGAGTTTTATAGTTTCTGGTCTTACATTTAGATCTTTAATCCATTGAGTTTATTTTTGTGTATGGTGTTAGAAAGCGTTCCAGTTTCATTCTTTTACAAGTGGTTGACCAGTTTTCCCAGCACCACTTGTTAAAGAGATTGTCTTTTCTCCATTGTATATTCTTGCCTCCTTTGTCAAAGATAAGGTGTCCATAGATGCGTGGATTTATCTCTGGGCTTTCTATTTTGTTCCATTAATCTATATTTCTGTCTTTGTGCCAGTACCATACTGTCTTGATGACTGTGGCTTTGTAGTAGAGCCTGAAGTCAGGCAGATTGATTCCTCCAGTTCCATTCTTCTTTCTCAAGATTGCTTTGGCTATTCGAGGTGTTTTGTATTTCCATACAAATTGTGAAATTATTTGTTCCTGCTCTGTGAAAAATACCGTTGGTAGCTTGATAGGGATTGCATTAAATCTATAGATTGCTTTGGGTAGTATACTCATTTTCACTATATTGATTCTTCCAATCCATGAACATGGTATATTTTTCCATCTATTAGTGTCCTCTTTGATTTCTTTCACCAGTGTTTTATAGTTTTCTATATATAGGTCTTTAGTTTCTTTAGGTAGATATATTCCTAAGTATTTTATTCTTTTCGTTGCAATGGTGAATGGAATTGTTTCCTTCATTTCTCTTTCTGTTTTCTCTTTATTAGTATATAGGAATGCAAGGGATTTCTGTGTGTTGAATTTATATCCTGCAACTTTACTATATTCATTGATTAGCTATAGTAATTTTCTGGCAGAGTCTTTAAGGTTTCCTATGTAGAGGATCATGTCATCTGCAAACAGTGAGAGTTTTACTTCTTTTCCAACTTGGATTCCTACTATTTCTTTTTCTGCTCTGATTTCTGTGGCCAAAACTTCCAAAACTATGTTGAATAGTAGTGGTGAAAGTGGGCACCCTTGTCTCGTTCCTGACTTTAGGAGAAATGCTTTCAATTTTTCACCATTGAGGATAATGTTTGTTGTGGGTTTGTCATATATAGTTTTTATTATGTTGAGGTATGTTCCTTCTACTCCTGCTTTCTGGAGAGTTTTTATCATAAATGGATGTTGAATGTTGTCAAAGGCTTTCTCTGCATCTATTGAGATAATCATATGGTTTTTATTTTTCAATTTGTTAATGTGGTGTATTACATTGATTGATTTGCGGATATTGAAGAATCCTTGCATCCCTGGGATAAAGCCCACTTGGTCATGGTGTATAATCTTTTTAATGTGTTGTTGGACTCTGATTGCTAGAATTTTGTTAAGGATTTTTGCATCTATGTTCATCAGTGATATTGGCCTGTAGTTTTCTTTTTTTGTGGGATCTTTGTCAGGTTTTGGTATTAGGGTGATGGTGGCCTCATAGAATGAGTTTGAAAGTTTACCTTCCTCTGTAATTTTCTGGAAGAGTTTGAGTAGGATAGGTGTTAGCTCTTCTCTAAATTTTAGGTAGAATTCAGCTTTGAAGCCATCTGGACCTGGGCTTTTGTTTGCTGGAAGAATTCTGATTACAGTTTCAATTTCCGTGCTTGTGATGTGTCTGTTAAGATTTTCTATTTCTTCCTGGTTCAGTTTTGGAAAGTTGTACTTTTCTAAGAATTTGTCCATTTCTTCCACATTGTCCATTTTATTGGCATATAATTGCTGACAGTAGTCTCTTATGATCTTTTGTATTTCTGTGTTGCCTGTTGTGATCTCTTCATTTTCATTTCTAATTTTATTGATTTGACTTTTCTCCCTTTGTTTCTTGATGAGTCTGGGTAATGGTTTGTCAATTTTATTTATCCTTTCAAAGGATTTGGCTTTGTTGATTTTTGCTATGGTCTCTTTTGTTTCTTTTACATTTATTTCTGCCCTAATTTTTAAGATTTCTTTCCTTCTACTAATCCCGGGGTTCTTCATTTCTTCCTTTTCTAGTTGCTATAGGTGTAGAATTAGGTTTTTTATTTTACTTTTTTCTTGTTTCTTGAGGTATGCCTATATTGCTATGAACTTTCCCCTTAGCACTGCTTTTACAGTGTCCTACAAGTTTTGGGTTGTTGTGTTTTCATTTTCATTTGTTTCTATGCGTATTTTGATTTTTTTTTTTATTTCTTCTGTGATTTGTTGGTTATTCAGCAGCGTGTTATTCAGCCTCCATATGTTGGAATTTTTAATAGTTTTTCTCCTGTAACTGAGATCTAATCTTACTGCATTGTGGTCAGAAAAGATGCTTGGAATGATTTCAATTTTTTTTTAATTTACCAAGGCTAGCTTTATGGCCCAGGATGTGATCTATCCTGGAGAAGGTTCCATGCACACTTGAGAAAAAGGTGAAATTCATTGTTTTGGGGTGAAATGTCCTATAGATATCAATTAGGTCTAACTGGTCTATTGTATCATTTAAAGTTTGTGTTTCCTTGTTAATTTTCTGTTTAGTTGATCTATCCATAGGTGTGAGTGGGGTATTAAAGTCTCCCACTATTATTGTGTTATTGTTAATTTCCCCTTTCATACTTGTTAGCATTTGTCTTACATATTGCAGTGCTCCTATGTTGGGTGCATATATATTTATAATTGTTATGTCTTCTTCTTGGATTGATCCTATGATCATTATGTAGTGTCCTTCTTTGTCTCTTTTCACAGCCTTTGTTTTAAAGTCCATTTTATCTGATAAGAGTATTGCTACTCCTGCTTTATTTTGGTCTCTATTTGTGTGGAGTATCTTCTTCCAGCCCTTCACTTTCAGTCTGTATGTGTCCCCTGTTTTGAGGTGGGTCTCTTATAGACAACATATGTAGGGGTCTTGTTTTTGTATCCATTCAGCCAGTCTTTGTCTTTTGGTTGGGGCATTCAACCCATTTACATTCAAGGATAATTATTTATAAGTATGATCCCATTGCTCTTTACTTGATTGTTTTGGGTTCGAGTTTATACATCCTTTTTGTGTTTCCTGTCTAGAGAATATCCTTTAGCATTTGTTGGAGAGCTGGTTTGGTGGTCCTGAATTCTCTTATCAGACTTTATTTTTGGGGGCTCTAAAATCACTGCAGATGGTAACTGCAGCCATGAAATTAAAAGACGCTTACTCCTTGGAAGGAAAGTTATGACCAACCTAGATAGCATATTCAAAAGCAGAGACATTACTTTGCCAACAAAGGTTCGTCTAGTCAAGGCTATGGTTTTTCCTGTGGTCATGTATGGATGTGAAAGTTGGACTGTGAAGAAGGCTGAGCACCGAAGAATTGATGCTTTTGAACTGTGGTGTTGGAGAAGACTCTTGAGAGTCCCTTGGACTGCAAGGAGATCCAACCAGTCCATTCTGAAGGAGATCAGCCCTGGGATTTCTTTGGAAGGAATGATGCTAAAGCTGAAACTCCAGTACTTTGGCCACCTCATGCGAAGAGTTGATTCATTGGAAAAGACTCTGATGCTGGGAGGGATTGGGGGCAAGAGGAAAAGGGGACAACAGAGGATGAGATGGCTGGATGGCATCACTGACTCGATGGACGTGAGTCTGAGTGAACTCCGGGAGTTGGTGATAGACAGGGAGGCCTGGCGTGCTGCGATTCATGGGATGGCAAAGAGTCGGACACGACTGAGCGACTGAACTGAACTGAACTGAAAGCTTTTGATTTCTCCTTCATATTTGAATGAGATCCTTGCTGGGTACAGTAATCTGGACTGTAGGTTATTTTCTTTCATCACTTTAAGTATGTCTTGCCATTCCCTTCTGGCCTGAAGAGTTTCTATTGAAAGATCAGCTGTTATCCTTATGGGAATCCACTTGTGTGTTATTTGTTGTTTTTCCCTTGCTGCTTTTAATATTTGTTCTTTGTGTTTGATCTTTGTTAATTTGATTAATGTGTGTCTTAGAGTGTTTTGCCTTGGGACTCTCTGGGTTTCTTGGACTGGGGTGATTATTTCATTCCCCGTTTTAGGGAAGTTTTCAAGCTTATTATTAAATTTGTCTTTGTTGTCTCATTTCTGTTACTATTGCTTTTTTCTTTTATTTCTAATGGCATTTCCTTCTTCCTGCTCATCATACTTAAGTGTTTATTTGGGGTTTTTTTTTTGCCAATGTTACCTCCTTATATGCTACATTGATGTTTTTAGTACAAATATGTAAGTCCACAGTCATAATAAACAGCAATTAGCCAGAAATCAAAGACATATTGTCACACATTTTTTTGTAAATTGTCATTAAAATTGATACAGTAAAATTTTTGTCTTAGATGTCTATTTTACTTATTTTTGGAATTTTATTATCATGCATTTTTACTTGTTAGCCTCAACTGCTTGATTACATCTAGAATAAAACCATTGAATATATATTACAATATTCCAAATAACAGGTTTCTCTTTCTTTTTTTCTCATCTTAGTGTTCTTAATGTATTTTATTATAGTAGCCATGAGGTTTTATTTCTGAAATCTTTAATAATAATAGCTTAAATTTCTAAAAAGTACAGACAGAATCATATCAATGGTAGGAGATAAAATTGGAGACAAAACTGTTTTTGTAGATTAAATAAATGTTATTTTGATACAGATAGAGGTAACTATCATTCCATCTGGCTGATGGATTACGATGTGTTTTTCTATGAAAGTCATTAGAGTTGTTGAATTGATTATTATGTACAAAACACATACTGACACACAAAGCATACATAATTTGATTTTGAGAAATTGCTTAGTGTGCCATCAATTTGCAAAGTTTATAAGAGAATCTCATTATTTCATGATAGTGTTTAATGAAATCTTTTAATCTGTGTTGACATTATTCTTGAGACAATTTACTTAGAATTACATTTAGTCACAATTATAAGACACTTAGAAAATCAAATTAAAATTTCAATACAATTGTTAAAAAAAAAAAAAAAAAAACCCTCAGCTAGTAGACCACAGGTCTAAATTGTACTAACTATGGGATTTTTTCCATTTTCTGTCTTCTTTTATATCTTCCTTTAATCTCTCTTATACTGTTATTTCGGGCTTTCCCAGTGGCTCAGCAGTAAAGAATCCACCTGTAATGCACGAGATGCAGGAGTCACCGGTTTGATCCCTGGTTTGGGAAGGTCCCTTGGAGGAGGGCATGGCAACTATTCCAGCATTCTTGCCTGGAGAATCCATGAACAGAGAAGCCTGGCGGGCTACAGTCCATAGGATCACACAGTGTCAGACATGACTTAAGCGACTTAGCATGCAGGCATGCATCCATACTACTATTTATATAGATATTCAATGAAGCCATTGGGTATAATTCTGTCAAAAGATAAAAAGTTGACTTAATAATTAAAACAGAACTGATGTGGAAATTCTGTGATAAATAGTTTGATTTTATGACCTGAAACTAATCAGTTCCTGTAAACTTTATTTACCTCAGTATTACCTCCCCAAATGTAAACTGTTTGAACATTTAATTTTTATTCAAAGGAAAAAATGCATTTATATTTTATAGCACTTTCCTTGAAATCTAAGTTTAGGGCAGTAAAAGCAGTGGTTAAAGTGATGGGTAGATTGAAAAAGGGCTGTAAGGAAGTCGGTTCCAACAGGAGGAGAAGGGAGAGTGCTGGGAAGTAGTAAACCTCAGAGAATAGCCCAGGAATTAAAGTGCAAGTTCAAAAATTGGTAAGAGGTTTCTGAAAGACGTTGATTAGGTCATGAACATTTATAATGGACCAGAACATCCTTGAGTTCTTGAAGCATAACTGAGCTCTTAAAGATAATTGAAATCAATTTTATGATCTGAAAATTATTATAAATCATCTATTAAGTCTTAGATTTGTCTTCCTAGCAAGCTTAACAACAGCTCTAAAAAGCATAGTCTCTCCTCGGCTAGTTAAAATCCCCCCTCCAGTTTCTTTATTTTAGTTTCATTCTCTAACCTGCATAATCATTTGAATAGAAAATTGATTATTGATTTTTAAAATACTGGATTATATTATCATTCAAGAAGGAAGCCAGCCAAGGAACATTATCCTTGATAGTATCTGAAAGTTATATGCATAGGTTTATTCAATACATTTACAATGTCTAAGCACTTCATCCTACACATAGAACGTTATATATTCATCTGAAATATTTATCTAATCATATTATTATATATAAAATATTCCTACTTTTAATATTGCATTAACATGAAGCATTTACCTCATTGAATATGTTGTCACCAGGCATGTTTGACTTTAAGTTGGACAGGGGGAGATAATATAGATAATGAACCAGTATTTATCATCGACATATATCAAGCTAATCATTCAATATGTGTGTGAGGAGTGCTCTGCGTGTTATATGTTATGTTGTTAAAGCCAAGAGCATGTTTTATGTATGAATTACAGAGACTGAGGGCTTATTATATCATAATTTCATCACCCAGGAACCTGCATTGAGCATGAGATTATCACTGTATGCAGTATATAAGAATTTAGGGTTCAGCATATTTTTTTTTGTTTAAAGATTTAGCTCTATCACAGAACATCAAGACTACTGTCTTGTTATTTAGAAAATGTGACTGATGTCAAATGTAGGACTTAACTTCTTACTGGAACCAAAGAAGTATAATATCTTATCAAGTGATCAATTTATAATTGCAAAGATCTAATATTTTTACTTGGGCAATCTGTGATTTATGTGCAACATATACATTTCTCATCTAATCATTTAGAATTTATAATTGTCAACAAAACTTAGATTTTATTATTTTATATCTTGTGTATTTATTCTTTTTGAGAAACACTAGGTTAAAGGACTTTGGAGTCAGGTAGACTAGAATCAAATTCAGGCTCAACTAATTATGAGTGATGTGGCTGTGAACAAGTTAGTTTCATTTTCTAATTTGTAATATGAGGGCTATTATATAAGTACCTTGCAAAACTACTGCAATATTTGAAATTGTGTGTGTATGAGTAAGTACATATGTGTATGTATGTGTGGGCATATATATATATATAAATATTTAATTATGTGTGCATGTGGGCTTCCCTGGTGAGTCAGTGGTAAAGAATTTGCCTGCCAATTCAGGAGATGGAAGTTTGATCCCTGGGTCAAGAGGATCCCCTGGAGAAGGAAATGGAAACCCACTCCAGTATTCTTCCCTGGGAAATCCCATGGACAGAATAATCCGGCAGGCTGCAATCCATGGGGTCTCAAAAGAGTCAAACATGACTTAGTGGCTAGACAACAACAGCAACAAATGAGTGTATGTAAAATATCTGGCATATATAAACATTTATTGTATATTACTGGTGCTATTATTCAACTGGGATACAAACTATGATTAGCAACATAGTTTTAATTGCAAAATAAATTTTATTAAAAGCATCCATTTATAAAAGTAATGATTGCAATTCTTATGCTACTGCCTCCTGTTAGTTTAAGCAACATGGGACTATAGGGATTATTCCAGTATTTACTATTAATAAATTATAATAGCACTTTTCTTACCTTTGTAGTCCACCATAAAGTTATAGGATGTATTTTGCTGAAGAAATAATGAATCACTTATTTTTAAAAAATAAGTGCATATTGGGTATATGAAGACAACATAACCTATATTTGGTGTATGAGATGTATCAGATGCAAAAGTAGAGCTGAACTACAAATGCTAATCTGGAGTACCAGTGGATCACATTCTATTCCTACATCACTCTGCCAATCTATTTTCCAGTTTATGCACTTGCAAAGTATTTCAAGTTTAGATGGAACAGTGTATTGTGATATAAATTACATTAAAAAAATCCTTAGCAGGTGTATTATTCAGTAAGCTTAGAACTAGATTTATGCTTGAAGTATATATCTGTCCTTTTTCCTCTTCTCTCCTTTCTTCCCTCAATTCTCCTTATTCCTTCTTTTCTCTCTCAATCTTGCCAGATATATGTAGTACAAATGTACAGAGATCTGCATAGGTTACAGAAAAAAGACAAATATGTAGTTTACAAACTTTCATAAACAACCTGATATGATGAGACCATGTAAAGTTTATGATCTACCAGTAGTGAAGATTGTTTACTGGTTACATTTAATACTTCATCAAGGGCAGTTTTGTCTGTGATTTAGAGTTTGCAGAAAATGAAGCAAATACCATTGTTAATTTACATTACTTCAAAAAAATGGTTCATAGTTAGATGTCTGCTTTGATAAGAGTGAATAAATAGGCAAAAAAATACAGTGCACCATGGCCTCTTAATTAAGCGGCACTGTATTAAACATGGTAACTTTGAATAAGGAACTGTACTAATGCAGTGTTTCTGGATTCTAAAAGCATTATAAGTCATATGTTTTTGGTAACATTTATATATATTGGGCAATTGGTTTTACCATTTTTCTAAACACAGAATCATTCATGTTTTTGTGTGCGTGTGTTTATTAATTTATTTTTTATTGAAGGATAATTGCTTTACAAAATTTTGCTGTTTTCTATTAAACTCATCATGAATCAGCCATAGGTATACATATATCCCCTCCGTTTTGGAACTCCTTCCCATCTCCTTCCCCATCCCACCCCTCTAGGTTGTTACAGAGCCCCTGTTTGAGTTTCCTGAGCTATACGGCAAATTCCCAAATTCCTGTTGGCTATCTGTTTTACACGTGGTAATGTAAGTTTCCATGTTTCTCTTTCCATACATCTCATCCTCTCCTCCCCTCCCCTTGCCCAGTGTCCATAAGTCTATTCTCTACATCTGTTTCTTCATTGTTGCCCCGTAAATAAATTCTTCAGTACCATTTTTCTTGTGAAAGAAGGGCTTCCCTCATAGCTCAGTTGGTAATGAATCTGCCTGTGATGCAGGAGATTCTGTTCGATTCCTGGGTTGGGAAAATCCCCTGGAGAAGGGAAAAGCTACCCACTCCAGTATTCTGGCCTGGAGAAGTCCATGGACTATATAGTCCATGGGGTTGCAAAGAGTAAAAGAAAACCAGTGAGGAATATTTTAGTAGAAGAGAATTAGCTTTAGAAGTATGGTTTTCTCTGGTCTTGTTTTGAGAAATGAATTTGTTTCATTATTTTTATTTTTATTTTTCTGTTTTCTGGGTAAACTTTAAGGTAGTACTTGCTGGATTGGTAATTGATATTTTTATGTGAGACTGATCCAGATATCAATACCTTTCAGTTCAGTTCAGTTCAGTCGCTCAGTCGTGTCCGACTCTTTGCGATCCCATGAATCACAGCACGCCAGGCCTCCCTGTCCATCACCAACTCCCGGACTCACATCCATCGAGTCAGTGATGCCATCCAGCCATCTCATCCTCTGTCGTCCCCTTCTCCTCCTGCCCCCAATTCCTCCCAGCATCAGAGTCTTTTCCAATGAGTCAACTCTTTGCATGAGGTGGCCAAATTATCATCTAATTTGCAAATGTTTCTTATATTTTGGAAGAAGACAATTCTAGAAGAAAATGATAATTTAGCTATGTAAATTAGCATTACTTCTTTAGCATATTAAATCAATAGACTTGAATTAATGTAGTAAGACTTTTTCAAATATTTAGCAATATATGCTGATTTTATAATTTTTTAAAATTGCTACAAAAATTTGATGACATCTTTGTATAGGTACATGGGAGGAAAAGTCAAAGTTTATGGTTTGTGACAAGTTCTCTTTTAATTACAGGATATATCTGGTCTTACAAGGTTTTCCAAACTTGAGTCAAATAAGCATGTTGTGTCATCAGAATACACTTGCTCTTTCAACAGCGGATTATCTCTCTCGTTATAGTACTGCTATAAACCTAATGTATAGATTATATATAAATGACAGAAGTTCGTTAGAAAAGAATTGATATAATCTTAAAAATTAAACAAAAGTGGCTTCCTGGTGGCTCAGATGGTAAAGAATCTGCCTGCAATGCAGGAGACCTGGATTCAATCCCTGGGTTGGGAAGATCCCCTGGAGGAAGGCATGGCAACCCACTCCAGTATTCTTGCCTAGAGAATCCCCATGGACGAAGGAGCCTGGTTGGCTACAGTCCGTGGGGTCACAAAGAGTTGGACATGATTGAGTGACTAAGTACAAAATTAACAATTTCACAAATTAAATGATGCTTAGTGAATAAAGGAAATTTTCAGATAAATCATATTTTTCAGTGGCAGATCTATGCAGTCATTTGCAAACTAGACTTTAATGTGTTTAGTGCAATACATTGTTCCTTTAACATTTGTCTTTCCTTAATTAATGGTTTTACATTATATCTAAGTGACATTGAATTGTCTAGACTTTTGGAATACTATGAGGTGGACTGTATGTGTCCAGGCATGTAAAAACACCCACATAATACAGCTGGCCTTCCAGATCCATGGGTTCAGCATCTATGAAAAAGGAGGACCAGCTGTAAGGGACCTGAGCATCTGTGGATTGAGGGTTTGGGGTCCTAGAACCAATTCCCATGGATACTGAGAGATGTCTGTATTCTCCCTGACCTTAAAGCCAGGGTGAATTCTTTCAACACTGGCATAGGAAACTCAGGGCACAAATCACACAAACTTTTGAGATAGTTAATGAGAAAGAGAGGAAATACAGAAACTTTTGAGAAAGCCAGCGTGCAGCCAGAAACAGCAGGTATGGCCATATGGCAATTGAATTAGAAAAGGAATTCTTGCCACGTTGCCTTCCAGAAGATAGTCAGGCCCAGGCAGCCCTTAGGGATGGATGATTTATTCAGCACATGTTAAGTCTTTCATATTGCCTCATTCGCTGTTTAGTTCTCCAGGGAATTTAAATCTATTGTACTGAAAAGATATTGAAGAATTTTCTTTCAAAAAAATTAAAAAAAACACTTATATAGTAATTTTATTTATACCAAATAGATATTGAAGAATTTTTTTTACCCTCCTCCCCAAAGAAAACTTCTAAAGTAATTTCACTTCTACATTTAGAGATCACTATGCCAAAAGCACATCTATTTCCAAACAAAGCATTTGCTAAGTAGAGAAGACATTTTTTTCAAAAAAGTATAAAAGTTTTGTAAGACTAAAATTTAATGATGTTATTTTAACAACACATTTGGTGAGATTATGTAAAGTTTTTTTAATTTCCTACTTAATCCAAGATACTCTGCAATATTGTAATTAAAACTACTATACTTAACCTGTACAGTAACTGTTCTCAGAAATCCTCAAAATACATTTCTCTTTGAAAAAATTTGCAGAGAATGTGTTTTGGTTCTCAGATTAACTCTCAAAAACTTGTTTGACCTCCACATGAACAGGGGCTATACTAATAACAGGCATTCTTAAATGTGCTGTTAGAATATCATGCTGCTATAATTTCAGAGGTCTTCCCTGGTAACTCAGATGGTAAAATATCTGCCTGCAATGCAGGAGACCTGGGTTCAATCCCTGGCTTGGGAAGACCCCTTGGAGAAGGAAATAGCAAACCTGTCCAGTATTCTTTCCTGGGGAATCCCATGGACAGAGGAGCCTGGCTTTTTAGCAACATTCTTGGACTCTGTGTGTGTATGTGTGTGTGTGCACGTGTGCTTATGTATGTTTTAATCTGGGAAAATATTCATGCTTTGTCCTTTATTGATCTTAATTTGTGGGAAAATATAATCCTTGTTGAAAACCCTGAAAGACCCATGGATATTTCCTCTGCTTTGGTCTCCCGGCAACACACACAAACTCATTATTAGAGGGGTAACAAACTAGCCTACAGTCAGAATGAAGACAGTGTTCGTATTTCAACCGTTGAGTTCTCTGGTTTGTTTCTGCTTATTGCCAATACCACACTTTTATTTTTCCATGGCCAAACTTTGTTAACAACAGCACAACAAAAAGTTTACTAAGTACTCAAACAAATTAATGGCTAGTAGTTTGAGTATTGATTGCTTCTCTAACATTTTTTCAAATATGATTATTATGTTTATTGTGAATGAAGAAAAATTATGTAAAAAGATGAACTTGTAGTCAGTTTCTTATTGGACTGCAAATATATCCCAGTGTAAATTATTTTGCAAATATTTTACTTTATAGAATAAAGCCCAATTTTCTTGTTTTAAAATCAGGTTTTTTCAGGGCATTTGATTATTTCTTTACTTAAAAAATCTAACTTTTAACCTTTATAAAAAATTTAAGTTACTTAAAAGTAAAAAGAAAAAAATAATAATAAACCTCACTGGCCCTATTGCTCAGATGATAAAACTGTTAGTATTTTGGCAGGTAGCTTTCAGGAATTTGAAAAGTGAAGCATATAGCTAACACCTCTTTTGTGCATTTCTAGTCCTCTGTACACCCATATGAGAGGCAATCACTAACCTGAGTTCGGTGATTTTTTCCCAATTAATTTAAAAAATTGCATTCATATTTAAATATATCTGTCAAAATATGAATATTATAGTTCATATAGATATGTCACTTTAGTTTTTCACTAAACTTTGTTCCTGTGATCTATTTTACTGACATATAAAGACCCTTACTCTTCACTACTTTATAACATTTCATCACATGTATAGAAAAATTTTTTTAATTTGTTGCTGTATTGACATACATAAATTTCTTCATAGCTTTTCTGGTTCTCCATTATTGTTGAGATTTAATGAGTAGTTACATAATGAGAAATATTTACATACTTCAGACAACATACATGCTGTTTTAGAATGCTTAGCACACCACTGAACTATTTTCTAGTTTTTTTTTTTTAATTATGCTTCAAATATATCCACATGGCAAATAATTTAAGATATGATTTTTAACATCAAAGGTAATTTATTCAAGATTTACATTAATCTTTCTCATAATAGTCACTTCCATTTTGTCTTCCTGTCATCCTGAAGAAAGAAAATGTAATTTCCCAAAGGCTTTAAGAATTGGGGGAGTATTAAATGTAACTGAAATTAAGTGATTAATAATTTACTTTTGGGTCATGAATCAACTTCATGGAATGCCAAGGATCATTTGCAACCTCAGAAGCACTAGCAGTAACAATGCACTTTTTAAGACTCAAGAACTCTCAAAGGTTGGCTGCCCAACCTAATTAAACTTCAGTCTTCTGATACCAAATTTATTTCTTCTTTGTACTGAATCTCCTCAGATCTTCTTGACAGGAAAATGTCACTTTACCTGACAGCTGATAGACAGGTTATGTAGCACCATAATTGGAGAGAAAAGGATAGCTTAAAGCTACTCGACTTAATGGCTATATGTATGGCTCTTTCTTTCTTTCTTTTCTTAAGATTTCTGTGACAGACACAAAAGGCCCCAGCAAATAGGCCCAGTGCCATTTATTCCTGCTTCCTCCAGGGGTAATTATCTTATTCCATCAATAGTGCTGTCAGAAATTGGGCACATAATTCAGCATTTAAATGAACAAGCAGTGTAATATTTCCTGTCTCCCAGTGGAATGCTTTGCAGCTCACATTCTTCTCTGTCACTCACTCACTCTTGATGTATGTCCCATAGCCAGTCCTTGAATGCCTTCTCTCCCTGTGTTTCATTGCAGATGTTGGCTCCGTCTTGACACCTACTTCATTTGGAGTTTTATAGGACCAGCGACCTTGATAATTATGGTGAGAACTCCTAATTAACTATGTGTTTCCCAGGTCAAGAAATAAAACTTTCACTCTCCCTATGCTGGCTATCTTTAATTTACATAGATTAATTTGGGGGTAAGCATGTATTTATTTGACACTACATAACTCAAGCAATTAGACACTCATTAGTCTACTTTTATATTGTAAAATGCTTAATCAAAACCCTCGGGAGCAGAAAACATGCATTTGCACAAGTTTATGCAGTTATTATAGCTCCTCAGGAACCTGATCTAGCATAATCCATTTGGTTTTATAGGTTTTAAACAGTGATGACTTTGTTTGACAGTAGTACATTTTCTTTCTTTTTCATTTGGATAATTTGAATTATGAATGGAATCAAATTGGAAATGTGGCAAAAAAAATAAATAACCTTCCTGTTCCTTCCAATTCTGTTTTTATATAAATTTCAAAAACTTTAAAATTTAAGAGGATTTTACTTGAGAATGACAAATAAGTTAGGCAAACATTCTGGAATCATGCTTTCTTTTTTATTTTTAAATGCATAGTATCTTTCAAATATGAATTGTTTATCCTAATTTAGATACTATTGTTGGTATCATTATTTATGCTTATCATTTTAAAATACAAGGTTGCCCCAAGTTCTGAAGTATAAACAAAGCAGGTAACAAGGGCATTTTAACATGTGGTTTGTTTTGTTTTATTTGCAGTCATATGGTCTGTCTTGGTCCAGTGATATAAAAATGTCATTGGGGGTGCCCACTACTTTAATTCTAGTTTGTTGTAGCATGAGAATTTAACCAGCATTTTATAACCCTTTTGATCTAGCTATTCACAAATATTATGATTTTGAATATTAGTTTTGTAATGCAGCATTTGAACAATAAGTTAAGGTCCATGTTTGGAGGGTGGATATAATATCAACCTGGAATAGATATTGTCTTTTTTATAAACATATACTTGACTTTGAATTGTTTTATAGTTCTACAGCATCATTCCAACTGCTGCTGATTTTCTATTTGCATTTGGCATATCAATGCTTTGTAATCCTCTGGTATCTCAAGTTTCCAAGCTGCCTTTACAAAAAGACTAGATGATTATCTGTGACCCAATTATTTTATGAGAGCTAATTTCCCAGAACAACTCATCTGTCATAGAAAATAGACTTACTTTTTTTTCTACTCCAGTTATGCTACATAACAGTACCTTTTACATTCCAGCTTAATGTAATCTTCCTTGGGATTGCTTTATATAAAATGTTTCATCACACTGCCATTCTGAAACCTGAATCTGGCTGTCTTGATAATATCAAGTAAGTAACTTTTCTTTTGCTTTTCTTTAGTCTACCTTACCTTGATACACTAAACTATTCAAGCTTTTAATTGTATTGAGATATTTATGACAAAATGATAAAGATCAATGTGTTTTATTTGCTGAATAAGATCATTTACTGACTACTGCGGTGACTTGATCTGCCTGAAAATAAGTATAGTGAAGCTTTGTCTTCAAAGAGACTTTTTCCCCCCTAAATTATAATTTAAAAAATGATAAGTTTTTTATTGAAACTGTGTTAGTCTCTCAGTCATGCATGACTCTTTGTGACCCCATGATCTTCCCAACCCAGGGATCGAACCTGGGTTTCCTACACTGCAGTTACATTCTTTACCAACTTAGCTACCAGGGAAGACCAAGTTTTTATTAGATGTATTTATTTATTTTGTCCAGGAAGCAAATATGTAGTTACTATATTGGGCAGACTCCTGTTTCGTAGAGTAATAGCCACACCAGTGCTCAACATTCCATCTCCTACTTCAGAGCAGTGGGAAGAGAGCAAGATGGTGCCACCTGCAAGTACCAAAGGAGGATGTTTATACTACAGGGGAGGAACCCAGAAATTATTAATCTGGGTGTTTATGGAGGAATTCTTATACTGCTGCCCTTCTGTCCTCCTGAGAGAGAAAGAGAAACTTAACATCTCCCTAATGTAAAATCCTATGGTATACAAATTTAATGCTCCAGATTTTACCTTCTTTGAAATGTTAACAAATCTCTTGGGAAGTAAACCCCACCAGAAGACTCTCAGTATGCAATCATCTTTTAACTCTCAAGGTTTATCCTTTAACGAAAATCTGCTTTTTTATGCTCAAAAAATCTGAAACATGCAGAGATAAGAAAATATCCACATTTCTTTCCTCCCTAGTAGTACTTCTTTTATATATACACAAAAAGAATCCAATTTACATTTTCTGGAAAAAAAAAAAAGTTCTTTAGTATAACCAAGAACTTTGTCTTATTCCCGTAAAGGGTGTGACATTTGAGAAAGAATAGTATGACTCTGTTGCAGAGGGAGAGGGTAGGAAGATTTGGGAGAATGGCATTGAAACATGTATAATATCATGTATGAAACGAGTTGCCAGTCCAGGTTCGATGCACGATACTGGATGCTTGGGGCTAGTGCACTGGGACGACCCAGAAGGATGGTATGGGGAAGGAGGAGGGAGGAGGGTTCAAGATGGGGAACACATGTATACCTGTGGCGGATTCATTTTGATATTTGGCAAAACTAATACAATTTGTAAAGTTTAAAAATAAAATAAAAATTTAAAAAAAAAGAATAGTATGGAGATGTACTTTAGTTATTAACATATAGTCTGTATTAAGTAGCTTTTGTAAGTGATTGCCTATGCTACGTATAAACTGGTTAAATGTTTTTATTTAAATGAATGTACTTTCAGAGGTTTAATGAGGTTGCCTGTAACTTTCATGTGCTACTGACATTCTCCTTGAACTACCTCAGATAGCAGCTCTGTCACCCATTTCTCATCGACTTACGTTTAGCACCTGACATAGTTCCTTGCCCACAGTTAGTCCTCAATGTGTTTTCAGAATAAAGTAATGCATTGAAGACTGTAGTGACAAAAGTGCATTGAAATTAAGTGCTTAATTTGGTTTAAGGGATCTTCTGTCTATAACAGTTGAAAAAGTAGCTAAAGGGTTAGAAAAAATAAAAATATAATGTAGTAAACTAGAACTTATCTACTGTGAGTAATAGTCTTTTGTAGTTTAATATTACTTAGTTGAGTCATTACACTTTTGAATTATGTACAACTAGACTGCCCTTCTAAAATGTCATTATGGTTCCGTGGACTCTTTGTTCCTAATGGTATTGAATTTAGATCAATTATATAGGCACATAAAATATAACTTCTTTATCTTAGCATATTTGTACTCACTTTCATACAAATTATATCTTTATATGTATCTTTATGTAATATAAAAATGCATTTAATATTTTATTATCATTTTTGTTACATTTTAAAGTACTATCAGAAATAAGTGAATAACACTTTGATATTTATGTGACAGCTTTTACCAAATTAAAAATTTTAGAAATGTCTTGAACTTAGTACAGTCACATATTTTAAAAGATATATTTGTTTTCTCATTATTCATATGTATTTCTTTAGGTAATATGAGTTGAATCTCTGTGATATTACTAATTAGAAAAACAAGCACACAAAAGTGATAATTACATGTCATAGTATAGAAGGCATCAAATTTTATATTATGAAGCAAAATAAAGCCTTAAATGATGCTGTCTTGATTTGAATTCTGTATAAATTCCTTTATAGTTTACAGCCATTGGCAAGTTTGAGCCTTTCTCTCTTCTTTAAAATGGGTACAATAATGAAGCATACATACCATCAAATGAGCAGAGGAATGTAATCATGAATGTAATGATGATGGTTTTTAAGGAAAAGTCAATAAAGTACAAGGAGATAAATAAGGTAGCTGTTATAGAGAATACAGAGGGTAGTTTTAAGATGGAAAGATATGCATATGGATATGCTGATAGGAAAGAACCAGTTTTAAAAGTGGTTAGAAATAGAGGAAAGGGAATATGTGCTATAATCATGATCCAAGGAACATAGGGGAATGAGATCCAGAATAGTGGGACGATAATTCCACTTCATTCGATTTCATGAGACACTTTTGTACTGAGATACCATAAACCAGCCAGGGGAATTCTTTTCTACTCAGAATGGATAAAATAGTTAATAGGTATGATGTACATATGTGGTAGAACCAGAGTGGAACAGTAAATTGAGGAATTTCTGTCTATTCTCCTCTACAAAGTAAGAAAAATGGTCATCTACAGGTTATGAGGACATGTGGGATAGAGAAAATTTAAAAAAAAGTCTCAAGAAAATATTTCTTAGAACTTTATAGAATTTGAAGAACATTTTATTTCATTCAAAATATGTTAACTATTTAATAGGTGCTTGTAAAAAAATCACCAGGGCATAATTAAAAAGAAAAAAAGAGAATTTAAGAAAAAGCAAAATACAAAATCTGGCATCCTTTTTGTTTTTAGTAAAAATAAGGATCTGTATAATATAAATTTTTAAGTGGTATGGATGATATGAGGGTATTTATTTTAAAGGCATAGCATGATTTATTTGGAAAATCTTTTTTAGTATGGACAGAGGGCATAAAAATGTATGTTTTTCTTATTATGTTTTGTTTTGTAAAATAATGAATAAGATCCACCACCTTACACAGTTTGCTGAGAAAATAAGCTCACCATGTAAGACCTTTTGCCAGACAGTGTCTTTCTAAAACTATTCATTCATTTATTAAATATGTGTTATTTTTATTATACATGTTCTTTCACAGAGAAGAAATATCTTCTTTATCCAAAATTTGTTGCTTCTTCCCATATTCACTACCACCACTTCCTTTTATGCCACAGTGAACTTCTGCAAAGCTGCTTCAGTGGTCTTCTGACATTTTCCCCCACACTGATTCTTGCCCCTGCCTCCATTAGCTAGAACGATCTCTTGAAAAGTTTAAATCTGATCATGCACCTCTCTTGGGTAAAACTCATCGGTGGTTTCCTGTTACTCTAACACTGAAGTCCAAATTTCCTACCATGGCCCACTAAGCCTTCCTAATCTAGTTGCCCCTTTCTTTCTACAGCTTCATTTTAAGCCATTTTAAGGGCCATTTAAGCCCCTCTGGCCATTCTAGATGCACTCACTTTTCCTTCAGGTCTTATCTGCTATTTCTCTACAGACTTTCTTTTCCCTAACACTGCATGACTGATACTACCCTAATTAATTAATCATCTAAAAACTATTGTTATATTTTAATTTTAATTTACTTCATAGTCATCATATTAATAATACTTTTTTGTTGTTGTTGTTATGGGGAGAATATTTGCTAACCAGCTGACATGAAGTGTTCCAGCCTACTTGACAGTTAATTCTTATTATAAGTGGATAAATTAGTGTTTGAATTATAAAAAATAAGTAAATAAATACATTTTGATGTTAGTATATGGTATTCATTTGGTTTGATAATGACTATATTAATGATATACTCTGGGAAAAAATAATAATATATTAAATTGCTATAGTTAACATACTTATGGAGGTAGAGGTACTCCACGTCTCAAATATAACCAAAAAAATACTTAAAACTACATTTCTGTTTGCTCTTTTCTTACTTGTCCTTTGTCTTCTTTTCATCAAAATAGGTAATTATATTTGGAGGAAAAAAATAACTCCAGTCACTTGAATTTTGGGGTTGAATTTCAGACATAAGGAAAATCTAGCCTAATTTTTTAAAATATATATATATATATAAATATAATAAAGCAATTAATGAAATGTTATCAGCACAAAAGTAATTTATAGTATTGCTGAAGCATTATGACATGTATAACTTTAATTTTTGAGGAACATTTATAGCACCTGTGACATTTCCCTTAGAAATAAAAATTGATCATTTCTATAGTTATCAACTACTTGTATTGTTGAAAAACTATTTAACAGCATCACAATGACTTTGAATAATAAAAATAAATAATAGAATTTTTTAGGGCAAAGAAAGAAAATTGGTGCCCATATGGAGAGAAAAAGAATCTGCTAAACTTCCCTTTTCTATATCTGTCCCTTTGCCCTTTTCCAGGGACAGATATCTTCTGCATCCAGACTTCTTATCTTGACCTAGTCCTGTTTTCCAATTTCTGGTATCTCCCCTTCATTATGGTTTTGCATGAGTGATGGATTGGCAAACACAATGTCAGATAGTTTAAAGAAACAGTTTTCACTTTCCTTCCTTCCTCCCTGCGCTCTGATTCCTAACGGAAGGTATAATGTTGAAGAGAAATAACAACTCATGTTATACACAATTTCAATTTGAATTGGTTATATGATCTCACAAGTTACATCATGGCTCTAAAGTCTTAGGATCTCCTCAGAATTAGGAATAATTGATTCTGCTTTATTGAGTTTTGTTATAATTAAAACTATCATATATATAAAGAATACAAAACATAATTTAGTGTTCATATAGTATGGTTTGATTATTTTTAACCAATCTATGTGGAAATACATTTCTGCCTTTCATTCTTAGTGTTTTTCTTAGTGAAATTTGCTCATTCTCTTATCGAAATCTCATTAGAATTTGACTGGCTTTGTTTCTCATGTAGAACTGGCCTGATATGATCCTCTTTTTTTTTTTTTCCCTTTTAAAGCAAAAGTTATCCTATTATGAAAGAATTAGGCTCCAGGAGTGAAATGCTCATTTGATTAATAAGTAACAAGTTCTGTAGTTAGTTTTAAATTAGGGGGGAAAAGAAGTGTCTCAGTGAACTTAGACATCTGCCACACATAAAGAAATCTAAGAAGGCTTCTGAGTAGCTTCAGGGATGAATAGAAAAATGTTTTACCTTACTGGTATCCATAGTAACTTACTTATTCCTTAATAAGGTAATTTTTGCTGTGTACTGTATTTCTAGATATTTGTAGAAATAATTAAGTCATTTACCTTTGCTAGTACTACATTAGTACTTCATGGAGTTAAATGTGGTAGGTTCTTAAAAACTGAAGGTGGAAAAGTAGAATGATATAATCATTAAAAATGTAACAGTATCACAAAAACTTTCAATACTCTGATTTTTCTTCTTTATGTTAATATATTAAGATGGAATATATATATATTCCCTGCTTTTTAAAGTGGTATCATTTTTATACTGAAGTCAGTGCAGTATCTTAAAAAGAATTTGATCCTTTATGAAAACTGGAAACCTAGTTCTGAATTATATGTAATAAATATATTTGCCCACTTCAATGACTTCTGGATGAGTTATGAGGAAAATATAATACTTTCTCATTCTTCTTAAAATATTAACTTGTTGTTCAGTCACTAATTCGTGTCTGACTCTTTGCGACCCCATGGACTGCAGCATGCCAGGCTTGCCTGTCCTTAACAGAAGTTTGAGTTTGCTCAAACTTATGTCCACTGAGTCAATGATGCTATCTAAACATCTCATCCCTTGCTGCCCTCTTTGCCTTTTGCCTTCAACCTTTCCCAGCATCAGAGTCTTTTCCAATGAGTCAGCTGTTTGCATCAGTTGGCCAAAGTATTGGAGCTTCAGCATCAGTCCTTCCAGGGAATACTCAGGGTTGATTTCCAGGTTCCTATGCAATATTGTTCTTTACAATATTGGGTTTTGCTTTCACCACCAGACACATCCGCAACTGAACATCATTTCTGATTAGGCCAGCAACTTCATTCTTTCTGGAACTATTAGTAATTGCCCTCTGCTCTTCACCAGTAGCATATTGGGCACCTTCCATCCTGGGGGCTCATCTTCCAGTGTCATAACTTTTTGCCTATTCATACTGTCCATGGGGTTCTCTTGGCAAGAATACTGGAATGATTTGCCATTCTCTCCTCCAGTGGACCATGTTTTGTCAGAACTCTTCACTGTCACCTGTCCGTCTTGAGTGGCCCTGCACAGCATAACTCATAGCTTCATTGAGTTACTCAAGCCCTCTCACCATGGCAAAGTTGTGAGCCATAAAGGGAAAAATATTAGCTGTGAATTAAAAGGTTGAAATATTGTTTTGGACTTTTATAAAGGAAGCTCAGTATAGTTTATATAGTCCATGAAGACTTGAAAAAAAAAAAAACTTGTGTCTCTATTCAGCTAATTTTATTCATTGTTTATCTTCCACCACCCAAACTACTACATTTAAATGAACATGCCATAGATTTCTAATTATTTTAAGCATTTAAAGATGTGTTTAGAAACTGTCACCTCTTGTAAAAAAAATTCCTCGGCCAACACACTGTACTGAGATGTGTTTTTCCAAAACTTTTTAATCAAATATAATTGTCAATACCCACACACACTGTGAACACTTTAGTCCTTAAAAGGGAACTAGTAGTTGATTTACTTTATTCACTGTAATAAAATAATTTTTAAGAATATTCTGAAAAGAATATCATTCAGTATCTCATTTTCCCCACCTTCCCTCCATTTCCTTGGTCTGTGGTTAAACATCACTGAAAATGTTCCACAAAGTTATCTTAAATGATCGAGGTATATTTGAAGAATAATACAATCTAAACAGCACTGTTTGGAGTTCTGTGTATTTTTATGACACCACTAGATTTACTTCAAATAAGTTAAGATTTTCCTCAGGTTTTAGTTAGTCCTTTACTGATTAACTTAATTTCAACTGCAAACATTTAACAATCACTTCTATGGAAAATTAACTTTAGCCACCAGTTCACAAAGCTGTGCATTCAGCCAGTCTTGTTGCCAATCTCACTGTATCATGCATTTTAGGCTGTAGTTTTAAGTTTTGTGAAATATTAAAAGTGTTAGTCTCTTTTTTCAGGCTTTCTCTTTAAAATGCATTCAGATCCCCATGAGATCTTTCTAGAACCAGGTGTTTTTTACATCACTGTGTTTGGCATACTTCATTTTCTGGGAGCTGACACTGAGAGGAAAAAAAAAAAAACAAAACAGTTTGAAGGATGACTGTCACGGGCTCACTGGAAAACTGTTAGGCATTTTACCTTGAGAGCAAATAATTCTTTCACTTTTTCCCAAAATGATCAGGTTATATCAGGATTAGGATAATCAATTACAGCCTAAGGATGAGAAAGCCTAAAAGACTACCTAAGGGGGGGAAAAATTATTCTTTATGAGAAAAACTTAAAAGCTGGTAACTCCTGTGTTCTTTATATGTTGGCTAAACTCAGATTTCCTTTGTATCCTATATGAAATGTGCAGTCAGACTTTGGGAAAGCTTGGTAATCAGAATTGTTTTATGAAACCAGCATTTCTGTAGTAATTATACACACAACAACAGAATTAATCTAAAATAAGCAGTTATAACAAGGCTGTATTTTTCCCCCAAAATAATTAGGAGACAATATTCACTTAAACTTTCATTAGGTCGGAAGAAATACAAAAAAATTATAAATGAATAATATTTATATTCCATATTATTCATATATTTTATTTGTTTAATGTATAAACACATTTTATTTTTGTCTTTTACTCATTAATTTATTTAATAAATGAAAAGTCATAAAATTTTGGATACGTATTGAAGATATAACTTACTGAATTGATAATTTATTTACACAGACTATAAGAGAAAGGTTCTTATGCAATATTGCTCTGTACAGCATCGGACCTTGCTTCTATCACCAGTCACATCCACAGCTGGGTATTCTTTTTGCTTTGGCTCCATCCCTTCATTCTTTCTCTAGTTATATCTCCACTGATCTCCAGTAGCATATTGGGCACCTACTGACCTGGGGAGTTCCTCTTTCAGTATTCTATCATTTTGCCTTTTTATACTGTTCATGGGGTTCTCAAGGCAAGAATACTGAAGTGGTTTGCCATTCCCTTCCCCAGTGGACCACATTCTGTCAGATATCTCCATCATGACCCGCCCATCTTGGGTTGCCCCACAGGCATGGCTTAGTTTCATTGAGTTAGACAAGGCTGTGGTCCTAGTGTGATTAGATTGACTAGTTTTCTGTGAGTATGGTTTCAGTGTGTCTGCCCTCTGAAGCCCTCTTGCAACACCTACCATCTTACTTGGGTTTCTCTTACCTAGGGCGTGGGGTATCTCTTCACAGCTGCTCCAGAAAAGTGCAGCCATTGCTCCTGACCTTGGACAAGGGGTATCTCCTCACCACCGCCCTTCCTGACCTTCAACTTGGGATAGCTCCTCTAGGCCCTCCTGCGCCCGTGCAGCCAGGGCTCCTTGGACATGGGGTTGGTCCTCCCAGCCACTGCCCCTGGCCTCGGGCGTTGGGTAGCTCCTCCC
Organism: Bos taurus; assembly: GCF_002263795.3. Lineage (NCBI taxonomy): Eukaryota > Metazoa > Chordata > Mammalia > Artiodactyla > Bovidae > Bos > Bos taurus. Next base: position 77,570,591 of record NC_037333.1, read on the forward strand.
GCCCGCTGCCGGTGGCCTCGGGCTCCCATCACTTCATGGGAAATAGATGGGGAAACAGTGGAAACAGTGTCAGACTTTATTTTTCTGGGCTTCAAAATCACTGCAGGTGGTGACTGCAGCCATGAAATTAAAAGACGCTTACTCCTTGGAAGGAAAGTTATGACCAACCTAGATAGCGTAGACAGAGACGTTACTTTGCCAACAAAGTTCGTCTAGTCAAGGCTATGGTTTTTCCTGTGGTCATGTATGGATGTGAGAGTTGGACTGTGAAGAAGGCTGAGCACCGAAGAATTGATGCTTTTGAACTGTGGTGTTGGAGAAGATGCTTGAGAGTCCCTTGGACTGCAAGCAGATCCAACCAGTTCATTCTGAAGGAGATCAGCCCTGGGATTTCTTTGGAAGGAATGATGCTAAAGCTGAAACTCCAGTACTTTGGCCACCTCATGCGAAGAGTTGACTCATTGGAAAAGACTCTGATGCTGGGGGGGATTGGGGGCAAGAGGAGAAGGGGACGACAGAGGATGAGATGGCTGGATGGCATCACTGACTCAATGGACATGAGTCTGAGTGAACTCCGGGAGTTGGTGATGGACAGGGAGGCCTGGCATGCTGCGATTCATGGGGTCGCGAAAAGTCGGACACGACTGAGCGACTGATCTGATATGATCTGGTAAGAGAAAGGAGTAGAGTGTGATTCCAAGATTTTTGGCATTGGGTATTGAGATATGACTGTAGAAAAAAGACACACTGGGGGCAGGTTAGCAGATTTGGGAGGGGAGTTGAACAACATAAGTTTGAAAGATTTACTAAATATTGCAGTGTAGATGATGCATAAGAAGTTGGAATAATGAAGAGAGCTGAAGATTTAAATTTGAAATCATTGGTATATAGATTTGATTTGATTTTTGCATTTAGTGTTTTTTAGGTATTAAATATTGATTTTGTTTTATGTATCTTTATTCCTTTCTATAGTGGTAAATGATTCTGCTTTTTTTTTTCCATTTATGACAATGATATATTTCCTGTTAAACCATTAAGCAAAGTGAGATGATTTTTAAAAAATTAATAATGTAAAGGTGGTATGCAGACATGACAAAAGCTTAAGATAGTGATTTTCCAGTCAGATTGGTTTGTGTCACTTGTCATGGTATGTTACTGTTAGGATATCCTTGCTGTGAGTATATACATCATAATGCTCCTAATGAGTAATAAAAACTGAAATCCAGAAGTAGGTGTCTTTGTAGCTGGTTTAATAGCTCAGTGATGTTAGTAAGTACCTTAGCTCTTTCCATCATTTATCACCCTTAGCATATTGGATATTGTCACGCACAGTGTCAACTTGTGGTCCAGGAATGTCTCCTTCAGTTTCCACCATCTCATCTTTAGCAATTGTGTTCAAAAGCAAAAGCAAGGAGAGAAAAGAGTGCTTTCATCAAAAGCCTCTTCTATACAATGTTGCAAACCTCTGTCCTTAGTACCGCGGGCACTCAGTCTATCAGATCTAATCCTTTGAATCTGTTTGTTACTTCCAATGTTTAATCATAATGGATTTGATTTAGGTCATGACTGAATGGCCTAGTGGTTTTCCCTACTTTCTTCAATTTAAGTCTGAATTTGGCAATAAGGAGTTCATGATCTGAGCCACAGTCAGCTCACAGTATTGTTTTTGCTGACTATATAGAGCTTCTCCATCTTTGGCTATAAAGAATATAATCATTCTGATTTTGGAACTGACCGTCTGGTGATGTCCATGTGTAGAGTCATCTCTTGTGTTGTTGGAAGAGGGTGTTTGCTATGACTAGTACATTCTCTTGGCCAAACTATTAGCCTTTGCCCTGCTTCATTTTGTATTCCAAGGCCAAACTTGTCTGTTACTCCAGGTATCTCTTGACTTCCTAATTTGCATTCCAGTCCCCTTTGATGAAAAGGATATCTTTTATTAGTATTAGTTCTTGAAGGTTTTGTAGGACATCATAGAACTGTTCAACTTCAGCTTCTTCAGCATTAGAGGTTGTGGTATAGACTTGGATCACTGTGATATTGAATCATTTGTCTTGGAAATGAACAGAGATCATTCTGTCATTTTTGAGATTGCACCCAAGTACTTCATTTCAGGATCTTTTGTTGATTATGAGACCTACTCCATTTCTTCTAAGGGATTCTTGCCCACAGTAGTAGATATAACGGTCATCTGAATTAAATTTGCCCACTCCCGTTCATTTTAGTTCACTGATTCCTAAAATGTCAGTGTTCACTCTTACCATCTCCTGTTTCAACACTTCTAATTTACCTTTACTCACAGACCTAACATCCCAGGTTCCTATGAAATACTGTTTTTTATAGCAGCAGACTTTTCTTCCACCACCAGTCACATCCAAAACTGGACATTGTTTCCCCTTTGGCTCAGCCACTTCATTCTTTCTGGAGCTATTTTCTCTGCTCTTGTCTAGTAGCATATTGGGCACCTACCAACCTGGGGAGTTCATTGTTCTGTGTCATATCTTTCTGCCTTTTCATACTCTTCATGGGTTCTTAAAGCAATAATACTGAAGTGCTTTGCCATTCCCTTCTCCAAGGAACCGTGTTTTATCAGAACTCTCCACCATGCCCTGTCCATCTTGGGTGGCCCTACACAGCATGGCTCATAGATTCATTGAGTTAGACAAGCCTGTAATCCACGTGATCAGTTTGGTTTGTTTTATGTAAATTGTAGTTTTCATTCTGTCTGCCCTCTGATGGATAAAGACTAGAAGCTTATGAAAGCTTCCTGATGGGAAGGACTGACATGGGAAAATTGGAGTCTTGCTCAGATGGGTGGGGCCATGCTCAGTAAATCTTTTTTTTGTTTGTTTGTTTTTGTTTTTTTTCACATTCTATTTTTTTTTAATTTTATTTTATTTTTAAACTTTACAATATTGTATTAGTTTTGCCAAATATCGAAATGAATCCACCACAGGTATACCCGCGTTCCCCATCCTGAACCCTCCTCCCTCCTCCCTCCCCTACCCTCCCTCTGGGTTGTCCCAGTGCACCAGCCCCAAGCATCCAGTACCGTGCATCGAACCTGGACTGGCAACTCGTTTCATACATGATATTATACATGTTTCAATGCTATTCTCCCAAATCTCCCCACCCTCTCCCTCTCCCACAGAGTCTATAAGACTGATTTATACAGCGGTGTCTCTTTTGCAGTCTTGTACACAGGGTTATTGTTACCATCTTTCTAAATTCCATATATATGCATTAGTATACTGTATTGGTGTTTTTCTTTCTGGCTTACTTCACTCTGTATAATAGGTTCCAGTTTCATCCATCTCATTAGAACTGATTCAAATGTATTCTTTTTAATGGCTGAGTAATACTCCATTGTGTATATGTACCACTGCTTTCTTATCCATTCATCTGCTGATGGGCATCTAGGTTGCTTCCATGTCCTGGCTATTATAAACAGTGCTGCAATGAACATTGGGGTACACGTGTCTCTTTCCCTTCTGGTTTCCTCAGTGTGTATGCCCAGCAGTGGGATTGCTGGATCATAAGGCAGTTCTATTTCCAGTTTTTTAAGGAATCTCCACACTGTTCTCCATAGTGGCTATACTAGTTTGCATTCCCACCAACAGTGTAAGAGAGTTCCCTTTTCTCCACACCATCTCCAGCATTTATTGCTTGTAGACATTTGGATCACAGCCATTCTGACTGGCGTGAAATGGTACCTCATAGTGGTTTTGATTTGCATTTCTCTGATAATGAGTGATGTTGAGCATCTTTTCATGTGTTTGTTAGCCATCTGTATGTCTTCTTTGGAGAAATGTCTATTTAGTTCTTTGGCCCATTTTTTGATTGGGTCATTTATTTTTCTGGAGTTGAGCTGTAGGAGTTGCTTGTATATTTTTGAGATTAGTTGTTTGTCAGTTGCTGCATTTGCTATTATTTTCTCCCATTCTGAAGGCTGCCTTTTCACCTTGCTAATAGTTTCCTTTGTTGTGCAGAAGCTTTTAAGTTTAATTAGGTCCCATTTGTTTATTTTTGCTTTTATTTCCAATATTCTTGGAGGTGGGTCATAGAGGATCCTGCTGTGATGTATGTCAGAGAGTGTTTTGCCTATGTTCTCCTCTAGGAGTTTTATAGTTTCTGGTCTTATGTTTAGAAAATCTTTAATCCTATTTTCTATTGATGGATGGGGTTGTTTCCCCTACTAGTAATAATGGAGGTAATGATGACCTCCTTTTAAAGGACTTATCCCAGGACTACTGTATTCAGTGCCCCTTACACCATGCAGGCCACTGTCAACCCACACCTCCACTGGAGACTCCTGGACACTCACAGGCAAGTCTGGCTCAGTCTGTTGTGGGGTCACTGCTCCTTTCTCGGTCCTGGTACGCACAAGGTTTTGTTTGTGCCCTCCAAAGTCTGTTTCTCCAGTCCTGTGGAAGTCCTGTAATCAAATCCCACTGTCCTTCAAAGTCAAATTCCCTCAGTTCTCAGTCCCTTTGCCAGATCCCCAGATTGGGAAATCTTCTGTGGGCCCTAGAACTTTCACCACAGTGCAAGAACTTCTTTGATATAATTGTTCCCCAGTTTTTTCTCATGCCTAATTATCTATTATTAAATGTCTGCTGTGGATATGTCTACATTATAAAAATTCAAGTAAATCTTATGAAAATGGAAGTATTATATTATTGCAGTTCATTCATCCCCAAGTTTTTTGACAGATAGAACTTATTCTAGTCTTTGCTTTTATTTATACCATAGAAGAGATTAATGTAAGAATCTGTTTATTATTTAGGAATTAAAAATGTTGAAATTTACTGTTTTAATCTTTTTTGTTCATTTTTTAAAAATGCAGTTGCTGTGCACTTTCCAAACAGGTACTTGTATTTGGCATTATCTTGTTTAATTCTATATTGTAAAACTTAATCTTGCTTGCTGTTGGTTAAACTCACAAATTCTATCCTAAAGTGTTTTCATTAATTTGTAATATATTTATTTTAATATACTTTCAGCTTATAAACAATTATACAAGGAAATAATAGATTTGGAACTATATATTTCAAATATAAATAAAGAGATTTGAGTCACTTTGATTTATTTCCACAAAGATCATCTTTCTTTTAAACATATAAGTCAGTTTTTGCACCAGTGACTACTTAAGGTCATAATTCTTTAAAATATAAAGTGAAAACTATGATTGCTTAAAGGCTGAATGAAATATACGAAATCTCATGGATGTCACAATTATGTGGCTTTTAAGAGCTGTCTTGGTTGCTATAATCAGAACCAACTAGTAATAACATTTTTGCCTAATATAACTATAAAGTGACTCTGAGAGAGTCAGACATGACTGAGCGACTCAGCACAGAACAGCACAAAGTGGCACAAATTATTTTAAACTGAAAATTCTATTTACTACAATGATTATCAGCATATAAATTTGTCTGAAAGTTGACCAAAACTTATGATTTAAAAAATTTGATGTGAGAAATTTTGCATAAATATTATTGGGCTCAAAGACATTTTTACTTGCAGATCCTAATCAACCCATATTTAAAATGTTTCTTGGAGATGTTTAAAGAAAATTTACGGGTAATATTAAGTTAAATATTGAATTGCATTTTGAGTCACATACTGCAGATAAAAATTTAGTCATAGATTCTGAAATAAATGACCTAAACCCTCTGGTTCTGCCCTTCAGTTCAGTTCAGTCACTCAGTCATGTTGTACTCTTTGCAACCCCATGGACTGCAGCACACCAGGCCTCCCTGTCCATAGCCAACCCCTTTAGTTTACTCAAACTCATGTCCATTGAGTTGGTGATGCTATCAACCATCTCATCCTCTGTTGTCCCCTTCTCCTCCTGCCTTCAATCATTCCCAGCATCAGAATCTTTTCAAATTAGTCAGTTCTTCACATCAGGTGGCCAAAGTGTTGGAGTTTCAGCTTCAGATTCAGACCTTCCAATGAATATTCAGGACTGATTTCCTTTAGGATGGACTGATTGGATCTCCTTGCAGTCCAAGGGACTCTCAAGAGTCTTCTCCAACACCACAGTTCAAGAGCAACAATTCTTTGGCTCTCAGCTTTCTTAATTGTCCAACTCTTACATCCATGCAGCTACTGGAAATACCATAGCACTGACTAGACATACCTTTGTTAACAAAGTACTGTCTCCGCTTTTTAATATGCTGTCTATATTGGTCATAACTTTCCTTCCAAAGAGCAAGCGTCTTTTAATTTCATGGCTGCAGTCACCATTGGCAGTGATTTTGGAGCCCAAGAAAAGAAAATCTGTCACTGTTTCCACTGTTTCCCCATCTATTTCCTATGAAGTTATGGGACCAGATGCCATGATCTTAGTTTTCTGAATGTTGAGCTTTAAGCCAACTTGTTCACTCTCCTCTTTCACTTTCATCAAGAGGCTCTTCAGTTCCTATTCACTTTCTGCCATAAGGGTGATGTCATCTGCATATCTGAGGTTATTGATATTTCTCCCAGCAATCTTGATTCCAGCTTGTGCTTCCTCCAGCCCAGTGTTTCTCAAGATGTACTCTGCACATAAGTTAAATAAGCAGGGTGACAATAGTCAGCTTTGACATACTCATTTCCCAATATTGAATCAGTCTGTTGTTCCATGTCCAGTTCTAACTGTTGCTTCCTGATCTGCATACAGGTTTCTCAAGAGGCAGGTCAGGTGGTCTGGTATTCCCATCTGAACTCCCCAGGTCGGTAGGTGCCCAGTTTGCTACTGGAGATCAGTGAAAAAATAACTCCAGAAAGAATGAAGAGATGGAGCCAAAGAAAAAACAACATCCAGTTGTGGATGTGCCTGGTGATAGAAGTAAAGATGATGCTGTAAAGAGCAATATTGCATAGGAATCTGGAAAGTTAGGTCCATGAATCAAGGCAAATTGGAAGTGGTCAAACAGGAGATGGTTAGAGTGAACACTGACATTTTAGGAAACTAAATTGGACTAACATTTAGCAAACTAAAATGGACTGTAATGGATTAATTTAACTCAAATGACCATTATATCTACTACTGTGGGCAAGAATACCTTATAAGAAATGGAGTAGCCCTCATAGTCAACAAGAGAGTCTGAAATGCAGTACTTGGATACAATCTCAAAAACAGCAGAATGATCTTTGTTCGTTTCCAAGGCAAACCATTTAGTGTCATAGTAATACAAGTCTATGCCCCAACTAGTAATGCTGAAGAAGCTGAAGTTGAATGGTTGTATGAAAACCTACAAGACCTTCTAGAACTAACACCCAAAAAAGATGTCCTCTTCATTATAGGGGACTGGAAAGCAAAAGTAGGAAGTCAAGGAATACCTAGAGTAACAGGCAAAATTTGGCTTTGAAGTACAAAATGAATCAGGGGAAAGCCTAATAGAGTTTTGCCAAAAGAACACAGTGGTCATAGCAAACACCCTCTTCCAACAACACAAGAGAAGACTCTACACATGGACATCACCAGATGGTCAGTACTGAAATCAAATTGATTATATTCTTTACAGCCAAAGATGGAGAAGTTCTATACAGTCAGCAAACACAAGAGCAGGAGCTGACTGTGGCTCAGATCATGAACTCCTTATTGCCAAATTCAGACTTAAATTGAAGAAAGTAGGGAAAACCACTAGACCATTCTGGTGTGACCTAAATCAAATCCCTTACAATTATACAGTGGAAGTGACAAATAGATTCAGGGGATTAGATCTGATAGACAAAGTGCCTGAAGAACTATGGACGAAGGTCATGATCGTACAGGAGGTAAGGATCAAGACCATCCCCAAGGAAAAGAAATTAAAAAAGGCAAAATGGTTGTCTGAGGAGGCCTTACAAATAGCTGTGAATAGAAGAGAAGAGAAAAGCAAAGTAGGAAATGAAAGATATACCTATTTGAATGGAGAGTTCCAAAGAATAGCAAGGAGAGATAAGAAAGCCTTCCTTAGTGATCTATGCAAAGAAATAGAGAAAAACAATACAATAGAAAAGACTAGAGATCTCTTCAAAAAATTAGAGATACCCATGGAAAATTTCATGCAAAGATGGGCACAATAAAGGACAGAAATGGTATGGACCTAACAGAAGCAGAAAATATTAAGAAGAGGTTGAAAGAATACCCAGAAAACTATACAATAAAGATCTTCACAACCCAGATAATCACAATGATGTGATCACCAGTGTAGAGCCAGACATCCTGGAACGTGAAGTCAAGTGTGCCTTAGGAAGCCACACTATGAACAAAGGTACTGGAGGTGATGGGATTCCTGTTGAGCTATTTCAAATCCTAAAAGATGATGCTGTGAAAGTGCTGCATGCAATATGCCAGCAAATTTGGAAAACTCAGCAGTGGCCACAGGACTGGAAAAAGTCAGTTTTCATTCCATTCCCAAAGAAAGGCAATGCCAAAGAATGGTCAAACTCCCACGTAATTGCCCTCATCTCACATGCTAGCAAAGTAATACTCAAAATTCTCCAAGCCAGGCTTCATCAGTAGGTGAACTATGAACTTCCAGATGTTCAAGTTGGATTTCGAAAAGGCAGAGGAACCAGAGATCAAATTGCCTACATCCTTTGGATCATTGAAAAAGCAAGAGAGTTCTAGAAAAACATCTACTTCTGCTTTATTGACTATGCCAAAGACTTTGACTGTGTGGTTCTGCCCTTAATCAGCCCTAATAGTTGCATTTGATCTAACATCAGTTTAAGATTTCATGTGTTTTGTCTATTTGAAACTGTGAGTGAAATAATGAGACATACTTATGTATTGAAGTTTTGCTATATATCAGGCACAGTTCTGCACCCTCTACATGTGTAAATTTAATCTTTGTAATAGCTCTTTGAGATTTCAAAAGGGATAATTAACTTACCTTGAGACCTTACAGATAGTTAGTGCCAAACCTTGTATTCCAATAGGCCGTCTGGTTTGAGTCCATTTCCTAATTATTACCATATATTCCTTATTCTATTACATTGTACATCTACAAATAAACTGTGCTTCACTTGAGTTTTTCCTAAGGATCATTTTAGAATGAAGACATGCTTAAAGATTTAAATTCAAATATGGACTGGAATACATGACTAAAGAACCCCATCTTCAAAATCCTGTGATTATTTTAATATTTTAAATAATGAGCTGAAAAATAAGGTTAGTAAAGTGCAGTTTTCAGGAATCTTAATGTAACAGTGGTCTTAGAATTAGAGATAGAGATTTCAGAGTACCTAGAATTTAAAGTGAATTACTGAATGAAGCTACCCAAGAAGGATGTGGTTCTGGTAAACAGTCACTTTGGTGACTCAGAAAGTATAGTCAACATGGTAAATAAAAAATTATGTCATAGAAGCCAAAAAATAGAAGGGGATGATCAACTATAGGATGTTCCTGAGTACTCGAGTATGATGAGATGGAAAAGTTGACAAGGGACTTGACAATGATAGGACATTGTGGAGTTAAGAGGAATGTGTGCCTAAGTAGAGTGGCTTTTATGAAAATGAGAAGTGAGCCTGTATGAATTATATGTTTAGAAAACTCTTGACAAATTTTTCAGTAAAGATAACACCAAAGATTCTTGGAGAATCTGTGGGATCAAAAGGTGTTTTGTTTTGTTTTTTAAAGTACTGAAGTATGTTTGCTGATGGGAATGAACCTATAGACGAGGAGATGATTCATAAAAAGCAGGAGAGAACAATCCTCAAAGGAGCACAGTTCTTGAGAAGCATAAGAATGAATGAATATGTTGCCATAATAAGAAAGAGGCATTTCTCTCATTATAAAAGGAGGGAACACAGTGTGTGTGGGTACTGTTGAAAGTAGTTTATAGATTTGGTTTCAGAAACGTGAGGATGTTTCTGTCAGTAGTCTCGATTGAGTTCTCCCAGAAGTGGACTCTGAGCCAAGGATTCAGCACAAACAATTAATGAAGGAATTCCTTTAATAGGAAATCAATAAGAAAGTAAGGGGAAGCAGGATAGATAATAGGAAGAAGCTATGCAAGGTTGTCATTCTGGTGAAGTCTCAGACTGACCCTGATCCCAAAGGGAGCTCTGGAGTGTAAATAACACTTTGGAACTGTCCAGTGTTAAGGCATAGGAACTGGAATTCTATAATTTCAGACCTGTTAGTAATTGACTACAGTCTTGCTGAGGGACAAGGGATGGGTTGTGAGAGTGGAATGTAAACTCCCAGGCACTTCTGGCTGTATGGGCCTAGTAGCTCTGGTACACAAAAACAGTCATCTGCAGGTCATGGCACAAATCTTTATCAGCTAAGCGTGCAGCAGATGAGGGATCAAGTCAGGATCTGTACAAGGGATTGTGAGGTCCAGACAGTGCACCAATGCATTTGCAACTATCAGATTGCTTTAAGTAAATAGGAGGCAATATTCAGTTGAAGGTGTTGGGATAAATAGGAAGTTTGAGGTACAAGGAAGATGTTCAATATTCCTCATGGGGTAGGGGAAAGCACATTGATAGGGGAGTTTAGTTGACCTTCTGGATATTGTTAAATGTTATTAGACATTTGTTTTGTTCAATACTCATCTATTCAGGGTTGCATATTTTTTCAAATCATTAAAGATGAGAGGAGATGCAAGAAAAAGGTTATAGAATCTAGGCTGGTCAAGCAGGAAAGGATGAATACAAAACGGGGGATATATAGTGAAAGTGTGGAGGGGTCGAAAAATGAGATGTCTGGAGATGCTAGTATATAACAACAACAAAAAAAATAGGAAATAAATGGTGGTAGTAGATATTTGACGGCAAGACTCTCAGAGGAGCTGGGTTTTTGACAGAGGTAAAAGTCATGGTTTGGCAGTATTACTTCTACTGCCTGAGTTGTAGGAAAACCAATATTTGAGTTTGTGTGGTCTTCAGGGAAAGCACTGTAAGCAGACAACACTTAAAGCATGAACGTGACAAAAACACACCCAGGATGGAATATTAGAATGGAGGGGAATTTGTTGATATTAGATTCTGAATTTCAAGGGACAGGATGGAATTGGGGGAGAACAAGGGAAATGGTGGACATTTGGATTGAATTAAATTACATTTTAAGTAATTAGATGGAGCAAGCTTGGGACCATTTTTGTGGTCCCCATTCATTATTTACTATCTTTTTGCAGTCACTTATAATCTTAGATAATAGATTTTGTACCCATAGAATGGAAAAATCCCCCTAGAAAGATGAAAACACTACTTACATTCTGCCTTAGATACATACATTTCTCCTCAAATTCTAGAAAATATCAAGGTACTTAATCTTAAAAATCGCATCTCAAGCTATTTAATTATATTCCAATTCATTAAAGGAGACTGAAATGCTCTATGATTAAAGATATTATTATTATTATTACAGATGATCGCTGACAGGCAAACTAATCATCACAAATTATGGTTTACACAATCAGGCTGAAAAACTTACTAGCACACTCTGGGTGCATATCAGTATCCCCTAATTCCAAGGGAATACCTCTCATTTAAATAAGAACAACATTAAAGCAAAAACACTTTTTTAAATTTCAGCTTTTCTCATTCTCCTACTTTCAGGAGTACTTTTTTAATAGGAGGGTTACTTTGTTTTTAATAAGTTTACCTCATATTAAGAAGTAGTGAAACAATGTAAGTCACAGTTATTTTAAATAAAAGACTGTGTAGTAAATCACTGGATTTGTAAATAAAATGTGCAGACAGTATAGTGGAATGTTAGGTGTCTTGAGCTGCTCAGTCCACGCTTGAAAATTTCCTAATCTAATTTTCTCTTGGCTGAGTCCCAATTGTTGCTGGATTTGTTCCACTATATACAATTATGTATTTTAAAAAGATCTGTCATCCAAGTCCCCTGGCTCTTTTATAAATGTATATTTGAGCATGTATTCTAGAATACTCAGAAATGTTGTTTATAGAAGTTCATATTTTCAATCAGACATTTAAACATGCTAACACAAAAATCCTCTCAGTTCCAGTACTGAGATTAACGGTTTTAGCTTTAATTTCAAACTGTTTATGAGATAAAGCAAGCAAGCCATGAGTATAAAAAGTAGTAATATATCAGTGAAAAATATTGACATAATTGAATATTAACATTACATATGCCAAGAAGTAAAAAAAATGGCGAGTTTTCTTTGTGATAGTCATTATCATTGCATTTTTCTCATTTTTCTGCCTTCTTTGAATTTACAACATCTTGTTCAGTTAGCTGTAGAAAGATATCTAAAATTACCAGATCTTCCACTCAGTTACTTTCATTAATGTAATATATAAAAACTTAAAGCAATAAAACAATAAATATTCAACATCTCAGTTCATACTTACAGGAACCCTATTAGTAAAATGATTAAGGTCATTTGTTTCTATTTTTAATCTTCCTAAAATCATTTTCATTTCCCCTCCTTTTTTTTTTCAATGAGCCTTTCTGTAAACTTTCTCATTTACTTGCTAATATAAAGTTTGAATACTTCGGTTATTGCATGTAGCTTCTCCATTTGTCATGTCTCTGTTGATTCTTGTTTTACTACAGAGAACAATATTATATATTTAAACCATCAACTTTTCCTCTGTAGTGTGTGATTTTGAGGTCTTTGGAGGACATGTTGTATTCCTAATATGATCAGCCAAATTTCCAACATTGTTCGCAAAATAATCCATCCTTTTCCTCAAGATTTTTGCTGCTACACTGTCCCAAACCAAATCTCTGTGTGCTCTCTTCTATTCCATGGACATAAACTTCATTTCTCTACCATTACTTCATTATTACCAACCTTGCTTAGTACTAACCTTGCATGAGTCCTCCCATTTTGATCATCTTTCAAAATTGCTTTATCTTCTCTTAGACTTTTATTTTTCTTCAATGTAAATTTCAGAATCAGTTTTTAAAGTTCTTCTTCACCATTATGCAATAATTAATCATGATGTTTATGCACCATTAGATTTTGCTATCTAATAGCTTATTTAGGATTTTCAAGTAAGATTTTAAATAAAATATTCTAATTTATTCTTTTATTCTCTTAAATTTTACCTACCTAGTAAGTTATAGTAGTCTCATAAAGCTTTTCTTCTTTTTCACTTAGGCCTGACCTATATGAAAAAAGGATTATTTGTTGTTTTAATATTAAATAGAACTTATTTGTAAAATATTCAGGGTCTTGAGGTTTCTTTGGAGATGTAGCAGCATATGAATAATTGTTCATGTATATCTATGCATATTTTATAAGTTATTTATTTCAAGATTTAATGTCACTGCATCAGAGAATGCAGTTGGTTTGATATTAATTCTTAGTATTTTATTAAGGTTGCCCTTTGGCCTAATGTGTGACTGATTTAAGAACTGTTATTTTGGTATTTGGAGTTTGTATGTCTTTAAAGTTTGATTTATGTGTATATTTGCTTAAATTTTCTATACCATTTCTCAATGTTTTCTTGTTGACATAATTTTAAGATTATATTCAGATTTCTAGTTATAAATATATTTAGGGGCTACAACATCTCACAGAGCTTCTGTGTTAGAAGCAGACTAGAAGTAGAGATTGTGGGTCATTACCTAGGTCTACTCACTATTCAAGAAACTAGTTGAGGCATAGACTATTCTTTCCTTGGTTGCATTCAATTCTAAAAAGATCACAGTAAGACACTCCAGTATTCTTGACTGGAGAATTCCATGGACAGAGGAGCCTGGAGGGCTAAAATCTATGGGGTCACAGAGAGTCTGACACAACTGAAGTGACTGAGCATGCACGCATGCAAGATTATGTCATTCATTGTTAAAGTGAGTAAACTAGGCCTAATGAAAGTTACATCACTTGACCAACATTAAATAAGACTTGTATGTATCCTATTGTGTTTCAAGGTCTGCCTTGGTTCCATTTATTAGAATCTTTAGTAAATACCAACATGTTTAAAATACACAGTTGTACTTTTTTATGTTTTAGTTGTTCATACAAGTGGTTTATAATAAGGTGTTTATTCACAGATAGGATATGATGAATGCTTCTGTTGCAAGTTGTTGAAATGAGAGGTGATGATAACATATGGTATGAGAAAGATATAACAATTCAATGTGTCAAAACACATTTGGCAAGAATATCTAAAAGTTATCAATTTTTCTCTCATTTTACTTATCTTAAAAGTTTTTATATCTTCTAAATTGAAAAAAGAAACCTTGAAAGTATGTTATACCTTTAAAGTACCTTTAAAGTACTTCCTGTCCTTACATTCTAATGATCAAGCTTATCAGCTTGAAAAACATTGGTCCTTAAATAATAAGCCAGGAAACATGATTCTATCTGTAGGTTTTAAAATATAAAAGATGTCAATTTGTTGCCATTATTTTAAGATCTTGAGATATTTCTATCACATACTAGAACCACAGTTTTCATAGATTATAAGACAAAATCATTAGTAAGAAATGCAAACTTCTTTTTATATAGTTTGTCATTTACTTTATCCTATTCAGAGTTTCAAGTTTTCAAAAAATCACAAGAAACTATGAAATTCAATTTTATAACAGATATCTTAATGAATTTTCATGAACATTTCACATATAATTTTATGTTGTTTATGTCTTACTTGATGATCAAAGGGTTACGTTTAGTGAAATATTGCGGTTATTAGTGTACTTTTTGACACTGAAGATACAATATATTTATCAATTAAATTTGGATTTCTCATGTAATACAAAGAACTATTGGTTTCTATTTTAATGTTCATTAGGAATCTGGATATATACCCCAGTTCAAATGAAAATGTAGAATTTCATAGCATATACTAAGCCTAAAGAAATCCAGAATAAAACATCAAATAGACTGAAGCTTTCTCAATCTAAATATTGATTTCAGAAAAAGGCAGTGATTCTCCCTTGCTCTTTGGATGTCTAGTTAATATATGAATTTCCAAAACACTTAAAAGAAAAACACTTTTTTCCCTGTAGCTCTTTTTTTGAGGTCAGAAGGTCAGTACACAACAGCAAATGTAAAAACAAATATGTGTATGGTACTTTTGTATATTAAAGTTATACGTTGTTGAGTAATTTTTTGCATTTTAAGTAAAAGGAGCTTTTTGGAACTTTTATTTAATACACACAACAGCCCTATGAACAAAGATCTATATTTATACACATTTCAAAGATGAAGCTTGTGAGGGTGAGAGTAGATGAATAATGTGCCCAATGTTGTAAAATGCCCATCTAAGTGCAGGCAGGATGATTCACAAATCAGTGCTTTCAGTTACTAAGATACACTATCTTTCATGATTAATATTGATAATCATACAATGATCTTATTTGCTTCCAATGTGATTCCAAAATTTTATATCTTAATTGCACATGTATATTTGTGCTTAGTTGCTCAGTCATGTCCAACTCTTTACAACCCCATGAACTGTAGCCTGCCAGGCTGCTCTGTCCGTGAGATTGCCCAGACAAGAATACTGGAGTAGGTTGCCATTTCCTTCTCCAGGAAATCTTCCAGACCCAGGGATTGAACCCATGTCTCCTGCATTGCAGGAGGATTCTTTACTGTCTAAGCCACTAGGGGGAAGCATCTTATTTTCATGGAAACTACCAATTCATTTTTATAAATTTTCATAAATTCATTTTTATAAACCTACTAGTTCATTTTATAAATCTGATAGATGGAGATACTAAAGTGTGATAAATTTTTTGCTGTTTGTGTCCAATATACTAATTCATTTTTCATTCTCATAATTGATGCTCCTAATGTCTTTTGTATATAAGTTAGCTCTTTGACCATATTGTACTGAGTTATAAGAATTTGTATAGCATTAAGTTGGGGAGATAATATAATTAAAGTTTTATTAGTCATTTATTTAATATTTATTAATCCAGGCAAGAATATTGGAGTGGGTTGCCATGTCCTTATCCAGGGGATCTTCCTGACCCTGGGATTGAACCCATGTGTCTTATGTCTCCTACATTAGCAAGAGCAACTTCCCTGGTGGCTCAGACGGTAAAGAATCTGCCTACAATGCGGGACACCCAGGTTCAGTCCCTGGATTGGGAAGATCTCCTGGAGAAGGAAATGGCAACCCTCTTCAGTATTGTTGCCTGGAAAATCCTATGGACAGAGGAGCCTGGTAGGCTACAGTCCATGGGGCCGCAAAGAGTCAGACATGACTAAGCGACTTCACTTCTCACTTTTCTTTACCACTAGCACCCCTAAAAATTCTCTACCATAGAGGCCCCTAAAAATTCTGAACTTTATTCTAAGGATCACTCTTAAAGATAATATTATGACCTTAATATTTAAAATTTTGAATTTTAGATGTAAGGATAAAATGATAAATGTCTGATAAAAGGAAAATGTACTTACTAAGAAAAATGTATATTTTTTTCTTATTTGTACCTTGAAAACTATACAATATGTTTTATTTCATTTTCCATGTCACAATTTGTAAATTCTAAGATAACTTGTAAGTTCCTATTAACATCACCAAGAACATCTTAAGCCCTTGTGTCCATATTTTCATAAAACCTTAAAATAATTACAGTAAAATTGTTTCAGTCTTACAACCTGGGATGAATTTTTGAATCAGTGGACTTTCATTGGTGAATCAGAATGAAAATTATTCAACTTTAGAAGCTAGCTGTGTAGATTTTTTTTAATAAAAAGTGAATCAATAGCATATATCTTTGTCACCATAACATGTGGCAATATTATCATCAATTTAATTTAGATTTGATGGAAAGACATTCTGAAACTAGATTCTTTAAGCCAGTAGAATATCTGACAACATGATGGAAAATAACTGACAGATTATAGATAAAGTTTAGTGATATTTAGATTTTAAACTATTGTATATTATTCATGTCATTCTGGAGGTAAAATTAATGAATAGTTCTTTGTCATTAGCATGAATTTCTATATTGCATGTGAATTGCTGCCGCTGCTGGTAAGTCACTTCAGTCGTGTCTGACTCTGTGCGACCCCATGGACTGCAGCCCACCAGGCTTCCCTGTCCCTGGGATTCTCCAGGCAAGAGTACTGGAGTGGGGTGCCATTGCCTTCTCCGATATTGCATGTGAACTAGGGATTCTTATAGCTAAAACCTGCTTTAGTAATTATTGCACAGGCTAAGCCACGATAAAAATTACTCTAAATTACAGTAGCTTAAATTTACATTAGAGTATAGAAATAGGTGATCTAAATCTAAAAGGTGGCTCCCCATTAATAAACAGACTTCCTTTTAGATCTGAGGCTGTACTGTCAATGTCTCCTAGGAAAAGAGAAGGATAAAAAGGTCCAGGGAAGCCCAGTTCCAATCTTTTAATTGCCAAGACCCAGAAATGTCACAGTTCACCTATGTTCATATTCTCGTGAATTAAACACATTGCCATCAGTTCAGTTCAGTCACTCAGTCCTGTCCGACTCTGCAAAACCAAGGACTGGATCACTCCAGGCTTACCTGTCCATCACCAGCTCCTGGAGCTTGCTCAAACTCATGTCCATTGAGTCAGTGATGCCATCCAACCATCTCATCCTCTGTCGTCCCCTTCTACCTTCAATCTTTACCAGCATCAGGGTCTTTTCCAAGGAGTCAGTTCTTCACATCAGGTGGCCAGAGTATTGGAGTTTCAGCTTTAGCATCAGTCCTTCCAATGAATATTCAGGACCGATTTCCCTTAGAATTCACTGGTTTGATTTCCTTGCTGTCCAAGAGACTCTCAAGCATCTTCTCCAACACCACAGTTCAAAAGCATAAATTATTTGGTGCTCAGCTTTCTTTATAGTCCAACTCTCACATCCATACATGACTTCTGGAAAAACATAGTTTTAAATTGATGGGCCTTTCTTGGCAAAGTAATGTCTCTGCTTTTAATATGCTGTCTACAGTTGTCGTAACTTTTCTTCCAAGGAGCAAACATCTTTTAATTTCATGGCTGCAGTCACCATCTGCAGTGACTTTGGAGCCCAAGAAAATAAAGTCTCTCACTGTTTCCCTACTTTCCCCGTCTATTTGCCATTAAGTGATGGGACCAATGCTATGATCCTCATTTTTTTGAATGTTGAATTTTAAGCCAGCTTTTTCACTCTCCTCTTTCACTTTCATCAAGAGGCTCTTAATGAGGTTCATCTTCGGTTTCTGCCATAAGGGTGGTGTTATCGCCATATCTAAGGTTATTGATACTTCTCCCGGCAATCTTGATTCCAGCTTATGCTTCATCCAGCTCAGCATTTCTCATGATGTCCTCTACATATAAGTTAAATAAGCAGAGTGACAATATATAGCCTTGACGTACTCCTTTCCCATTTTGGAACTGTTCTGTTGTTCCACATCTGGGTTCTGTTGCTTCTTGACCTGCATACAAATTTCTCAGAAGGCAGGTAAGGAGGTCTGGTATTCTCATCTCTTTAAGAATTTTCCAGTATTTGTTGCAATCCACACAGTAAAAGACTTTGGCATAGACAATAAAGCAGAAGTAAATCTTTCTGGAACTCTCTGGCTTTTTCTGTGATACAATGGATGTTGGCATTTTGATCTCTGGTTCTTCTGCCTTTTCTAAATCCAACTTGAACATCTGATAGTTCTCGGTTCATATACTGTTGAAGCCTCACTGAGAATTTTCAGCATTACTTTGCTGTCATGGGAGATGAGAGCAGTTGTGTGGTCGTTTGAACATTCTTTTACCTTTGCCTTTCTTTGGTATTGGAATGAAACCTGACCTTTTTCAGTCCTGTGGCCACTGCTGAGTTTTCCAAATTTGCTGACATATTGAGTGCAGCACTTTAACAGTATCATCTTTTAAGACTTGAAATAGCTCAACTGGAATTCCATCACCTCCACTAGCTTTGCTCATAGTGATGCTTCCTAAGGCCCACTTGACTTCGGACTCTAGGGTGTCTGGCTGTAGGTGAGTGATAACACCATCGTGGTTATCTGGGTCAGGAAGATCTTTTTTTGTGCAGTTCTGTGTATTCTTGCCACTGTTTCTTAATATCTTCTGCTTCTGTTAGGTCCATACCATTTTTATCCTTTATTGTGCCCATCTTTGCATGAAATGTTCATTTGGTATCTCTAACTTTCTTGAAGAGTTCTCTGCATTCAAATGGGTATATCTTTCCTTTCCTCCTTTGCTTTGGCTTTTCTTCTTTTCTCAGCTATTTGTTAGGTCTCCTCAGACAACCATTTTACCTTTTTGAATTTCTTTTTCTTGGGAATGGTCTTGATACCACCACCTGTACAGTGTCAGGAACCTCTTTCTGTAGTTCTTCAGGCCCTCTGTCTATCAGATCTAATCCCTTGAATCTATTTGTCACTTCCACTGTATAATCATAAGGGATTTGATTTAGGTCATGCCTAAATGGTCTAGTGGTTTTCTCTACTTTCTTCAATTTAAGTCTGAATTAGGCAATAAGGAGTTCATAATCTGAGCCACAGTCAGCTCCCAGTCTTGTTTTTACTGACTGTATAGAGCCTCTCTATCTTTGGCTGCAAAGGATATAATCAATCTGATTTCAGTATTGACCATCTGGTGATGTCCATGTGTGGAGTCATCTCTTGTGTTGTTGGAAGAGGGTGTTTGCTATGATCAGTGCATTCTCTTAGCAAAACTCTGTTAGCCTTTGCCCTGCTTTATTTTGTACCCCAACTGCAAACTTGCCTGTTACTCCAGGTATCTCTTGTTTTCCTACTTTTGCATTCTAGTCCCCTATGATGAAAAGGACATTTTTTTTTTTTTGGTGTTAGTTCTAGAAGTTCTTTAGGAGTTCATAGAACCATTCAACTTCAGCTTATTCTGCATTAGTTGTTGGGGCATCGTGGATTACTGTTACATTGACTGTTTTGCCTTGGAACGAACAGAGATCATTCTGTCATTTTTGAGATTGCACCCAACTGCTGAATTTCAGACTCTTTTGTTGATTATGGGGGCTACTTCATTTCTTCTAAGGGATTCTTGCCCACAGTAGAAGATATAATGATCTGAATTAAATTTGCCCATTCCAGTCCATTTTAGTTCACTGATTCGTAAAATGTCAGTGTTCACTCTTGTCATCTCCTATTTGACCACTTCCAATTTATCTTGATTCATAGACCTAACAATCTGGGTTCCTATGTAATATTGTTCTTTACTGCATTGGACTTTTACTTCCATCACCAGTTCCATCCACAACTGGGCATTATTTCCACTTTGGCTCTGTTTCTTCCT
Organism: Bos taurus; assembly: GCF_002263795.3. Classification (NCBI taxonomy): domain Eukaryota; kingdom Metazoa; phylum Chordata; class Mammalia; order Artiodactyla; family Bovidae; genus Bos; species Bos taurus. Next base: position 77,590,746 of record NC_037333.1, read on the forward strand.
TCTTTCTGGAGTTATTTCTCTGATCTCCAGTAACGTGTTACTGACATGAAAGAGTTCATCTTTCAGTGCCCTATCTTTTTGCCTTTTGATACTGTTCATGGAGCTCTCAAGGCAAGAATACTGAAGTGGTTTGCCAATTCCCTTCTCCAGTGGACCACGTTTTATCAGAACTCTGCACCATGACCCGTCCATCTTGGGTGGCCCTACAGGGCATGGCTCAAGTTTTATTGAATTAGGCAATGTGGTCCTTGTGATCAGTTTGGTTAGTTTTCTGTGACTGTTTTTCATTTTGTCTGCCCTCTGATGAATTTGCTCAGTAAATCATTAATCTAGTTTTCTGTTAATGGGTAGGGCTGTGTTCCCTCCCTGTTGTTCGGCTTAATGCCAAACTGTCAACCCATGCCTCCACTGGAGACTCCTGGCACTCACAGGCAAATCTGACTCAGTCTCTTGTGGGGACACTGCTCCTTTCTCCTGGCTCCTGTGTGTACAAGGTTTTGTTTGTGCCCTCCAAGGGTCTGTTTCTCCGATCCTGTGTAAGTTCTACAATCAAATCCCACTGACCTCCATAGTCAAATTCCCTAGGGCTTCTCCATCCCTTTGCCAGATCCCCAGTTTGGGAAGTCTGTTGTGGGTCCTAGAACTTTCTGAACAGTTCAAGAATTTCTGTGGTATAATTTTTCTGCAGTTTGTGTGTAGATAACTCTAAGTAAAATTGGAATTGGAATTGCAGTCTTTGCTACTGAGTATAGCAAGCAGCTGATCCCCAGAGTTGCCAACAAAAATCACAGAATAGCACCCTGATATCTCTCTCTTTTGGTATTTCTCATTAAGGCAGACATCTCACTCTAGCAATTATAGTCTAAGTTCTATATATGTATATATATGTGTGTGTGTGTGTGTGTGTGTGTGTGTGTGTATGTATAACATTTTTAGTGACCCATAGTTGCTTTACAATGTTGTGTTAGCATCTGCTGTACAGCAAAGAGAATCAACTGTGTATTGTTTTTGAAACATTTAGGTAGCTTAATATAATTTTGTATAGCCCTTTGTAGGTATCCCTACATGTTAACCTCTGTAACTTTCTTTACCTAATATTGTACTGTATAAATTAAAATAGAGTCATTCTAATCATAAATTTAGCATCATAGATGGAAAATATTGATACCATGGGGATGCATATAGTAGAATAAATATCATGCTATTATCTTCTGTAAGTTTTCAATATTAATATAAGTACAGGATTTTCTTTTTAGGCACAATTTACAAGTGTTAAATATGATTGATTCTTAGAAATTCTTCTCTTTATCTTTTTACATATCCATGGCATTATTTAAATATTTTAGAATTTCATTTCCTGGCTAAAAACTCTCTTTGACTCTTCTAGTTCAGCACTGTCCAATAGAACTTTCTGTGATGACAGAAATATGTTCTAGAACTGCTGTGTTCGATATGGTAGCTATTGAAATTTCTAAGTATTTGTAATGTAACTATTGTGACCAAAGGAAATGAATGTTAAACTTAATCTCCTTTTAATTAATTTAAATTTAACTATAAATAAATCCATGTGGCCAGTAACTCCATATTAGACATAGTTAGTCACTCCCTGCTCCATCTCCAAACTTATTTTCACCACATCTATTTTACAGCATAATATTTACTCCTGAAGCATCATCAAATGAATTTAACTGTTCAACATTTATTATTTTCTATTATATTCTTTGGGGTGGTAAGAAATTCTGTATTTTCAGAATGAAAATAGTCTAATAGTAACTACGGGGAATTTATCAAACAATGTGTCAGGTACTATTCTGAGCACTTGATACATAATGTATCATTTCATTATCACAGGAAACTTACATTATAATTATCACCATTTTATAGATGTAAAAATTGACACAACCTAAGGTAAATTATTAATAATTTTTGCCTAATATCAAATAGCTAGTAAGTGACTAAATTAGGATGTAAACCTCAGGCAAACTGGCTTCAAATCCCAGGCTGTCACTCTGTTCTTTACTCTTTTATCACCCTGGAGAGTGAGACTTTTTTATCTGTGGTTCGCTTTGTTCAAAATGCATCACAGTTGGAGCCTTTCTAAGAGCTTTACTTTGTATGCATGATATCAGAAACCATTGCCTCTGGCAAGAGGTAAGAGAATAGAGGATCAAGCTTTCTGTTTCTTTTCACTCCTGTCACAATTCACTCAGAAGCAACTATGTTTAAAAAAAAAAAAAAATCCAAAATATCCCCTAACTAATCTCTACTAATTTGGTGCTTGGATCTCATTTTGTGTGGATGATACTAAATAGTACATACAAGTGATAATGGACAGGTGCTGTCTGTTTGCTCCTATTACTACATAAGATTGTTCAAAAATTTTTCTCAGTGCGCCATCAGAAATAATTTTAAAATAGTCTTGTTGATTATTTTCAATGGGCTATAATGTTCTGATTTAACTCAGGTCAATCATCTGCAAGTTAAAATTACTCAGAAGTGTACTGTCCATAATTAAGTAATCTCACCTACTAATATTATAGAATAAGGAGACCTTTAGATGACATGAAATCTATCATTTTAAGTATGCCCCCAAGCCTTTTCCAGGTTGCTCATAAGATTTCTCATTCTCTAGAGAAATGTGGTCTCTTAGAAATAAATGTCTCTGTCAAGTCACAAGTAATATGTGCACATGATGAAAAAAAAATGGAATTTTTTAGTCTCCTAAGGGATATTACAGTATTGTAAAATTGATTTTGTTCCTTGTTATTTAGGTTCTCATGGTCATTTTAGGATTTACCTTCTGGATATAAAGGGAAGATTATGATGCCTTCTAGGGAGGTGGGCGACAGAGGCCTTTGGGAACCAGGAGAATATTTTTCATATGAAATTCTTTGTCATAAAATGCTAATGTTGGTGTTCTTGTCTTTATGTCTATGCATTCTTTAGCTATGAGGATAACAGACCCTTCATCAAGTAAGAATGACCTGAATGGCTGATAAATTCCATTTATCAGTGTGGTCCCATGAACCAGCTGTCAGATCAGTACTGGAAAATCATTAGAACTTCTGTCATTCACATTGAGGCAGAAGAGCAAACTGTGCAGGAAAATAATCAGGCATACAACTTCTCTGCAGAATAAATATGCTGCAGGTGTATTGCCAGGAAAATTCTGCTTCACCTCTTTTAATTGGATAGCACCTGAACTTAGTGCCACAGTAATAGCAACTTCATGTGGTACAGACTTGTTTTGCTTTTATTGGCTTTCTCCTTTCATTGTGATGTGCTCCTCTGTGCTGCATATGTCGTCATTTCTGTTGCTTGTTCGGACATCATTCATCTAAAACTATTTCATGATTTAGTGTTATTTCTTCAAATGATTTTCTGGATATGAAACTACCAAGTTACAAATGATACTAATGAAGTTCTTAGGCTAAATATCCAAAAGAAGGGGAAATACCTCCTTCAAAAATTAAATCTTGCATTGCCAAATAATCTCTTTCAAATTTGACACATATCTTGATTATTGATCATATCTTTTAAGCTTCTGAAACAAAGCTACAAGTCTGTACTAATCTAATAAAAATAAACCTAAATATTAAGATTTGGGCTTTTTCTCCTTTGTACATTTTAAAATTCTATGTCCTGCAGCAATAAACAAGATTGGCAACCTTTCGGTGATCTTGCTGTAGACTTTCAGTTTGTTCTTCTGGTGAAGAGTCCTTTGTTTTCATTTTCTCCAGTACCATTTCACTTACTTCTTCATGCTCTTCTTTTTTCTTTAGAATTTGGGCTCATCACTGTTTTATATCATTAACACTTGAGCCCATTATGTGTTTTCTAGTGGATAGCTGACTTGAATATTTTATCCTATCATTTTATTTCTAAAGCTGAATAACAATTTTGTCTTGGTTTAATGGCAACTCTTCCCATTTTTCCTTTTTCCAATATCTGTAAAAAACTGAGAGCTTTATCTTGAAAGTTCTCATACTTCTGAATCTGCTTTTGAAACAAGATATTAACTTCTAAGATGTTTTCTAATTTGTATATACAAACATGTCACATACATGTTTGTGGCATGGCAAACTTCCTTTAGGGATTCTTTATTCAAGATTATTAATTTTTTAATTAAGCACATTAAATTTAGTGGATGTTTCCATCTGAAATATAGTGGCTGATGGTTATAGAAGGAAAATGGTAAATATTTGAGATTAACTTTAATAAGACTTTAATAATATTTAACTACTCTGGGACATATCTTTCTTAAAATGTAGTTCTCTCTGAAAATTTATTAAACCCAGCTTCAGATTATAGTAAATATATGCAATTTTCCATCCTTTGTTTTGCAAAGTTTCAATCCCTGTAAATATTCATTTCTTAGACAATGTAAGTAGAGGATAGTAGTCTGCTGAAAAGAAATATTAGTTTACCATGTTCAGGAAGGTATACTGGGAAAGGAAAGGATGGGCTAAGACTATAGAAATCTAGACTGTTTTGGTCCTATCATATGTACATAGAAGTTGAGAAGATTACACTTTCAATTATTGGATTCCTATCTATTGGAAAGATTTATTTTATGTTGATAGTGAATACATAACCACAAATATATGAACTTTTGTCACCCATTTACTAGTATTGTGAATGGCAGCTTGGAGGAAACTAAGGGAATGGAGTGAGAGTGAGAATTTGTCTTCCGTTCTGGACTACTTTGTTCATACCTCTCCATCCCATTTTCAACTTCATTTTCTCCCATGAGTTTACAGACACTTCAAAGACATGAAGGTGTCCTGAGCCTTTGGGCTTCTTTTCAACAAAGCTGCCAATTGCCTGATTTCCAAAGTCTAGTCCAACATAACCCAGAAGACAGCAATCCAAAGGCTGAAAGAGTAGATGGTGATCTAGAGGGGAACTATTTTTTTTTCCATCTACTGTATATCACATTTGTTCTACATAACTACAGAATCAGACAGAAATTTATATGTGTTCCATATATTGGTTCCTTCTGTTTTTATCAGTACACATTAAATTTTTTATGGAAAAAGAGGAAATTTGGAAAAATGGGGTAAAAGTGTATCAGGTGAAGCACTAATGGAAAGAGTCTAGTCAAATAAATGTTATCATACCAATGAGACCAGTGGAGACTAACATAACTTTACAGACTTTCCCCCTTGCCATTAACCATAACTACATCTCCATATCATTCACATATGTGCTGCAAATACCTGAATAGTTTAATAGTACAAATCTGCTTTGCTTAAATGAATTTCTGTGTTCATAACATTTTCATTCATGTATATCTCCTCAAGCTTGAAAACTTGTAAGTTCTCATTAAAATCTTGAAGTACTTATACCACCTGTCTTACATTTCCTGTCAATAAACTTACCGTAACATTTTTTTCAGTGTCAGTATTGTTGATACAATATGACTATGTTAACTAAAGACAAACTATTTGATAACTCTTAATTTTCTCTTCTCTTTGCAGGTCATGGGTTATAGGTGCAATAGCTCTTCTCTGCCTATTAGGATTGACCTGGGCCTTTGGACTCATGTATATTAATGAAAGCACAGTCATCATGGCGTATCTCTTCACCATTTTCAATTCTCTACAGGGAATGTTTATATTCATTTTCCATTGTGTCCTACAAAAGAAGGTAAGCTAGAATTCTCTGTTCAGGAACAAATGGCATACAAAAAAAAAAGAATAAATGGCATATATTCTATGATAACAAAACACCGTAATATAAATCATTCTTGATCCTTTTGTCTCTGAAAAATAAATATATGATTTGGTTAATTTCATTTTTATAATAGAAGAGAAAAACAGACATAAAATGCAATTGTAAAAGTTGATGAATGTGTTAACAACAAAAGACAGAATCATATTTTGATTTAGACAGTGCACAAAAATAATATTCTTATAGATTTGACCTTATTGTCTTTGATATTATTGGCAGACACATGGAATTGTATATTAGGAAGTAGATGTTCTAAGATGTATGGAGGCAAAGAATATACATATGTATATATTATATAGCATGGCATAGGAAATATATATTTTTCTATTTTTAAAAAAACTAGTTGTATATTCTAAGAAATATAAATATCTAAACAATTTATGATAGAAAGCATTTATTATTTTAATGAATGGTAAAACACTTAGTAAATATCTCTATGTGTGTGTTAGTTGCTCAGTCATGTCTAACTCTTTGTGACCCTATGGACTTAGGCCCACCATGCTCCTCTGTCCATGGGATTCTCCAAGCAAGAATACTGGAGTGACTTGCCATTCCCTTTTCAAGGGGATCTTCCTGACCCAGGAATTAAACCCAGGTCTCCTGCATTGCACACAGATTCTTTACTGTCTGAGACACCAGGGAAACCTGAAGATCTCTGAACTTCTTTAAAAGCATATTTTATTAAAATTTATGATTTTGATGATTAGAATGCAATATTTAATTTTTATAATGGTCTATTTTTTATTATTTTTCACATCTACCAAGACCTAAAGTACTCATTTTAAAAGTTAATTTTAGCAACTAAACACTTACATTGCTTTTTTTTAAATATCAACATTGATTTTCTCATCTTATACTTTTTAACTCAATTAAAAATGTGGTCTTTATAGTTCTGATCACATAGACCCCTGAGCCAAGACTGTGTCCGAATCCTAGTTCCTCTACTTAATGGCTTATGTGACCTTGGGCCATTTAATTAGCATGCATGTGCTCCAGTTTCCTCATGTATAAAGTGGAGCTAATAAAATAATTATGATATATTGAGATGTGGCACTGAAGATGAAATGGGAAAATGTGATTTTTTTTTCCCTAAGCAACAACAAGATCCACAGTTTTTCTTTGGAAAATGAAGAGTAAATATATCACTCTATATGATTTTGGGTTTGAAAGACTAAACAAATTTGAGAAATGTGTGTCCACTTATTGAGATGAGTTCAGTTTTATCCTGTTTTCAGCTTTATATCATGTTAGATATTAAAAATATGCTGGCATGATATTAAATGTAGGCTAGAATAACAATGTTGACTTAGGCCAGTTAATGTAGGTTACAGAAAACAGGTTAAGATGTTAGAATGGATGAATCTTCCTAAATACTTAATGTGCATACACCCCAATTGCAATCATTTAACCTAATAAATGTTTATTCTTTTTTACTCATGGCCCAATTGATGCAGGTGCCTAATGGAGGAACACAGCCAGTGACAGCTCAACTAACCTCACTATTTTATTTCGATAGTGATACCAACACCTTTACTAACACTTTGGATGTTGGTATCCAGCAGATAATCTGAGAAAAAGAGAGGGGACCTTGTATAAAAAGTCTGGAAATGGTTCATATCATTTCCACTCACATTCCATCAGATAGGACACCGTCAGTAGTACCACTCAAACTGCAAGCAAGGCTGGGAAACATAGTCTACCTCTTATACCCCAGGAAGATGAAGAATTGGGTATTATAATACAAACAGCTAGCAGGTGATGACACTTGGTCAGTGTGAAGACTTGGAGACATGAGCGATGAGTAAGAATAGAAATGGAAGAAAGTGTCTGAGGAGAAGAATGAAAAGATAGTATCTGAATTAAAGATGGGGGAAGTATCCAGAAGTAAACAGTGGTCAGTATTATAAAACACTGCAGAAAAGTCAGAAAGACTTGAAAAGATTTCTAGATTTTGTTAGAAAGGAGCCATAACTGATTGTCAAGAGAAATATGTAAAAAGGTGGAAGCAAAATCAGGAAAAGGTAGCATTTGTTCATGTAAATAAGGGAATATTGGGCCATCATAGGTAGTTATACTAACATTTTCAAATAAAGTAAACTGGATTTGCCAATTCTTTTCTATATTAGCTGGAAATTTTGTATGTGTGTATTGAAATTTTCTATAGAACAGAAAAGATTTTTGTGCTTTATGCATGAATTATTTTGATTGGGATTATCTTCATTAGCTAGTACCTATTAGAGTTTTCCCTTATTATTTTATTATGTCCAAAATACACATCACTGTTTCGGTATCCAGGTAGAGATACCAAACCTTAGAATCCAAAAACAAATTATGGGTTTTAGTATATGGAACGTATTTAACAGAGGTGAATTTTTAAAAACTACATGTGATCAAGTTCAATTTTGTGATTCATTACAACAGAGTACAGCAAACTATAGTTTTCTTCTTGATTCATTCATTCACTGATGGACAGTTTGGTTACTTCCATATGTTGGCTGTTGTGAATAGTGCTTCAGTGAATATGGGCATGCAGATATCTCTTTAAGATCCTGATTTTTGTGTTCTTGGGATATAAGCCCAGAAGTGGGATTGCTGAATCATATGGTAGTTCTATTTTCAATTTTGTAAGGCACTTTCATATTGCTTTCCATAACAGTTGTATTTATTTATATTCCCACCAACAGGGCATAATACCTCTCTTTCTTCCATATTCTCACCAATTCTTATTGTGATTTAGTCTCTAAGTCATGTCCAACTCTTTGCAACCCTATGGGCTATAGCCCACCAAGCTCCTCTATCCATGAAATTTCCCAAGCAAAAATACTGGAGTGGGTTGCCATTTCCTTCTCCAGAGGATCTTCCTGACCCAGGGATGGAACATATGTCTCCTGTGTCTCCTGCATTGCGGCAGATTATTTACCCCTGAGATAGCAGAGAAGCACCAATTCTTATCTCTTGTTTTCTTCATGATAGCCATTCTAACATATGTGAAGTGATATCTAATTGTGATTTTGATTTTCATTTTTCTAATTAGTTATGTTGAGCATCTTTTCAAGCTAGCCATTTGCATGTCTTCTTAGAAAAAATGTCTATTCACTTCTTTAGTCCATTTTTAGTTGGACTGGGGGGGCTACTTTTGAGTAGGTGGGGCTACTTTTGAGTTGTATGAGTGCTTTGCATATTATTGGTGTTAACTACTTATCAGATGTATGATTGGCAAATATTTTCTTCCATTCTGTAGATAGCCATTCAACTCTGTTGTTTCTTTTGCTGTGCAGCAGCTTTTTAGTTTGATATAGTACAACTTATTACTTTTTCTTTTGTTGCTTGTTCTTTCTATGTGTGTGTGTTAGTCGCAGAGTCGTGTCCAAGTCTTTGCGATCCCTGTTCATGGAATTCCTCCAGGCAAGAATACTAAAGAGTAGGTTGCCATTTCTTCCTCCAGAGGATCTTCCCAACCCAGGGATTGAACCCAGGTCTTTCATATTTGGTGAGGTGTAGTCCTCTCCACTAGTCCACAGATAGCTTCTTTTATATTGGAACCCACCTCATGTCCAGCACAGTTGCAGCTGCTCATGCGACCAGACTTCAGGAGAAAAGAGGCTCATTTACTTATGTATAAGCAGAAGCAGCCTAAGGGGCAGGTGTCTAACTTAACATGTACTTCCAAGAGCTTTTGGATGCCCCCCAGTGAGGGCACCAGGGGTGCCATCTTTGGTGTATCCCTCTACCTGCTCTAGCTCTGGGGTGCCATCTTTTTTTCCTCTCCACAGGTGTCTTAAATTTGTAAAAAAAATTGATTGATTGATTTAATGAAGCAATGGCACCCCACTCCAGTACTCTTGCCTGGAAAATCCCATGGATGGAGGAACCTGGTAGGCTGCTGTCCATGGGGTTGCGAAGAGTCGGACACGACTGAGCTACTTCCCTTTTACTTTTCACTTTCATGCATTGGAGAAGGAAATGGCAACCCACTCCAGTGTTCTTGCCTGGAGAATCCCAGGGATGGGGGAGCCTGGTGGGCTGCCGTCTGTGGGGTCGCACAGAGTCGGACACGACTGAAGTGCCTTAGTAGTAGTAGTAGGCCTGGGAATTCCCTGGTGGTCCAGTGGCCAAGACCCAGCACTCCCAATGCAGGGGTCCCTGTTTGATCCCGAGTCAGGTAACTAGGTCTCACACACGGCAACTAAGAGTTCGCAAATTAGATGTTGTGTATGGTATAAGATAGTGAGGTTCAGTTTCATTCATTTACATCTGGTTATCCAGTTTTCCTAATGCCATTTATTAAGAGACTGTATTTTCCCCATTATTTATTCATAACTTTCTTATCGATATTAGTTAACCATATCAGTCCAGTTCAGTTGCTCAGTCCTGTCCAATCTTTGCAACCCATGGACTGCAGCACCTCAGGCTTCCCTGTCCATCACCAGCTCTCAAGCTTGCTCAAACTCATGTCCATCTTGTCGATGATGCCATCCAACCATCTCATCCTCTGTTGCCCAATTCTCCTCTGACCTTAAATCTTTCCCAGAATCAGGGTCTTTTCCAAGGAGTCAATTCTTCGCATCAGGTGGCCAAACTATTTGGTGGCCAAAGAGTTTCAGCTTCAGCATCAGTCCTTCCAATGAATATTCAGGACTGATTTCCCTTAGGATTCACCGGTTGGATCTCCTGGCAGTCCAACGGACTCTCGAGAGTCTTCTCCAACACCACAGCTCAAAACCATTAATTCTTTGGCACTCAGCTTTATTTATAGTCCAACTCTCACATCCATACATGACAACTGGAAAATCATAGCTTTGACTAGATGGACCTTTGTTGGCAAAGTAATGTCTCTGCTTTTTAATACTAGGTTTGTCATAGCTTTTCTTCCAAGGAGCAAGCATCTTTTAATTCCATGGCTGCAGTCACCATCTGCAGTGACTTTGGAGTCCTCCAAAAAATAAAGTCTCTCACTGTTTTCCATAGTTTCCCCATCTATTTGTCATGAAGTAATGGGACTGGATGCCATGATCTTTGTTTTGGAATGTTGAGTTTTAAGCCAGCTTTTTCACTCTTCTTTTTCACTTTCACCAAGAGGTTCTTTAGTTCCTCTTCACTTTCTGCCGTAAGGGTAGTGTCATCTTCATATATGAGGTTATTGATATTTCTCCCAGCAATCTTGATTCCAGCTTGTGCCTCATCCAGCCTGGCATTTCTCATGATGTCTGTATATAAGTTAAATAAGGAGGGTGACAATACTTGACATACTACTTTCATGATTTGGACTAGTCTGTTGTTCCACATCTGGTTCTAACTGATGCTTCTTGACCTGCATACAGATTTCTCAGGAGGCAGGTACCAAAGAGATGGTTTGGTACTCCATCTCTTTAAGAATTTTCCACAGTTTATTGTGATCTACACAGTCAAGGGCTTTGCCATAATCAGTAAAGCAGAACTAGATGTTTTTCTGATATTCTCTTGCTTTTTCTATGATGCAGTGTTGGCAATATGATCTCTGGTTCCTCTGCCTTTTCTAAATCTAGCTTGAACATCTGGAAGTTCATGGTTTACGTACTGTTGAAGCCTCACTGGGAGAATTTTGAGCATTACTTTGCTAGTGTGTGAGATGAGTGCAATTGTGCCGTAGTTTGAACGTTCTTTACCATTGCCTTTCTGTGGGATTGGAATGAAAAGTGACCTGTTCCAGTCCTGTGGCCACTGCTGAGTTTTCCAAATGTGCTGGCATATTGAATGCAACACTTTCACAGCATCATCTTTTAGGATTTGAAATAGGTCAACTGTAATTCCATCACCTCCACTAGCTTTGTTCGTAGTAATGCTTCCTAAGGTCCACTTGACTTCACATTCCAGGATGTCTGGCTCTAGGTGAGTGATCACAACATTGTGGTTACCTGGGTTATGAAGATCTTTTTGGTGTAGTTCTGTGTGTTCTTGCCAACTCTTCTTAATATCTTCTACATCTATTAGGTGCATACCATTTCTGTCCTTTATTGTGGCCATCTTCGCATGAAATATTTCCTTGGCATCTCTGACTTTCTTGAAGAGATCTCTAGTCTTTTCCATTCTATTGTTTTCCTCTATTTCTTTGCATTGATCACTGAGGAAGCCTTTCTTATCTCTCCTTGCTATTCATTGGAACTCTGGATTCAAATGGGTATGTGTTTCCTTTTCTCCTTTGCCTTTCATCTCTTTTTTTCAGCTATTTGTAAAGCCACCTCAGACAATGGTTTTACCTTTTTGCATTTCTTTTTCTTGGGGATGGTCTTGATAACTGCCTTCTGTTCAATGTCATGAACCACCATCCATAGTTCTTCAGGCTCTCTGTCTGTCAGATCTAATCCCTTGAATCTATTTGTCACTTCCACTGTATAATCATAAGGGACTCAATTTAAGTCAAGCCTGAATGGTCTGGTTTCCCTACTTTCTTCAATATAAGTCTGAATTTGGCAATAAGGAGTTCATGATCTGAGCCACAGTCAGCTCCTGGTCTTGTGTTTGCTGACTGTATAGAGCCTCTCTAACTTTGGCTGCAAATAATATAATCAATTTGATTTTGGTATTGACTATCTGGTGATATCCATGTGTAGAGTCATCTCTTGTGTGTTGGAAGAGGATGTTTTTACTATAAGCAGGTATAGACAAGGGTTTATTTATGGGCTCACAATCTGTTCCATTGGTCTTGCATTGTAGCTCAGCTGGTAAAGAATTTGCCTGTAATGTGGGAGACCTGGGCTTGATCCCTGTGTTGCGAAGATCCCCTGGAAAAGGGAAAGGCTACTCACTCCAGTATTCTGGTCTGGAGAATGCATGGACTGTATAGTCCATGGGGTCAGATAGAGTCAGAAACGACTGAGTGACTTTCACTTCAGAATCTGATCCTTTGTCTATTGATCTACTTTTCCAATACCATACTGTTGGGATTACTATAGTTTTGTGCTATGGTGTGCAGTTTGCAATGTGATGCCTCCATCTTTGTTCTTTCTTCTCAGGATTGCTTTGGCTGTTTGGAGTCTTTGGTGGTTCTATATACATTTAAGGATATCTTTTTCTGTATCTGTGAGAAATATTGGAACTTTTATAGAAACTGCATTGAACCTATGGATAGCTTTGGTTCTTATGGACATTTTAACAGTCTTATTTCTTGTAGGAGGTTTTTCTTAAGCCATCTGACTGATTTCAATAATATGCTCATCTTATGTAGTTACTCATATTTGAGTAGAGAAATATAAAATATTCCATTTTTTAGATCATTTGTTTTATAGGATTATTTGTTTATTGATTCAACTCATTAACAACAAAAAAAATCAAACTTTGAATTGTCATTTTCTAGAGCGTAGATTGTATGATTGTGTCACCAGCATCTCTACTTTATCATTAAGGTTGTCAAGTTTTCTTTGTTGTTAATTATGTGAATCATCTCAGAAAGTTTCATAATTATTTTATTTCTGATCAGAGAGTATAAAAGAAATATTCTTTGGGCAGGTGTATTTTCTTTTCCATCTTTATTTTAGAACAACCTCATGTTGAATAATCACATGCCATATCTGATTGGGATAAGATGTTGTATCATGTGAAATAGTGGATTAGAATATGCAAATGACTAAATTGACAAAAAATTATAATATGAAGAGATACCTCTCATGGAGATGGTGCATGTTATTTTTGCTTTTTTCTTTTTAACATACGTGCTCACCACTTCAGATCTAATCATAGAAAAATTAAGTCTGTAATGATTCAGTAAGTAATATAGCTAAATGTGGGACTAGGTATCACAAGATATCTTTATTTACTGGTTATTTATATAATCAGTTCAGAATATTTAACATTTTTTGGTATATTTTCATGGTGAATTCCTTCTTATACAATAGTGTTCCCTTTGAAAGTAACAGAAATGGAAGTGGTTCCCTTTCTTCTTCTTTCTCTAATAGCCTCTCTCTCCCCAAAATATCTGTTTAGGTTTAAATCACTTCACTAAAAACCACTTCCTCTTCTAAGGAGAAAACCATCACTTGTTGAGTTCATTAAGAAAAACAAAATAGGATATAGGTTATGGTGAAAATTTAGGTTCTAGGAGATATTTAATAAATTGAATACAAATTACTAAACTGTAATTGATAATGCCTCCATATGGGTGGAGATTTTTAACTTTCCTAAATTCTAATTAAATATTTGTCCTCATTTTCTCCAGAGACAAAGAATGAGATAATCTAATAGATAATAATATATAATACCTTATGTTGGTTATAGCAATATTAGAAATGTGGCATCTTAGTGAGCGCTTTCTGATCATAGAGCACCCATGAGATTTGGATATTTTCACATAATGCATATCACTTAACCTTTTCAGTCTTTCAGTTTACTTTCAGTGCTTAATCTTTTTAGTGTTCTTATTTGTAAAATGTCAGTAATAATTACTTCCTAGATTCATTTTGAGTGAAGAGCCTAGCATCAGATCAAATCAGATCAGATCAGTCACTCAGTCGTGTCCGACTCTTTGCTACCCCATGAATCGCAGCACACCAGGCCTCCCTGTCCATCACAAACTCCCGGAGTTCACCCAGACTCACGTCCATCGAGTCAGTGATGCCATCCAGCCATCTCATCCTCTGTCGTCCCCTTCTCCTCCTGCCCCCAATCCCTCCCAGCATCAGAGTCTTTTCCAATGAGTCAACTCTTCGCAAGAGGTGGCCAAAGTACTGGAGTTTCAGCTTTAGCATCATTCCTTCCAAAGAAATCCCAGGGCTGATCTCCTTTAGAATGGACTGGTTGGATCTCCTTGCAGTCCAAGGGACTCTCAAGAGTCTTCTCCAACACCACAGTTCAAAAGCATCAATTCTTCGGTGCTCAGCCTTCTTCACAGTACAACTCTCACATCCATACATGACCACAGTAAAAACCATAGCCTTGACTAGATGGACCTTTGTTGGCAAAGTAATGTCTCTGCTTTTGAATATGCTATCTAGGTTGGTCATAACTTTCCTTCCAAGGAGTAAGTGTCTTTTAATTTCATGGCTGCAGTCACCATCTGTAGTGATTTTGGAGCCCAGAAAAATAGTCTGACACTGTTTCCACTGTTTCCCCATCTATTTCCCATGAAGTGGTGGGACCAGATGCCATGATCTTCGTTTTCTGAATGTTGAGCTTTAAGCCAACTTTTTCACTCTCCTCTTTCACTTTCATGAAGAGGCTTTTTAGTTCCTCTTCACTTTCTGCCATAAGGGTGGTGTCATCTGCATATCTGAGGTTATTGATATTTCTCCCGGCAATCTTGATTCCAGCTTGTGTTTCTTCCAGTCCAGCATTTCTCATGATGTACTCTGCATATAAGTTAAATAAACAGGGTGACAATATACAGCCTTGACGTACTCCTTTTCCGATTTGGAACCAGTCTGTTGTTCTATGTCCAGTTCTAACTGTTGCTTCCTGACCTGGGTACAAATTTCTCAAGAGGCAGGTCAGGTGGTCTGGTATTCCCATCTCTTTCAGAATTTTCCACAGTTTTTTTGTGATCCACACTGTCCAAGGCTTTGGCATAGTCAATAAAGCAGAAATAGATGCTTTTCTGGAACTCTCTTGCTTTTTCCATGATCCAGCAGATGTTGGCAATTTGATCTCTGGTTCCTCTGTCTCTTCTAAAACCAGCTTGAACATCAGGAAGTTCACGGTTCACATATTGCTGAAGCCTGGCTTGGAGAATTTTGAGCATGACTTTACTAGCATGTGAGATGAGTGCAATTGTGCGGTAGTTTGAGCATTCTTTGGCATTGCCTTTCTTTGGGATTGGAAGGAAAACTGACCTTTTCCAGTCCTGTGGCCACTGCTGAGTTTTCCAAATTTGCTGGCATACTGAGTGCAGCATTTTCACAGCATCATCTTTCTGGATTTGGAACAGCTCAACTGGAATTCCATCACCTCCACTAGCTTTGTTCGTAGTGATATTTTCTAAGGCCCACTTGACTTCACATTCCATGATCTGGCTCTAGGTCAGTGATCACACCATCGTGATTATCTGGGTCGTGAAGATCTTTTTTGTACAGTTCTTCTGTGTATTCTTGCCATCTCTTCTTAATATCTTCTGCTGCTGTTAGGTCCATTCCATTTCTGTCCTTTATCGAGCTCATCTTTGCATGAAATGTTCCTTTGGTATCTCTGATTTTCTTGAAGAGATCTTTAGTCTTTCCCATTCTGCTGTTTTCCTCTGTTTCTTTGCATTGATCACTGACGAGGGCTTTCTTGTCTCTTCTTGCTATTCTTTGGAACTCTGCATTCAGATGTTTATATCTTTCCTTTTCTCCTTTGCTTTTCGCTTCTCTTCTTTTCACAGCTATTTGTAAGGCCTCCCCAGACAGCCATTTTGCTTTTTTGCATTTATTTTCTATGGGAATGGTCTTGATCCCTGTCTCCTGTACAATGTCACAAACTTCATTCCATAGTTCATCAGGCACTCTATCTATCAGATCTAGGCCCTTAAATCTATTTCTCACTTCCACTGTGTAATCATAAGCGATTTGATTTAGGTCATACCTGAATGGTCTAGTGGTTTTCCCTACTTTCTTCAATTTAAGTCTGAATTTGGCAATAAGGAGTTCATGGTCTGAGCCACAGTCAGCTCCTGGTCTTGTTTTTGCTGACTGTATAGAGCTTCTCTATCTTTGGCTGCAAAGAATATAATCAATCTGATTTCGGCATTGACCATCTGGTGATGTCCATGTATAGGGTCTTCTCTTGTGTTGTTGGAAGAGTGTTTGTTATGACCAGTGCATTTTCTTGGCAAAACTCTATCAGTCTTTGCCGTGCTTCATTCCATATTCCAAGGCCAAATTTGCCTGTTACTCCAGGTGTTTCTTGACTTCCTACTTTTGCATTCCAGTCCCCTATAATGAAAAGGATATCTTTTTTGGGTGTTAGTTCTAAAAGGTCTTGTAGGTCTTCATAGAACTGTTCAACTTCAGCTTCTTCAGCGTTACTGGTTGGGGCATAGACTTGGATTACTGTGATATTGAATGGTTTGCCTTGTAAACGAACAGAGATCATTCTGTCGTTTTTGAGATTGCATCCAAGTACTGCATTTCAGACTCTTTTGTTGACCATGATGGCCACTCCATTTCTTCTTGCCTGCAGTAGTAGATATAATGGTCATCTGAGTTAAATTCACCCATTCCAATCCATTTTAGTTCGCTGATGCCTAGAATGTCGACATTCACTCTTGCCATCTCTTGTTTGACCACTTCCAATTTGCCTTGATTCATGGACCTGACATTCCAGGTTCCTATGCAATATTGCTCTTTACAGCATCGGACCTTGCTTCTATCACCAGTCACATCCAAAGCTGGGTATTGTGTTTACTTTGGCTCCATCCCTTCATTCTTTCTGGAGTTATTTCTCCACTGATCTCCAGTAGCATATTGGGCACCTACTGACCTGGGGAGTTTCTCTTTCAGTATCCTATCATTTTGCCTTTTCATACTGTTCATGGGGTTCTCAAGGCAAGAATACTGAAGTGGTTGGCCATTCCCTTCTCCAGTGGACCACATTCTGTCAGACCTCTCCACCATGACCCGCCCGTCTTGGGTGGCCTTATGGGCATGGCATAGTTTCATTGAGTTAGACAAGGCTGTGGTCCTAGTGTGATTAGAATGAGTAGTTTTCTGTGAGTATGGTTTCAGTGTGTTTGCCCTCTGATGCCCTCTTGCAACACCTACCGTCTTACTTGGGTTTCTCTTACCTTGGGCGTGGGGTATGTCTTCGTGGCTGCTCCAGCAAACCGCAGCCATTGCTCCTTACCTTGGACAAGGGGTATCTCCTCACTTTGCTAGGAGCCTAGCATAGTTCCTAGCAAAGAATGTTTAAGATGGAGAAGCTTCCTCATCTCACCCTCCTATCTCACCCTCACGCATATCTTCAACAAACACACACACAGAAGTTGTCACAGACTTATTTTAAAAAACAAAATATGAATTGGCTTGTAAATAATGAATAAAAATGATGATTTCTAATTAATGATAAATGGCATAAAAACTTGGTTGGAAACAATATAATTTAAATATATTAAAATATGTAATTTTGGCATAACCAATGAAAGGTTTTAAAGATTAGCACATCATGCCTCTTTGTTCTGCTCACACTGAGCACCTTTTTTCTCTTATCTATCCTATCTTTCAACTTAATTCACTAAACCAACAAATTCCAACATATATATATATATAGATTTTAATTAATTTATTTTTTAATTGAAGGATAATTGCTTTACAGAATTTTGTTGATTTCTTTCAAACCTCAACATGTATCAGCCATTGATATACATGTGAAGATTATTTCAGCAGTCTTCTCTGGGAAGCCTTTCTTGGTCCCTCTCTACTTCTATCAGGCACTCCTTCTCCATGCTTCAATTCACATGACTTTGTATCATTGTTCCTATCACATAATTTAGTGAATGTGAGTTCTTCAAACAAATCTGAATCTAGTCAGTATCTGATTTTGCCATATTATAGATGGAATGAACTGTAATATATTGAGATAATGTTTAATTTCAAATACTAACTTTACTATATCATACACACTCCTTATTTTTCTCTTGATTCTAAGTAAAATTTCTCAGGAAAGCATGTTTTTATAAGTTTGTTTTAAATAATATTACATTGTCACAAATTCTGGAAACTATGAACTCATGTGAAATCAATGAAATGCTAAAGATAATATATATACAATATTATTTCATAATGAATGTAAACTTTGTGAATATAAAGCCAGTAAGTTATCCTATAATGTATTTTAATTGAGGAACAAGTAATTGGCATTTATTTTTCTTGATGTCACTAGTGGAGATATGATTTAGAACAATTTCTGTTTATTTTTGTAAGTCTTGTTTGATTAAATTGATTTCCCCCAGAATTGTTGATATATTTTCTTGTTTGAAAGTATCAGCTAAAAAATGTGTATCTCCTTTTATATTGTGATTTTTATACTACAACAAGGATTAATTAGTTAATTGCAGTCCTATATAGGAAAACAATCATATTTCTCTGTAATTATTTAATAGAACTATTTTGATGAAGGTCTTCCCTCATAGTTCAGTTGGTAAAGACTCTGCAATGCAGGAGACCCAGGTTCAATTCCAGGATTGGGAATTCCCTGGAGAAGGAAATGGCAACCCATTCCAGTATTCTTGCCTGAAAAATACCATTGACAGAGGAGACTGGCAGGCTATAGTCCATGCAGTTGTAAGAGTTGGAGATGACTTAGTGACTAAACCACCACCATTTTGAGGGATAAATTTTAAATATTTTGAATGTTATATTCTCAAATTGACAATTTACCTCTTTTAAGAGAAATACATTTCAAAGAAATATAAATTATTTAAAAATGCTTAGCCCAACACATTCTTTTTTTCTGCTCTGTCTTTAAATATTTTGTCTCTTCTTTCTCTCTCACCTGTTTCCATTTCCTCTTCTCTCTAACTTCCTGGCTAGACCTCTGCCTAAATGATAGTTGCACCAATAGGGATACTTTGTATCAGATCTATGAAGCTAAACATAGTGTAGAAAAGTCTTTTAAGTTTTTGTTTTTTCAACTAAGAGATTATATCATTATGGTGTGATTGGGCATATGTGTGTTTATGTGTTTTAAAAAGTCCAGTTATACAAATTTCAATCTTCACAGTATGGATATTATTTTATATTGGGTTCAATGCACAATACTGGATGCTTGGGGCTAGTGCACTGGGACGACCCAGAGGGATGGTATGGGGAGGGAGGAGGGAGGAGGGTTCAGGATGGGGAGCACATGTATACCTGTGATGGATTCATTTTGATATTTGGCAAAACTAATACAATTATGTAAAGTTTAAAAATAAAATAAAATTAAAAAAAAAACATAAAATATATTCTGAACAGACTTTCTTATTTATATCTGTAGGGCAAAATGTTTTAATTATCTGAAAATAAAACTCACGTACATTTTATATTTCTAGCTGAAATGAAGTCTTTGCTAATAGAGGTTAATGTTTTTGACTAGGTACGAAAAGAGTATGGGAAATGCCTGCGAACACACTGCTGTAGTGGCAGAAGTACAGAGAGCTCCATTGGCTCAGGGAAAACATCTGGTTCTCGGACTCCTGGGCGCTACTCCACAGGCTCACAGGTAAACAATATTTGTTAATTAAAATGAAATAGCTCTTATCTGTATTTGATTATGAGTTGCTGTCCTTTCTTGATGAGATTTATTTTCTATCCCCAGCATTTAACAAAACACAATTTTGTTGTTTTGTATTAGTGTGTCTCAAATGAAAATGGTTATGACAGAAATTTAAGAAACCAAACTGCAAAAAAATTTGAAGTTTAGAGTCTAAGTTTGAATAGTAATTCGTGATTTCAGATTGTTCCTAGTTGAATGAAAAATGAACGTGAGGAAAGGAATTTGACATATAACCTAAAATTTTAAGAACGTAATACTTTACATAAATGTTCTTAATTACTTCTTTTAATTAGTCTAATAATTCTTTATTGTATACTGAAAATATTTACTTATTAAATAGGTTTAATAGAAAGTTATAACTCATTTCATGTTGTATGCTAGTAGATCAAAGGGCAATTCAGAATACCAAAGTAGCATCATTGATTTAACTGGTTAAAGTGCTTGCTTCCATGAGTCCAGAACTTCAGTTCAGTTCAGTTCATTTTAGTCTCTCAGTCTTGTCTGATTCTTTGTGACCCCATGAACTGCAGCATGTCAGGCCTCTCTGTCCATCACTGACTCTTGGAGTTTACCCAAACTCACGTCCATTGAGTCGGTGATGCCATCAACCATTTCATCCTCTGTCGTCCCCTTCTTCTCCTGCCTCAATCTTTCCCAGCATCAGGGTCTTTTCAAATGAGTCAGCTCTTTGCATCTGGTGGCCAAAGTATTGGAGTTTCAGCTTCAACATCAGCACTAGATATATTAATAATGACTGCATCACCCCTCTCAAAGGAAATTCTGAACTTCTAAGTAACTTGTCTTCTATTTTCTACACAATGTCAGTCCAAAGATTACTATGTAGAAATTTCAGCAACTCTAGGATGCTAAAATGCACCAAATAAAAGACATATGTGGGTCATGCATGAGTGAGTTTGAGTTCCAATTACCAAACTAATATTTCTAAGAATATATGATTCAGTGGGAAAAACAATCATTTTGTAGTGTTGTTAACTGAAATTTTCTGAAGAAGACTTGAATTGAAATTCCAAAATAAATTTATAAATCAAGAGCATATTTTAACTCTATTAATGCAACCTTCTAAATTAATTTATTTTAAT
This sequence comes from Bos taurus, assembly GCF_002263795.3. Classification (NCBI taxonomy): domain Eukaryota; kingdom Metazoa; phylum Chordata; class Mammalia; order Artiodactyla; family Bovidae; genus Bos; species Bos taurus. The sequence continues at coordinate 77,611,775 of NC_037333.1, forward strand.
TTGGTAAGTATTTATATACACATATATATAATAAAAAAGATCATTTGTTCTTTGACTAATTCCAATTGGCTTATAAATATAATAGGTTCAGTTTCCCTAGACAATTCCATTCATATGCTTAGAAAATTAAATATCCTTGTAACCTTTAATTATAATATCACTTGCCAAGCTAATATATCTTATTCTCTAAAACACATTCATTGTCAGGCTGGACAGTTGTACACACTGAACTAGCACTTGAAAAACTCTTATAAACCAAAGATAATAAACAATATTCTCAGAAATGTTTTCATCACACTAAAGGAGTTATGTTTTATTTTATAAATAAAACCACATATCTACTATCAATCTAATAGTTCCAACTAAACATTTTAAAACAAACATGTAACTGTCAAACCTATCAGTTATATGTTAGTTTTAGAATGTTTATTTTTATTTTGACAAGTTATCTTGACATTTAACAACCACAAATTATCATAATAATCATGGAACTTATTCCCACATATAAGAATAGGCAGTTATTTAAAATTTGAATTTATTTTATTATTTCTATGGCTTAGTAAGGTTGAAAAGTTGTAAATTATGGAAGCAAATGTACCAAATTAGATGGACTAAGATTTCTGAGTCAGGACTAGTAAATTTTCATTCCGAATCTGAGTTTCATGTAAGAGTGCAGGCACACCTGGATACTTTCTGTATGACCTTCTTGTGATCCAGTCCTTCATTTTCAACCTGATAAATTCTTACCTCTCTTTTTTGTAACAGTCTTTTCAACAATTTTAAATTGAAATTTCTGAGATTCTGTATGTCATTTAACTTGATCTGTTTCTGCATTCCTTTCATATAACTGAGCTCATCAACCATTATCCCACAGCCATTTTATTGACAAATGTCTTCAGTGAAATCATAGTATTTCGGAGCTTCATGCATTATATTAGAACAGAGTTGTGCAATGTTTAGCATTACTTCTAACCCACAAGATAAAATACTGCAGTTTAAAAGAATAATCATAAACTTTGTGAGTGTGTAGACCTTGTTTTAATTCTAGCCTTGCCATATTCCTACCAGCTGTGACACAAAACAAGTCATTAAATCTCATTAGCCCTCAATTTTTTCATAAGTAAAGTGGTTTCTGATTTCTTACATCATTAGGAAGATTAAGCTAATGTGTACAAACATGACAAATTGTGTATGCTCAAAAAGTTGGAATAGATATCACTTACTAGTGGCATTATTGCAGACTATAATTTCAGGTATATATTTTAAAGCCATGTCTTTTTTTTTTTTTTTGTACTTTTATAGTTATAACATCACAATTATAATATTGGGAAGAAAAACCTCACATTGTTTTCTTGTGCTTAATATAATATCAATTCTGTTTAACTTTGACAGTCTGACACTACACAGAGTACTATTACTTAAATATAGTCTGTTTAGGTAGAAATAGTAAACATTTTACATTAACTGTGAAATTCCATGCGCAACATCTAAAACATTCACTGATATTGAGGTAATATTTTGAGAGTATAGGTGTCTTTTTCCACATCAGAGAACTTCTAAAATAACAATCATTATTTTTTGTTGTTAAGAAACATTGGATTTATGTTATAAAATGCCAAGCAATATTATAAGCTCTGGTGATAAAATGGTTAAAAGACAACTTCATCCAAGATCTGGGGCTTTCATACTAACTGTAAAAGGCAGAAAATTTATTAACAATCAAATAAACCAACAGAAAATATCAGATTATAAAAGTTGCTGCAGAACCAAATATAGCCATATGATGCATAAAGTCCAGGTGGTTACTTGGATTAAGTGCTAGGCCAAGACTGTTGGGAGAAATGACAGGAAGGGTGTTCAGGGAAAGAGAATTTCAGATGAGAGTGCATCAAATATAAAGCCATTTAGGTGGGTAAGAACTTGAAACTTTGGGAGTAGGAAGAATGTCATTGGCTCAAGTGGTGTGTGAATGGGAAATGAAGAAAGCTGGAGACGGATCCTTAGGTATTTGTAAGAGAACTGGAGTTTTGATTTTATTTTGACTATTTAGAAAGTTAAGGATATAATTTAGAAAAGGAGGTGACAGGAAATCACCCACATATAATAAAATCATGTGGCTACTGTGTAGGTAATGGAGGGATGTGATTTTCAAGACTAAAAAGTAAAAATCCTCTCCATCTGTTAATCTCCCAGTGGTAATCACTTATAAAAGATTGGTTTATAAAAACTCTGACTGAAGTATTGTTCTTTCCACCTTGACCTTTCATTAATTGTTCTGTCATCTATTCTCAGTTGTTTTGTTGAATTTGTAGATGTATTTACTTTTGTTATATAGTATTTTAAACCAAAAATATATGTACCATAGATTAAATTGTGAAGTGTAGTAATAAAATCAACACCTGTGAACTCATCATCAAACTTAGGAAATAGAGTATTTTCCATATGTTTTTCCCTTCTTGAAACTTCTCCCTAAGCAATCCCTGTATCTCCCTACCAGAGACAATCTACTAACCTTTTGTTTGTCATTTTCATGACTTATTCTAAAAATTTCTTCACCTCTCCAAAAGATGTTAATTACTTCACCTAAAATATTTCTTTTTTTTTTTTTAATTTTTTATTCCTTTATTTCTCATGTGTTCCCCATCCTGAACCCTCCTCCCTCCTCCCTCCCCATACCATCCCTCTGGGTCGTCCCAGTGCACCAGCCCCAAGCATCCAGCATCGTGCATTGAACCTGGACTGGCATCTCGTTTCATACATGACATTTCCCATGTTTCAATGCCATTCTCCCAAATCTTCCCACCCTCTCCCTCTCCCACAGAGTCCATAAGCCTGTTCTATACATCAGTGTCTCTTTTGCTGTCTCGTATACAGGGTTATCGTTACCATCTTTCTAAATTCCATATATATGCGTTAGTATACTGTATTGGTGTTTTTCCTTCTGGCTTACTTCACTCTGTATAATAGGCTCCAGTTTCATCCACCTCATTAGAACTGATTCAAATGTATTCTTTTTAATGGCTGAGTAATACTCCATTGTGTATATGTACCACAGCTTTCTTATCCATTCATCTGCTGATGTACATCTAGGTTGCTTCCATGTCCTGGCTATTATAAACAGTGCTGCGATGAACATTGGGGTACACGTGTCTCTTTCCCTTCTGGTTTCCTCAGTGTGTATGCCCAGCAGTGGGATTGCTGGATCATAAGGCAGTTCTATTTCCAGTTTTTTAAGGAATCTCCACACTGTTCTCCATTCAGAGCAGAAAAAGAAATAAAAGGAATCCAAATTGGAAAAGAAGAAGTAAAACTCTCACTATTTGCAGATGACATGATCCTCTACATAGAAAACCCTAAAGACTCCACCAGAAAATTACTAGAACTAATCAATGATTATAGTAAAGTTGCAGGATATAAAATCAACACACAGAAATCCCTTGCATTCCTATACACTAATAATGAGAAAACAGAAAGAGAAATTAAGGAAACAATTCCATTCACCATTGCAACGAAAAGAATAAAATACTTAGGAATATATCTACCTAAAGAAACTAAAGACCTATATATAGAAAACTAAAAAACACTGGTGAAAGAAATCAAAGAGGACACTAATAAATGGAGAAATATACCATGTTCATGGATTGGAAGAATCAATATAGTGAAAATGTGTATACTACCCAAAGCAATTTATAGATTCAATGCAATCCCTATCAAGCTACCAACAGTATTCTTCACAGAGCTAGAACAAATAATTTCACAATTTGTATGGAAATACAAAAAACCTCGAATAGCCAAAGCGATCTTGAGAAAGAAAAATGGAACTGGAGGAATCAACCTACCTGACTTCAGGCTCTACTACAAAGCCACAGTTATCAAGACAGTATGGTACTGGCACAAAGACAGAAATATAGATCAATGGAACAAAATAGAAAGCCCAGAGATAAATCCACGCACATATGGACACCTTATCTTTGACAAAGGAGGCAAGAATATACAATGGATTAAAGACAATCTCTTTAACAAGTGGTGCTGGGAAATCGGGTCAACCACTTGTAAAAGAATGAAACTAGAACACTTTCTAACACCATATACAAAAATATTTCTTTAAAATGATATCTTATTGTGTGTAATCTTCTGTGACTTGCTTTCTTCATTGGCATATTCTAAAGCTTGTCCTGGTCCTTTCCATGAACACTTAAGTATAAGCTTAATGCTACATATTATATAGTTTTCTCTGCTTGCAATACTTTACCCTTTTCTCCTTTTACAATTATTATTTGATATAGTATAATAAGTTATAATCTCCTAAATCAGGAGCCAAATGATTGAAGTCAAATATTGGTTATACCACTTATTAGGTCTGTGATATTGTACATGTTAACCTCTAAACCTCAATTTTGTAATGAATAAGCGAGTACATACCTCAGGGAATTCTTGGGAGATTTCAGTGAGTGAATACATGAAAAACACATGAGAGAACCTAGAAGAATTAATTGAAATATTTGTTATATTTATAATATATGTTTTATATACACACACAATAATTATTATATATCAAGTACCATTTCAGGTGAACAAAAAAGGACAGAATTTTTATTTTACTTTTTTCTTTTGGCTGCCTCATGCGGCCAATGGAATCTTAGTTCCCTGACCAGGAAATGAACCTGGACCCTCAGCAGTGATAGCGTGTATTCCTAACCATTCAACCACCAGGAAACTCCCAAACTTTCTGTTTTTCTAGAGCCTCAAACCTATATGCAGACATTGGACATTACTGATTGGACATTAAATATAAATATAATAAATAACTATATTATAATAATATGTTGTATGTAGAAAATGGTAAAGCTATGAGGGCAAAAAGTTGCAGAGTTGGGTACATGAAATACAACTTCTATATAGGATGATCAAGTTAGGTCTCTTTAAGGAGAAAGTATTTGAGCAAAGATAGAGATGTAAGAGTTATCCATACCCATATCTGGGGAAAGAGTACTCCATGCAGAAGAAATAATCATACAAAACCGAAGGCAGAAGCATGCTTGGCTTGTTATGTAAGAGCAGGGGAACAGGTGTGGCAAGCCCAGGTTGAGAGACTAATGCTGCTGCTGCTAAGTCACTTCAGTCGTGTCCGACTCTGTGTGACCCCATGGACGGCAGCCCACCAGGCTCCCCCGTCCCTGGGACTCTCCAGGCAAGAACACTGGAGTGGGTTGCCATTTCCTTCTCCAATGCATGAAAGTGAAAAGTGAAAGCAAAGTCGCTCAGTCATGTGTGACCCTCAGCGACCCCATGGACTGCAGCCCACCAGGCTCCTCCATCCATGGGATTTTCCAGGCAAGAGTACTGGAGTGGGGTGCCATTGCCTTCGAGAGAGAGAGAGAGAGACTAATAGAAGATAATAATAATAGAAGATAATGGGGCCAGCTCAATAAATGTCACCTAAAAATAGGCAGGGAGGCCTGGTGTGCTGCTATTCATGAGGTCGCAAAGAGTCGGACGCGACTGAACTGAACTGAAAAATAGGCAGGCTTCCCAGGTGGCTCAATGGTAAAGAATTTGCCTGTTAATGCAGAAGGCACAGGAGACATGGGTGGGCAAGAGCCTCTGGAGGAAGGAAATGACAACCCACTCCCTATTCGTGCCTGGAAAATTCCATGGACAGAGGAGCCTGGCAGGCTACAGCCCATGGAGTCACAGAGTCAGACACAATTGAGCACACATGCAAAAATGGTCATAATTCCATCAACTCTCAGTTGAGATGTCACTTCTTCACTGCAGTGTTCTCAGATTTACTTGGTTCAGTTCAGTCGTTCAGTCATGTCCAACTCTTTGTGACCCCATGAATCACAGCACACCAGGCCTCCCTGTACATCACCACCTCCCAGAGTTCACTCAAACGCACATCCATCTAGTTGGTGATGCCATCCAGCCATCTCATCCTCTGTCGTCCCCTTCTCCTCCTGTACGCAATCCCTCCAAGCATCAGAGTCTTTTCCAATGAGTCAACTCTTCGCATGAGGTGGCCAAAGTACTGGAGTTTCAGCTTCAGCATCATTCCTTCCAAAGAAATCCCAGGGCTGATCTTCAGAATGGACTGGTTGGATCTCCTTGCAGTCCAAGGGACTCTCAAGAGTCTTCTCCAACACCACAGTTCAAAAGCATCAATTCTTCAGTACTCAGCTTTCTTCACAGTCCGACTCTCACTACATACATGACCACTGGAAAAACCATAGCCTTGATTAGACGGGACATTTCTTGGCAAAGTAATGTTTCTGCTTTTCAATATGCTATCTAGTTTGGTCATACTTTCCTTCCAAGGAGTAAGTGTCTTTTCATTTCATGGCTGCAATCACAATCTGCAGTGATTGGAGCCCCCCCCCCCCCCCGCCAAAAAAGTCTGACACTGTTTCCATGTTTCCCCATCTATTTCCCATGAAGTGATGGGACCAGATGCCATGATATTTGTTTTCTGAATGTTGAGCTTTAAGCCAACTTTTTCACTCTCCTCTTTCACTTTCATCAAGAGGCTTTTTAGTTCCACTTCACTTTCTGCCATAAGGGTGGTGTCATCTGCATATCTGAAGTTTTTGATATTTCTCCTGGCAGTCTTGATTCCAGCTTGTGCTTCTTCCAGCCCAGCATTTCTCATGATATACTCTGCATATAAGTTAAATAAGCAGGGTGACAATATACAACCTTGACGTACTCCTTTTCCTATTTGGAACCAGTCTGTTGTTCCATGTCCAGTTCTAACTATTGCTTCCTAACCTGCATATAGGTTTCTCAAGAGGCAGGTCAGGTGGTCTGGTATTCCCATCTCTTTCAGAATTTTCCACAGTTTATTGTGATCCACACAGTCAAAGGCTTTGGCATAGTCAATAAAGCAGAAATAGATGTTTTTCTGGAACTCTCTTGCTTTTTCCATATCCAGCAGATGTTGGCAATTTGATCTTTGGTTCCTCTGCCTTTTCTAAAACCAGCTTGAACATCTGGAAGTTCACAGTTCATGTATTGCTGAAGCCTGACTTGGAGAATTTTGAGCATTACTTTACTAGTGTGTGAGATGAGTGCAATTGTGTGGTAGTTTGAGCATTCTTTGGCATTGCCTTTCTTTGGGATTGGAAGGAACACTGACCTTTTCCAGTCCAGTGGCCACTGCTGAGTTTTCCAAATTTGCTGGCATATTGAGTGCAGCACTTTCACAGCATCATCTTTCAGGTTTTGAAATAGCTCCACTGGAATTCCATCACCTCCACTGCCTTTGTTCATAGTGATGCTTTCTAAGGCCCACTTGACTTCACATTTCAGGATGTCTGGCTCTAGGTGAGTGATCATACCATCGTATGGTATGAACTCATGATCTTGGTCATGAAGATCTTTTTTGTACAGTTCTTCTATGTATTCTTGCCACCTCTTCTTAATATCTTCTGCTTCTGTTAGGTCCATACCATTTCTGTCCTTTATTGATCCCATTTTTGCTGAAATGTTCCCTTGGTATCTCTAATTTTCTTGAAGAGATCTCTAGTCTTTCCCATTCTGTTGTTTTCCTCTATTTCTTTGCATTGACCACTGAGGAAGTCTTTCTTATCTCTTCTTGCTATTCTTTGGAACTCTGCATTCAGATGCTTATATTTTTCCTTTTTCCTTTGCTTTTCATTTCAAAGCTATTTGTAAGGCCTCCCCAGACAGCCATTTTGCTTTTTTGCATTTATTTTCCATGGGGATGATCTTGATCCCTGTCTCCTGTACAATGTCACGAACCTCAGTCCATAGTTCATCAGGCACTCTTCTAGGCCCTTAAATCTATTTCTCACTTCCACTGTATAATCATAAGGGATTTGATTTAGGTCATACCTGAATGGTCTACTGGTTTTCCCTACTTTCTTCAATTTAAGTCTGAATTTGGCAATAAGGAGCTCATGATCTGAGCCACAGTCAGCTCCCAGTCTTGTTTTTGCTGACTGTATAGAGATTCTCCCTCTTTGGCTGCAAAGAATATAATCAATGTGATTTCAGTGTTGACCATCTGGTGATGTCTATGTGTAGAATCTTCTCTTGTGTTGTTGGAAGAGGGTGTTTGCTATGACCAGTGCGTTCTCTTGACAAAACTCTATTAGTCTTTGCCCTGCTTCATTCCATATTCCAAGGCCCAATTTGCCTGTTACTCCAGGTGTTTCTTGACTTCCTACTTTTGCATTCCAGTCCCCTATAATGAAAAGGACATCTTTTTTGGGTGTTAGTTCTAAAAGGTCTTGTAGGTCTTTATAAAACCGTTCAACTTCAGCTTCTTCAGCGTTACTGGTTGGGGCATAGACTTGGATTACTGTGATATTCAATGGTTTGCCTTGGAAACGAACAGAGATCATTCTGTCGTTTTTGAGATTGCATTCAAGTACTGCATTTCGGACTCCTTTGTTGAGCATGATGGCTACTTCATTTCTTCTAAGGGATTCCTGCCTGCAGTAGTAGATATAATGGTCATCTGAGTTAAATTCACCCATTCCAATCCATTTTAGTTCGCTGATGCCTAGAATATCGACATTCACTCTTGCCATCTCTTGTTTGACCACTTCCAATTTGCCTTGATTCATGGACCTGACATTCCAGGTTCCTATGCAATATTGCTCTTTACAGCATCGGACCTTGCTTCTATCACCAGTCACATCCAGAACTGAGTATTGTGTTTACTTTGGCTCCATCCCTTCATTCTTTCTGGAGTTATTTCTCCACTGATCTCCAGTAGCATATTGGTTTCAGATTTCCTAGACAAGGACATATTCTTTTGTTATATGCACTTAAAAATTATTTTAATTGTGTATCATAACAGATATTAACAAAACCACACAAAATTTAAGTGTATGGCACTTTTTATTTTATTTTATTTTATTTTTTTTTAATTTAAAAAAAATTTTTTTTTTTTTTTAATTTCAGGTATACACATGCTCCCTATCCTGAACCCTCCTCCCTCCCCCCTCCCCATACCATCCCCCTGGGCCGTCCCAGCGCACCAGCCCCAAGCATCCAGCATCGTGCATTGAACCTGGACTGGCATCTCGTTTCATACATGACATTTCACATGTTTCAATGCCATTCTCCCAAATCTTCCCACCCTCTCCCTCTCCCACAGAGTCCATAAGCCTGTTCTATACATCAGTGTCTCTTTTGCTGTCTCGTATACAGGGTTATCGTTACCATCTTTCTAAATTCCATATATATATAAGTATGGCACTTGGATTTATCCTTCCCCAGATCAATTATTAGAATATTGGCAGTAACTTAGAAACCCTTTGAATGCTTCTTAATCAGTCATCTCAAGACATAATCACTATCTTAACAGTAGCTTTTCTTTTGCATGTATTTGATACTTATCCACATGAAATCATCCAGTACATATTCTTTTATGTTTTCCTTCTTTCCTTGGGCATTATGTTGCTGCAGGTGACTCTGTTGCTCTTTTGTTTTCATTACTCTGTGTGTTCAGTCCATTCAGTCATGTCCGATCTTTGTGACTTCATGGACTCTTGCCCACAAGGCTCATCTGTCAATGGGATTCTCTAGGCAAGAATACTGGAATGGGTTCCCATACCTTCCTCCACGGGATCTTCCCAACTGCCAGATTGAACCTGTGTCTGCCTGCATTTCCTGCCTTACAAGCGAATTTTTTACCCACTGAGCCGCCTGGGAAACCCTTCATCACCATACATTATTCTATGATTTATGTGTCCATCATACCATTGATAGGCATTGAATTGTTCACAGTTTTCAGCTATAATTAGTAATGCTTCTGTAGAGATTTGTGGACATATTGTACTTTTGCATTTATTTTGTTAATTTATATGTGATTAATCTGTCATGTATTAGTCTAACATCTCCATGAAGGCAAAGATGTTTGTGTTTGCCTTTCCCCTTTGTATTTTTTACATTAAAGAGGCCAATTAATATGTTTATAGTTAATTAGCCAATAAAACAAATGTGAGAAATTGATTCCAAGTATTTCAGTTTGAATTTTGAAGTATTCTTCAATAGAAAAATTTTTTATGTGTCAGGTTTAATGCATCAGTTTTCTTATTGTATTTTATTATTTTTGCTTTTTTTGTATGTGTAATATGTGTATTTTCTGATCTATATAACAAAATAGTATTTCCAAAGGATAAACATGACCCAATGTTCATAAAACCAATCGTCTAATATTTGAGGATTAGGTACTCCTATTATTTGAGTTCAGATATATTTGGAATATAACCCTTTTGTGAGCCTTGGTTTCACCATTAGTACTAGTTAATACTAGTTAGTATTATAACTTTTTCATCCTTGGAAAAGCTTCTTAAAATATTTTGTTTCCTGTTCACAAGACTGTTATTTCTTTTTTGATCCCTAACTCTAATAAAGTAACTAAACAGTAAACCAGAAAAAGTCTCCCCCCAGAGTGGAAAAATCTTTCTTGAATTATCAGACACTTAAAAAATTGAATTTGAGAATTTATATAATGATGTAAGAATTTCAGTTCTCTATAAAACTTCCTACTGTATGGAAATGAATAAAGATCAATTGAATTCCTTTGTTTCCTTCAAAAGATAGAGAAGTCAAGATAGTATGTAACCTGTAAAATTACATTGCTCTTCTTACAAAATGTATCGAAAATGTTAAGTTTCAGTTCAGTTCAGTCGCTCAGTCATGTGTGACTCTTCGCGACCCCATGAATCGCAGCACACCAGGCCTCCCTGTCCATCACCAACTCCTGGAGTTCATTCAGACTCACGTCCATCACGTCAGTGATGCCAACCAGCCATCTCATCCTCTGTCGTCCCCTTCTCCTCCTGCCCCCAATCCCTCCCAGCATCAGAGTCTTTTCCAATGAGTCAACTCTTCGCATGAGGTGGCCAAAGTACTGGAGTTTCAGCTTCAGCATCATTCCCTCCAAAGAAATCCCAGGGCTGATCTCCTTCAGAATGGACTGGTTGGATCTCCTTACAGTCCAAGGGACTCTCAAGAGTCTTCTCCAACACCACAGTTCAAAAGCATCAATTCTTCGGCACTCAGCCTTCTTCACAGTCCAACTCTCACATCCATACATGACCACAGGAAAAACCATAGCCTTGACTAGACGGACTTTTGTTGGCAAAGTAATGTCTCTGCTTTTGAATATGATATCTAGGTTGGTCATAACTTTCCTTCCAAGGAGTAAGTGTCTTTTAATTTCATGGCTGCAGTCACCATCTGCAGTGATTTTGGAGCTCAAAAAAATAAAGTCTGACACTTTTTCCACTGTTTCCCCATCTATTTCCCATGAAGTGATGGGACCAGATGTCATGATCTTTGTTTTCTGACTGTTGAGCTTTAAGCCAACTTTTTCACTCTCCTCTTTCACTTTCATGAAGAGGCTTTTTAGTTCCACTTCACTTTCTGCCATAAGGGTGGTGTCATCTGCATATCTGAAGTTTTTGATATTTCTCCCAGCAATCTTGACTCCAGCTTGTGCTTCTTGTGATCTACACAGTCAAAGGCTTTGGCATAGTCAATAAAGCAGAAATAGATGTTTTTCTGGAACTCTCTTGCTTTTTCCATGATCCAGCGGATGTTGGCAATTTGATCTCTGGTTCCTCTGCCTTTTCTAAAACCAGCTTGAACATCAGGAAGTTCATGGTTCATGTATTGCAGAAGCCTGGCTTGGAGAATTTTGAGCATTACTTTACTAGTGTGTGAGATGATTGCAATTGTGCGGTAGTTTGAGCATTCTTTGGCATTGCCTTTCTTTGGGATTGGAATGAAAACTGACCTCTTCCAGTCCTGTGGCCACTGCTGAGTTTTCCAAATTTAGTAGCATGTTAATAATACTTGTTGTTTTCATCCCAAACTATTTCTTCTTATAAAATTCTGAATTAAGTAAAATTTTTGTTACTAAAGCTTTAATGCACATTTAAACATTACATTCCCATAAAATTACAGTGTAAATAATTTTTTTTACCTTAGAAATTGAAATTACTAAATTCTATCTAGAGTACACTTCTATGTATCTTCATATGTATCTTCCATGTATCTATACATGTATCATATGTATCTTTTATATTGGCATATCATATTACATTTGGGGCTTCCTTGGTGGCTCAATTGGTAAAGAATCCTCCTGCTATGCAGGAGACTGCCTGCAATACAGGAGACACAGGTTTGATCCCTGGGTCAGAAGAAGGAAATGGCAACCCACTCCAGTGTTCTTGCCTGGAAAATTCTATGAACATAGGAGCCTGGTGGGCACAGTCCATAAAGTTGTGAAGCATCAGACACAACTGACCTACTAAACCACCACCATTACATTTATTTTAAATAGTTATAATGACTTCTGGCATACGCATTTAAGAATACACTTAATAAGAACCAATGATTATCATTAATTTAGTTCCTGATGTTCTCATGCTCCTGTACTACAAGCATGTGTAAGCTGTGTATTTGCCAGATGCCAGAAATAAAAGCCTCATATAAGCCTATATTACAGAAATAAAATAAAAGAGTGACTTGTGCAAAGGTTCACTGTATAGTGATTTTATTTCCTTTTTCCTTTTTCTTCATCCAGAGCCGAATTCGTAGAATGTGGAATGATACGGTCCGAAAGCAGTCAGAGTCTTCCTTCATTACTGGAGATATAAACAGTTCAGCGTCACTCAACAGAGGTAATTAGAAATAATTTTTCATATTTTTTCTTTTTGTGATTACTTTAAGAAGTTCCTAAATACATTTCTTTATTTGCAACTTCTGGACTTTGTTCCATGTGATAGGAATATTGCAAATATATAAAATGTGGTTGAGTGTAGCAGTGTATTCCATTATTCATAAGGCTTCTTTTCTCAATCCTGAATTTTCAGATCTTTTTTGAAAGTAAGTTAAAAAGTGAGAAATTTCTTTCTCTAATCATCTGCCACTGCTGTAAACTGGTGAGTTGTCAGGCCTCATTGGAAGCTGTGAAAATGGGCAATTATGTGGCTATATAGTCTGCTAAGCATCATAGAGTTTCACATTGTCCCAGGTATAGAGCAATTTCTTAGTCTTTGTGGAAGTAAAATTATACTGTCTAATATACTTAAGGCAACCTGTGTATTTGTGGAAAAATCCTGTCTAATCTTAATATCAGTAAGATGTGTTCAGATAATATTGGATATTTAAAGATACAGAAGGAAAAACCCACTATATGTAAATTTTATACATATATGTATATAATAATTCTTTCGGTGTGTATATGCTTCTGGTTAAAATTTTTCTGGAATATCATTTAGATTTTAAAAACGGTGTTCCCTTAACTACTATTTTGTTTGTGCTTGATCTTTCTTATTCCCTCTGTCTCTCTCCCTCTCACTTTCTCCCGCTCCTCCCCTTCCCCATCATAAGTGTATGTGTGAGTGTGTGAGAGAGAGATTAAAATTAAATTGACTAAAAAAAAAAAAATTAAATTGACTGCAGTAAAAATGGGTAGAAACAATGTTTGTGCAGAGCTGGGGTACACTACAGTCTGTGCTGGGAGATCTTTGGAACATAGTTTTATCTTGGGGATGGTGCTGGCATGAGCACATTTTAATCAGACTGTCCTAAAAGAGACATTTTTTGATGCATACATTCGGTGGTTATTTTCATGACTTTTTTATGATCAATATTGTTATTTTTATTAGCTCCAAACTAGAATTGTTTGCTTTAAACCTGCTTCTGTCTACTTTTTGTTACATCAAATGCTACTTAGAAACAACTAATTCACTAATTATGGCTTATGATTAAGAATGATTCAAATACTGGTGTTCTTGATTACTTTCAGTCAAATAAGTTGCATCTTGTTTATATAAAAGAAGTTATAAAAAATAGTGTCTAAGTTAAATTTGATTTAGGGATTCATCCATGTTGTATAAATCTTGATTGACTTCCATGCTTATATGTGTGGTAGTGATAAAGTAACTATAACCTAGTGATGATATTAAATTTTCTACAACACTTTTGCTTAAGTAGAACGGTGAGTGCAAATATTCTTGCAAATATGAAGAAAATACATTAAAATAAAACAATTACCTTCTTGTATTTTTTTTCAGTTTATTTTACATAGTATCTCACAAGTGTTCTCTTTTTAAGTTTACTTTTATGATTAGTTTTATGAAAATTTAAATATGAATACTCTTAACTCTTTGACACACTTTCTAAATCAGAGCAAATATATTGTCTACACATCCCTCCAAAGTTTAGGAAATAAATTGCTTTCATAGTGACAGATTTTCTTTTTACTTTAAATAATATATAGAAATAATACATTGAAAATGTATGGCGGATTCATTTTGATATTTGGCAAAACTAATACAATTTGTAAAGTTTAAAAATAAAACAAAATTAAAAAAAAAAGAAAATGTATAGTATGCTCCTTTAAGAAAACTATTCTTTTATTCAAAGCTATTCTTATTAATAAGATTTTTTGTTAGTATCTTGTATCTAATGATCACAGAAAGCATAGAATGTATTATTTAAACAAAAGATGAGGTTTGATTGTAATAATGCAGCATTTATTTGCTTACTGTGAAGACAGAGAACATGTAAACTACTTGGCTTAGCATTGTGATCTAGATTTATATTGACATGAAAGCATGTAGCTTTATTAAAAATTATTTTAAATGAATAATTTTTATGACCTTGATTTTAAGGTCAATTGCACTATGTAAGATTGCTTTGCTCTTTTTAGTTCCTTCTCAGAAATTTCATCAACTTGGAATATGTGCTATGTATGACTAGGTCAATTTAAAATATATTTAAAGAAAATAATAATATTTTATATTGTCTGATTATATATTAAATCTGTTTTTAAAAATCTTTAGTTTTAAAGGATACTTCTTAAAGTTATTGAAGAAAGCATACAAAATTTCTTGTGATACCCAGTAAGTTATTTGATGATGACTTTGGGGAGAGGGTAAAACTGACTTTATGGTTTGTTTGAAGTATGCCTATGCAGTGATCTTTTCCTTCAGGATATATATTCTTCCTTTCACTCAGTGACTTTAATGGGGAGACATCATAGTGATCTTCCTGATCTCCTGTATTAATTTCCTAGTCCCCCGAGTCAGAAACTCCTCATTTTGTTCTCATCTCATTATTTTTTATCTTAGATGAGTGCAGTACTTTAAAATTTTATTTCTTCATATAGTATCTCTGAAGCTAGTCTTTAACTTCCTTCTTTAATCTTGTCTTGTTCCCCAGGGTCCTATCTTCCCTGCATTCAGGCGTGTGTATCATATTTAGGTAGGTGGCATATAAGATTCACCCTTCCAGATAAACACTTCAGTCACCTCAGCACATAATTATTTACATCTATGTATTCAAAAGATTATATTCTCTATTATTAAAATAAAAATGTTAGGCACTACATCTTTACATCTTCATATATTCTAACTTCCCATTCATTCTTAGTTTCTTACAGTTATAAGTTTTTAATTTCCAACTTCATTTTCCTTTCTTTCTAAATTAGATATTTTAAATCTCTTATGTTTGTCTTTAGAGTGCTTCTGACCTTTGAAAACTACAAGAAGTTGTCTAAAAATTAGTCTTATTTTCAATTCAGGATTTCTTTTCTATTCATACCACTGTCCAATTCATTTAAAGAAAATTATCTTAAATTTCTGTATGTCTTATCATCTGTTCTTCCAAATAAGAACCATTATTATCATCTTTGGGATTCATTAAGAATAGAAGATCTACCATGCGGTGAATAAATCCTTCTCAATGGTTTATATTTTTTCAAATTATCTCTAATGTTGGTTCTTGAACAAACTAGTTATATCCTATGTATCAGATTATTTGTCTAGAATCCTCAATGTGATAAATTTGATTACCATTGGGATTGTACTCCTTGGAATCAAGCAAGACTTTGGAAGATTTATTGATAATTTTCAAATTTATGAAATCATTCTTAGACATTCTCTTGGGGATTTTGTTATTTGGTCACCTCATCTCTTTAAAAGCTTTCATTACATTGTCCTTGGAATATCTATATTTTGAAGATGTTTTCCAAGTGCTCAGTATACATTTTCAGACATTTTTCTTCTGATGACTTGTTTGCCACAATGCTACACACTCATACAAATCCAGAATTTCATGAAACCAATTCCCCAAATCCCAGAACTAACATCAAGTTAACTTCACCCATGCCTCTGTATACACAGGGAGAAGGAGCTTTTTGAGAGCCCTGAGGTGATGGTTGTTTACAGAGAGTTTCAGAGAAAGCTAACTCTGATCAAGCCATGTTTCACAAACCCCACAGGACAGCTTGTTCCTTTGTTCATTTAAATATATACAATTTGCATATACCGTGAAGTCATCCTCAGTTCTCAAGCTGCTCCCAGGACAATGGAACGCTAATTCAAATTTTTGGTAGCTCGGAACTCCTGATAGTAGTAGAAACAATTGGTAGCTAAGGTTAGGTTTCCCACCTGTATCCCCTACCCAGTCTCTACTGGCCAAACTGAATTCTGAGTATTTAGATTAGCAAACTTGAGTTTGATCCAGATATGTAGCATTTGATGAGAAATTCTCTGGTAGTTCAGTTATAATAATTGTTACATGTTTCCACTCTTTTTGTAGATATATATAGAAATTGTGATATTTTCTGAAATGAGATCTTATTAGGCTCTATCATCATGAATAATATTTACAGCTTTCATTTTCTTTTTAATAGTTGAATTGACATCAGAAATTTCAATTTAGAAACAAGGTTTGGTAGGTAGCTGCTACCAATATGTCTGAATTATCAAAAGGTGCCTCCCTGCCTCCCAGCTGTGGACTGCAAAAATGTGCCCCATTTGAGTGGGAGAACCACCAAAAAGGCATTTGTCCTGGAACAATGACTTGGCTAGTACTGTGAATTTTATTTTCCCTTACTTCCCATTCTCCATCCCATCAACATCCCACACAATGTAGATTTTTCTTCATGCAGATATGACCAGTAAAGCTGTATTTATGTAAGCCAAGTTTAAGTGTTATGTGGCAGAAGACTGTCTAATATGTAGCTGTATTTTACATAGCAGCTTTGATTATGAAGTGTTAACCTAGGAACTTTCAGTAAATTGCTGAACTTTTCAGTGTCTTTGCAGTACGGATATAAATAGTACCCACTTCAGAGGGACCTTGAAAGGATCGAGTTAATATATCATAGTTGCTTACAACATGCCAGGAACATAATAAGTACTATTATTATTATTGTATTCACAAGTTTATTAATATTTTCTAACAACTGAAAACTGATTCTTGCCAATGCTCTCAAGTAATCAGATATTAAAATTCATCATTCATTGCAAAGGTTTCTTTTACTTTGTAGTTTCTAGTAATAGGTGGGAGGAATGAAGTAATTACCTGAATGTCAAGTAAAAGAAATAATTTACCTAGTATGGTGCTTCCCTTGACACTAACAAAAGGAAATAAACTAATAAAACTGAATTGTCTCTTTTGAATTAGAAATTAAATGCAAATTACACCTATGTAGTTGCATTTTCTATTTTTGATTTGTATCTATATTTTAGCATTGAGGAAATAAATGTAAAATATTTTTTCTCCCTACCTTAGATAGTATAAACAAGCACAACCTTCTCTTTCCTCCAAGCCCTCCTGTGCTTCAGAGGCTTCGAGACACTAGCTCAATGTAGACCGGTCCTCTAGATAACCAGATACATAGCAGAGTAGGAATATGACTTGTTCCCTTTTTAAATTCATGTCTTCTCAGAACCTATATTGTCTTTCCCAGGAAATCGGTCATTGGGACAGATGAAACTTCACAAGAAATCACTGGCTGTCTCCTTAAAATTTAGGCTACTAAACATATTTTATTTTTATATTTTTAAGAAAAATGCAAATGAAAAATATAAGTGGTCTTTCACTGTAATTAATGATTCATATATATTAAAACTACTAGGGTGAATACTCAAAC
This sequence comes from Bos taurus, assembly GCF_002263795.3. Taxonomy (NCBI): domain Eukaryota; kingdom Metazoa; phylum Chordata; class Mammalia; order Artiodactyla; family Bovidae; genus Bos; species Bos taurus. The sequence continues at coordinate 77,629,707 of NC_037333.1, forward strand.
TCATTCATCACCTTATTAATGTCAGTAAGTATAATTTGGCTTACATGCATATGATATGTCTTATTGCCCCCAAAGCCTTGCTGTTTTGAAGGATTATAAAATCATTGGCTGTAAATATTAACCAGATTCTATTATAATTTGATATCTATTTGTGAAATTTGTAGACACCGTTAATTATATGCCTAAGAGAACTTGCATAGCTAACAGATCAGACTGGGCTATATAACAAATTACTTTGTTATGAATAAGTATTATGATGACATGAGTGCAAATGCAGTAAGTATCCTATGCATGGACACATTTTATATTTGAGATTCACCATTTTATTTATATCTAGTATTTTTCACTTTTATATTTGTGATTGTTAATGAGGCAACAGTGATTTCTGTGTTTCTTTTCCTTTCTATGTGTCTTCAATATTCCGAAAGTATATGGTAAAATAAGAGTATCTCCTGTTTTAGGAAAATCAGTTCAATACACAAAAGCAAAATGGATACAGATTTTAAAAGTGAAATATTGCATCAAATAGATAATGTAACAATGCTACTAATAACCTGATTCCTTGATTCCTCAAGGAAGACCAAGTAACTTTCAGAATGAACTTCCCATTGCAATATGAGATATATTAAATATTGATCTCTAGTCAGTCTGGGGCATATGTTCTTGCTATAAATTGTTAGCAGGAACTGAAAAAGAAAAACCTTTAAAATGCTTGCCCAGTGAGTCCTGCTTATGTTTTGCTCTTAACTTTGTCCGTTTGTTAGGAATCCTTGAAATCATCCAGGCTGTTGCAGCCAACTGTACAATAGTAAAAATGGCGTTATTACTATTGTTATTATTATTATAATTTTTAAAGATCTCTTCACAAAGAGGGTTATTTATGTAGAGTAGATTTCTTATTTTTATAGAATATGATCTTTCTCCCTTTATATTTAATTTATAGTTAGCAGTATCCCATACTGCTTTGTTATAAACCAAACAAGCCACAGTGAGATACCTTGATAACTTCTAAATATGGTGCTATAGAACATTTCCAATTAGTTTTAAAATACTACTATTTTGTGTAAGTTGCTGAGGATGTAATTTTTTTATTTTAGAGAACAGTATCTTTTTTGAGAACTAAATATGAATACTCCAACTTATCTTCAGAAATTACTAGTGTTCTTTTCTCTGCTAGAACACAATATGCTCCTTTTTAGCCTTCATAAATTTGAAATTTCTCCATTATTGTGTGTAACTGTCATTTTCTTATTGTACACTGTTCACTATTTATTATCCATTATCTTTATATCGATGAAGAACTTGGGTTTCTTGGTAACTTGTCCAAAATCATGTGGTTAATAAAGTACAAAATCTAAATTCCAAACAAGGTCTTTCTGACCAGAGAGCCCTACTTACAGCAATAAAAATTTTCATTATTTTCTTATGATGACAACTTTTCAGGAAGCTTACTGAGGATTAGAATTAGAGATCTTTTCCAAGAATGTATTTCAGAATGATTTTTATTACCTTGTATGGAAATAAGTTGTTCTTAAAGCACAGTTATTCACATCCTTATTTCTTAATTGCCTTGATATAATATTCATTTCCTTTCACTTTATTTTGTTCTAAGCACAGTTCTTTAGTATGGATTCATTCATCCTACTCACTTAGGGAAACTGTAAGATATTGTGAGTAAATTGGGAGATGGATTGACAATACCATTTTTTTACAAAATGATTTGATATTGAATATGCAGAATTACTGTTTAACTATATGTTTAAATATAACTGCAGGACTTAGGTTGCAAGAATTTATGATCATTCTTTTTCCTGGAAGTTCTCAAATACCCAAAATATCAAGAAATTTTATTAGTAGAATCCTTTTCTCTTTTATTTTTAATTTCTTGTGTTTCAGTAAAAGGATGAATATTTTGATTAGAGAAAAGATTATGTTAAAAAAAAAGCTTGTAAATAGCTTCTGCCTATAATAATTTAGTAATAGAACCAAAGATATAACTTTTCCACATCTCTATATTCCTGAATTTGATGTTCCTTGAACTGTGTTCTCTCAGAGGGCAGTATAATAATACTGAGAAAAAAATTGAAAATTTATTTGAGTTGATTTCAATTAGGCAGTGTTAATGTTGTAAGTTAAACTTATTAGTTTCATGTGCTAATTTCAAGTTGAAAAAAATCTATGAAACATCTTCTAATTCAAAATCTAAAAACAAAACAAGACTGAACCTCTCATCTGGAAAAATGGTCCTACTATATTATAAACATAAAAGATAAATGCAATATATAATATCCAAAGTTAATTGAGTCATCACTTGTTCAGATTTTTTCTAAGAAATAGATTATATTAATTTATATCTGCTATTCTGAAAGTGAATAGAAGCTAGTTCATTTACATGGAAAATTAAAATGTGGAAATAGGATATATTTTAGCATAAATAAAGTCTTATTAGGAAAAAAAAATACTTAAATTGTCATTGCCAATAATTCTGTAGTATCCAAAAGCCCCTGTTTATTGCATAGTGAATCTTTCATTTTATATAGTTCAACCTTATATACAACATGCCATTTAAAAGTAAGTATTTATGTGATAGGCACTCCTTTGATCTTGTAATAGGCTTTCCTTATAACTTATTATTATAAAGGATGTGGGTTCTTCAAAAACCAAAACAAGTTACCCATCACATTCATAGAGTAATTTACAACCCCAGAAAATCACTGGAGAACCAAGATAGGTTTAAGATGATATTACAGATTGAAGGAAGAGAGTTAGTCTTGATGTAGGAAAATAGAAACAATATGTTTCCTGAAATAGCCTCAATCTAAAAACAGAGCTGAGCTGATTATGATTATATGAGAAAATAAGTTTTCTCTGAAAAACATTATCAAGAATCTCTGTATTCATAGACACGTTGTTTTAATTCATATCTACTTTTCTCTATATACTTTTTAAATAATGTTTCCAAATTTAAAATTCAAACTTTAGCTGGTATAGGCTTCCCCTTGTGGCTCAGACAGTAAAAAATCTGCCTGCAATACAGGAAACCTGAGTTTGATCCCTGGGTTGGGAAGATTCCCTGGAGAAGGGAATAGCAGCCCACTTCAGTATTCTTGCCTGGAGAATTCCATGGACAAAGGAGTCTGGCAGACTACAGTCCATGGGGTCTCAAAGAGTTGGATATGACTGAGCAACTAACACTAACTTTCACAGACTTTCTGCATGTGAGTTTGGATAATTTGCACACTATAAGTATGCCAATATAGGGCAAAAAAAATCTATGAAAAGTTATATTTTCTTCAAATTGGTATTTTAGGTTGTTTAATTATTATATTTTCCTTTGTTCTAAAATTTGTTTCATTCAGCAAAAAATCACAAGAAGTTTGTGATTTACAAATGAATATAACTGTGGGAATAACTACATACCACATTCTATACACTACATTCTTACTAAAAAGAAATGTGATTTACTGCTTTTTTACCTGTGGTTAAGCACTTTGGGCCTATTATATTTGGGCTCAGTATTCTTGTTTTGAGTACTATGCCAAAGTATTCAAAATGTCTAAGTTAAAAGCATACAGAAATATATAGCTCTGACCACAAAAGATGAGTTTTAGAGATGAATGACTGAGTAGTATAGGTTCATCATTTCTACTTGCAGAGCATCCACCTCCTATTTTGTGAAGCAAAGACTCACCAAGAATTCTGATTTCCAACCCTGCCACCATTGACTTGAGTAGTCAAAAAACATAAGATCTCTGAGAAAGCTTGCTTTCAGCTAATTATGTAAAAAACAACAATGAATACCTAATGGCATAAGTTTCTTCAATAAAGTACAACCAGGTTGTGTTGCATTGCAGAGCAAAAAAAAAAAAAATATATATATATATATATATATACACACACACATATATATACACATACATAAAATAATACCTTAAAGCTTTTAGAAGAAAATACATTTTAGATTTTAGATTAAAGGAGTTCTTAAAAATAAAATAACAAACATAAACTACAAGAAAAAGATAATATTCTCAGCTCAAAATTTAAACAGTACTCAAAAAAGGTGAGCTACTAGAAGGAGATGTAAACAGTACATGTAACAACAAAATGTTAATGCCTACATTGCAATGAATGTCTTCAAATTAATATATAAAATTCAACAGTCTAATATGTATGTGGGAAAAAGATATGAATTGGCAATTCTCAGAATAAAGAACACTTACAATCAACAAATATATGAAAAATTACTCCATCTCTCTAGTATTCAGGAAAATGCAAAGTATAAGGGTAGTATGATATATTTCATACTCTATCAAATTGGCAAAATGTCAGCCAAACAATACTAAATCCTGGCAAAAATTTAAGAAATATGGACTACTTGTGAAAGTGTGCATTGATACACATGTATTTGAAAAAACGGAAAATGTGGGCAACATATGACCCAGTAATTTTACTTCTAAGTATGTATTGTAGAAAAACTCATGTATCTGGACAAGAAGACATGTTTAAAGCCAATTAGCACAAAATAAGGGAAAAGAGAACAGGTAAAATCTAGGCCTCCTGACTCTAAAGCTCTGAATTTACATATTAAAATAGAGGCAACACCTCTACATTCAGAATATTCCATTTTATACTGAACTAACAATAATCCAGTCTTTACTCTGGAGACAACATGTCATTGAAATCCATATTAATAGATTTCCAGTGAATGAATTAGCTATTAAAAGAAACTGAAGTATCTCTCAACCATTTGAAAGCAATTTAATAGGCAGGTTGATTAAAATTTAATAGCAAACTTGTTGGCTATTAAAAGTGCATAGTGTGATAAATCAAGATGTCAGCTCTTCAATTTATGACTTTGGGAAAAAGTGATGAACGAGCTTTTGAGTTTCAATAAAACATCTCTTCTTTGACACTTTGTAATTTAATTAATTGTTTGAATAAAAACAGTGGGAAAATATAAAGATATGGTTTCTATGGTTTTAAAATTTGTATCACTTTTAAGGACACCATGCAGATTATTTTACTTATATCATTATAAAAATCTTGTTCTTAATATGTCTGTCTCTATTTTATAAAGTAGCCCTTTAAAATTGATTTAATCATTGCTAGCACTTTCAGTAGATTACATTTGTGTACTGATATTGTTTTGTTACACAAAAAAGCAGAAAAGTAGGAAACAAAATATTTCAAATAGAAACTGCCTATTGAATCAGTTCTCCATAGTTCTAGAGGTCTCTTTTATCTACTTTTATTTGTTATATAAATTAATATGTGAATATGAAAAATAAACTAACCGAATTTACAGAAAAGCATATGATGAAAAAGTAATACACTACTATAAGGTTCCTAATAAAATTTTGTTGAAACATATTTTTGGAGAAGATGCTAAAATATGTTTGAAAGTCATTGACTTAAATATATTTAAGAAAAACTACCAGAGTAATTTTGGCCACCTGATGTGAAGAGCTGACTCATTTGAAAAGACCCTGATGTTGGGAAAGATTGAACGCAGGAGAAGAAGGAGATGACAGAGGATGAGATGATTAAATGGCATCACCGACTCAATGGACATGAGGGGTCTGGGTAAACTCCTGGAGTTGATGATGGACAGGGAGGCCTGGCGTGCTGCGGTTCATGGGGTTGCAAAGAGTCGGACATGACTGAGCAACAGAACTGATAGCTACTGATACTGACCAGAGTCATGTGTGACCTTGAATAAATCATGAATGTCTCTGAACCTGTGTTTCTTTACATATAGTGTGATGATGATCAGTTCAGTTCAGTTCAGTCACTCAGTCATGTCCGACTCTTAGCAACCCCATGAACTGCAGCACGCCAGGCCTCCCAGTCCATCACCAACTCCTGGTGTCCACCCAAACCCATGTCCATCGAGTCAGTGATGCCATCCAACCATCTCATCCTCTGTCATCCCCTTCTCCTCCTGCCCTCAATCTTTCCCAGCATCAGGGTCTTTTCAAATGAGTCAGTTCTTTGCATCAGGTGGCCAAAGTATTGCAGTTTCAGCTTCAACATCAGTCCCTCCAATGAACACCCAGGACTGATCTCCTTTAGGATGGACTGGTTGGATCTCTTTGCAGTGGAAGGGACTCTCAAGAGCCTTCTCTAACACCACAGTTCAAAAAAGATTTAGATAATGTTAAAATCTCATTCCATTGTAAATTCTTGGTTATAACCTTTTTTCCATTGTTACATTGCCATTGATTAGGTGATATTTACATATGTAAGGTATACTTTGGATATTTCTGAATCATTTCTTCCAGATTTCTTGTTTATTTTAGGTCCCTTGTTAAAGAAAAAGACATGTTTTTTTTTTCCTGTATACCACTTTTCTTAAATATTTAAAAAAGAAGTAGAAGCCACAGTACTTGCATTCTTGTATGAGCACAGTTGAGCACACAAACATACACCTATTTTGCATACAATTTTAAGGGTTTCACAACTTTGTAGAGACCATTTCCTGCTGAAAGAGTCCTTGCTTTACACTGCAATTAGTATTCTAAATTTCTACAGAAAATACATTATTGGTGAAACTATTTTTATTTATACAAAATGAAGTCTCTGCTGTGGGACAGTATTATTATCTGAAGACAAAAGCACAAAGACATCACTCAGGCGTAACTCTGCTTTGTGTAAAACTATGACTTATATGCATTGGTCAATATATACAATGAAAATGACATCATAGAAGACAAAACAAAACTATGCCAAACCAAAGGAGAGAGAACGATGAGGGAATTGAATGGAGGATGAGGTATATTAAGCAGGGAGGAATCATCTGGGTAAAGCTATTTTATTGAATAAACCAAACAGAACATTTACTATGCTGTATATTTATACATAAGAATTTGAAAATTGACGTATATTGATATGTGACTAATAGAGAATGTTTGTATTCAATTGGTTCATTGAATCACCACAGTCTTAAATTATACAGTTTTGTCCATTTAATATGATCAGTGTGAATGTAAGTGCACTTTTTTTTAATGAAGTGTGAGGGGCGAAGGAGAGTGATAGTTCTAGTTATTTTAAGAGCTTTTCAGTATACTTTTGTTAGCCTGCTGTCAAGAAGAAACGTTGTTTGAATTATGTTTCTGAATCATATAATATAGATTCAAGTGATATCCAACTGTGATCTTGTTTCAGATCTGTTCTTTCCTTCACAGTTTCAAAGCAGGTGAATCTGCCTTAGATTTTCAGTCCTCAATTACAGGTATCACATTGAACTAGCCTAGGCAGTGCTGTCATTCAGGGCCTCCCAGTGTCAGAACACATAGTTTAGTTTCCTAAGGAAAGAAATGTAGCAGGTTTGCGGTAAAAGACTACACATTTGAAAAGAATATACTCATTATTCCATTCAAACTTTACTCATTCAAAAACTTTTATATCAACCTCAATATTTAGATTTTTTTTTTTTTAAAAAAAACCTCTTCTTAAAATGACTACCTTTGATTTTACACTTAGTCTTTTTCAGTAGCACAGGGTCTGACAAAAAACTGTCAGAAAAACCTCTAAGTTTTCAGTGTGGAATATGAAAATCCTATTTTGTTTTCTATCATGCTTTTACCAAAAGTAAAGATTTTGTGCTTAGTCCTCTGTTGACAGCCTTCTTAATGAGCCATGTATGTTGAAATTCAATACTAATTCCTTTCCTATGGTTTTATTAAAGAGCAACCCCTTGTTTCTGATAGCAAATAATCAAGTTTGACTAGACTGTAGTCAGGATGTAATGAGTCAAAGAATTAAAGAACAGCTATTTTTACATAGCCGCCTTAAACTGTTTTACCCTATTTAAGTTTTTTGAGTCATAGCAGTCTGTTCTGTTTTTTTCCCCTCTAATTATTATCTGCAGTTAATATTCAGGTAGCATTTACTATTTACAAATAATTACATGAATATTGTCTTTGCTTTAATAATTTCAGTATTTCATGGCAGGCAGTGCTGTTTCCCCGCCCCCCTCTAATTATTATCTGCAGTCAATATTCAGGTAGCATTTACCATTTCCAAATAATTATATGAATATTTATCTTTGCTTTAATAGTTTCAGTATTATGGTCATCAGTGTAGTATTGGAAGGAAAATAATCACAGTAGATGGCGAAATAGGTGGAGAAACAGTGGAAACAGTGGCTGACTTAATTTTTTGGGCTGCAGAATCGCTGCAGATGGTGATTGCAGCCATGAAATTAAAAGATGCTTACTCCTTGAAAGGAAAGTTATGACAAACCTAGACAGCATATTAGAAGGCAGAGACATTACTTTGTCAACAAAGGTCCGTCTAGTCAAGGCTATGGTTTTTCCAGTAGTCATGTATGGATGTAAGAGTTGGACTATAAAAAAAGCTGAGCGCTAAAGAATTGATACTTTTAAACTGTGGTGTTGGAGAAGACTCTTGAGAGTCCCTTGGACTGCAAGGAGATCCAACCAGTCCATTCTAAAGGAGATCAGTCCTGGGTGTTCATTGGAAGGACTGATGTTGAAGCTGAAACTCCAATGTTTTGGCCACCTGATGTGAAGAGCTGACTCATTTGAAAAGACACTGATGTTGGGAAAGATTGAAGGCAGGAAGAGAAGGGGATGACAGAGGATGAGATGGTTGGATGACATAACCGATTCAATGGACATGAGTTTGGGTAAACTCCAGGAGTTGGTGATGGACAGGGAGGCCTGGCATGCTGCAGTTCATGGGGTTGCAAAGAGTGGGACACGGCTGAGTGACTGAACTGAAATCACAGTAGGAATTATACAAATGACACTCTTAAAAATTTTAATCAAAGTATAAAACTACTTAGAGTTGAAAAAAATGATTTTGTTTTAGTTTTCATCTTTTCACAATGTCATGGATTTCACATAAGTTTTTTCTTTAATTAAGGAAATATCTCTTAACAACTATCCTAGACATGAGATACAGAGCAGTGAAAAAAACCCTATGTATTCTCTGTTTTTCTGGGGTTTACATTACAGTGAAATTAGCACATGAACAGGATTTTCCCATACATAGTGTTATAACTATCTTCCTCTCCACCTCCCACTATCAATTTATTTCTATCTTCAAACTGACTAACCAGTAGGCTTAACATTTTAGTGGCAAATTAGTGACAGATGGTCTGTAAACTTTGATCTTCTTGGAAGTCTTCAGCAATTTCACAGTTATTAGAAGGGGAGTTTACAAATCAGTAGCTATTTGGAGGGAAAAGGAAAAGACAGGTTGGACAGAACCTTGGAAAACAGTATCAGAATTCAAAGTGACCCAATTAAATTGGAGAAGCAGCCAGAAGCAAACAGAACAGACTTGGGCAAAAGACAAATGAAATGCAGTGCAGCTACAGAGAAAAGACATAGGCATAACTGTGTACATAAAAGATGAAGGAAGATAGATTCTGTGCAGGTGTTTAGATAAAAGATTGGGCATTAGCAACAAGCAGAGTTTTTTAGTACAGCCAGTGCTATCTTTCATAACTTAAATGCCTAAATGTGAGTGGGTACTGTGAAAGTAAAACTGTTGGTCCCTCAGTCATGCCTGATTCTCTGTGACCCCATGGACTGTAGCCCTCCAGATTCCTCTGTCCATGGGATTCTCCAGGCAAGAATACTGAAGTGGGTTTCCATTTGCTTCTCCAGGGGATCTTCACAACCCAGGGATTGAACTTGGGTCTTTTCTCATCGCAGGCAGATTCTTTACCACAGAGCCACCAGGGAAGCCCAAAGATAGGCATCACATTCTAGGAAAATTGCACTTGTTTGGCACGCCAACAGGAAACATGGCATTTTGAGATTACAACAGCTATGCGTGTCCATGAAAAGGTATTAACTTCTTACACAAGGTGAATCGAATGAAGCATAATTGTTGAGTTATTCAGATATCTCCCTCAAAATTTCAAACTAGCAAACTCATAGAGCTTATCCAAAACCTTATAGTCTTTGCAAAACATTGATCACCAAACTGCACATCCTGCTCTGTAGTTCCTATAACTGAGCCCATACTTCTTATAACTCTTTGGTTTCAGGACTAAAGTCAGTTTTAGTGACACTAATTATATTAGTTTTAAATGGTGCATGAGGTATAAAAATGAATGATAGTAAAAAAAGCCAACAATGTAAATAGTGATTCTTTTTCTGTCAGGAAGAAGGGTCCTTAACACCAACGATAAAGAGAAAGCTGATTTTAGTTTTAAGTTTAATTTTTTTTTAAGTTTTTATCTGGTTTTAGATTCAACAGCAGGTGGATCTCCAATAATGTCACTCATTAGGACTGTAGTTTAGTAGCTGATTCTTCCTTGCCCTCAGACTTGAAACAGCCTACCAAACTCTTGTGGTAGAGATGGATAGTGTACCATTTCAGCAACACTGTATCAAATACAGCTGTATGCCAATCCATTGCTGCTATTATTGCTGGCCTTTTCTAACTTAGCAGGAATTGATGATAAATAACAAAGCTTTAAAATTCAGTCTTCCCACATTAGTAGATTTCACTGATAAAAGTGCTTTAAATTTAAAATACATTTAAAGATTAGGAAACCCCTAAGAAAAACAGAACAAAAACTTTATGCTAGGAAAGCTAGAACCAGATGGATTATCTGTACAAATTTTGATATGGAACTCCACTTTTTGTTCTCTTATTATTAGCTTTTTTGAAAACCAAATTCTGAACAGAAACCAAAATTTGAGTCACCTGCTTCCTGCTTATGCTTGATTCTTCCCAACTCAATTGTTTACTTGTTCTCTAGGTCGTCTTTTTTAAATTATATTTTTATTATTTATTAAAGTTCAGGTAAATTGACATATTAGTTTTCAGTGTATGGCATAATTAACTTCTTGTATATATTATGAAATGGTCACCATAATGAATCTAGTTCATATTCATTACCATACATAATTAGTTTTCTTATGATGGTAACTTTTAAGCAGATTATCTTTTACATAGGCATAGGAAAAAAAAGGGATATTTTCTTTTATAAGCTATGTGAAGTAAGGAAAAAAAGTGACAAGCCATCTTCCCAGCCTACTATTTGTTTTCCTATTACTTTAAATAATGTGTAGGAATGAGGGGAAATATATAGAAATGCACATGTAAGTCCCAGCGATAAAGATCTTACCCTTATTTGATCTATGAGAAAATATAGAGTTTGAATAATTTCATATTTTTAAGTTTTACCCTAGTTCATTTTAAGTTCTTATACCTTTCATTTTTTATTTAAATTTTCATTCATAGTAACTTTAGAAAACAATTACTTGTATTAGAAGACTAACCTTTTTTATTTGAGAAAAGGCTGCAATAATAAATATTACATAAATACAATTTACAGGTAGTTTGTTTTTTAAAAATGTTGGGCAAATCAAATCCTGTCTCAGTCAGTTTATCTTAAATTTGTGCAACATCAGCAATGTCCGTGTTTAAGATTAACAGTATTCAGTTTCTTATCTGAAAGACCACTATAGCCAACTCATTTTAGCTTTCCTTACTAATATACCATGTATTCAATTCATCAATGAAAAATAATATCCTGATGTACCCATTTTATAATAAGCTGAAGATCTGCCATCTCACTGTGTAAAGACATGTAAATGTATATGAAATACAAGTTTAACAAATACTCATCAAGCATATAGTAAGTGAAAACTTGTGTGCCAGTTCTTTGCAGAAGGTGTAGGATGTAAACATATGGCTTATTTCCTAATATAACTGAAACCTTGCAGCTCTACAGATCAGACAAGCTTTGCCTGGCCATGAAATTCTCCTGGCCAGAATATTGGAGTGAGTAGCCCTTCTCAGGGTATCTTCCCAACTCAGAGATCGAACCCAGGTCTCCCACATTGCAGGCGGATTGTTTACTGTCTGAGTCACCAGGGAAACCCAAGACAAGGTTTATTGTCCTTTAAATCAAGAGTTCACTTTCCCAATTTTGAGGTTAAAATATTTATTTGACTGGTAATTTACTGTATAACAGTATGATTAAAAAAATTAAAACTGCCATGGAAAGTTTTCCCTTTTCACTTTTTTAACATTTCTGTGAGCAACTGAATGTTCCTATTTTATGCATTCAGTATAGATTACTTTTTGAGACAGTTGTAGATTCACTTGCAGTTGTAATGAAATACTACAGAGAGCATGTACCTTTTTCCCAGTTTCCCTCAATAATATCTTGTAAAAGTATGCTACAGTGTCACAGCCAGCATATTGACATTGAAATTTCCCACCAATTTTGCTCAGATTACTTCAGTTTTACTTGTATTTAATTGTATTTGTGTGTATGTGTGTGTATTTAGTTCCCTGTAATTCTATCATAAGAATGAGTGAATGAGTGAGTGAGTGAAAGTCGTTCAGTTGTGTCCAGCTCTTTGCGACCTCATGAGTAGGTTTGTTTATCCACCACCATAGTCAAGATACAGAGTCATTCCATCAAGGATGCCTCATGTTGCCCTTTATGACCATGCCCACCTCCTTCCCACTTGCATTTTTCAACCCTGGAAGCCACTAGGGTGGCTTATGCAGAAATGCATAATGTTCTGCATTTCTATAATTTTGTCATTTCTAGATTATTATATACATATTTATGGAATCATTCAGTGTAAATCTTTTGAATTGTCTCTTTTACCCAGTATAATTCTCTAGCAACTCATCCAGGTCATTATGTGTATTGATAGTTGTTCAGCTTTATTTCCGAGTAGTATTCCATGGTATGGATGTGCCACAGATTGTTTAACCACTCACCAGATGAAGGACATCTGGACACTTCCCCATTATGGACTATTAAGAATAAAGCTGCCATGAATCTGTAGGTTTTTGTGCCAGCATGAATTTCCAATTCTCTGGGATAAAAGTCCAAGAGTACAGTAGCTGGGTGGTATGGTAATTGTACATTTACGTTTTTTTAATTAATTTATTTATTTTAATTGGAGGCTACTTTACAATATTGTACATTTAGTTTTATAAGAAAGTCCAAACTACTTTTCAGAATAGCTGTACTACTGTATATTTCCATCAGCAAAGTATGAGTGATCTCATTTCTCTTTATCCATGCCAACATTTGATGTCATCACCATTTTTAAGTGTATAGTGATATCTCATTATGGTTTTAACCTGTTATTTTCCTAAAGCATTCTTTCTCCTTTTCTCATTATGAACTTGTTTGCCGCCTGTATACACTTTTCCATGACACATCTGTTTATACCTTTGGTCCATTTTCTAATTGAATTGTTTTCGGTTTTGTTTGTTGTTGATTGTTTTTTACTGTTGACTTTTTGGAGTTCTCCAAAGTCCCAGATATCCCAGATACTAGTCCTTGTTGGACTGCAAACATTTGTAAATTGGCTTGCAAATATTTTCTCCTGTTCTATATGTTATATTTTCATTTTCTAATATTTATATATTTAAATTAATATACAGTGTTTTCAACCTACCCTTATACAGTTTGTATTTTTCTTTCTTCAGTGATTTTTCATTTATCATCTAACATAAATACATATATATCTATGATTTTCGTATATGGCCTAATTCTATTTAATAAAACTGTTTTCTAAAGTTTTTGCCTTTTTGGTTAAATTGCTATGAAAGATGGGAAGTTGTAATGCATGCTGACAGTTTGGTAGAGACTAAGTACTTCTATTCATAAAGAAATGAAAGAGTTTAACTTTCTTACTTTGCTATGCCAAAACCCACCAGTTGGAAAATGGAAAATGTAATTATATGTATTGGTTGATACCAAGAACTTAATATTTAATTTAAAGTATTTTAGAATAATATCCTTATGATCATTTTATCAGATTTGAAAGTTCACCTAATGCTTACTATGGTGAACTAACAAGTATGATTGCATTTTATTTTATTTCAATTTGAATAAGTCTTCTTCATAGAATTGTAAGTAATGTCAAAATCTTCTGTTGTGTCCACAACTGCTCTCCAAATGAGTGTTTTATCATAAATGTTGCCTTTTATTATTTTCATTGGAAACAACCCAGTGGTTTCTGTGATTGAATGAATATTTTATTTTAGCTTTTCTTTCTGTGTTTTAAACTTTCTTTAAGCTTTTGTGTTTTGTGTTTTGTTTATATGGAAGACTATATTTTGCTTTTTTAAAAAATCTTTCATTTTTAGCAAGCATGGGAATATATTCTTGCTTACACTCTGGGAAAGAGAACACCCTAAATGTGGCTTAACATTAAAAATCATCTTCTTTCTTTCCCATTGACTCAGATATGTGCATTGTTGGAAACATGTGTGCTTTAAGTGGCATATATTTTTGAGTCTGACTAGCTGCCTGCCTGTGATCAGGACTATATCAACTGTTATCATTCTAAATGTTTCCTTTCTTTTTTTCAAACACATTTGCCTGATTGACCTTTTTTTTTTTTTTTCTCTGTCTTTCTATGGGGCTGCTCCAGGAGCCATGGCTAATCATCTTATAAGCAATGCTCTGCTTCGTCCGCATGGTACTAACAATCCCTATAATACATTGCTTGGGGAACCGGCGGTCTGTAACAACCCTTCTGTCAGCATGTACAACGCACAAGGTGTGCTGGAGTTTATCTTAATTTTTTCAAGTGAAAGTCCCATTTTATGTAGCTTTTATGGCCACATTCTATTTTTCTTTCCTTCTTCCTGCCTTTTCTTTCTTTTGGAAGCAGACACACAGACTCTTTTCACCTTTCACCCTTCTAGGTGCTTTTATTTTCCATTTTCCTTAGGTTTTCTTTAGTAAGAAATGGATTTTTTCCTTCTGATAAACAAATGCTTGATTCACCAATATGTGTTTGTTCTCTGTAATGTTATAAAATGTTTTGTGGTTTGTCAGTACTTTTCTTGTTGTTGATTGATTTCCATACTAAATACCTGTGTATTCATTTTGAGAAATGAGCTATTTGCCTAAGGTAAGTAAGATAAAGAAGACTTGATTCAGTGATCTTAATGCTATAAGATCAAGAAAGTAATCTTACTCTCTTCTACCATGAAACACACTCTAGGCACAAATATCAGTACTAAAGAAAGCACTTAGATCAACTTCATGGAAAACACTGAAATAAGCTGTGGAGGAAAGAACAGTGAACTGAACAGTAACAGATCAAGTTCTACCCGATCTTAATATTGCCTATATGCAGTGACTCAGGAAGGTCGTGAAATGCTTTTTCTACTGTGGCTGCATGTTAACAGCAAGGGTTTTGGATATGGCTCCTCTGTATATCCTCCAACTTTAAATTATATCTCAGATAAGCATGTCTCTTTAAAACCACTTACAATCTAAGCATTTGTATGTGACACTATCTTTTTTAAGATAAAAATATATTGGGGCACAAGAAATTAAAAATATTCATATCATAAGTAAAGTGACCACATAAAAAAATTACTCAAGTAAAAGTTTTATAAAAGAAAAAATTTAGTCAGTGATCCAACTATTTAAAATTATATTTGAAAATAACTCACTATAACAAAGAGACTTCAATAGTTCCTTCAAGCTGGACATGATAGATTAGATATATTTTAACTTTCCTAGGCAATCTTGAGTAAAATGTCTATTATCCTTTTTTGGGAATATGTGTGTGTGTGTGTGTGTGTGTGTGTTTCCTTCTCAGAGGTGAAAAATTACTGGCATGAATGTGAAAACTTGGTGTGAATGTTTATTCCAAAAAAAAGCATTTTTGTTGCAACATGGTCTTTGGATATCTCTCTAAAATCATCTGAGTTTCCTAGGTGACAGAGACTTGTTAGATACAAAAGACGATTATAAATGGTTTCAAAAATTTCAAAGCCAATAATTCAGAAGTGACTTCAGGAATATAGTCAAGTGGTTTGTCAGTAGGAAAAATAATTAAGCAAACTGTTAATTTTATCCAGTTTCTTAAGATTTACACCTGAGAATCATAGACCTAGAATTAAAAGAAGGGAGAGAACACACTGAATCCTCTTTGCTGTACTATGGACATTCTGTCAGCGTGTGCTTAAGTATTTCCTCTAATGATGCCCTTCCTAGCTCAGGATCTTAAATATTCAATTGTTGAAATGTTCCATTTGTTATAAATATTTTTCTTTCCACCAAGCCGAAATTTGCCTCTGGCCATGATGCTTAGCTTTGCCTTCTCGAACAAAGATGAGCAAAGCATTTTTCTGCTGTCTGTGGCATCCTTAAATACTTGAAAGTAGTTAATCTGGCTTCTTTTAGTCACCTTTTTATTCTAGTAAAGCAGCCTTAGTGCTATCAATGGAAGAAAGTTTCTTCATGGTTATCCCCCTTTATATCATTTACCGTTTGCCAATATCCTTATTTCGTTTTAGCATTCAGTGGTGTGTATATTACACAATGCACCAAATGTGGTTTGGCAGAACAATTCTGCAGACTTTACGAAGGCTTGTCTGGGGCTTTTCTTTATTTTCATTAGTCTAAATGACAGATAACCGTGTCATTAGAAGCATTTTAAAGTGTGCTGACATATTAAGTTTTGAATGATACTAAATGAAGATTTACACCATATTTGCAAATTATATCTGTTCTACATTATTCACCTTACACGAAGAATTGTTGGAAATTGGTTTAAAATAAGTAATAAATTTAGATCACATTTTATTTAGCTCTTTTGACTATTCAGATATAATTTCTAATGTCATACATAATGAAAAAGTAACAATCATTAATCTGTGTTTTCCCTAATTCAGTATTTGCCTTCTTGACTTACTTTATTACTGGCATTCTAAATTAGATTTTTCTAAGGATGGAACACTATTATATAAACACTTTCAAAGTGAATTTTTCATGACAAAATTTAAAATAATACCATATAAATCCAAAGTTTTATTCCCGTCAAGCCTATTACTGAATATTACTATTAAGATTATCAATAAATACACAAAGGTTACTTCTGAATGGATTTGTTGTTTATGCCAGTAAACTACATTTGGCTGACTTTTCTTAAAAATAGAAGTAAATAATTTTATTATTGGTTTTCAGAATCAGAAATGGAATTGTTCAACTACTTTATGTTTTAGTATTTTTTAAGATGTTAAGAAAATCTGGTAGTGCTTAAAATGATGTTTTACCACTGACCAAAAATAAAACTTGGTGACTATCATATTGCTACTAATCTTATGCTTTCAGATGAATGCACTTATATTCTTACTGGCAAGGTGAAATCTTACATGAAATATAGGTGGCTCGGTATGTACTGGAGTGGTTTATGTTGAATTACGACTTGGTTCTGTTCTGTTGGTCCTTTAATTCTGTTATACCAATGCCATCCAAGCAAAGAAGCATTTGGATTTAAAGTATCCATTTTTGTTTTTTATATTTTTATTTAAAATATGTAAAGATATGTTATAGTGTTCCTGATGCATATAGACTTAGGAACAAAAATGAATAATATACCTTTGTTAGATTGGATTCAGATTCTCTTTGTGGAAATATTTAAAACTTCGTGCATAGTATTTCTGGACCATTATCTTCCTATCAGTATTGGATAGTTCAGTTTTTGTTAGATAAATCTTATTATAGATTAACCTGTCAACAAAATGAAATATATAGAGAAGTCATGCTTTTACAAGTTAATTTACATTTTAAGGTGACTTAATTCAATTCTAAAACTTTAAAGAAAGACATATCTTTAGGATGGGATACATGAAGAATACATTATAGTTGTCAAGAATACAAGGTTATAGTATAAAGTATATAATTAAATATTCTGTTACAGCTTTCAAAGTCTAATGCAAGATGTGAAGAGAAGAAGGTAGAGGAGAGTAGTGCATGAAGTCAATCAAGATTCCCCTTCTGATCCCAGTTCTGCCACTGTTAGCAGAGGGGTGTTAGATA
Source organism: Bos taurus (assembly GCF_002263795.3). Lineage (NCBI taxonomy): Eukaryota > Metazoa > Chordata > Mammalia > Artiodactyla > Bovidae > Bos > Bos taurus. The sequence goes on from NC_037333.1 coordinate 77,647,516, forward strand.
AGGCTCAGTCTCTCTTGGCTGCAGCTTCCTCATCTTGCAAAGCAGGAGCTGAACTTCAGTTACCTCTCCTGTGCTTTCCACTTCTAAAACGTTATCATTTACAGAAGGGGCCATAATGAGCCTACAAGCAATTTACATCTGTTGCTATACTAATTTGGCTTTTTATTTCAAATTCTTCTTCTTTAAAAGAAATTTTCTCTGCATTTTGACATATTGTTGGTCTTTTGCTGAGAAGCAAATCAACTTTTAAAGTACAAAAACAGTACCTCTAAAGCAGTGGTTAAATTGTAACAAGTCTGCATCTCTTGAAATTATCTAGCCCAGCGACTTTGCTGGTTTTTATTTTGTGATGATTTAATCCTCTTATAAAGAAAATCAGCAAGAGCAGTTTTTTGACTGGATTAAAATATGAGAATTTTTTAAAATAATGTTTTTATAGTTGTTTTTAAAGTATTAACTTTTAAAATGTTTGATTGCATATGACTATGCAACAATCCAGAGGAAAACTTGATATTGATTGGTGATTTTTTTCCCTTCACATTTTCATGATACAGAATAATGGTTGGATTTAACATTTTTCTTTCTCCATAGTTATACAACTTTTGAATATGAGCTCCAGAAATGACAGTATTGATCAGTATTATTTATAAATGATAAAAAGCATTTGTATAGGTACAGTGGGAAAAAAATAACCTTTGTACATGAGAAGATACATAAGAAAACAAACATAAAAACTAAGAAAAGTGTTTTTCTTTTCTCTCTATACAAACTAAAGAATTTACTAACAATCTAACTGAAAAAAACTTAAAGTGACATTCCTTAGAAGCAAGTATGTCCTAACACGTACACACAAATATATATGTAATATTGAATTAAAATTGTGGAAAATGTCATGGCTTGCCCTCAGGATTTTACTCTCTTTGGTTGGTGTGATAATTTTAACTTTAAAATAAATGTGTATTTGTTTGAAATTTACAAACTGACTAAACGCTTATTACTCATTTTATTAGCATGTGTTATGGGGGTTTCTTATTTTCTAACATTTCAGTATTTTTAATTATGATAAGCCATGTAACACAGACTCATGAATTTTGGGGCAGTGGAATTATTTCCTTTGACTCTTTTTTCTGCATATCATCAATTTGCTTTTTACTCATGTTTCTTCTACTGTCGCTGTAAGCTTACTTGTTGTTTTTTCTTTCCTTTTCTCCATGCTGTCGTTTAGAGCCCTACAGAGAGACAAGTATGGGAGTAAAGCTAAACATTGCATATCAAATGTAATTTTTTTTAGTTCACTTTTATTGCATCACATATAGATGATGTAGTTATTAAAAACAGTTCATCTCACAATTTAAAAACTAAAGAACCTATAAATCAACTTATATAAATATATGTTAACAGAGATTAGACGCTTTTGTTGTCTGATTCTTTTATCGTGTCACGTAACATAGTTGTTAAGTCTCATGTAATGTTTGTGTGAGTTAAATTGTTTTTAAATTAAGCATTTATTTTTGCTAAGTAATTCATAAACTTTTAATTTTCATTACTACATTCCATCACACAAATACATGTCACATAGAATGTATCCACCTTCTTTTAGTATGGCTGTTTTCAACCTGTACCTAATGCATTGACAACAGAAATAATAAACACGTTTCAATGCATCAGTTGCTCAACCATAACCATCAAGCATACCATAGCAGCCTCTGCAGCAGCAATCACCCATCACATATGGCCCTTTAAAAAACATTTACTTTTATTTTTTCTTAACATCGTGGATTTGTCTACAAGATATCTTATAACATGAAAATAAATCGCTTCACCCTATGTCTGTGATGGCTGCTTTTTTAATGTATTCAGTGCATTGTTATTTTTGAAAACTGTGTTACTTGAATACAGAGTATGCATCAGAAGTCCATATAAAAATTGATATATTTGGAACACTTTATTTAAACCAGTAATGAACTAGCTCACTTTTGGTAAACATAACTGCATCACAGATATAGAATGAATGCTATATTTTCACAAGTTAATGATGTATTGAGAAGTTTAATGGAATTCTTAAAAAAAAATTGTTCTATAAAGAAGTACCCTTATTTAGCAGTATTGGTTAAATGTTTGTGTTTTATTTTATTTTGTGGTTGCATTTGAAGTAATTTATGTAACTATTATTGATTCTTGGTTTCTTGTTCATTCAAGAAAATGCAAAAATCTTGAAGAAGCATATGGTCAGATTTATATCACTGCAGCTGTATCTTCCCAGAATAAGATGTTTAATCTCTTTTAAACCCAAAGTTTAATATGCACACAAAGTCATCACTCATTATGAAATGGAACCTTAAATACTGACACTATGTTTTTAGGAATTAGATCCCATGTTTTATACATTCTTTTGTAGAATTATCTAATGACCCTAACAATTACTAATGGATATATAATAGTAATCAAAGTGCTTATAACAGAAAAAAAAAAGGAAAGTAAATCAAAATATTTCTGTTTTGAAAGTTCCCATTTGCAAATTATTTTGGTGTGCCATTTATTTACCTAGGCATTATTTAATAACTATATCATTCTGACAAATTTAACATAATCCTTTTGTGGTTTTTGTATAGGGATTTCTCAGTTTTACAAAATTACATACCAAATTATTAGACAGTGCTTGAATCTTCTACTTTGATTAGTACATTCAAAGTACCACACCATGAATTATGTTAATTCTATACCTATTTCAATGTTAAGACAACACATAAAATTAAAAGGTAATGAATTATTGATTGACTTTGGTGTGTATAAATTGAAAGCTGTGAATGGCTACAGAAAATTTTGTGTTTTTTTCCTAACATAACCAAATACATTTCAAATAGTGTCAGGCAATGTTTGTATGGAACGTTATAGGGTTTTGTGCAAATTTATAGAGTTTTAAAATTCTTTTAGAGATTTACTGTAAATACTTATTTTCTATTTAAAAGATTTCTATCAATTGTCCAAGTATATGTATATATATTTATATAGATATGTATATATAGATTTAATAGTACTTTTTTATTTCCAAACATTTTATACTTAATTCAAATTGCTACCAATTTATACATACTTCATAGTCGGGTGTTTCTGCTTTTGTGTCTCTGTGTATGTGTTCTATGGCCAATTGGACATGAATGTCATAATGTTTTGTGATCTTTTTCAGAGGGGCTTCTGAACAATGCCAGGGATACAAGTGTCATGGATACTCTACCACTGAATGGTAACCATGGCAATAGTTACAGCATTGCCAGTGGTGAATACCTGAGCAACTGTGTGCAAATCATAGACCGTGGCTATAACCATAACGAGACCGCCCTAGAGAAAAAGATTCTGAAGGAACTCACTTCCAACTATATCCCGTCTTACCTGAATAACCATGAGCGCTCCAGCGAACAGAACAGGAATCTGATGAACAAGCTGGTGAACAACCTGGGCAGTGGGAGTGAAGATGATGCCATTGTCCTGGATGATGCCACCTCCTTTAACCATGAGGAAAGTCTGGGCCTGGAATTGATTCATGAGGAATCAGATGCTCCTTTGCTGCCCCCAAGAGTCTACTCCACAGAGAACCATCAGCTACACCATTATACCAGAAGGCGGATCCCCCAAGACCACAGTGAGAGCTTTTTCCCTTTGCTAACCAACGAGCACACAGAAGATCTCCAGTCACCCCACAGGGACTCTCTCTACACCAGCATGCCAGCGCTGGCTGGTGTGCCCACTGCAGAGAGTGTTACCACCAGCACCCAGACGGAACCCCCACCGGCCAAATGTGGCGATGCTGAAGATGTTTACTACAAAAGCATGCCAAACCTAGGCTCCAGAAACCACGTCCATCAGCTACACACCTACTACCAGCTAGGTCGCGGTAGCAGTGATGGGTTTATAGTTCCTCCAAACAAAGATGGGACCCCTCCAGAGGGAAGTTCAAAAGGACCAGCTCATTTGGTCACTAGCCTATAGAAGATGACAGAAATTTAAGCCAACAAGACTGCTAACACCTGATAGACTGTGCTGAGTTGATATTCGCAGTGGTAATAATGTGTTCTTTTAAATCTTTATGCTGTTCTTGAACGACAAACACAAACTCTCAGACTCCTTTTTTTTTTCTTTTTTTTTAAACTGGGATTTTTAGGTCAGCCCAGGGGAGAAAGATAACTGCTGAAATTCCCCTGTGCCCTCTCCTTTCTTGCCCTTCACCCCCCGCACCCAAGATGGAGACTTCATTATGTTAATGAACGAGATTTGAAGAAAATGGCACTCATTGTGGCCTTGTTGAATTATGTTGTGTTTGTTCTAACATCTCTGATGCTCTGTTACTATAATTACAAGGACCTGATTTTTTCAAAGGCCAGAGCAGTTGTTCGGAGTTAGTAACAATGCTGCATCTAGACTGGAGTGTTGCACAAACATAAAAGCAAAGCAAACTGTGTCACATAGTGGTTTTTAGTCATTCACAACCTGAATTCACCACAGTGGGAATAGCTGTGGTGTGCAAAATCAAACAACAAAATCAATAATGAAATGGAGGGGAATTCTAGAATTATATGCTAAATGCATATTTTATGATTTGCTGTATTAACTGATGATAAACTAATGGCAGAAAAAAAACTGAACAATTTCTATGTAATGTACAGATACTAGCATTGCACATGTAGTCTGCTTTCTGTTCCTCCAGAATTTGAGTCCTGTTAATGTAGTGGGAAAAAAAAGAAATTTTCTTTTTCTTTTGTGCTGGTCTTGCAAGTTTGTCTACCAGTAAGAGCAAAGTTTCCTTCCTTTCTTCTTTCTTTTCTTTCTTTCTTCATTTCTTTCTTTTCTTTTCTTTCTTTCGTTCCCTTTTTCTTTAAAATTTCACCTGGCAAAAAAATAAATAAATAAATGAAGCTATCACTTTATAAGAATCATTTTCTAGTAATGCAAACAAATTATTTTTTACAAAAAAATAAAATAAATAAAATTAGACTTCCTTCCCTCACTATATATCTTTATTCAGTCAGAATATTTCCAAGAGCATTTTTGCAAGTTAGAGCAGGAAGAACTTTTATGTTTACAGTGCACATCTGTTGTAATGCAAAGCATATTTGGCAAGCAGTTCATCACTAAGACAGTAGCTATGATTCTAGAAGTCAAGAGATGTCAGTAGAACTAGTGGGGCTTCTGCATGTGAAAAACGGTATCCCATAGGTGTGAAAGTGCTGAATACTCAGTCTGATCCCTAAGTGGGCACCTGCACTACCAATTTTTAAAGGAAATACACACAATTGTAGAAAGAATCAAAAGGTCAAGTTATTTTGAAGTGATTTAAAAAAGAAAACTCTTCTGTTTATTAACAGGAAAATTATTTATTTGACAGGATTTTAAGTAATGTAGGATTATAAGAGGTAAATTAGCAGCACATACAATTTTTTTTTAAATTTATGATCCATTTTGTATGGTCTCAAAGTTGGATGACCTCATTACTAATATTTGTTGTAAAAGTGAAACTTGTTTGCCAACCAATAAACAACTGATTGAGATTTAGAAGATATTGTATTGATGTATGTACTATATGATTAATTATTCTTTTCATTTTTCTCACCTTTCTTCTGTTTTCAGTATATAAATTCTGCTAATCCTCTGTGGCCCAAATGAGCCGTGCTAAAGAAATCAATCTGCCTAGGTGAATAAACTAAGCACAAAATTCGTTTTTGCAGACAAAATATAAGAGAATAATGAGATGGGCATTTTTATGTTGGCTGAAATAAGATGCATAACTTACTTTCAAGCAGGTTAATATGTAGATTACTATGTGCTTATTTATAAGCCAGCTTCAGTCACACGGCTTATTATAAAAGTCAGCTTCAATCAGAGATTTAAAGTATTTGGAAAAGAAGGATCATATTTTCTCCTCCATTGTATTCTTCATTTTGATGTTAAATATTTAAATTCATTCCATTAGCTAAAAGTGCAAGAATAATGGCAAAGAGAATACCCATTTTATAAACATAAGACATTTTTATGCTATTTTTTGGTTGTTTTTCTATGTATAGATAAAATGAGAGGGAAAAAGTCCTTTCAAAGAAACTTTCTAGATCTCCAATTACTGAAGAATCTTTACCAGCAGTGTGCAAGCATGGGGACCCTCCTAGGGCAAAGTTAGAATGAATTTGCCAAATTATAATTTCTAATTGTATTATATGATTTCTTGGTGATTTTTTTTCTTTATTTTTTTCAAAAAATTTAAACATCAGCCACCTATAAATTAATTTCTTGAATTAAGATTAGAAAGAGTAGTTTAGAGAGTAGCCAGTAATCTATGTATTCAGTTTTAATATAAAACGAAAGAAAAAATTCTGTACTGGGCCAGAGTACATCATAACCTTAAATTAATATCACCTCAAAATATCTTATGCATCATTCCTTTTAGTCACTTGACATAAATATTTTTTAAGTCTACACTTGTCTCTAAGTTACAGGAGAACCACAAGCTTTATGAGTAATTAGGTTTTCAATTACCACATATGGCAATATTAGCTCCTAAAAGGTGGTTAGTCTATCTGGTATATAGAATACATTTGATAATGAACGAATCCCTTTTAGACATGCTTAAGGTGATTTCAGAAACACAAATGTAGTCTGTGGATTTATGAGTACTTACGCTAGTTTTGCCAATCCAAAAGTAATCTATATGAAAACTCCATCAATAAGAAGCTAGTTTCACAGAATAATGGGGAAACTACCTCAATTCAGCTTGCTGATGATGCCAATTCTGATTTTCTGCTATTGCTACCTCCCTGACCATTATTTTTTGTGTTTCATTATATGGAAATTTGAAGCTGATAATCTCCCAGCTCTACATAGTCCAAGTTGAAGAAGATCACTTGAATACATAGACTGATGTGGAAAGCCCTTCAGTCCTGTTGGTAACCACCAAGCGCTTATGTCAAGATGAAAGGGTCAGATTTTTGAACTTACATACATCATAATTGGTGTGCTTTCAGAGAGACTTAGGATCCCAAAGACTTTCACAAGAAGAGATTATTCCCCCAAATTGAATGTGACTATAGTGAAGACAAAATAGTGGATTAAAGAGTTAATTATGTATACATTTCAATAGAAATTTGTGGATGTCTATCATATATTCCTTTAGTCCTTGTTACACTAGCAAGTGTTGAATTCCTGAATTTGAATCTTCTTTCATGTGCATTTTCATGTGTGGCAATTGATAATAACTTTAAAATTTTTTTAATCATATTTGGCTGACCCTATATTTTCAGTACTCTGTGACATTCATCACCCTTTTATTTGCATATTTTGGTGTATTTATCTGATCTTCCATCAAAAAGTAAACTTTCACCAAACATACTATACTACATTGTACATTATTTGGAGAACTGGAAGTAAAAGTTATGCAGTGAAACAAGTTATTATTTCCAAGTAAAATAACATTTTTATAACATTTTACAATTTTGTTTCCTTTTTGAGGTCTGTTTCACATGATACTTTAATAGGGCATTAGCTTACAAACCTCATGTCTAGTTGATTTAGAAAATGTTGGATTGTTGCATAGCCCATGTTCCTAATTGATAATATTTATGGAGAAATGTAAATTTTGTGAGGAGAAATAGGCAGGAATTCCAATTAAGTTTTTGAGCATCTTTTGTTTTCACTCTATTAAAATTAAAAATACTATAGTTAAATAATAAATTGTTATGCTAAAATAATCATAATGGCAAAAAATAATTGGCATGAAAAATTATCTTGAAGTTAAAAATAGTCAATATAATGTAGTAATTAAATGCAGGTAAAGGACAGCCCTTCACCTCCTGTAATACAAATTTATAATGACTGAAATTAAAATGTAGTTGTGATTTGTATTTTTAAATTACCATTAGCCTAAAAATGTTGACATTATGAGGAAAGGTTTTTAAGATTTCATATTTAAATTTTTTAATATTAACTTAGTTGGTATAACAAAAGTTTTCATAATAATGGAAAAAAGGATATATTATAAATGAATTATTTAAGAACCCATAAACTTAAAGTCAGGCAATATCTGCAGCTTTTTCCCTCAAACCTGTTCAAATCCATTGTAATTTGCCTGCTTTAAAAAATGACATTAAAAACGTCAAAGACTAACTTTTTGTTTAATTGTGGAGACCAAAAGGGAGAGGAAAATATTTCTTCTAGGTTGTCTTAAGATTGACTTCAAAATCATCACCTCCTATTAGTGAAAGAATAATTCATTTTTTTAGAAGCTGTCCATCAGTACTGTACCAAAGTGCAACTGCTTATGGCATTTTTCAAAAACCACTGTAGAACTAGTCTGTAATCAGTTCATATTTAGAGAGAGAAAAATGTAGAAAGAAAAAAATAAAAACCCAAATCTTAATTTGATTTGATTTTGAGTAACTCTGAAAATGCTGACAAGAATGTCCTTTCTTCTTTAACAAATATATATTTTATATAAAATAGCAATATGTATGATCTCCCCAATGTACTATAATAATAGTATCAAGATATTAAGAATTAATTAGCTCATGTTTAACAATTCCTAATTATAGCTCACTACATAAGTAATTATGCATTTCTAAGTAATACTTTAAATATGTCTTATGTTAGATTTCTACACAAAAATTAGTAACATGGAAGCACAAAAGTGAAGCAGCAACATTGCAAAATAGCTTATGGAAGCATTTTTGTGCAAATGAATTCTACATGAGAATCATCTTTGAGCTTGTAAAATAAATTCGATGGATCCCAACCATAAATTCAATTTTGTAATCAGTAGTAAAAAGGTCCC